>NC_089847.1:79441048-80088657 GCF_035609145.1 Eleutherodactylus coqui
AGCCAATTCCCATGATGCTCAGTTAGGGTCAGGAGACCTACGGTCAGGCAGGAACTCATGTCCTTACTATGGACGAAATACAAAGATGTGTCACCAGCCTGAAAATGCTACAAATTTTTTGTACAATTTGCTGCAGAATAACTGTAGCATATTACAGTGTCAGCGGTGTGGATGACAAGAAATCTCATCCACATGATGCAGAAAAGATCTACAGCACAAATTAACCTGTAGTGCAGATTATTAAATCCACAGCATGTCAATTTATGTTGCAGATCTTACCTCTTCAAATGAGAAGGTTAAATATGCCTCAAAATTCAGAATAGATGTTTTAGATTAGATTTTTGGTACAGATTGTGGCATGGATCGGCACCAAGATCTACTATGTCTGAACGCAGCCTTAAAAGGGAATCAGCACTATGTTTTTGTAGCCTCCACTGAGAGCACTATAAGAGTTGCTTCACATGATCGTGTGCCTGTGGGTACATAGGTGCGAACCCCTGTACGAGCAAAAACACGCGTGTGTGAAGGTCCATGCATTACCTTTAATGGAGCCACGGCTGCTGCCAACGGCTCCATTGTAGGCAATGGTCTGCCGGCACCCCTTAATTGTTTTTCAGGGAAGAGCTTTAAGTATAAAAATATTTATTTATATACATATTTTATATATATATATATATATATATATATATATATATATATATATATATATATATATATATTTATATATATATATATATATATATACACACATACACACACACACACACACATATACACTCACCTGTCAAATGTGACAGATGCCGCAAAGGAGTTCTTCATCCCTGCGGTAAATAAAGAATTCCCTAGCGCAGCTGTCACAGATGATAGATGCACTAGAGAATCCAGCTGCTGGCACCCCTTTATTTATTTTTTTTTTTAAATCTTTATTTTTTATTTTTGCAAATAGTAATTCAATAACAACTGGATTACAACTTTCGAGTTCAATCTTAATTGCGTTTCCAGACAACCTCGATATTAGGTGATTGGGAAATTAGAGAACTTTTCAAATAATCATATAAAACATGTCATTAAGGTGCATTATAATAAATCAGAACTTGCCACACTTCATGGCTCCGTCTGTAGTCCTTTCCATTGTGCACCGTGTGGGGCTTCAAACCTATATTCACTGTATGATATATTCAATAGCATCTAGCAAAATAAACAGGGCACAAGAGGGGTATACGACAATGGTTACAGGTAAGTATGTTTCTGATATTGTCAGAGAAAGTGAAGAGTTCAGTTGGGTAAGAGAGAGTAGGTTAGTTAGCTAAGTAAGAGGCGATATTCTTCTAAGTCCTGGAAAACTATCCAGTGATACCATGTTCTGCGGAACCTTTCTTGTGTGCCCTTAAGTGACGCAGAGAGGTCCTCCATCTCCTTGATCCAGCTAACTGTATTTAGCCATAATGCCAGCGATGGCGGGTCTGTTTGCCTCCAGAGCCTGGCGATGCAAGACCTCGCCGCGGCCACCAGGAAGCGTACCACCGATTTTTTTGTAGGTAGCCAGCAGTATATCAGTATGGTGTAGGAGGAAGAGAGCTGGAGATTTTGGCAGAGAGAAATGAGTAAATTTAGATGAAATCCGCCAGACTTCTGACCAGAAGCCCGCCAGCATAGGACAGTCCCAAAAGACGTGTAACATGGTCCCATGTCCCTCTCCACATCTCCAACGTGGGGGAGACTGATGGGAATATCTTGTGTAGATGGGAGGGCACCCTGTACCACCTGGAAAGGATCTTATAGCCGGATTCTTGTATTCTACTGGATATGGATGAGGAGTGTGTGATAGTAAAGATTTTGTCTCTGTCTTCCGTGGTGAAGTTGATTCCCAGTTCTTCTTCCCATTTCTCCATGTATTTTGGGAGCGCGGCTTCCGGTTGTGAAGTAAGGATATTGTATATTCTGGATAAGGTGTGTCTAGCGGGGCCCTCTTCAGTACACATGGATTCGAATTTTGGTTTTGGTCGAGAGAATGCTTTAGGTTGGGGTAGTGACTGTAGGAAGTGTCTTACCTGTAGCGTCTGCCACAGTGGGAGTGGGGCCGGAACAGTGGGTCCCATCAGCGTGTCCACCGAGAGCCACAGGTCATTTTGTATGAAATGTTCAGCCCTATATCTACCCTCTGTGAACCATGTATGGAATACTCCCTTCTCCCCTCCAGGCTGGAAGTCTGGGTTACCCAAGATCAGGAACAGTGGGGATGGCCTGGGGGATATGTCTGCCCTATCTAATACTTTGGTGGCTACTGTTAACGTTGGTCCGATAGTGGGGTGGTGCGTCAACGCCGCCGGATTAGGACTGCCAGACCACGGGAGAGCCACCAACGGCACTGGAGTAACGGCTTGCTCGATAGCTATCCACTGCTTAAGTGCGGGGTGTCGGTGCCAATCTATTATTCGTACGAGGTGGGCCACTTGGTGGTATCTCGCTAAGTCCAGCAGCCCCAGCCCGCCCTCTTTTTTCGGTCTGGACAACGTGTTGCGTGCTATCCGGGATGTCTTTCCTGCCCAGATGAATGCAGAGATGAGTGAGAGTAGATGTTGGAAAAATCCTTTGGAACGTGTATGGGGAGGGCTTGTATTAGGTATAATACTCTGGGGAGAATATTCATTTTAATGATTGCCCCTCTGCCGAACCAGGAGAATGTACCTTTGGTCCACGAATTAAGATCCTGTCTGATCCGGCTTAGGAGCGCTGGGAAGTTGGCCGAGTATAGGTCCTCATTGTTCGGTGTTAAGTTAGTCCCTAAATATTGGATATGGTCCCTTGCCCATGTGAATGAAAAGAAGTCCTTGAGCTCCTCTATTTTGGGTTGTGTGAGCGAGACGTTGAGTGCTGCTGATTTGTGGTAGTTGATTTTAAAGTTAGACAATGTGGAGTATTGTTTGATCTCGGCCAATAAGTTTGGCAGAGTAACTCGTGGGTCAGAAATGAAGAATAATAGATCGTCTGCATAGGTAGCTATCTTGTGTTCTTTGTCTCCTGCGGTGATCCCATGAATGTTTGGGTTAGCACGGATTTTTGTCAGTAATGGCTCTAAACACAAAATGAATATCAAAGGTGATAGGGGGCAGCCCTGTCTCATCCCGTTCGAGATGGGGAATGATGTTGAGAGCTGGCCATTTACTCTTACTGCTGCTGTTGGGTGAGAGTATAGGCTTGTGATCCACTGTATCATGTTAGGTCCCATTCCCATGTGTGTCATTGTTGCAAACAGGAAGTCCCACTCCACCCTGTCAAAAGCTTTATCCGCGTCTGTGGACAATAGGCATACTGGCAGGGGAAGTTTACAAGCTATGTGTATTAAGTTGATGGCTTTAGTTGTGTTGTCCCTAGCCTCTCTCATTGGGACAAATTCGACCTGGTCTTTATGGATTGTATTTTGTAGGTAGGGGGAGATCCTGTTTGCAAGGATTTTAGCGAACAGTTTCAGGTCCGCATTTAACAAGGAGATTGGGCGGTAGCTTTAGCACTGAGAGGGGTCCTTACCCTCCTTAGGGATGACCGAAATATGCGCTGTTAGAGTGTCTCTAGGTATTTTGTTCCCGGTGATTATGGAGTTAAGGGCTTGGATGAAGTGGGGAGATAGAGTTTCCTTGTATTTCTTATAGTATGTTAAAGTGAGCCCGTCTGGACCTGGGGCTTTTCCGGACTTAGAATCTGCGAGCGCTTCTGCCAGTTCCGTTGGGGAAATGGGCGCCTCCATCATGTCTATTGCATCCTGAGGGAATTTGCATAGATTCGCTTGTTGCAGGTATTCCCGAATTACAACTCTCTTTTATTCTCTGGCCTGGCTTGATTGTGGTGGAGATAGGTTGTAAAGGGAGTGGTAATATTCCCGGAACGCTTCGGATATTTGTTGAGGTAGGACCTGTGTGTGGCCATTAGGTGCGGTGATATGTGGGACATACGTTCTATCTCTTGTGGTACGCAGGGCTCGTGCTAATGCGCGACTGGGCTTATCCCCAAATTCATAAAAGTGGCGCTTACCTTTTGTTAGGCATGCTTTGGCCTGTCCCAGGCAGTGAGAGCGAACCTTTTCCCTAAGATGGATTAACTCAGCCCCTCTAGTGCTGTCGTGGGTAGATTTGTGGCAGGATTCTAGCACCTGGATCTGGTCCAGGAGTCCCTTGAGGTGTGCGGATCGTTCTTTCTTAATTCGGGAGCCTATGCTAACGCAGAGTCCCCGTATCACGCATTTGTGAGCTTCCCATACCGTAAATGGGTCCACATCCGGAATGGTGTTATGGCTAAAATAGTCGTTTAATGTTTTGTGGATCTCTTCTGAGATTTCTGGGTCGTGGAGGAGCGATTCATTGAGCCGCCAGTGCCATGTTCTGTTGTATAGAGAAGGTAATTTCAGTGTTAGTGTGATCATGGCGTGGTCCGAGAAGGTGATGTTGTCTATCGTAGCCATTACTAGGGACGATAATGTGGGGTGCTGGAGGAGGAAATAATCAATTCTAGAATATGTGTTGTGTGGGTGGGAGAAGAATGTGTAGTCTTTAGTGTCGGGGTGCGATATTCTCCAGGGGTCTACGAGTTGGTATTTGTGGAGTGTTCTTTTGATCCTGCGGTGTATAGGTGCAGAGATGCTGTCTGACCCTTTTGATGTATCTATCCGTGGGTCTAGAGGGACATTGAAGTCTCCACCTAGCACCAGGGTGCCCTCTTTGAATTCATCCAGGTCCTCCAGGGTCCTTTCGAGAAAAGACACCTGGTCGGAGTTGGGGGAATAGATTGCGGCAAATGTTACTGGTGTGCTGGCGAGCTTACCTTTGTTCCCATGGAATGGAGTTGGCCAGAAGGATTGAGACCTCCTTGGACTTGGACTCAGCATTCGTACTGTGGTATGCGTTTGGGAATCTGGCATCCGCAAACCTTGGACAGGCGTTCGTGTGGAAGTGAGTTTCCAGGATGAAGACCACTTGTGCTCTCTTCTTCCAAAGTAGATGGAGGATGGAGGACTGTTTCTCTGGGACATTTAGACCTTGTGCGTTAAGAGACATTATCAAAAGGTTATTAGTATCTGTTGACATGGTTGCCTGAGTACCTTAGGATTGTCTGAAGGAGAGGGGGGTAAGAATATTGAATATAAGGAGGATAGTCAAGAAAGAGATAGGGAGAGGGGGGGCAGTTGGGGGACACAAGACACACTAGGGAAAACAAGACAACAACGAAGTTAACCTCTAACCAACCTAGTGGCTAGCAACTGTATTTTAATCAGGGAGCCTGTTACCCCAAAACTTTAGGGCAGAACCAGGACCCCTGATACCCTACTGGGGGAAACGTGGAGGAACACCGAGTCCGCAAGGCCGCCTCCGGACTTCAAAGTCTTTTAACTTGGTATATCAGGTAGTAAGTCCGTGATAGTCTCTTCTTGTGGTTGCTTCTTTCCTTTGCAATCTTGCCTAGGAGCTCCATGCCGCTACAGGTGAAAGATCTAGTTGTCCGAGAAACTGTGAGTGAGTGTAATGCGGTATAGTCCGCCAGCCGTGAGACTGCTTCATCCTGAGGGAGCTTTCTGAGGAAATTTCAATTATGAAAACTAACGAGAACGTAGTTGACCGAACTCAGGTTCGTTGTTCAGATTACTTGAGACCGTTTCCATGCTTGTATCAATAGTGTCTTCCTCACGGGGGATCCTTTGACTCAGAGTTGTGTCGGGGCAGGGTCCCAGGGTTCCGTCCAGTCCGGTATCGGGACTGCTGGGACCTGTAGGAACTCAAACGCACCTTCCAGGTCTGCCGGGGATCTGACTATAAAGATGCGTCCACGCTTTCGGAGGATTAGATGAAAAGGGTGACCCCACTTATATGTAGCGTCTGCTCTGCGCACCGCTTCGAGCAAGGGGCGGATCGTTCTTCGGTTGTTAAGGGTCAGTCTGGAGACGTCAGGCAGTATTGTAATCTCCGCTCCGTGGAATTTGATTGGGCTTCTTTCCCAGGCCAGACGTTGGATTTCCTCTTTTTGCCTATAAAAATGCACCCGGCAGATTACGTCCCTAAGCAGGTTAGTGTTCTGTGTTCTACCCCCCAGCGTTCTGTGAACCCTGTCCAGTTCTATTGCTCTGTCTTCTGGACGCTGCAGTAGTTTGTTGAAAATGGCAGTTACACATTCATGTAGCGCGTCTGGGGGTATGTCTTCTGGAAGACCTCTTAGTTTTAGGTTGTTGCGGCGACCTCTGTTCTCGATGTCATCAAGGTGAAAAGTCAGGTCTCTAATCTGTTTCTGCTGCTTTTCTATTATAGTAGAGAGCTGTTGGAAGTCTGTAGACGAGACCTCTGGGTTTTCTTCTAGGGCTGTAACCCGTTCTGTAAGGGCCTGCACTGAGTGACTGACTGTGGCGATGGCTTTATCGTGTTTCTCTTCTATACGCTGCAGTTGTAACTCTAGGTCTGTCTTAGTAGGTAATGCACGGATCATGACCCACAAGGCTTGTAGTGTTTGAGAGTCATCCGAGGGTGGCGTTATTGGGTCGTCCGTGGTCGCTCTTGTAGGTGGTTGTGGGGAGTTAGGGCCGAGTGCGTTGCAGTAGGCTCCTGTATTGACCCCTTCAGTGCAATGAAATCGCGTGAGGGGGGACGTGGGACTTTCCTGCACTTCTATGGTATTGTCTGCATTTTCCAACCTGGTTTGGGTTGGGGCTGTCTCTTGGCTATATGCACCTGTCTTTGCTGTAGTGTGGTGCCCTTGTCTACTCGCCTCCTGTGGCCCTCCTTTCTTTGTGTCCACCTTGGATATTGTGACCTCCGGTGTCTGGGTGGGGGCTGTCTCAGTGCCACCTGTGTGGGTCTTTCTGGCAGTGTTGTACCCCTGCCTGGCCGCAACAACTTCCCCCCTTTCCACTGAGTAGTTTAGTGAGTTGGTGGGGTATTTCTGTAGTGTCCCCTGATCTTTAGCCCCTTTCCCCTTACTGACCGTTTCTGAAGTCCCACCTGGAGCTTGGGTTCCCGCACTTACCGAGTTCTGTGGTCTTCGTGCCTCGTGGTGCCTCGGCGTCATGTTGCATGGGGGAGGGGGGGATCTTCTTGCTCCCTCGGAGTCTGTGAGTGGAGCCTCTACTCCCCTGTCCTGCTCTGTGACAGGGTCTGCTGCTTTGTATCGGGTCTTGTGGCAGGTGAGCTTCCCTGCACCGTTGATGTCTGGCTCCGGTGCCTCTGCATCCCCTGCGGGCTTTTTGCCTGCTCCCGGCATCTGGGTGATGGAGTGCCGCTGCGCTCCTGCTGTGCCCGATGTCGGAGTGCTCATCTCCCTGCACTGCAGCTGTTCGGGTTCCCCTTGCTGTGCCAGGGTTTTTGGCTCTGTCATTTTTGTTAGCAGAGGTGAGGAGGCAGCTTCTGTTCTCCTGGGCGGGTGTAGCGCGGGCTCCACGTGCAGAGCCGGCGCCATTCCGGTGGGTCTCTTCTCTGCTCCGGTGCTTGCTCCTTGTAGATATCTGCTCAGAGGTGACCTGTGGGCTTGTGTCTGGCTTGCCCTTCTCCTCCCCACTCTGGTCATCATTCGTGGGGCTGTTTTCTGTGCTATTTCTCGGTCGGCTGGTGTCTAGCGGCGACGGAGCTCCGGAGCTTGCGACCTTACTCCTCCATGTCTAGCCACGCCCCCCTGGCACCCCTTTATTGTCTTTCAGGGAAGGGCTTTAAACATAAGCCCTTCCCTGAAAAACAAGCTAAACTAGTATAGAAGAAACAAAAAAACATGCTAACCTTTCTTCAGCAGCCGGGGAATCAAAATTCCCGCCTGCTGAAAGAGCTGCTTCTGATTGGCTGAGGCACTCAGCCAATCACAGGCAGCTCTCGCCTGTCATTCATTCAGCGAAAGAAGTTAGAATGCCACTGTACAGAAGGGGGAAAATAATGCAGTAAGAGATCTCTTCCCACTAATGTCCACAGAGTTCGGTTTCCATTATAGGATTATAAAAAAGGAAGCCTGCCAATCTCTTATTTGGTCATTTTTTCAATAAGTATGGTATGAGATACTTTGTCAAATGCTTTACTAAAGTCAAGATATACTATATCCACCGCATTTCCTTGATCAACACAGTCGGTGATTCTGTCATGGAAGGAAATTAGATTCGTCTGGCATGACTTTTTTGTTACAAACCCATGCTGGCTCTGGTTAATTACTACATTTTTATCCAATTACTTGCATGCATGTTGTTTAATAATTTGTTCAAATATCTATCCTGGTATAAAAGTCAGGCTCACAGGCCTGGATCCACCTTCTTCCCTTTTTTGAAGATAGGGAAAACATTTGCCCTTTTCCAATCTTCTGGGACTTCTCCAGGAATTTTCAAAGATTATGGCAAGTAGTTCAGCAATTACCTCCGCTGCTTCCTATAGTATCCTAGGATGTTATTCATCTGGACCTTGAGACTTGAATTCATTTAAGTTAGATAACTGTTCCCTCACCATCTCTCTGCTTATAGGTAGCCTGCATTATTTTATTCCCCCAATACCAAAGGGAAGCATCTAGTTCAGGGATAAGTAAAATATCATACATTTCAGGAGCCAATCAGATAAATTCATGAGCCAATTTGACTTTCATAGAACAACACAAAGCAAGCCAAAAAGTTAAATGGCACTTTTCTAGGCATATTATGCTGCTTCTAGCTTAGGCCTGTTTCACATGGGCAACAAAATGCATGTAAGTGAAGCCCATGGTTTCCAATGGGTTCTTTCAGGCTAAAAAACATCTCTCATAGGGATATCCTCGAGGGGAAGGTGACAGTGAAGGAGGCCTGGATAGCAGTAAAATCACTTAAACCTCCGAGGGCCCCTTGCCCAGATGGTTTTTCAAATATATACTATAAGAAATTTTTCACACCCCTGGGTGGTCTAATGGTTGGGTTTTTCAATTCCCTTCTACAAACTCTATATTTATCCCCTACAAAAAACAAAGCCTTTATTCACATAATCCCTAAACCTAACAAAGATCACTCTATTTGCGAAAATTATCGCCCAATTTCCCTAATTAATAATGATCTAAAGAGTCTTTCTAAAATTATGTCCACCAGACTTAAATTATTCATCACTCAGCATATCCACCCGTACCAGGTTGGATTCATCCCCGGTCGGCAAGCCATCGATCAAACTAGAAGGGCGATTGACATCTCGGCTGTACGATCTGGTTGGGATGGGAAGACAAACAGGCGAGGACTTCTCCTTAGCCTAGATTTACGCAAGGCCTTTGATTCGGTCTCTTGGCAATATTTATTTTTTATTCTTGAGGCCATGGGTTTCGGGACAAAATTCAGAACTCTACTCATTTCCCTCCGCCTCGGTCCAGATTCTTACACAATAGCTATCGAAAGAGGGACGAGGCAGGGATGCCCATTATCACCTCTTCTATTTGCATTAGCAATCGAACCGTTGGCCTCTATGCTTAGAGCCAATGAGAGTGTTAGAGTGTTACGGCTCTCTGCCCCCCGAGTGCCAGGTGGGGTGCCCTGATCTTCCCGCACCCCACTGTCCCTGCCTACTTGCCTCGGCCCTGGCTAACCCCAGGCGGACAACTGGGTGGCGGTCCCTGCTCTGGCTAGGGACCTGGCGACTACCTAGGTGGAACTAACTAACAGGGGACAGAGTGCCGACAGAAAAGGCAGGTGGAACAGACCAACAGAACTTACAAGGCAGAGCAAGGCTGGAGATGGAGCTCACAGGCAAACTGGAAGGACACTGACTAGCAACTAGAATAGACTGAGAGAGACCTGACTAGAGGCTAACAGAACCAATAACTGGCAGTGAGCTCAGGTCACTGCCAGCCTTTTAACTTCAAGCCTCCGCCCATGGGCGGAGAGTGGGAGGAGCCAACTCCCCCACTGTTGCATATGGAAGGTGGGGGAGAGCGGGCGGCCCCCTATGGGTGGACACGCCCACGCCGATGCACGCTGGCTGCCCCATGCCGCCAGGAGACCCCGACTGCCGAGCTCCGGGACGCCGGAGCCGACATCGGAGCGGCGCGCGCCGGCCGCGGGACCCAGCGCCACCCTGCATGGTAACATAGAGGCATCCACAAAGGGGGACAAGAACACAAATGCGCCCTATATGCAGATGACGTGCTGTTGTTCATCTCCTCCCCCTTCACCTCTCTATCCAATATATATCAAACTCTGGATAAATTTGGAGTGATTTCAAATATCAGATTTAATTATACCAAATCACAGACTCTAAACCTAAACTTACCCGCTTCCATGATTAGGCTATTGAAACTTAATTTTAACTTTCATTGGGTCACAAAAAGTCTTCTTTATCTGGGGATACGCCTTACTGAAGCTTTTGATACATTATATCGAGCTAACTTTCCCCCCCTGATTAAAAATCTAGAACAAGACCTAAACACGTGGACCTCCTCCAATCTATCATGGTTAGGCAGAATCCATTCTATTAAAATGACATGGCTTCCAAAAACTGTGTATCTTTTCTGTGCTTTGCCCATTCCCATCCCAGCAGCAGATTTGAAACGCTTATAATCCAAATTGTTGACATTTATCTGGTCGAACAAATCAAAGCATATCCAACAGTCTACCCTATATGCACCTCGAATTGCGGGAGGCTTGAATGTCCCTAATATCACTAAATATTACCATTGAGCTCAACTAGCACGATTAACCTCAATGAGTATCTATTGAGACATAGGCAGTTTCCCCCAATCTTTGGAAGATATATTTTGGCACAGAGTGGAATATAAAAAAGCAATCCTGAATCCGACCCAGTCTTCTTCCTTAGCACTTTGGGATAGATTATCCAAAAGATATGACCTGATATCCAAACATCTTCCCATATCCAGGATATTTGGTAATCCGGCCTTCCTCCCTGGTATGAATAAAACCGACTTTGGATGGTGGATAGCCAGAAATCTTACCAGAATGATTGATTTTGTGGATAGATTAGGCTTCAGACAATTTGAGTTTTTTCGGGCTATTCACTCCATTCCAAGCGAGGAGATTTTTTGTCTACAGCAAATTAAGCATTATGTATTAACTTATACCGAAAATAGACGAAATCTGGCTGAATTATCCATCTTTGAAAGCCTTTGTAACACAAATACCAGGGGCCCTGGATTAATTGCCAAATTATACTCCAACTTTATAACACCCAAGGACAAACTCCCCTACATGAGGAAACGTGAAGGGGAACTAGGTGAGGAACTGACAATTTCTGAGTGGCATAAAATCGCAACATCAACTGCAAAGCTCTCTATCAATGTATCAATAACAGACACGTGTTATAAACTTCTTATGCGTTGGTATCTCGTTCCTAAAAGAATCTCCAGCATGTTTCCAGGGACGTCAGGCCTATGTTCTAGGGGAGGCGGAGGGGAAGGAATCTTCCTACATATCTGGTGGAACTGCCCTAGGCTCCGCAGGTTCTGCATTCAGGTATACACCCAAATATATTCCATTACTAATATCCTGTTACAAAAATCATCCTGGGAAGCTTTACTTGGCAAACGTATTCTTAACATCCCCAAACACACTCATAAATGGGTATCTTATTGTTTCCTAGCTGCACGTACAGCAATCGCTCGCTCTTGGAGGTAAATATCAGTTAGTGCTGATTTGGTTAAAATAAAACAGTCATGGATTATGGTTAATGAGAAACTGGCGGCTATTCTTGCAGACCGTGAAGTGGTATATGAAATAATCTGGGCACCTTGGTACCAATAATCGCTCACTATACGTCTATGGAACCCAACAGCCAGATCTGTGACCCTCCCAGGGGTCTCTAGCTCACCTTCAAGTATATCCTCTACTCTCCCAATAAATATATGAGGTATATATGAATGGAGCTAAATCAACAGAAGAGTTTTTTGTACCCTTTCAACTCAGGTGCACCATTATGACAAGCTACAAGCATAGCCCCTTATGCGTTTTCCCTACTGTCTTTATACAGTAAAACCTCAACTAATGTCATTAATCCGTCCAGAAGCAATGGACTTTAGTAGAAATCAATGTTAGCTGAGGACATTATTTCCATAGGAATTAATGTAAATCCAATTAATTAGTTCTAGACTTTCCAAAAAACACACCAAACCTCATTTAACCCCTTGAGTGGCGGGTTTCCTACCACCCTGTCGTGTCCACCAGGGCAGGTTTTTTAAAATGGTCTAATCATTGAATTTCAACTAATTTTGCAGTTGCGTCTCAAGAGCCATAACTTTTTCATTTTTCCATTGACATGGCCATATAAGGGCTTGTTTTTTGCGGGACAAGTTGTGATTTTTTTAAACAGGGGGGAGGAAAAAAAGAAATGGGGAACAAAGAAAAAAAGGGGCCTTGTCATTAAGGGGTTAAATAATGTATTAACTTCCTTCTCTGGGTACCATGGATACCACATGTGTGATTGTATTTTTGATTTTTTTACAAAGTAAAGGGAGACCAGTGTTTTTATAATTTGTTTATAATTTTTTACCTTTTTTTTATTTTTTATTTTTATTTATTTATTTATTTATTTTGTCCCTTTAGGGGACTTCCACAGGGACCCATCAGGACCCCCTGATCACATTCCGGGGGTCAGATGGTGACAGCCCGTTACATGCTGCAGTGACAGCCCTTTACATGCTGCAGTCACATAGACTGCCGCATGTAAAGGGTTAACACAGCAGAGATCGGAGGTTTTCTCTGATCTCTGCTGTAAGAGCAGGTGCCTAGCTGTCCTCTCAGAGCCAAGCACCAAGCTCTCCCTGCCACAGAGACCATCGGCTGGCTTCTGACAAGCCGATGGTCTCTATGGCAACCTGTAAACAAAGCAGGAGATTGCCGGCAGATCGGCAATATCTTCTGCTGGTTTTTCAAAGCCCTTGCTTTGTTCTCTGTGGGACAGTGCAGGCAGAGCACACTGTCACAGCGTGTGGCATTGTGCTCTGCAGCTCCCATAGTGATACATAGCCCGGAAATCTTCCGGGCTATGTCGCTATGAGCAGTGGAGCTCGTCCCGGAAAATTTCCGGGCGTGCCACTCAAGGGGTTAATAGAGAATAACTCTGGTCTTTAATACCAAAAACAATAACAATACTGAATGAATATAAAACACAGCTGTAAAGAATAAATTAACATTTAACAGGTTTTTGGACATTTAGCATACAGTGTTTTTCATTATAGCAGTACATATCACTGTGCTATCTGTGGTTTGACATAGGACTGCAGGGACATCATTAGCAGTATGTGTCACTGTGTTATCTGTGCTTTGACATAGGACTACAGTATTTATTTGCAAATGTTTCTTTACTGTACGGTACTCATCTGTACAGTACTTACATTTTGCAGTACAGTGGGGATTCAGGAGGCAGGCAGCGTTCAGCCAGCATTTTGGGGATTCAGCTGCTGTACTGTGTCAGGAGGCAGGCAGACACAACAACGTTTAGCCGGCACTGTGCACTGTGGAGAGGAGAGGGGGAGGAGTAGGCGTGCGCTGATGCAGGAAAAGCAGGAACTGACCGGCATCAGCTGCGCGCCAGCTCACTGAGCGGCGCCCGGGGTCATGGAGCGGTCAGCGCCCTTATCTGAGGAATGCAACTTTATTTGAGGGACCGCCGCTGCCCTGACACATCGACTTAAAGGGGTTGTCCCGCGGCAGCAAGTGGGTCTATACACTTCTGTATGGCCATATTAATGCACTTTGTAATGTACATTGTGCATTAATTATGAGCCGTACAGAAGTTATAAGAAGTTTTTCACTTACCTGCTCCGTTGCTAGCGTCCTCGTTCCCATGGAGCCGACTAATTTTCGCCGTCTAATGGCCAAATTAGCCGCGCTTGCGCAGTCCGGGTCTTCTTCTGTTCTCAATGGGGCTCCGTGTAGCTCCGTGTAGCTCCGCCCCATCACGTGCCGATTCCAGCCAATCAGGAGGCTGGAATCGGCAATGGACCGCACAGAAGCCCTGCGGTCCACGGAGGGAGAAGATGCCGGCGGCCATCTTCAGCCGGTAAGTAAGAAGTCACCGGAGCGCGGGGATTCAGGTAAGCGCTGTGCGGATTTTTCTTTAGGTCCCTGCATCGGGGTTGTCTCGCGCCGAACGGGGGGGGGGGTTGAAAAAAAAAAAAACCCCGTTTCGGCGCAGGACAACCCCTTTAAATTGAAAACAGTGTTACTTAAGAGCAATGCTACTTAAGGGTTTACTGTACTTGTTTCTCCCTTAATGTTACTCTTGGTTCAGGTCTCTTCGGGACGATTATATTTTTTTTATTCAGTAGTGGTTTATCTAATAAAGAAATAAAACTTTGAATTTTACTTTATTCTACTCTGTAAGAAGTAGTACCTGAGATGTAATTTTGGGCATTTTGCCCAACTTTATAACCCCCTATTTAAATGAATGTAATATTGAAAGTCATGTTTAATATGTTTTGACCTTTCCAAAAAACTAATAAAAACTTTGTTAACCAAAACATTTCTCATGTGAAAGAACCCATTGGAAACCATAAGCTTCACATACATGCATTTTGTAGCAGTCATTTTGTAGTGCGTGTGAAAGAGGCCTTATCCCTATTGACTATAGATTATACAGTATTCCTAAATTTTAACAGCAGCACCTCCACTGGCTGACTAGACCTTCCAACACTTCTGGCCTTTCCAAAAAACTAATAAAAACTTTGTTAACCAAAACATCCCATTGGAAACCATAGGCTTCACATACATGCATATTGTAGCGATGATTTTGTAGCACATATTGACTATTGATTATACAGTATTCCTTAATTTTAACAGCAGCACTTCCACTGGCTGACTAGACCTTCCAACACTTCTGGCTGCATCTGTTTTGTTACCCTGCAAACAGTAAAGCGTACACAGAAGAGCTGATAGGGGTTCTCATCTGGTGTGACATGATGTATATATTTGTTGTTCGTCCCCACTGATCCTGCCCAGAGAGCTCAAATTAAGATTCTAGTTATCCACATGATGCAGTTTCTGCTGACATAGGCAGGATGGTGATCACTTACCAACTCCCCTCCCATACCCTGCACAGGTCAGAGCAGGACACAGTGGATTCCCTAATCAAAATACTAACGACCGCCTACCCGTGAGTGACTGTGTGATTTACATGTGATGATGGAACATCATGTGGTCAGTCACCGAGGCTCTGAGCTCCGCCCCTGATCACATGACGGTGACGTCATAACCGGTACTTAATCCATGTGCATTCAATGACGGATTACCGGTGGACTACATCCATCACAAACCCCCACAACCTCATTTGCTATGGATACAGCAGTACTCAGTCTGGCAATTTGTCACGGAGCCTAAGACATGCAGAGCCTGACAGCAGCCTTGTGTTTACAGGACCCGTGATGATGCCACTGTCATGTGATCAGTCACCTGTGTGGGAGGAGTCCTGGGTCACATGACCAGGGGGTGATCAGTGTGTGCAGGACTGTGCTGGTTGAGCTCCCTGTTCTATGGTAGGAACAATGTATGTGGCAGAGCTGTGTGTGTCTGTGACGTGCGTGTGGCAGAGCTGTGTGTGCTTACAGGACCTGTGATGATGTCACTATCATGTGATCAATAACCTGGGTTCTGTACTACTTTTATTTTTTATTGCATTGTATCGTGGAACCAGGGTGACCAAAAGAGCGCATTTCTGGCGTCTTTTTTTTTCTGACGACGTTCATCGTGTGGGATAAATAATGCATTACTTTAATAGCTCAGACTTTTACGGACACAGTGATATCAAACATGCCTTTGTGTTTTATCATTTAGACTCTTATTATAAATACGGGACAAGTTTTTTTAGTTTTTTTTTTAAACATTACTTTTTTTTAATAGTTAGTAAAACTTTAATAATCTTATTTTTACTTTTTTTCTTAGTCCCCAGAGGAGACAACAACTTGCGATGCTTCGATCGCTCCTGCAGTATGGGGTAATGCCATAGCATTATATCATACTGCGATCGGGCAGGCATTCTATCAAGCCACCCCACAGGCATAGCTTGAAAGGCATTCTGCCATAACAGCCTTGGGGCCCCCGGCTGCCATGACACCCACACAACTTCCTCCGCATGATCTCCCTTCATACACACCCAAACGCAGCAGGATATAACTGTAGGTCCTATAGCAATAAGGGGTTAAAGAGTACCCACACTTTTATTTTTCTGTAAATGTACAGAACAGGCGATTCTAAGCATTTTTGCAATGTTTTATCAGCCTATTCTGTACATTTTTCCTTTAAAAAAAACCCCTCTTCTGCTAAGCAGCTAAGTGAAGACAGGGGTGAAAAATCCATCTTCACCTAACTGCATACTAGTAGAGGGCGCTGTGCCAAGATGTGCCTGCACCCATTCTTTACAGACATATGTGTCCTGCTGTGAATGGCAATGCATGAAGAAGAGTATTATGGTCTATATACTTTCCTTTCGTTAACGCTGTGCTCCCACTCTATCCCCCTTGTGCTTTACTGTCCACCCCGCGTCAGCTAGTCTCTGTAACGCTCAACTTTCCACATCCAAACCCTTGCCAGTTATCACCCAAGGTTGCCTTGCACTCATCACTATGGCAACTAAACACAACAGAGGCAGATTACAATTATACAGTTAGGGCCCTTTCACACAGGATAACCAGCGATGATACCTCCTGTGTTTTTACGTGAGAAACGATCATCTCAAGTGAATGGACTCAGAGCGGGACGGAATCGTATTCACACTAAAGGCCCATTTAGTCTCCACAATTATCGCTCAAAATTCGCTCAAAAGCCGTCTTTTGAGCGATAATCGATGTGTGTAAATGCACGGACATCGTGCAGTTTTTGTTATGCCGTCGCTCATCGTTGTCTTTCAGCAGCATGCAATTATCAGCCTTATCAGGGATTCACAGTGGGATACAGCTAATACTATTGTTTAAGCTGTATCCTGCTCCATGATGACAGGCTGGGTATGAAGAACAGAGCGGTCCAGCTCTGTTCTCCATACCCTGCTCAGCTGTATAACAGCCGGGCGCTCTGAGCGAGGAATAGCTGGATGCAGAAGACAAGCGGGGACACTCCGCTTGTCTTTCGCATCCTCCACTGGGAACGCTCGGCTGTATAACAGACATGTGCTACGAGCTGGGTACAGCTGGATGCAGAAGACTAGCCGCCCCACTTGTCTTCTGCATCCTCCGCTCGACGTGCAAGGTGATTGCTCAACATTTGAGCGATCATCTTGTGCTATAAATGACGATTATCGCTCAAAAGGCATCTTTTGAGCGATAATGGTCGTGTCTAAATGGGCCTTAAGAAGGCAGTCGCTCATAAATGCATGCATAAACTGAACAATGAACGAGAAGTGAACAATTACTTGTTTGTCGTTCAGTCAGTGCGTGAATTTACTTGAGTCGATTATTGTTCAGAGTTGTTCAAATACCTGCATAGTGTCCATGTAATGATTAGGCTATTGTGTTGTAACAGAGCATAATACAGAAACCAAAGTCAGGATTCCACGCGATTTGACAGCCATGTGGAAGTGGACTTATAGAAACAGTAGAACATATATGTAGAGGCCCGTGTGACCCAGAGTGTTAAGGCAGCAGGAATGCAGTCCTAAACTCTCGCTCATGACCTGGAGATTGCGAGTTCAGGTAGCCAGCTCAAGGTTAACTCCTTCCGAAAACGGTAAAATGAGCACCCAACTTGGTGGGGGATAATAAATAAATTACCTGAAATCGCAGAATAAGTTGGCGCTATAGGAAAAAGGTATATTTTTAATTAATTTATACACACACCAAGACTTTCCAAATGGAGGCCAGGGAAACCCCGCTCTTCTTACAGGTACATATGGTACTAGTGTATCATCTCCAATGGAAGAATAGGTGGAGACAAATTGCACACCCATAACCAACGCCCACAACTTCCCAAGCGGGAAGATGATATTACAGCAGCGGAGATGAAATGGCAGGTGAGGAACAGGACAGCACCGGAGGCAGGAGGGGAGATGGCAGAGCGCAAGGGAGAGCTGAAGGTGGCAAAGAATAATGGGAGAGCAGCAAGAAAAGTCACTTACAGGATCACCAACAGCGACAGCGCACGTGGCACTACAGCGGAAGGAGAGTGACAGGGTCAGCAGCAGAGATGGGATGTCGCAGCCGGGAAGATGATGGGCACCCATTCTCCTGTCCAGCCAATCAAGTTGTGGGCATGCGTTTTGTTCCCACCCATTCTTCTGGTGGAGACAAGATACACCAATACTGGTATCTATTGCATAGGTAGGTCCCCCAACAGACACAGGATGCATGCATTATGAGCTATGCATTACTTCCTACTAGAGATGAGCGAACACCAAAATGTTCGGGTGTTCGTTATTCGGAACGAACTTCCCGCGATGCTCGAGGGTTCGTTTCGAACAATGAACCCCATTGAAGTCAATGGGCGACCAGAGCATTTTTGTATTTCGCCGATGCTCGCTAAGGTTTTCATGTGTGAAAATCTGGGCAATTCAAGAAAGTGATGGGAATGACACAGTGACGGATAGGGCAGGCGAGGGGCTACATGGTGGGCTGCATCTCAAGTTCACAGGTCCCACTATTAAGCCACAATAGCGGCAAGAGTTCCCCCCCCCCCACTGTCAGCATAAAGATCGTCCTCCTCTGGCACAGCTGTAACAGCTGTAGCAGAGAAGAACGATGTTTGCCCATTGAATTCAATGGAGCGGCAATACAGCATGTTCCACTGAATGCAATGGGCTGCCCGCGATCACAGGATGAATGGTCGGAAAGGGGTTAAATATATAACCCCTTTCCTGCAATTCATCCAGAAATGTGTTACACTAAAAATATATACCGGCGTATAAGGCGACCGGGCGTATAAGACGACCCCCCAACTGTCACCTTATACGCCGGCAATACAGTGGAGCAAAGAATAAAAAGCATTACTTACGTTTTTAGATGATCTGCGGCGCTCCTGCAGGCTGTCACTCCCTCCTAATCCACGGCAGACAAGCTTTCTCTATGAAAGGCTTTAAATCCCTGCCTCCAGAAAGACACGTGCCTTCAGCCAATCACAGCCAATGACAATGATGTCATTGAATGGCTGTGATTGGCTGTGTTTCTGGAGGCGGGGATTTCAAGCCTTGAAATCCCCGCCTCCAGAAACACAGCCAATCACAGCCATTCAATGACATCATTGTCATTGGCTGTGATTGGCTGAAGGCACGTGTGCTTCTGGAGGCAGGGATTTAAAGTCTTTCGTGGAGAAAGCAATACTCTGCCGTGGACCAGGAGGGAGTGACAGCCTGCAGGAGCGCCGCAGATCATCTAAAAACGTAAGTAATGATTTTTATTCTTTGCTCCACTGTATTACCGGCGTATAAGGTGACAGTTGGGGGGTCGTCTTATACGCCCCGTCGCCTTATACGCCGGTATATATTTTTAGTGTAACACATTTCTGGATGAATTGCAGGAAAGGGGTTATATATTTAACCCCTTTCCGACCATTCATCCTGCGATCGCCGGCAGCCCATTGCATTCAGTGGAACATGCTATATTGCCGCTCCATTGAATTCAATGGGCAAACATCGTTCTTCTCTGCTACAGCTGTTACAGCTGTGCCAGAGAAGAAGGATTTGTCTTCTATATGTTCTCAATGGGGTCAGCGCTGCTGCCGCTGGCCCCATTGAGCGCATATAGAATGCATCCATAGCGAACCGCGGGAGGGGCAGACTTTCATATCAGGCGGACACCTTATCTCCCCAGCCACTCACAGCAGGGGGGTGGTATAGGGCTTAAACATTGCAGGGGGAAGTTGTAATGCCTTCCCTGTCTTTATATTGGCCAAAAAAAAGCGCTAACGTCTCAGGGAAGAAAGTTTAAGTAACCCGGACACCGCATGGTGTTCGTTACGGATAACGAACATACCGAACACCCTAATATTCGCACGAATATCAAGCTCGGAAGAACACGTTCGCTCATCTCTACTTCCTACTGGTTATAAGGCACCAACATAGTCTATAGTGCTGTATCTATCTGGGCTCACAATCTAATTACCTAATCAGTAGATTTTTTGGATTGAGAGAGAAAGCTGAAGGACAAGGAGAAAGCCCACGCAAACAGTGAGGAGAAACAAACTCCATGCAGATGTTGTCCATCCTTGGTGGTCCGCAGTAACAGTGCTCATCACTGGGTGCTAAATAAAATGGTTCTTTATGAAACTGATCTTGAGATTTCCTAATGCACTTACGCCTGTCACGCCGACACCATACTTACCAAAGCCAACAATACCGCAATTCCTATTTGTATCAGTTAAAGAGGTTTCACTCACACCGAGGGCAATTGATGTATTAAAAATATAACTAACATCACTTCCCCGCTGTGTCCCACCCCTCGGCTCCATGTTTCTCCCGTGACATCATGTATACAGCAGCAATGGCAGCGGTCAATCGCCCAAGCTCTGTCATTGGCTGCAGCAGCCTGTGACATCCCATGCATGACTGCAGCCTGTAAACAAACAGGTGCAGAGCAGCGGCGCAGGAGATGCAGAGATTTGGGAGAGGTGAGAATATGTTTTTGGGAAGAAAAAAAAAACGACCAACCCCTTTAGGGCTCCTTCACAGTGGGGGATCGCGATATTGTTATGAGAAAATCACGGCAAAAAAGCGCCTTTTTCCCAGCGATCTTTGAGCGTTAGCATTGCTTTTTCTCGCTAAAACATTGCTACAGCTCATGTTTTTTCCCCACATGATTTTGCCGCAAATTTTTAACCCGAAAGTCAATAGGACTTTCTAATCGCAAGTTCGGACTTTGAGATGCGATATTAAGGAGGCTCCATAGGGAGACATGGGACAGAAAAAAAATGTGCACATCGCAGAAAGAAAGGACATGCCGCGATTTTAATTTCCTCACAACATCGCATGAGTAAAAAATAGAGATGAGCGAGCACCAAAATGCTCGGGTGCTCGTTGCTCGAGTCGAACTTTCTGCGATGCTCGGGCGTTCGTTTTGAGTAACGAACCCCATTGAAGTCAATGGGTGACTCAAGCATTTTTGTATATGACCCATGCTCCGCTAAGGTTTTCATTTGTGAAAATATGAAAAACCCAAGAAAGTGATGGAAACGACACAGAAACAGATAGGGCAGGCGAGGGGCAACATGCTGGGCTACATCTCAGGTTCCCAGGTCCCACTATTAAGCCACAATAGCGGCAAGAGTGGCCCCCCCCTAACAATTTTTACTTCGGACAAACCCTCATTAGCAAGGCACACCTTAGCTAAGCACCACACTACCTCCAACAAAGCACAATCACTGCCTGCGGGACACACCGCTGCCACTTCTCCTGGGTTACATGCTGCCCAACCCCCCCCCCCCGCACGACCCAGTGTCCACAGCGCACACCAAAGTGTCCCTGCGCAGCCTTCAGCTGCCCTCATGCCACACGCTGGCTGCATAGCCACACCACCCACATATCTATTTATAAGTGCGTCTGCCATGAGGAGGAACCGGAGGCACACACTGCAAAGGGTTGGCAGGGCCAGGCAGCGACCCTCTTTAAAAGAGCCCGGGCAATAGCCCACAATGCTGTACAGAAGCAATGAGAAATTGACGTTCGATCTTCATTCCAATCCTGTGCCACCTCCGTCAGGAGCTGCAAACGTGGGCATGAGTTACATAGCAATGGGGAATCCATGTACCCACACAGTATTCATTTTGTCTAGGCGTCGCATAGCTCAATCGACACTACAAGGGGAAAGCCATCTGCACTCTGCCCCCTACCCAAGTCAGTCAGTGTCTTTGTGCCAGGTAGGTCAAACACCGCGATGGGAACTAAGTGTGCACCAACAGCATAGGTGGGTCCTAGGCAACCCAAGACATGAACAATAAATAAATCACAGTGGCCAAACATGGCAGACTTGCACTGCATCGACAACATAGGTCTTAGCCCACAGCTTCAGCAATCGTAGGCAGGAAGTGGACTTTCACTGCACCCAGGACATAGGCCTCTGCACAAACCCTCAGAAATCGTGGGCCTACTGCGGACTCCAATGCTAGCGTAGCTGTGAATGTCTCATTAGCGCTGTATTGCTCCTCTAGTTTGTCCCAATGCAGTGCCCCAGATAGCTAAGCTAACGTGAGATAAAGTACAGGTTGGCTTTGGCCCACACTCCATGCCCTAGTCAGTCTGGCCTTTTTTCATAGTCACAGGCAGGTACAACTCCGCTCTGGGAAGTCTGTGTGGACCCACAGCATGGGTGGGTCCCAGGAAGCCACCAACGGTACATAAATAAATCCCATTGCAGTGCCCCGGATAGCTGAGCTAACGTGACATAAAGTACAGGTGGGCTTCGGCCCACACTGCATGCCCGAGTCAGACTCAGTTTTTTTAATTAATAGTCACAGGCAGGTACAACTCCCCTATGAGAGGTCTGTGTGGAGTGGACACACAGCATGGGTGGCTTCCTAGAACCCACCAACGGTACATAAATAAATCCCATTGCAGTGCCTCGGATAGCTGAGCTAACGTCAGATAAAATAAGGTGGGCTTCGGCCCACACTGCATGCCCCAGTCAGACTGGGTTTTTTTTATAAATACACACAGGCAGGTACAACTCCACTATGGGAATTCCGTGTACACCCACAGCATGGGTGGCTCCCTGGAACCCACCGGCGGTACATAAATAAATCCCATTGCAGTGCCCTGCACAGCTGAGCTAATGTCAGATTAAATACAGGTGGGCTTTGGCCCACACTGCATGCCCCAGTCAGACTGGGTTTTTTTATAATTAGACACAGGCAGGTACAACTGCCCTTAGTGAATTCCGTGTGCACCCACAGCATGGGTGGGTCCCAGAAAGCTACTGGCGGTACATAAATAAATCCCATTGCAGTGCACCGGACAGCAGAGCTAACGTCAGATTAAATACAGGTGGGCATTGCCCCACACTGCATGCCCCAGTCAGACTGGGTTTTTTTATAAATAGACACAGGCAGGTACAACTCTGCAACGGGAATTCTGTGTCCACCCACAGCATCGGTGACTCCCTGGAACTCACCGGTGGTACATAAATAAATCCCATTGCAGTGCCCTGCACAGCTGAGCTAACGTCAGATTAAATACAGGTGGGCTTTGGCCCACACTGCATGCCCCAGTCAGACCCGTTTTTTTTATAAATAGACACAGGCAGGTACAACTCCCCTATGTGGATTCCGTGTGCACCCACAGCATGGGTGGGTCCCAGGAAGCCACTGGTGGTACATAAATAAATCCCATTGCAGTGCCCTGCACAGCTGAGCTAACGTCAGATTAAATACAGGTTGGCTTTGGCCCACACTGCAAGCCCTAGTCAGGCTGGGTTATTTTCATAGTCACAGGTAGGTAGAACTCCCCTATGGGAAGTCTGTGTGCACCCACTGCATGGGTGGGTGCCAGGAAGCCACCGACGTTACATAAATAAATCCCATTGCAGTGCCCCTCATAGCTGAGGTAACGTGAGATGAAATGCAGGTTGGCTTCGTCCCACACTGCATGCCCGAGTCAGTCTGGGTAATTAAGATTTGTCACAGATAGGACGAACTCCCCGATGGTAAGTCTGTGTGCACGCACAGCATGGGTGGCTCCCTGGAACCCACCGATGGTACATAAATTAAATTAATCCCATAGCAGTGCCCTGGACAGCTGAGGTAACATGAAATAAAATGCAGGTTGGCTTCGGCCAACACTGCATGCCCCAGTCAGTCTGGGTAATTTTTATTGTCACTGGTTGGTACAACTCCGCTATGGGAAGTCTGTGTGGAGTGGACCCACAGCATGGGTGGCTCCCTGGAACCCACCGAGGGTACATAAAATTATCCCATTGCAGAGCCTCCCTTAAAGCTGAGGTAACGCAATAAGAAATGCAGGTTGGCTTCGGCCCACACTGCATACTCCAGTCAGTCTGGGTAACTTACATAGTCACAGGTTGGTACAACTCCGCTATGGGAAGTCTGTGTGCACCCACAGCAGGGGTGGGTCCCAGGGAGCCACCGACAGTGCATAAATAGATCCCATTGCAGTGCCCTGCACAGCTGAGCTAACGTCATATTAAATACAGGTGGGCTTTGGCCCACACTGCATGCCCCAGTCAGACTGGGTTTTTTTATAAATAGACACAGTCAGGTACAACTCCGCAATGGAAATTCCATGTGCACCCACAGCATGGGTGGCTCCCTGGAACCCACCGGCGGTACATAAATAAATCCCATTGCAGTGCCCTGCACAGCTGAGCTAACATCAGATTAAATACAGATAGGGCTTTGGCCCACAGTGCATGCCCCAGTCAGACTGGGTTTTTTTTATAAATAGACACAGGCAGGTACAACTCCGCAACGGGAATTTCGTGTGCACCCACAGCATGGGTGGCTCCCTGGAATCCACCGGCGGTACATAAATAAATCCCATTGCATTGCCCTGCACAGCTGAGCTAACAGATTAAATACAGGCGGGCTTCGGCCTACACTGCATGCTCCAGTCAGTCTGGGTAATTTACATTGTCACAGGTCGGTACAACTCCGCTATGGGAAGTCTGTGTGCACCCACAGCAGGCGTGGGTCCCAGGAAGCCACCGACAGTCCATAAAAATATCCCATTGCAGTGCCTCCCTTAAAGCAGAGGTAACGTGAGAAGAAATGCAGGTTGGCTTTGGCCCACACTGCAAGCCCTAGTCAGGCTGGGTTATTTTCATAGTCACAGGTAGGTAGAACTCCCCTATGGGAAGTCTGTGTGCACCCACTGCATGGGTGGGTGCCAGGAAGCCACCGACGGTACATAAATAAATCCCATTGCAGTGCCCCTCATAGCTGAGGTAACGTGAGATGAAATGCAGGTTGGCTTCGTCCCACACTGCATGCCCGAGTCAGTCTGGGTAATTAAGATTTGTCACAGATAGGACGAACTCCCCGATGGTAAGTCTGTGTGCACCCACAGCATGGGTGGCTCCCTGGAACCCAGCGACGGTACATAAATTAATCCCATAGCAGTGCCCCGGACAGCTGAGGTAACGTGAGATAAAATGCAGGTTGGCTTCGGCAGGAGTGGGTCCCAGGAAGCCACCGACGGTACATAAAAATATCCCATTGCAGTGCCGCCCTTAAAGCTGAGGTAACGTGAGAAGAAATGCAGGTTGGCTTTGGCCCACACTGCATGCTCCAGTCAGTATGTGTAATTTACATTGTCACAGGTACGTAGAACTCCGCTATGGGAAGTCTGTGTGCACCCACAGTATGGTTGGCTCCCTGGAACCCACCGACGGGGTGGGTTGAGTGAGTGACAGCATATTAGCCTGCCATGGACAAGTTTGTCCTCTACAGCGTTGTCTGGCTGCCGGCATATTTGTAGTGTTTATGGCGGTTGCGCCTGTCCTACTGCGATTTTGCCGATGGCGATTGTGCCTGCCTTGTGGCGATACTGCCTATGGCGACCGTGTCTGCTTTGAAGAGTAAGGGGTATTGGATTTTTGGCTTTTTCTGTGAATTATTCATAACATTGCAGTGCCCCGAATAGCTAAGGTATCGTGAGATAAAATGCAGGTAGGCTTCGGCCCACACTGCATGCCCTAGTCAGTCTGGGTTATTTTTTTTGGGCCATGTACGTTGAACACCGCGATGGGAACACTAAGTGCACCCATAGTATGCACAGACCCCTGTAATACTCCTGTAGCAAAGGTATAAGCTGACCCCACTAACAGTTATGTTGCAGACGTCTAGGGAGACCCTATTAACATTTCTGTAGTAACAGTATAGACGGACCCCAGTAACATTTCAGTAGCTGCAATATAGGCAGAGCCCAGTATCAGTTACATTTCAGTAGTAACAGTATCGACAGACCCCTGTAACATTTCCGTAACAGCAGTATAGACAGAGCCCAGTATTAGTGGGATTTCAGTAGTAACAGTATAGACAGATAGACAACACATATGTGGAAAAGCTAGTATTTTCTGAGACAAGAGAGGGGCATTTGATTGCAATGAAAAGAATATTCAAGGTACTGAAAGTCTGCACTCCTCCATATCTCAAGCTGAAATATGGAAAGGCTTCATTCATATGTTTTCTGTTGTCCATTTCAAAGTGTTAGCAAATAGCAATCCAAGTTTCCGGCTACTACCACGCATCTTTCTTAGGAATTACCAAAGATGATCACAAGTAAAGGCCTCGTCATCAGTCAGTCCAAAATCATTCAGCGAGTATGTGGTTCTCAGCTGGCCTGCTTCCACCAAGGATTGGTGCCTGCTGCTACTCTGTCCCTTGCCCTGCAGAGATGCTGTGTTTTATAGTCACCTGTATTCCGACCTCAGCTGTACGCTTATCTTTGGACTTTGCAGTACCAACAAGTTGGAAGCCACCATTGCTCTACCAGTCAGCTGAAAGCTTCAGCTAGGGATAACGGACTAGTACCACGGTTTTATTTAGTTGGTTTTCGGAATGTGGCCAGGATTAAGTGGGCCGTGGCGGGGGGCTTTCTTATTGTGTCATTTTAGGTGGAATTCTTGGACCGCCGCCAAACGGACCACTGCGAAAACATTTGCCAAGAATGTTTTCATTGTTGGAGGAGGAGGAGTGGAATGTTTTTGAGGCAGTACGTGTCCTGTCCACGTGTCCGTGGTTATATGCACCTTCCCAGTAATCGCGTTGGTGAAAAATTGTCGCGACTGTGGACCTAGTAGCGCGGTTTTATTTAGTTGGTTTTCGGAATGTGGCCAGGATTAAGTTGTGGACTGTGGACCTAGTAGCGCGGTTTTATTTAGTTGGTTTTCGGAATGTGGCCAGGATTAAGTTGTGGACTGTGGACCTAGTAGCGCAGTTTTATTTAGTTGGTTTTCGGAATGTGGCCAGGATTAAATTGTAGACTGTGGACCTAGTAGCGCGGTTTTATTTAGTTGGTTTTCGGAATGTGGCCATGATTAAGTGGGCCGTGGTGGGGGTGATGGTGGGGGGCTTTCTTATTGCGTTGTTTTAGGTGAAATTCTTGGACCGCCGACAGACGGACCACTGCGAAAGCATTTGCCAAGAATGTTTTCATTGTTGGAGGAGGAGGAGGGGGATGTTTTTGAGGCAGTACGTGTCCTGTCCACGTGTCCGTGGTTATATGCACCTTCCCAGTAACCGCGTTGGTGAAAAATTGTCGCGACTGTGGACCTAGTAGCGCGGCCTCGCCGCCATCATGTCTTTGGAATGCCTCCGTTTCAATAAGCCTGTAACATTTCCGTAGCAGCAGTATAGGCAGAGCCCAGAATTAGTAACATTTCAGTGGTAAGAGTATAGACAGACCCCAGTAACATTTCCGTAGCGGCAGTATAGGCAGAGCCCATAACATTGCAGTTGCAGCAGTATAGGCAGAACCCAGTATTAGTAACATTTCAGTGGTAACAGTAAGGACAGACCCCAGTAACATTTCCGTAGCAGCAGTATAGGCAGAGCCCAGAATTAGTAACATTTCAGTGGTAACAGTATGGACAGACCCCAGTAACATGTCCGTAGCAGCAGTATAAGCAGAGCCCAGAATTAGTAACATTTCAGTGGTAAGAGTATAGACAGACCCCAGTAACATTTCCGTAGCGGCAGTATAGGCAGAGACCATGACATTGCAGTTGCAGCACTATAGGCAGAGCCCAGTATTAGTAACATTTCAGTGGTAACAGTATGGACAGACCCCAGTAACATTTCCATAGCAGCAGTATAGGCAGAGCCCAGTATTAGTAACATTTCCGTAGTAGCAGTACAGACAGACCCAGTAACATTTCCGAAGCAGCAGTATAGGCAGAGCAGCACATTAACTTTTCTGTTGCAGCAGTATAGGGAGAGCACAGTATTTGTAACATTTCAGTAGTAGCAGTATAGACAGACCCCATTAACATTTTCGTAGCAGCAGTATAAACAGAGCCCAGTATTAGTAACATTTCAGTAGCAGCAGTATAGACAGGCCCCAGTAATATTTCCGTAGCAGCAGTATGGGCAGAGCCCAGTATTAGTAACATTTCAGTAGTAGCAGTATAGACAGGCCCCAGTAACATTTCCGTAGCAGCAGTATAGGCAGAGGAGCACATTTACATTTCCGTTGCAGCAGTATAGGGAGAGCACAGTATTTGTAACATTTCAGTAGTAGCAGTATAGACAGACCCCAGTAACATTTCGGTAACAGCAGTATAGGCAGAGCTGCACTTTTACATTTCCATTGCAGCAGTATAGGGAGAGCACAGTATTTGTAACATTTCAGTAGTAGCAGTATAGACAGATCCCAGTAACATTTCTGTAGCAGCAGTATAGGGAGAGCCCAGTATTAGTAACATTTCAGTAGTAGCAGTATAGACAGGCCCCAATTACATTTCCATTGCAGCAGTATGAGCAGAGCCCAGTATTAGTTACATTTCCGTAGTAGCAGCATAGACAGGCCCCAGTAACATTTCCGTAGCAGCAGTATAGGCAAAGCAGTACTTTTACATTTCCATTGCAGCAGTATAGGGAGAGCACAGTATTTCTAACATTTCAGTAGTAGCACTATAGACAGATCCCAGTAACATTTCCGTAGCAGCAGTATAGGGAGAGCCCAGTATTAGTAACATTTCAGTAGTAGCAGTATAGACAGGCCTCAGTAACATTTCTGTAGCAGCAGTATAGGCAGAGCAGCACATTAACATTTCCATTGCAGCAGTGTAGGGAGAGCACAGTATTTGTAACATTTCGGTAGTAGCAGTATAAACAGATCCCAGTAACATTTCCGTAGCAGCAGTATAGGGAGAGCCCAGTATTAGTAACATTTCAGTAGTAGCAGTATAGACAGGCCCCAGTAACATTTCCATTGCAGCAGTATGGGCAGAGCCCAGTATTAGTTACATTTCAGTAGTAGCAGTATAGACAGGCCCCAGTAACATTTCCATAGAAGCAGTATGGGCAGAGCCCAGTATTAGTAACATTTTAGTAGTAGCAGTACAGACAGGCCCCAGTAACATTTTCATTGCAGCAGTATGGGCAGAGCCCAGTATTAGTAACATTTCAGTAGTAGCAGTATAGACAGGCCTCAGTAACATTTTCATAGCAGCAGTATAGGCAGAGCAGCACATTAACATTTCCCTTACAGCAGTATAGGGAGAGCACAGTATTTGTAACATTTCAGTAGTAGCAGTATAGACAGACCCCAGTAATATTTCCGTAGCAGCATTATGGTTAGAGCCCAGTATTAGTTACATTTCAGTAGTAGCAGTATAGACAGGCCCCAGTAACATTTCCGTAGAAGCAGTATGGGCAGAGCCCAGTATTAGTAACATTTTAGTAGTAGCAGTATGACAGGCCCCAGTAACATTTCCGTAGCAGCAGTATAGGCAGAGCAGCACATTTACATTTCCGTTGCAGCAGTATGGGCAGAGCCCAGTATTAGTAACATTTCAGTAGTAGCAGTATAGACAGGCCTCAGTAACATTTCCGTAGCAGCAGTATAGGCAGAGCAGCACATTAACATTTCCATTGCAGCAGTATAGGGATAGCACAGTTTTTGTAACATTTCAGTAGTAGCAGTATAGACAGACCCCAGTAACATTTCCGTAGCAGCAGTATAGGGAGAGCCCAGTATTAGTAACATTTCAGTAGTAGCAGTATAGACAGACCCCAGTAACATTTCCGTAGCAGCAGTATGGGCAGAGCCCAGTATTAGTAACATTTCAGTAGTAGCAGTATAGACGGACCCCAGTAACATTTCCGTTGCAGCAGTATGGGCAGAGCCCAGTATTAGTAACATTTCAGTAGTAGCAGTATAGATGGACCCCAGTAACATTTCCGTAGCAGCAGTATGGGCAGAGCCCAGTATTAGTAACATTTCAGTAGTAGCAGTATAGACAGACCCCAGTAACATTTCCGTAGCAGCAGTATGGGCAGAGCCCAGTATTAGTAACATTTCAGTAGTAGCAGTATAAACAGACCCCAGTAACATTTCCGTAGCAGCAGTATGGGCAGAGCCCAGTATTAGTAACATTTCAGTAGTAGCAGTATAGACGGACCCCAGTAACATTTCCGTAGCAGCAGTATAAGCAGAGGCCAGTATTAGTAACATTCCAGTAATAACAGTATACACAAACCAAGGTAATATTTCAGGAGTAGAAGTATCGGCAGACCGAAGTTACATTTCTGTTGCAGAAGTATAGGCAGACCCCTCTAACATTACTGTGGCAGAAGTATAGGTAGGCAGAACAGAGTTATATTTCTGTAGCAAAAGTGTAGGCCAACCCCAGACACATTGGTGTACCATGAGTGCAGGCGAAGCCCATAAAAATTATTTGGATTACATTGTAGGCGAGGGCCAAAAAAATTGGTGTACCGACAGTACAAATGTACCCCAGAAAAATAGCCCATGCCCAACCCAGAGGGCAGGTGAAACCCATTAATCGCTTAGCTTACTGTGGCTTAATTTGTAAGTAGGCCTGGAGGCAGCCCAGTTAAAATAAAAATCGGTTCAGGTGAAAGTTTCAATGCTTTGATGAGAATTGAAACGTATAAATATTGTTTACAAAAGTTATATGAGCCTTTTTGGCCACCGAAAATTTGCCCGTTCGGGGTGATTACGTGAGGTTTCAGGAGGAGGAGGACGAATATCATACACAGATTGACAAAGGTAAAGGTCCCAATTTTTTATGGTGATAGAAAACAATGCTTGCATCCGCGGTTGCAGCGAAAATAATCCTAAGGTACCGCTGCTGTCCACTGGCGGAGAAGAGAAGTCTGGGGAAATCCAGGCTTTGTTCATCATTATGAGTGTAAGCCTGTCGGCACTGTCAGTTGACAGGCGGTACGTTTATCTGTGATGATTCCCCCAGCTGCACTAAACACCCTCTCTGACAAGACGCTAGCGGCAGGGCAAGCAAGCACCTCCAGGGCATACAGCGCAAGTTCGTGCCACGTGTCCAACTTTGACACCCAGTAGTTGTACGGAGCAGAGGCGTCACGGAGGATGGTCGTATGATCGGCTACGTACTCCCTCACCATCCTTTTATAGTGCTGCCTCCGACTCAGCCTTGACTGGGGAGTGGTAACACAGTCTTGCTGGGGAGCCATAAAACTGGCAGAGGCCTTGGAGAGTGTTCCCCTGCCTGTGCTGAACATGCTGCCTGATCTCCGCGCCTTCCCTGCTACTTGGCCCTCGGAACTGCGCCTTCTGCCACTAGCGCTGTCGGATGGGAAGTTTACCATCAGTTTCTCCACCAGGGCCCTGTGGTATTGCATCACTCTCGAACCCCTTTCCTCTTCGGGAATGAGAGTGGAAAGGTTCTCCTTATACCATGGGTCAAGCAGTGTGTACACCCAGTAATCCGTAGTGACCAGAATGCGTCTAACGCGAGGGTCACGAGAAAGGCATCCTAACATGAAGTCAGCCATGTGTGCCAGGGTACTTGTACGCAACACATGGCTGTCCTCACTAATAAGATCACTTTCAGGATCCTCCTCCTTCTCCTCCTCCTCCATAGCCCATACACACTGAATGGATGAGAGGCAAGCAGCATGGGTACCCTCTGCAGTGGGCCCAGCTGTCTCTTCCCCCTCCTCCTCCTCAGGCTCTTCCCTTTCCCCTCCTCCTGCTCAATGCGCTGAGATATAGACATGAGGGTGCTCTGACTATCCAGCGACATACTGTCTTCCCCCGCCTCTGTTTCCAACCGCAAAGCGTCAGCATTTATGCTTTGCAGGGAACTTCTCAACAGGCATAGCAGAGGAATGGTGACGCTAATGATTGCAGCATCGCCGCTCACCATCTGAGTAGACTCCTCAAGGTTTTCAAGGACCTGGCAGATATCTGCCATCCAGTCCCACTCCTCTGTAAAGAATTGAGGAGGCTGACTCCCACTACGACGCCCATGTTGGAGTTGGTATTCCACTATAGCTCTACGCTGCTCATACAGCCTGGCCAACATGTGGAGCGTAGAGTTCCACCGTGTGGGCACGTCGCAAAGCAGTCGGTGCACTGGCAGATTAAACTGATGTTGCAGGGTCCGCAGGGTGGCAGCGTCCGTGTTGGACTTGCGGAAATGTGCGCTGACCCGGCGCGCCTTGGCGAGGAGGTCTGACAAGTGTGGGTAGCCTTTCAGAAACCGCTGAACCACCAAATGAAAGACGTGGGCAGGCATGGCACGTGCGTGAGGCTGCCGAGCTGCAGAGCCGCCACCAGGTTACGGCCGTTGTCACACACGACCATGCCCAGTTGGAGGCTCAGCGGCGAAAGCCAGCGGTCGGTCTGCTCTGTCAGACCATGCAACAGTTCGTGGGCCAGGTGCTTCTTCTCTCCTAAGCTGAGTAGTTTCAGTACAGCCTGCTGACGCTTGCCCACCGCTGTGCTGCCGCGCGACACGGACTGCTGGCGACGTGCTGCTGCTGCCAAATCTGGATTGCGAGGCAAAGGTTACGTAGGAGGAGGAGGAGAAAGGTTTAGTGGAGGTGGCATACACCGCCGCAGATACCAGCACCGAGCTGGGGCCCGCAATTCTGGGGGTGGGTAGGACGTGAGCCGTCCCAGGCTCTGATTCGGTCCCAGCCTCCACTAGATTCACCCAATGTGCCGTCAGGGAGATATAGTGGCCCTGCCCGCCTGTGCTTGTCCACGTGTCCATTGTTAAGTGGACCTTGCCAGTTACCGCGTTGGTGAGGGCGGGTACAATGTTGCGGGAGACGTGGTCATGCAGGGCTGGGATGGCACACTGTGAAAAATAGTGGCGACTGGGGACAGAGTAGCGCGCGGCCGCCGCCATCATGTTTTTGAAAGCCTCAGTTTCCACAAGCCTGTACGGGAGCATCTCCAGGCTGATCAATTTGGCTATGTGGTCATTTAAAGCTTGAGCGTGCCGGTGCGTGGTGGCGTATTTGCGCTTTTGCTCCAACGATTCTCTTAGCGACAGCTGGACGCTGCGCTGAGAGACATTGCTGGATGGGGCCGAGGACAGCGGAGGTGAGGGTGTGGGTCCAGGCCAGGAGACGCTCGTGCCTGTGTCGTGAGAGCTGGGTTGTATCTCAGTGGCAGGTTGGGGCCCAAGGGGAGAGGCAGTGGTGCAACCCGGAGGCGGTAAATGGCCTTCATCCCACCTTGTGGGGTGCTTGGCCATCATATGCCTGCGGTGGTGGTGAGGCTGGTGGTGGTGGCTCCCCGGCTGATCTTGGTGCGACAAAGGTTGCACACCACTGTTTGTCGGTCATCCACAGTCTCAGTGAAAAACTGCCACACCTTTGAGCACCTTGGCCTCTGCACGGTGGCTTGACGCGAGGGGGTGCTTTGGGAAACAGCTGGTGGATTATTTGCTCTCACCCTGCCTCTACCCCTGGCCACCCCACTGCCTCTTCCAACCTGTCCTGCGGCTGCAATTGCCTCCCCCTCTGAAGACCTGTCCTCAGTTGGCTTATCACACCAGGTGGGGTCAGTCACCTCATCGTCCAGCGGCTCTTCCTCCGAATCCTCTGTGCGCTCCTCCCTCGGACTTACTGCCCTTACTACTGCCTCACTGATAGACAACTGTGTCTCATCGTCATCGTCCTCCTCACCCACTGAAAGCTCTTGAGACAGTTGCTGGAAGTCCCCAGCCTCATCCCCAGGACCCCGGGAACTTTCCAAAGGTTGGGCATCGGTCACGACAAACTCCTCAGGTGGGAGAGGAACCATTGTTGCCCAATCTTGGCAGGGGCCTGAGAACAGTTCCTGGGAGTCTGCCTGCTCCTCAGAATGTGTCATTTTCATGGAGTGAGGAGGCTGGGAGGAAGGAGGAGCAGCAGCGAGAGGATTCAAAGTTGCAGCAGTGGACGGTGTAGAAGTCTGGGTGGTCGATAGATTGCTGGATGCACTTTCTGCCATCCACAACAGGACCTACTCACACTGCTCGTTTTTTAATAAAGGTCTACGACGTGGACCCAAAAATTGTGATATGAAACTGGGGACCCCAGAAACTTTCCTCTCTCCTAATCCCGCAGCAGCCGGCTGCGATTCACCTGGACCAAGAACTGGGCCTATGCCCACACCCTCACGTGGAACTCCGCGTCCTTGACCGCGTCCACGTCCTCTAACCCTACCCCTACCCCTCAGCCTGGTGGATTAAGAATCGAGCAGACACTGAGCGGTGTAAAAATTTTTGTGCATTATTGCCGCACAGTTGGTGGCTGCCAGCAGTTATATAATGCAAAATGAAGTCAGAGATAAATTATAAGGAAGGATGCAAGCAGGACTAGCTGTGCAAGATGCAATTGTGATGCACCTGAAGTCCCACAGGCCACACAGTCAAATGCACTGGGTCACAGGTAGCCATAAAAAGGATTTCTTTTTTAATATCTGTTTTTTTCAATGCAGTGCAGGCTATACAGCGTGTATTGGACTTTCCCTCTATGGGTGTCTGTCACCATACACTGTGCAGGCAGCTCACGGGTAACATAGAGCAGTGTAAAAAATTTGTGGTTTCTTGGCGTGCACTTGGAGGCAGACAGCGCTTACGTTACGCTAACTGCACCCAGAATAAAATTTAACTGAAGGTTGCACGCAGGCCTTGCTGTGCAATACTGAGGTACTACAACTTGCAATGAGAAAAGGCTCTGCCCCCATCCTGCCTCCCCTCATTGCAAATAGTGCAGAGGAGGTGGAGAGTTGGCGGAGAGGGGGCAGAGAGGGAGCGGGAGCTCAGAGCACTGCTCCCAGCTCTTCCAGCCTCCTCCCCTGCAGAGTGGGACGCCGTATATTAGCCGGCGTGAATACACGGCCGATATACAGTTGTCTGAATAAGCCCATAAGATTAGGACCACAATGGGTATGTTTCTAAACACAGAACAAACAGGGGTATCCATTTTGGGATGGAAATGCACATTTTTATGTGCACTATAGAAAAAAAACTTGTCTTTAATATGACATATTTGTAACTATATGAAATTTTATTTTTTCTCCTTTAAATTCCATTGACTCCTAAAAAACCCTGTGGGGCCAAAATACTCATGACACCCCTAAGTAGATATATATAGGGGTGTATTTTTTTTAAATCAGGTCATTTGTGGGGGTATCCATCATTTTGATACTTATGAGCCTTTGCAATCTTGGCTTGGTGTAGGAAAACAACATGCGGCTGCTGCTAACGTTAACGAAGCACTTTTATTTACACTCAGCCTGTCACGCTGTGGATGATTCTGCGCTAATAGCCAAGTTGGAAACATTGGTCGGGCACAGCGTCATAGCACTCATCAGTTACAGCGTATCCTGGGAGCCTGCATCTGTGTGCTCTAGGTATTCGGGTCATGGGCGTATCTAGAGGGGGTGTGCTCGCACCTGGAGCCAGGAGCCCTAGGGGGCCCATAAAGTCTCTCTTTCCCATATTGCAAAGCAATACTATCAATGAAGCTTTATAGTTGGGGACCCAGTTCCAGACCTCGTACTGGGGCCCCGCAGCTTCAAGTTACACCTCCGTATCGGGATAATGCTAGGCCATTCCAACCAGCCTGTGTAAGTGGTCGCTGCTAGTTGAAAAACAGCAGGCAGGCAGGCCCCTGATGTGTACTTCAAACCAGACAGCAGCTGACCCCCAATTACACAGGTCCGAGGCTTGCTATGCAGCACAAAATACCTCATTGAACTGCAGCACTCCACGTGGGCTGAGATACACGCTCCACATAGGATGTGCAGTATTCATCCATGAAGATCCAGGCCAACGTTTATAGATGGAGCAACAATCGGGGAGCAAAGAACTCCAATGGACGTTAACTTTAAAAGGACGTATTTGTTTATTCAATGCATAGACACAGCAACACTTCAACTGCTTTATAAAGACTGCAGATACCGATCCGAATGTGGTCGTGGCTATGGATTGAATAAAGAAATATGTCCGTTTAAAGGAAACTTGCATGGGACTTTTTTGCAAGCGACTGAATGAATGCTGCTGCCGCTGCTGCATGTCTAAAACTTAGGCCGCCTGCAGACGAGCGGGTCGGATCCGGCAGCGAGAATTCTCGCCGCGGGACCCGACCCGAGAGCCTGCAGGGACGAGTGCGTACTCACCCGCGGCCTCGGCTCTTTCATGTGGCGGCTGCGGCGCAGCCGTCGCATGCGCAGACCGGAGCCGGCGGCCGGGTGAGTGCGTGCCCCGCACAAAAATAGGACATGCCGCGGTTTGTTTGCCGCGCGAGATTTCGCAAGGCCAAACCGCGGCCATCTGCATAGGAGTGCGTATTGTAATGCACTCCTATGCAAACTTTCAGTGGCGGAAATCCCGTGGCGGGATTTCCGCCCGTGTGCAGGCGGCCTTAGTCTGATGTTTCATGCACCACCAGGCATAAGGCCTTGTCTATAAGCATTCCCCAACTGGCAGGAACTGAACCTACCTGCCTATTCCTCTCCATGGAAGAACTGAACCTACCTTTTTTTTTAAAAAAAAAATAAGCCACAGCAGCATCCAATTAAATTTTGGCAGGCCGCTGTTTCCCCCTTCTGTGGGCTGCATTAATAATGAGCTCCATTAAAAATAAAAATGATCCACTCTGTGGCTTCTCGTGAGAAGTTAGCGGAGGACGCATCTGCCCACTTCAAGCTGCAGCGCAGACTAACTAACATTGCCGTCAAGCTCTGGCATTTATGATTCTAAATTGATCACATAACAATTCAGTGATATCAGCCTGCCAAACACCTGGCTCATTTGCATACACTGTGTATGCATGTGAATCTATCTATCGTGTACATTATAGATATAGATTATTTATGGATTATAGATTTTGTGGATATAGATTAGGGATAGATTTTAGATGACATATCTATATGACGAAAGCCCTCACTGACTCACTGACTGACTCACCACTGATTCTCCAACTTTCCGATGTCGTAGAAAAATGAAATTTCGCACAAGCATAGATTATGTCCTGAATAGGAAAAGTTAATGAGTCCCAACTCGATTATTAAATTCTAAGTGCAAAAGAAATAGCGTCCAAATTTTATGTTCAGAATCTAATTCTCTCACTTCCCGATGTCATAGAAATTTGAAATTTGGCGCGAGCATTGATTATGTCATAAATAGGAAAAATTAATGGGTCCCAACTCGATTATTCAATTCTAGCACAAAAGAATTAGCGTCCAAATTTTATGTACGGTATCTAATTCTCTCACTTCCCGATGTCATAGAAAGTTGAAATTTGGCGCGAGCATTGATTATGTCATAAAAAGGGAAAATTAATGGGTCCCAACTCGATTATTCAATTCTAGCACAAAAGAATTAACGTCCAAATTTTACGTACATAATCTAATTCTCTTACTTCCTGATGTCATAGAAACTTGAAATTTGGCACAAGCATTGATTATGTCATAAATTGAAAAAGCTAATGGGTCCCAACTCGATTATTCAATTCTAAGTGCAAAAGAACTAGCGTCCAAATTTTATGTACATAATCTAATTCTCTCACTTCCAGATGTCATAGAAACTTGAAATTTGGCACGAGCATTGATTATGTCATAAATAGGAAAAGCTAATGGGTCCCAACCCGATTATTCAATTCTAAGTGCAAAAGAATTAGCGTCCAAATTTTATGTACATAATCTAATTCTCTCACTTCCAGATGTCATAGAAACTTGAAATTTGGCACGAGCATTGAATATGTCATAAATAGGAAAAGCTAATGGGTCCCAACCCGATTATTCAATTCTAAGTGCAAAAGAATTAGCGTCCAAATTTTATGTACATAATCTAATTCTCTCACTTCCAGATGTCATAGAAACTTGAAATTTGGCACGAGCATTGAATATGTCATAAATAGGAAAAGCTAATGGGTCCCAACCCGATTATTCAATTCTAAGTGCAAAAGAATTAGCGTCCAAATTTTATTTACGTAATCTAAAATAGTGTTTCCTGGGTAACGCAAAGAACCATGCAAAATGGTGAACATATTTTTTTCCTCGGTATCTCTAAAGTAACCACGACTTCATAAGATTTTCAGTGTGAACACCAGATAAACAAGAGTACCAAATTAACTCAGGCGAAGCCGGGTATATCAGCTAGTATATATATATATATATATATATATATATATATATATATATATATATAGATGTTATATATAAATATGTAGATTCTATAATTTATGCTATTTATATAATAGATGTATTTACAGATAATCAATAGATCTATTATATAATCAATATAGATGATAGAATCTACATATATATGAATAATCTAAAATCTATCTTTAATCTATATCCATAAAATCCTTCATCTAGATATAATGTATATCTATAATCAACATTATAGATAGATAGATAGATAGATAGATAGATAGATAGATAGATAGATAAATATATAATCTATGTACGGCAGAGAGTGCTAAAACAGCTAAATCGTAGTCCTAAACTCTTTCTGATAACCTGCGCGTTGCGAGTTCAATTCCCTGCTTGGTTCAGTTAGCTAGCTGGCTAAAGATTAACTCAGCGGCTTTCTATCCTTCCCAAGGTCGGTAAAATGAGCACCCAGCCTTTTGGGGTGGGGGTAATAAACGAATGACTGGAAAGCAGTGCAGAATAAGTTGGCGCTATAGAAACAGCAAGATTTACATATATATATATATATATATATATATATATATATATATATATATATATATATATAGTTACGTATGTATGGCGGAAAAAAAGGCCTGCTGTACGTTTTAACTTCTTCCGATGACCATGCTGATCTATCATTATTCTTACTAGGGCTCTTAATGCCAGTCCACTGGAAGGCCATAACCCGCTATGGGGTCGACGCCAACTTTCCTCATTTTAGGGAAAAATTCCGTCCTTCCCCACTCGAAATGTGGCTAGCCAAAAATATCCCTCAAACCGACCGGCGCACCTTCAGAGGCAAACCAGTGATTGTAATGTTATCGCCTGCTTAACCATCCTGTGTTGGGGGGTGACGAGTCCTGCAGACACTGCAAGCCTAGGATGCGTGAGCACGGTACACGAGGAAGGAATGAGGATGTGAGGGGGGGCAGTTGAGAAGGCGGGGCTATGCAAAGGTCTTAATGCTCCCTCAGTGTATTGTTGATGCGTCCTGAGGCTGCCTGAGCTTGTCGCCTCAAGGGTTGCAAGCTTGCTTTGTCCACTCCGCACATTGACCTGGTATTGCAGTACCTCCAGGACCCCCTTTCCTATAGCTGCCTCCAAAAGCAGAAACTACAAGCAAGAGGTCCAGCGCAGCTATGGCTGCTGCTAACACTAATGAAGCCCTTTTATTTAGGCCTCGTTCACATAGGCAACACGGCATCGCTGCGATAAAATCATAGCGATATTGCATCGCTGGTCTGTGCAATATCACCGCGACTTATCGCGGTGATACCATGACTTGTAGTGCTACAAAGTCGCATGTGGTGCTACAAAGTTGCACGACTTTTTTTAGTACCACATGTGAGGTGTTTCGGGGGAGGCTTGAAATATAAGCCCTTTCCCAAAAATAAGCTGTAGCTGAATAAGAAAAAAAAAAACCCACATACATCACCTGTCCCGCGCTGTCACCCTGGCCGCATCTTCTTCCCGGGTCCCCGGCAGTGATCTTCTCCTCTTCTGGCCGGGGATTCAAAAATCCCCGCCTCATGGAAGCGCTGGCTGTGATTGGCTGACGCTTAGCCAATCACAGCCAGCGCTCGATGAATGGCAGTGATTGAACTGGCTTTGTTCTCCAAAGCAATTTTTTATGTTATAATACAACGAATACAATGTCAGAGATATATTATTTGTCATTGGAAAATAACATATTCCACACACTTTTTTCCTTCAATTTTTCCGGAAAAAAATGGCTTTGGAAAAAATCTAAGATCTAAGCTAGCCATTGCTAGGCACCAAGCAGAAAGAAAAGCAAGTTGGTCAGAGTGAGTGATCAGAACTATAAGGCCATGCATGCTCCTCTGGGTAATTTATGCAAATAAGGAGCAACAAATAAGGAGGAACAATGCCACCTATGGGATGGAAACATTCCTTCAAATCAATGTACGACTTTTTAACAAGTCTGTAAAACAATGATTGGGAATAGGAAACCGAGCCAGAAAACCATACACAGACAGCTGTTTCGGGGTGTTCGCCCCTCATCAGTGTACAGTAGGTTTCTGGCTTGGCTGATGAGAGGCCTCACTCTCTTTACAGGTGTCTTCTCACACTGGGTGCTCTGGGTGAATCATGGCCCGATATCGCCCTCGCTAATGTGAAGGAGCCCTGATGGAAAGATTTGCATTTCTTATGTATTTTCGACCCACTCCTGGTTTTGGCTCACAAAATACAGTTGTCTGAATAAGCCCTGAGGGCGAATGTGTATTTCTCCCTTTATGCAGCTGTGAAAATCATGGCTGCATAACGGGTCAAACGAAACTACTGATTTCACTTGGATTCAGTAGTTTTGATTTAATTAACTCTTTTCTTCGTTCTAGGACGTACCCTATTTTTCCCGCAGGTAGGGAATACTACGTACAGGAAAGATCGGGCAGCACCTATCTCCCCACGTTTTTTTCAAATTCCTGCCCTGTGACACAGAGTTTGAGAAGCCAGGGAAAGGGAAAGAAATTCCCATCGTTCAGGTGCAACTACTCTCCGTGCCCTAGGGTGGTCTCAGATGGCTGTAGGTGCAACTATGCTCGCAGATGCGGAGTGTAGTTGCGCCAGAACAAGTTTTTTTTCAACCTCGACAGCCGTTCAAACTCTGCACTATAGTACAAAAGGTTGAACAAAAAAAATAGCAGGAAGATAGATGCTGCCTGATGTTTGCTGGACATAGTTAATACTATGTTCGAAAAAGATAGACCCCATCTTTTCTCGTCTGTATAATTAATGGGTGAAAAGACCGCTGATGAAAACGAAACCGCTAAAATCTATTGAAATCAGTGGTTTGGTTTTGTCATGTTATGCGGCTGTGATTATCACGGCCGCAAAAGGAGACAAAATCACGTTCTTACGAAAGTACTGCGAGAAAGATAGGGCAGGACCTATCCTTATTTTTTTTTTCAAACTTGCACGCTAGAGCTTGGAGTCTGAATAGTCCAAAAAAAAACGGTTCATGCACTTTGTAATGGGAAGCGTATTAGTGCACGCACCCGTGTGTTCTTACCCTAGGGGCGGGTTCACACGAACCTATGTGCAAATACGCTTGCTGCAGCGCAATGTTTTGCGCATGAAGGTAGGACGAGTTTCATTTGCGCGCGCGCGTCTATGCGTAGTACTGTCCTTTTTGCGTATGCACGGCCACACTTTTGCAGTGACACAACCCTTCCTTGGATTAAAAGGCTACTTAGCCAAATAATGTCCAGATGTGCACTTTTTGCTGCGCTTTTGCGCAGTGTTTCAAGCATCCCCTTGCGTATTTGTACACCTCCAATATCGAAACGCTTGCTGCGCAATACGCAGAAAGGGCTTGTATAGATGAACGTGTGCATAAATACACTCACCGCAGTGAAGCATACTTGCGCATAAACAAGGTTTGGACATCACTTGCGTGGGACCCCTTATTCAAAGGATGGGGTTCATATTCGTGCGTCTCACAGCGTAAACTTGCGTGCTTTTGTTCACCCGTGTGAAGCCGGCCTCAAGGCCAGCTGACTTTTTTCCCCTGTGTTTTACGCAGGTTACACACACCCTTCTCCTTGCTTTTTTTAACCTGCCATAGACTTCTAGAAACATGCTCGTGAGGACAAACCCATTGAAATCATTGAGTTTTCACGTGCGCAAAAAGCTGTACAAACACGTCTCGTCTGTGTAAGCCCATATAGAGCAGGTCCTATTTTTCTTTCCACACGCATCGGTGGGTTCCGTTTCTGAACATTGCGTGCATATATTTTACGCATCCAAAAACATGCACAAATACGGCTGTGTGAAGAAGCCCTATGTGAATTTCAATGGGTTCCATTCACTCCGTGTTACCATGCAGTAGCGGCCATATTTATGCTAGTGTGACTGAGTATGGCCGCATGTACACGTGCGGGTCGGATTCTGCATGTGGGAGTCCGCAGCGCACTCCGACCCTGTGCCCAGCCGGCATCCGCGCGTACTTGTATTTTCTTCTTCCCTGTACTAGGTATGGTCCACACGGCTTGCCGTAAGACATTCACAGTGCGGATTTCTTTTTTTAAACTCCAGCTTTTACCTGTGGAATCCGCGGCCCATCTGCAATTGAAATTGCGGACGGACCGCGGGTCAGACGGTTTTCATTGACTTTTTAAGAAGCTGTCCGTGGGGAATCCACAGGAAAATGTAGCATGCTGCGATTTTTCATCCATGAGCAGAACCCGCAATTGGTATCCGCTCATGTGCATGAAGAATCTCTTTTGCATTGCACGCTATGGGCGGTATTTAATGCGGGATCCGGGGGCACTTGCTCCGAATTCCGCAATTCAAATCCGCCCTTGTGTGCATTCACCCAAAGAGGAAAAATCTCCTCCCCCTCCACAAAAACTGCATGGACTGAACCAGCAGGGCACCAAACAACGTTTGAGTGGGGATGAATGGCCGTTGTGCGATACAGTGAGCGTCGCGTGGGCCATACCATTCTTCCACAGGGGGAGCTCTAGCGCACAGGACAGTGTGACCGCTCTACGTCTGCTTCCTGCGTCACTTCCAGTGAGGTGAAGGCCCGTTGCTACGGCGATTCGCAGCGAGGTGTAGGCGGCTCCTCCAGGGGGAAGTGACGTGATATTGGAAACCTGTGTTCGAGCGAGCTAGAGATGGCGGATGGCGGCCGGTCGTATATCGGTAAGTTTACTAGACATGAGTTGGGGGCGCTGTTCTGAGGTAACTCCGGCGGGTGTTATTACCGGGCGGTGTACGGGGCTTCTCCCACAGTGCTTGGGGGCTCAGACAGGCTGGGACCTGTTTAATAGGCTGAGGCCAGTGCTGAGGTAACGCGCGGTGATGGCGGCTGCGGGCCGTTAGGGGAGACGTTTCCATAGACGACGCTCGCTGTTAGTGAGCTTAGGGGGGCTGCACGCCATGATTCTTAGACAATCCAGTACCACTCAAAGCAACAGGTTCCCTATGAGCCGGCTGTGCCGACCGCCACCGTCTTGTCATAGACAAGATTAGTGGGGTGGCTGAGGGGATATTTTGGGGGAGGGGGGGGGGTTGGAGGATGTAGCCATGTGCCGTAGGAACAATCATATCCTCGTGGCGCCCTGTATCTCCCGTGCCGCTGCCTGGTCCTCTACGCCCATTGTTTACAGGATGTGTATGTGACATCACAGGCTGCTGCCCCCACCAATGACAGACAAGGGCGATCATGCGCTGTCATTGGCTCCACCAGCCTGTAATCATGATGCCACGGAAGACCCGGAGCTGGGAGAGGTGAGTATGTGTCTGTTAGGCCGGGCTCACACGACGGTCATTTCACTGTGCTCCGTGGTGAAAGGAGGCGATGAAAGTACAAGACTTGGGAATATTCAATGCGTGTGATATGTGCGCCCTGAATAAAATGCAGCATGTTTTATTTCACTGCATAATACACACGCTACAGCCCTATTATCCTCCGATGGCACATAATCAACACTTACGCAATTGTGCATGAGCGCTGTTTATATGCACCGATGCGAAGTGAGAACGGGAAACTTAAACACTAAAGAAACCAGGAAGACTGCGCATGATGGCGTGCTGTATGACACATGGTTTACGGTCGCATGAGCATGGCATGATGCTACTGCGTGGGGCAAGTGTTTTTGCCAGACCAAAAGAAATGGGCAACACTTTAAATACATCAGTTTTTGCAAATCTCATCCACTTTGCTGCCGAGGCTCGGGCTTTAGAATGAATGCGGAATGTCTGCACAACAATTCCACCCCGTGTGAAACCAGCCTTACTGATCCAAATTACTGCTGGTGTGATGGTCTGGGGGGCCATGGTGTACTACAGCCGGTCCCCCCTAATAGTGGGACGAGGGACAATGACCGCTCAGCGATATGTTCAGGACATCCTGCAGCCACATGTGTTCCTCTCATGGCGGCTTCCAGCAGGATAATGCTCGGCTGCACACACAAGGGGGTCACAGGAGTGTCCCCACAACATTGCCATTCTTCTGTCGTCTGCCTGGTCACTAGATTTATTGCCAATAGATAGTGTGGGAGTATCTGGGACACAAACTTCGACAGCCTATGAGTTTGCACAGCAAGTTACAGCAAATGTGGACCAATTTGCTGGAGGATGCTCTATGGAACCTTTATGCCTCCATGCATTACAGAGGTGTTACAACAGGATACTAGAACCTCCATGCCCATATCACATGTTATATCCAAGCTAGAGGCGGTCCAACAGGGCACTAGAGCCTCTATGCCCGCCCATATCACATCTTGTATCCAAGTTAGAGGCAGTACTACAGGGTACTAGATCTTCTATGCCCGCCTGGATCACATCTTGTATCCAAGCTAGAGGTGGTACAACAGGGTACTAGAGCCTCCATGCCCGCTCAAATCCCGTCTTGTATCCAAGCTAGAGGCGGTACTACAGGGTACTAGAGCCTCCATACCCGCCTGTATCACAACTTGTATCTAAGCTATAGGCAGTACTACAGGGTACTAGAGCCTCCATACCCGCCTGTATCACAACTTGTACCTAAGCTAGAGGCGGTACAACAGGGTACTAGAGCCTCCATACCCGCCTGTATCACAACTTGTACCTAAGCTAGAGGCGGTACAACAGGGTACTAGAGCCTCCATACCCGCCTGTATCACAACTTGTACCTAAGCTAGAGGCGGTACAACAGGGTACTAGAGCCTCCATACCCGCCTGTATCACAACTTGTACCTAAGCTAGAGGCAGTACTACAGGGTACTAGAGTCTCCATACCCGCCTGTATCACAACTTGTATCCAAGCTAGAGGCAGTACTACAGGGTACTAGAGCCTCCATACCCGCCTGTATCACAACTTGTACCTAAGCTAGAGGCGGTACTACAGGGTACTAGAGCCTCCCCTCAGGTGTTCAGTTTTCCACAATACAATGATCCTTTTGCTCTGATATTGTACTCATTTATATCAGTGTTACAATCACACAGAGAAAAAGCTTCATTGGATTCTGAGAAATCCTTCCAGATGCTAGCTATTTTTTTGTAAGGCCGATGTGTTTGTAAGGCCGGTTCCACATCGGCATCAGACCTCCGGCTGAAGGTTCTGTCACAGATGTGGCTGAAAATACCAGAAAAAAGAGCGCTGCATATCTGTCCAAAAGCTGGGCAGAAAGCGTGTGGACCGCAGATGAAGCCGTTTGGCTGAGGGGCTTGACCCAGCGCAGGTGTGAAACCACCTTTTAGGGCTCATGTCCACAGCATAAATAGAATTTTAAAAACGCCCGGGTCTCCCACGCATGTAATCCGCGCCCATAGGGAATCATTGGGCACCCGCATGTAATGTAATACCTGCAGATGTCATTTTGCCTCGGCATGCGGATCGATCACACGCGCGGGAAAACAGCAGCATGCTCCATTTTTGTGTGGTTTTCCTGCACGGATAGCTCCCACGGCTTTTCATTAAAGCCAATGGTAGCTGTCTTGATCCGTAATACAGATGCAGTTGTCACTTCATCCGTACCGCGGAAAAGCAGGAGCTTAAAAAAAGTGCATGGCGCATGCGCAGCACCCTGCCTGCGTGCAGGGCAGAAGAAACAAGATCTGGCTGTGACGGAGGGGAGACCCACAGTGTCTGGACAGGTGAGTATAATCTATTTCTTGGGCTCATGTCTGCGGGCCAGGAGGGACCTGCTGCGGGATTCTGCATGGGGATCTGTGCCGGCCCCGAATTTTCCTATGGACACGAGGCCTCAGTCTTTGTTGCAGAGGATGTGGTGACAGGCTGGAGTTCTTCCTGCAGACCAGTTTGTTTTTACAAGGCTGTATCAGTGCTCCACGTGAAATATGAGGCCAGTAGAGTGTGAAGGTAATATTACATGGATGATTAATGATTGAGATGTCAGTGCAAATTTCAAGATACATCAGGGTACAGTTCTGACTGCTTCTGATTAGCTACCTTGGGAATACATGAATTGGCACTGGGCTCACTATGCCTCTATTGCAGACTCCCTGGTAGTCTATTGGGATGTTGTCACAGTACTCTGCTTGAATAGTAACTGATCGGTACCCAAAACAAAGGTGTACAGATCGTACAAACATTTTACAAATCAATCCAAGGACCTGAAAGGTAAAAAGCTGTGGAATATGTTAATAATTATACTTAAATAAAGATTAGTATTGCCACCTTTTTTGTCTTATAGTAAAACACTGGTTTATGTGACCTTTTCATCATGATTTAGAACTGCACATTGCAGTGTACTGTACTTAACCCCTTAATGACATGGCCTATTTTGGCGTTGAGGACCAAGCGATTTTTTTATTTATTTTTTTTTTTTTTTCTTTTCCATTTTTCAAAAGCCATAACTTTTTTATTTTTCTGTCGACGCGGCCATATAAGGGCTTGTTTTTTGCGTGGCGAGCTGTAGTTTTTATCAGTGCCACTTTTGGGTACATGGACAATATCGTAAAACTTTTATAATTTTTTTTATGATAACAGGGAGAGAAAACGCATCAATTCTGACATAGATTTTTTTTTTTTACAGCGTTAATCATGCAGCATACATGACACAGTAAATTTTTTTCTGCGGGTCGGTACGGTTACAACGATACCAAAATTGTTATATTTTTTTTAGGTTTTTACTAGTGATGAGCGAACGTGTCCGTTATGGACACATCCGCACCCGGACACCGGCTTTGCCGAACACTGCAGTGTTCGCGCGTAAAGGTCCGGGTGCCGCCGGGGGGCGGGGAGATGCGCGGCGGCGCGGGCGGCAGTAGCGGGGAACAGGGGGGAGCCCTCTCTCTCTCCCTCTCCCCCCCACTCCCCGCCGCACCCCCCCGCGCTGCCACGGCGGCCCCCGAACTTTTTCGCCCGAACACTGAAGTGTTCGCAAAGTTCGGTGCTCTGGCGAAAAAGGGGCGGGGCCGAACGTGTTCGCTCATCTCTAGTTTTTACACTTTTTTGCAATAAAGCCTTTTTTTGAAAATCTTTTTTTTTCTCTATAGCTGCATTCAAAGTCCTGTAACTTTTTTATTTTTCTATATACGGAGCTCTATAAGGGCTTATTTTTTGTGAGACGAGCTGTAGTTTTTATTGGTACCACTTTTATTGCATTTTTTGTGAGGCAAAATGCTAATCATTTTGCCTCTGTTTTTTAGGGTTTTTTTTTTACGCTTTTTGTTGTACAAAAAAAAGTGTTCAACTTTTTGTACACGTCGTTACGGACGCGTCAATACCCAATATGTGGGGTTTTAATTTTTTTTATGCTAATTTTAGAAAAAGCATAAAGGGTTTTTTTTACATTTCTCTTTTTTTTACTCTTTTCTTTTCACTATTTGAGTCCCTCTGAGGGACTTGCAGCACTGTGCCTATGATCGCTGTCATAAGGCATGGCAGAGCTCCTTATCGCTTAAACAGCGATTATAGGCACAGGCAATACAGGACGCCAGTGTCTGGCGTCCTGTTGCCATGGTGACAGGCCGGGCTCTCGCGATGAGATCGCGAGAGCCGGACGGAGACACAGAGGGAGCGCGATCCCTCTGTGAACTCTTTCCCTGCCGCGATCTACTTAGATCGCGGCAGGGAAGGGGCTAACAGCGGGGGGCGCATCTCCGATGCCCCCCCGCTGTTGCAGTGGGACGCCGGCTGTGACTGACAGCCGGCTCCCGCTGCGGGATAGCGCGAGGTCAGTCATGATCTCGCGCTATCCCGATGACGTACCGGTACGTCGTTTTGCGCGAAGTACCAGGCTCTCATGACGTACCGGTACGTCATGGAGCGGGAAGGGGTTAAGGATGCAACAATTTTTTATTTTTTTGGGGGGGGGGGGGTCATCTCCACTTCTCAAAAGCCATAACTTCCATATGAGGGCTTGTTTTTTTGCATAGCGAACTCTAGTTTTTATTGGTACGGATTTTGCGCACACATATATGTATTGTAAAACTCCTTTTGCTTTTTGAAGGGCAGGGAGAGAGAGAGAACACATCTATTCTGCCATTGCGCTGTTTGTTTTTTAACACTGTTAATCATGCAGCATAAGGCCGGGCTCACATGAGCGTTTTTGTATTACGTGGTGAATGGTGTCAATGAAAGTACATTCATTTTCGTTGTTCCACTCACACTTGTGTATATTTTTTAGCATATATTAGCTGCGTAAAAAAACACAGCACGTTCTATTTTACTGCGTGTTACGTGCGTACAGTCCTATTGTTTTTTATGGGTGCCTGAAGAACGGAGTACATACAGTTACGTTTTTTATACATGTTGCTAGGAGACGTGAGAAAGTTTAAAAAAAAAAACCCCAGGAAGCCAGTGCATGACAGTATGCGTAAAATATGCTGTACATGCTCAGGCATAAACACAATACGTGGTGCTCGGCCATTCCCTACACCAGTAAAACGCTGCGATTTTTCGCAACGTTTTAGGATACGGTCGTGTGAGCGTGGCCTCAATTACACAATACATTCTTTGTGGGTCACAATGCACTCTGTACTTGCTGCGTGCCGACAATCCCTATACACTGTCTTGGCATGTATAGTACATGTTGGGATCTCCTTCGCATGCGCGTATTGAGAGGAACAATTGAAAGTAATGTCCATATTGGTACCGCAAAACACATTTTTAGACTGTTTAGTCTGGTTGCACTGCCTATGAGACAGCCCCACTGTTCTTGCTAATGTCATGTTTCCTGTTCTTAATGGAGCTATGACAGAACCTTTTTCAGACATATCCCAGCAAATACTGACAGATACTATTTACATGTTCGATCTGTTAGGGTTCATGCCCACGAGGATAATCAGATCCCCTGCGGATTTGGGCTGCGGATGCACTGTAATTGTCTTTTATTTTTCATGCGGGAGATCAATTGAGCTGTGTGCTCTATGAGCTCCCGCACGCGTGAGCCGCACCTAAATGGAGCATGTCCATTTTTTTTTCATGCCCCAGAAATTTTTAAATTCACTTTTATTGACCATCCATGGGTATTTATCTACCCGCGGGTGGTCAATGCATTCCTATGGGGCGTGGATCCGCGTGGGGGAAAAACGCTCTGGATTTTAATTTTTAATTTGCCCGTGGACATGAGGCCTTAGGGTTCATTTTGAGTTTCTGTATTTTTTTTGACAGCAAGAAGAGCCATACAGACTACAGATCTTTACTACTTAGTCTAAAAACGAGTTTAGGTAGAAAAACTGTTATAAATATGGAGAGTTTAGATTAATCTGCCCAGAGTCACCAGGGTCGTCCTCTGAGATGCCAATAGAATGGAAATTTTCTGCTAAATGTCTGTTCATCCTAAAAATAATGGATTTCAGTAGTGCACTTTGAGGCTCTAATGTTCTATACGTTAGAGTTGACATATGACACTTGGCCTGACCATGGCAGTGTGAAGAGCCAGTTAGTCCAGCAGTGGTTATTTTATGCCAGCATGCCATTCCTTGTATATGTAAGCTGATATGCGCACTACAAATTTCTTTAAAACCCTTTATGTAACGCAGCCTACTTACACCGATAAAGCCTTGGCACTGAGTCAATGTCCATTACACCTAGTTGGTGATTAACTAGTTCTAGCTGGTCCACCCCATGACGGCAGAGATTTTATCATAATTATACATTTGGATATTACTCATCCAAATATCTACCTCCATAGCATGATTTATAAGCATATGTGTTATTTTTGGCTGCGTGTCACACACATTTGGGCGCTAAATGTGAACATGCTGCGATTTGCCCACGGGGGGTTGCAGTATATTTGCTGCATGTTTTCTGCTGTGGAAAGCCTGCTGCAGGATACACCGTGTATGAGGGTGGTCTAACGGTATATTCACATAGTGGAAATGCTGTGCGCTTCTGCAGGGGAATGGGCTGCAGAAAATCTACAGGATTTTGTACAAGCAGTTTGGATGAGACTTGAAGAAATTCAAATGCTATGTGAACAATTTGCAGCTTAAGTTGACCTAAGGCTGGGTTCACACAGGGCAGTTTTGCCGTGGTTTTTCTGTTGCGGTTTTGCCGCAGAAGAACTGCTTCTGCGGCAAAACCGCTTCAAAGGTTAATTTGGGCTTGCGGATTTTGCTGCGGATTTTCGTGTGGAAAAATCCGCATGCGTTTTTTTCTGCAGCGCTTTTTTACTTTTTGTCGCGTATTTGGTGCGGTTTTGGCTGCGTCCATAGAGGTCTATGGACAAAAAAGCACTGCGGAAAAGACCAAAGAGTGAACATGCTGCATCTTTAGGCAGGGTTCACACAGGGCGGATTCCCGTCGGAAATCTCGCGGTTTGGCCGCAGCAAAATCCGCGAGATTTCCGCCGGGAGAACCGCCGCGGCGGCTTTGAAGCGGCTCGGTCGCATGCTTTTCCGTTTCGGCCGGCGCTCCCATAGAGGAGAGCGGAGCCGCGACGTAAGTAAACAAAAAAGGAAAGGTAAACAGACCTGCTCAATCTTTGGAAACCGCGGCTGCGGCGGCCGCAGCCGCGGTTTCAACCGGATTTACCGCAGCGGATTAGCCGTCCCGTGTGGACGAGATTTCTGAGAAATCTCACCCACATGGCTGGCTAATCCCGAGATTAGCGGCCGCGGGCGGTTTTGCCGCGGGCGGATCTGCTGCGGCAAATCCGCCCTGTGTGAACCCAGCCTTAAAACCGCGCCGCAGTTGCATTTCCGCACTGCGGCTGTGCGGAAAAAATCTGTCCTGTGAGAACAGCTTTTTGGCAAATCTCATTTGCACTGCATTGCACTGCAAATGCAGTGGTTTTGCCGCAGTGCGGATATGCAACGGCAATCCGCGGCAAAACCGCAGCAAATCTGCCCTGTGTGAACCCAGCCTAATTTTAAATCCACAGCATATCGATTGATACTCTTGGATTCTTAGTGCGGATTTAAGCTCTACAATTTGTGGGATATAATCTGCAGCATGGTTTGTGTAACCTGCATTTGATGCAGATCTGCATCAGAATCCACAGCAGATTTTCTACTGCGAAAAATCCATTACGTGTGGATGTAGCTTTAGGCTGGGTTCACACAGGGCAGATTTGCTGCAGTTTTGCCGCGCGGAATTTCGCCGCGGCACATCCGCCCGCTGCCGCTAATCTCGGGATTAGCCAGCCATGTGGACGAGATTTCTCAGAAATCTCGTCCACACGGGACGGCCAATCCGCTGCAGTAAGGTCGGCTGAAACCGCGGCAGCCGCGGTTTCAAAAGATGCGGCATGTCTATTTACTTTTCTCTTTTTTTTTTATTTTTGTCGCGGCCGCGCTCTCCTCTATGGAGCGCCGGCTGCAACGGAAAAGCGAGCGGCCGGGCCGCTTCAAAGCCACCGCGGCTTTTTCCGCGGCGGTTCTCCTGGCGTAAATCTCGCGATTTTTACTGCGGCCAAACCGCGAGATTTCCGACGGGAATACGCCCCGTGTGAACCCAGCTTCAGGGGAATTCTAACAAAAGTGAAATCTTAAGATGTAGGCCTAAACAAAGTAATAAAACGTAGAAACCGCAATTCCTATCCACACACCTGAGCGAAGCTGCGAAAGTTCATGCTTTACAATGCCCACATTTTACCACGAATGGCGATTGTGGAATCTGCAATCCAAATCTGTCCGTGTGAGCCTTGCCTAAACACTGGCATATTTTGGGGTCATCTGCTGTGCGTGTAAGTCCACGGATGGCACACTACCCTGTTGTAGCCTATGAGGCTATGAACACTTATGTATTTTCACACAGACCAATGGTCTTGGTAAGAATAAATAAAATAACATGCGCAGGCCTTTAAGGGGTTGTCCCGCGCCGAAACGGGGTTTTGTTTTGTTATTTTTTTGCATAGGCCCCCTGTTCAGCGCAGGACAAACCCAAGGGATGTGGTGAAATTTTTTTTAAAAATTTTTCTTACCCGAATCCCCTCTTTGAAACTTCTTCCTTCTTTTCCTCAGATGGCCACCAAGATGGCCGCCAGGATCTTCACCCACGATGCACCGCGGGTCTTCTCCCATGGTGCACCGTGGGCTCTGTGCGGTCCATTGCCGATTCCAGCCTCCTGATTGGCTGGAATCGGCACACGTGACAGGGCGGAGCCACGCAATGATGCGTAGAAGGGCGGAGCCAGAACGCCGCTCTTGCCCGGACCTACCAGAAGGGAGGTCTGCGCAAGTGCGTCTAATCGGGCGATTAGACGCTGAAATTAGACGGCACCATGGAGACAGGGATGCCAGCGCAGGGAAGGTAAGTGAATAACTTCTGTATGGCTCATAATTAATGCACGATGTATATTACAAAGTGCATTAATATGGCCATACAGAAGTGTATAACCCCACTTGCTATCGCGGGACAACCCCTTTAAGGCTGAATTCCAATGCCTGAACAGTGTGCGACGGTCATAAATTTAGAACCATCATCAAATGTTATCATGTACAATATGGTAAACCTGTCTGTCCCCTCACCCCAAATAGTAATCTTCCTATTTACACATGATGTAAGTTGATACATTTTTACTCTAAATATTTTTAAAGTACAGTTGGACACAACAAGCAACATTCAGTTCGCGAAGTCTTTTTGCAGTTGTACGATATGCTGCATTTATTTGCTGCTGTGTAGCTAATCGTACTTCTCTGTAAATGTATAATGGTAATTGTAATTGGCCTCCGTTGTGTTTAGTTGCCATAGTGATTTGTAGGGCATCCTTGGGATTATAAGTGGCAGGGGATGCAGACATGAGAAGCTGAGCTAGTTCAGCAAGTGCTTTGTTTTAGATGTCTAGGGCACATGTTTTATTAAAAACAACAACAAAAACCTACTGTTTTCTGACTGTAAATGGAGCAGACATGCAATATATCTATAGGGCCGGCTGCACACAGATGGATTGGACTCCGCATGCAGGAGCCCACAGCGAAATTCGTCTCTGTCCCGGGAGGGCGACCATGCGTACCTGGTGTTTTCTGTGTTGCGGATATTCGCAGCCACTCGCCGTTGGTTGTGCACAGTACGGATTTTAAAAAAAAATACTTGTTTTTCCAGTGCTGTCGGTAGGCGATGATGCGGGTACCTGCAACCTATCCGCAATGTCATTTGCGGATGGGCTGCAGGTTGACTCCTTTCACTGACTTCAATGGAAGGCATCCGTGCGGAGCCCACACAATACTAGAACATGATATTTTTTTTCTTCCCACCACTCGCGGAAATCGCAATTAGTTTCTGCGAGTAGGAAGGGAAAAATATATTCTCCCCCCCCCCCCCCCGCATGTACTGAACTGTATTTGCTGCGGCTCCTCCATGTGGATTCCGCAGGTAATGTCAGTTTGTGTGCAGCCAGCCTAAAGCTTGTGAATACCATTTGTTTTGCTGACACTGCCCAAACATACCGCTGGCTCAATTGCATAGTGTTCTAACTCCCATTTAGCAAAATGTTCATGCGTGGTGCCTTGAATGTTTGAACGGTTGTGCAGTCAAATGCATCTGCTTAATCTGGAGATTTAAAGAACGCACCTGTTCCTTGACCAGAAAAAAGAAAAAAAAAAGTTTTCTAATGCCATTTTACAATGCTTTTTACACAGAACGACTATAATGCACTATAACGCCACACAGTTGTCCCAACAATTATCACTCTCAGGGCTCCTCCCCACGGACGGATTTCCGCCGCGTTGCCCGCAGCTATTAGGTTCTATTGTCACGTGGCGCGGCCGGCACATGCGGGACGGAAGAGGTCGGATCCGCAGGTAAGTATGGGGTCTCTGGGGGGCGCAGTGACGGGCTCCGCCGCGGAATTCCGCGGCGGAGCCCGTCACGGCCGTGTGCAGCCGGCCTTAGGCTGGGTTCACACAGGGCGGATTTGCCACGGAAATTATTTACCCCGTACGGTGAAGGTCATCCGAAAAAAATAAAGAACGCCAGAAATGCACTTTCAGCCACCCTGTCTCCCAGAAAAAAATGCAATAAAAGTCAATCAAAAAGTCATATTTATTCCAAAATAGTACCAACACAAACTACAGGACGTCCTGCAAAAAATGAGCCCTCTCACAACGACGTTGACGGAAAAATAAAAGTTATTGCGGGCCGAAGATGGCGGCCTAAAGTAATTGTAAAAAATTAAGTCTTTGAAAAAAAAATAAAAACAGAAAAAAACCTATGCAAGTTTTGTTATTGTAGTAATCGTACTGAGCCATAGAATAAAGTTATGTCATTTTTGTTGTAGTCTGTGTTGTAGAAACAAGACGCACTGAAAGATGGCGGAATGTCGTTATTTTTTACCTTTTACTCCACGTAGAATTTTTTTAAAGTTTTTCAGTACATTATATGGTACATTAAATAGTACTATTGAAAAATACAACTCATCCCTCAAAAAACAAGCCCTCATACAGCGACGTCGATGGATAAATAAAGGAGTTACGATATTTTAAAAAGAGAAAAAAGCAAAAATGGGGAAAAAAGGGCCACGTCATTAAGGGGTTAATATAGTAGTTCCATGGAAGATACAGCACAGCACTGTTATAAGGCCTCATGCCTACGCCTGTGATGGACTCCACCAGCGGAATATCGCAGCAGAGTCCGTCACGGCACCCCCAAGGACCCTATACTCGCCTCTCGGATCCGCCGCGTGAATTCTGTCTGCCGGCATGACGCGCCGGCAGTGGCCGATGACGGGGAAGGCGGAGGCACGTTATCGCGCAATACTTTCACTGTGCTCACAGCAGAAGTATAGCGTGACGCCCGTCTACCATTGACTACAATGGAAGCCGGCCGCACGTTTTTCCGCGGCAAATACAGCATGCCAAGGTCTCTTTCACGCTGCAGAATTCCACAGAGTGAACATTCAGCTATTAGGTTCAATAGAGCCTAACAGTTGCGGGACAATGCCGCGGATTTCTGCCGCGTGAAACACGACAGAAATCCGACTGGACATTAGTCCTAACTACGTGAATTTTTACAGAACAAAATGTTTTCTACCTCCAGGTCTTATCTTACAATTTGGTATAACAAATTCAGTAAAGAGGATATAAATATGAATATAATAACTTTTATTTATAAACGTTTGTGCACAAGTTTATATGTTGTTTCACAAGTAACATTTAGGCTGGGTTCACACGGGGCGTATTCCCGTCGGAAATCTCGCGGTTTGGCCGCAGCAAAAACAGCAAGATTTCCGCCGGGAGAACCGCCGCGGTTTAAGCTGCGGCGGCTTTGAAGCGGCCCGGCCGCTCGCTTTTCAGTTGCGGCCGGCACTCCATAGAGGAGAGCGCGGCCGCGACGAAAATAAAAAAGAAAAGTAAATAGACATGCTGCATCTTCTGAAATTGCGGCTGCCACAGCCGCGGTTTCAGCCGGACTTACCGCAGCGGATTGGGCGTCTCGTGTGGACGAGATTTCTGAGAAATCTCGTCCACATGGCTGGCTAATCCCGAGATTAGCACCCGCGGCCGCTAATCTCGGGATTAGCCAGCATGTCGTCCACACGGGACGGCCAATCCGCTGTGGTAAGTCCGGCTGAAACCGTGGCCGCCGCAGCCGCGGTTTCAAAAGATGCAGCATGTCTATTTACTACAAAGCCGCCGCGGCTTAAACCGCAGCGGTTCTCCCGGCGGAAATCTCGCGGTTTTTGCTGCGGCCAAACCGCGAGATTTCCGACGGGAAAACTCCCCGTGTGAACCCAGCCTAAAGGGATTCTGTCATCAGGTTCATGTTGCCCCCTTGTGTGTTTTATTCCAAAATCTACTTTGAAGCTGAGCTCCAAGTCTTTAGTGCGGGCTGTGGTGGGCTCTCCCCAGCTGCATTGTGTAGACCGACAGCTCTATCTTTATACAGAAAGGTAGAAGAGCTGTCAGTCTTTATGCAACGGGCGGGGAGAGATTGTCACAGCTCACTCTCCTGGCTCTAAGTCAAACTTCAAAGTGTGTTTTGTTCTGGACTCCCCTGTTGCTTCACTCTTGAGCCCCATAACATATTTTATGGGGCCCAAAGGTGATGACAGTGTCCCTTTAATGCTCTCTCAAGCACACTATGCATGATGTCTACCTCCTGTACACTGCTATGCTCAGGTTCTTGATGGCAATTATGAAGAAAAACCAAGAAGAATAAAAGCGCTAGGAAGTAGGGCACAGGATCTTCAAATTAGGATAGTGTTGCCTTGCTAATAAAAATAAATAAATAAAATAAAATTAAAAAAAAAAAAAAAAATATATATATATATATATATATATATATATATATATATATATATATATATATATATATAATTTCTGATTTGAAGATCCCATGCCCCCCTGCCTAGTATACGCATTCTCGGCTTGTCCTTAAAGGCTTTTAGTGTGTTCTGCCTCAGTGCAGCCACTCCAGGTTATAATGTTCCTATCTAGATAAATGGTTACCTGGACTTGATCTACTACACTGAGGGGATTCTTTCTCTTTTTTTTTTTTTTTTTTTTTTTTTTAATTCCACACGCTCAGGTTCTTGGAACTTTTTGTTCTATAATATTCAAGTTAGAATTATCTTTGTGCAAAAACGTTATCACCGAGCTTAATGCATTTTGGTTCTGTAGAATGATCGATTTATGTTTTTATTGGGCCTTCCTTCTGTGAGACGTTGGAACATTATAACTCGGACAATACTGTGTCTTGGGGAATTAAATGGAACGATCGGTATCTCTGGTAGATCTACGATCCAGGCTTATATACCCTTCCTGTAAACAATGGCAGTAAGAACGCAGATGTCTATCAGAAAATCTGCCAAACGAGTTAGAACAGTATGGAATTAAGGCAGCGATATGCCAACAGTGCTGGAAACTGTTTTCTTATGGACTATAACTATATTTAAACATTCTGTATTTTCCCTAACTGCAGCACAGTGTTTTCTGAATTCCAGATATCAATAGATTTAAAGGGGTTTCTAAAAACTTTTCTTCTGGAACAATGCCACCTATGTCCCCGGGTTGTATGTGGTATTACAGACTAGCCCAATCACTTGTCAGCAATACCAAACGCAACCCATGGACAAAGATGTCAGTGTAACCATGTTTTTCTAATCCCAGACAACCCCTTTAATTTTCTGCAGCACTTACAACCTACATTAGGGATTCCATTGTGTCCTGCTTTGATCTGTGCAGTGTATGGGAGAAGGAGGGAAGTTGGTAAGTGGGACGAACAACAAATATGCACATCATGTCAAACTAGATTAGAAGACTTATAAAGCCTATAAATTCACGTCAGAAATCACAGTGGTATTTCAAATCTATATAATCATAGGACTGCCCTTCACAGATATAGATAAAATTAAAAATGAATCTTTTATTAATGAATTATTTAAAATTAGGGCCACATAAATCATATAACAAACACTAACGGACATGGACTGACAACATGGATCACTATGTGTGACTCAGTGACCAGATGGAGTGAGGGTCTTAGTACCCCTCGAGTGTCCAGTCGGGTTAACCCCTATTGACAAAATTAGGGGACTGGATCACTGGTTAATAGCAAAGTGTCACAGTAAGAAATAGGTCAGAGAGATCTTAGGTTTCAGGTCAAACGTATCTGTCAATACTTCATAGTTGGAAACCCCTCGACCATTATTATCGCTAAATAAGGATTATATGGTTGATCATAGGTATATGTTACACCATACTGGATAAAGCGTCACTCATGGTACGTATATTTCAACGTTCATGTTGGAGGAATAATTCCCCTCAGTGAGTAAACACTCAGATATTCATATAAGTGTTCCAACGTTAGTAACCGGGTAGTCAAGTACACACTCCAGCATTCATTAGCAGGTAGGTGGCTACTGGAGTGTTTTTCGGTGTTTCAACACTTTTTAACGTATTAGTTCAGAGTTGTGTATTGATATCACACAGTGAGTGACTCGTCACTCATGGTACGTATATTTCAACGTTCATATTGGAGGAATAATTCCCCTCAGTGAGTAAACACTCAGATATTCATGTAAGTGTTCCAACGTTAGTAACCGAGTAGTCAAGTACACACTCCAGCATTCATTAGCAGGTAGGTGGCTACTGGGGTGTTTTTTGGTGTTTCAACACTTTTTAACGTATTAGCTCAGAGTTGTGTATTGATATCACACAGTGAGTGACTGCTCAAGTATTTAGTGTACATATTTCGAATAGTCACTCAGTGATCACTTAAGCGTTCATCAGCTGAACGTAGCGAGATAGTCGCTTCAGAAGTGAGTGATCACTACGGTGGCTCTTCGTTCAGATGTTAGCTCTATTGCGAAGTTAATTTCCTATAGGGATAGGGTGTTGGCTCAACGCGTTTCTCCGTCCCTATTCGGGGCGGTTCTTCAGGAGCGGGGCTGAAGATAGCCCTACAATCTGTGTAATAATCCCTATGAATCCTATTATAGTAAATAAGACCCTTGTTTGTAGTCCCAGATTTTATAAAAAGGAAATAAGACAAGGTTCTCCTCCTATTGCTTCTCCCGTCTCGGTTCAGAGACTTAGCGTAAAAGGTCACTTTGCTAGGTACAATAGCAGACGGACCAATGGTAGCCTATAGATATATGGCTAGCAGTTTTACTAATTGCACTGAGACCAATTAGCATATATAGGTCTCACGGCAAGTATGAGAAAATTAGATATCTCAGCTCCCCATTTACAGAGGGAATCTCCAGGGACAATTCCTTCAAAGGCGCAATATGCGTCCAGCCCCAGGATATATAGAGCTAGACGAATAGACCCGTATGCTCAAGTCTATAGGTCCTGGATCAATACCCTATTGCGGCCTAAGCCTGTAAATTATTGTCAAATAGGGTTAGATCAATCCTCCCAGGCGCCCAAAAAAATGAGTAGGTAGTGCTGCCCCAGATGCCGCACAGGGCTGCGCAGCCCTACAAGTAAGGGGAGGTAAGTTGCGGGAGAAAGAGAGGAGAAGAGGTATAGTGCCTGCGGCTCTGATGGTGAGCGGCCGGCAATGAAGTCCCAGAGCTCACAGCAGGGATTAAAAAGGGTCATAGCTCCTCCTATTTCCGGGGGCCTGTCATTAATTAGCCAATAGGTTCCCTTGTGGGGCGGATTTGTGCTTATCAGGATACATGGCAGTGTACTACATCTGTCAGCACACTGCCTGTGTCACCTGTAGTAGTGCATATTATAGTCCGGATCATAGATCTTCTGACCGTGCATCCGAAGCAGCCTGACGATTCACAAATATAAGGCTACGATCGGCAGCACGGGCAGACAAACCGCACTTCCGCGTTCCACGCTGGAACGCATGCAACGGTGCCTGGTGACGTCATCACGTACCGTGCGCCCCCATTGGACGAGGGAGGAGGGGGACGGCACCACGATGTCAGCAGTTGGAGGCAGTGTCACTGGGCGGAGCCGGTACTGAGAGAGGTGTGTCACTCAGGCAGCCTGGGGGCGGTTTATCCGCTCTGTCGCTGCCTTTACGAACAGTGCAATGGCGCTTCCGCGTTCCACGCTGGAACGCATCATCCGTTGCGGGATGACGTCATCGCGCTCTATACACAGCGCTTACCCGAAGGGGCGGCAGCGCGATGTAGTCACTAGAAGACTAAATCCGTAGGTGGAGTATGCACGTAAGAGGTGTGTTTATGACGTAGGCAGTGTGGAAATCGTTGCACTGCTGAATCTCAACGCCCCCAAATGCTCGGTCTGTAAAGCCGATAGCAAATGGGGCACCGTTCAGATCAAATAAATAATAGAGATCTTGTTATCCAGAATTAACCTCCTTAAAAGGGGCAGTGATGGTAGAGTCTGTATCAGGTTGCTATGAGTAACAGACTACTCATGGTAGGGAACCCAAGGTGTGTATATATCCCATAAAGTGATAGTTTCTGGGATGTTGGTTATATCAAGTATGTGTACCCCAAATTAGTAAATTGTAATGGTACGAATAGTAGTTTATGCATATAGGTAGGGGGAAACAATGTGCCACATCAAAATGTATCGCTACCAATATGCCCATCAAAGTCAGGCGGGGAGACTATCATAGCCAAGGATAATGTATTAGCGAATTATCGCAAAATGTACTGGCAGATGCCAGAAATATATGAAGATAATCCCCTATTTAACCCACAATGGGGCGGGAATTTGTGAATACGACATATGTCAGGAGTAACAAGAAAGATGTAGAAAGAGCTATCAATTTAAAAAAGACGTTGAGAGTTACGCATCAGCGATACCTAGTCAAAGGAAGCAATTGAAATTTAGCGTCGCGTTTAACCCCGCAGGGGTTACCGTATTTAACCTAAAGATCCAGGCTGCCTCTTTTCTAAGGAGCATCTTGTCAATGTTGCCCCGTCTGGCATTCGTTCGTAGTTTTTCAATTCCCTGGAATTTCAAGTCAGCTAGATTGCCATTATGTACTTCCAGGAAGTGGTCTGCCAATGGTGTTTTTTCCCCGCGTCGAATGTTCCCCACATGCCCCAGGATACGACGCCGGAATTCCTGAATAGTCTTACCGACGTAGTTCCTGGGGCATGGGCAAGACGCCATATAGACGATATTCCGTGTTTTGCAGTTAATGAAACTCCTGTTGGAATAGGTTTTGTTGGTATTGGCACTTGTGAACGTCTTGCTCTTCAGTATAAAGGTACACGCCTCACAGTCATGGCAGGGAAACGTACCACATGGTTTTAGGCTGCCCAACCAGTTTTCTTTTAGACACGGGGTTAGATGGCTCTTGACAAGATGATCCCTGAGGTTATGGCCCCTCCGGAATGTTATCATCGGGTATGTTGGTATAATGTCTCTTAGGTCAGGGTCATTGGAGAGGATGGTCCAGTAGTGTTCCAGGATATGCCGAACCTCTCTCGTTCCTGTATCAAAGGTCCCTATGATCCTTGAGGATCTCGGGTTATTGCGTTGTCTAGGGACTAAGAGATCTCGTCTCGGTTGTAGTTCTGCATTTTTCAGTGCGTCTTCAATTATATGGCTTGGGTAATCTCTTTCCAAGAAGCGTTGTTTCAGTGCTTCACTCTCTCTCTGGAAATCTTGCTCCCTCGAGCAGTTCCGTTTCACTCTAAGGAACTGCCCTTTTGGGATTCCTTTTTTTAAAGTAAAGGGGTGGTAACTGTCCCATTTAAGGAGGCTATTCGTAGCCGTTGCTTTACGATGCAATGTCGATGTAATTGATCCATCGATGTTTTTCTGAATCAATAAGTCAAGGAAAGCAATTGATTCGCTATTAATTTCCGAGGTGAGTTTAAGATTTAGGTTATTGGTATTCAGTGTTTCAACGAATCTATGGAAGGATACCTCAGAACCTCTCCAGAAGACCAAGATATCATCAATAAAGCGCAACCAGAGGGTGATATTTTCAGACCATTCTTCATTTGGGTATATGTACTTTTCCTCCCACCAGCCCAGGTAGAGATTGGCGTACGATGGGGCACAAGATGTCCCCATCGCCGTCCCCCTGAGCTGGTGGAAGTACTGGGTATCGAACAGAAAAAAATTGTGGGTCAAAATAAATGATAAAAAATTCAGGACGCACTGATTATGTTGCAGAAACTGTGTCCCTCTCTGTTCCAGAAAGAACCGTGTAGCCATTAAACCTCCCTCATGGGGGATGGAACTGTACAAAGATTCCACATCTAGTGTGGCGAGGAGTGTGTCAGAGTCAACAGAAATCCCATCAATCATTTGGAGAACATCCATGGTATCTCTAACATGGGATCTCAAGGATGTTACGAAGGGACGTAGTATCTCGTCTACGTAGGTACTCATGTTCTGTGTAAGGTTCCCAATGCCAGACACAATGGGTCTACCACGCAAGGGGTTCGTCCCTTTGTGGACCTTAGGTAGGGCGTAGAAAGTGGCCACAATCGGGTGTGTTGGATTCATATAGGTGAATTCGTTTCTATCGATGCATTCTGTCTCTCGGGCCTTGTAGAGAAGTTCCCTTAGTTCCCTCTGGAAATGTATTGTCGGATCCGTAGCAAGAACCTTGTACGTGGCAGGGTCATCAAGCAGATCGTGACACATCTGTTTATATTCGTCCCTATTCATGACAACGACATTACCCCCCTTATCCGCTGATTTAATTATTAGACTTTCATTCGCTTTGAGTCTTTGTAGTGCTTCACTTTCACCTTGCGATAGGTTGGGGCATTTTTTGTGGGGCTTAATCATCTTCAGGTCCGCTGTAACTAGGCGCTCAAAAATATCAATCTCTGGACATGGACAAGCCGGAGGATTTGAGGTGTTAGGTGCCTTAAGATCTGTAAAGGGACCGGTTCCTGTTTCTCTCATATTTTCTTCCTCCAGGGCTTGAAGTGTGTCCAGGCCAGGTAGGTCCGTGACAGCGAGCCCCAGTTCTTTAGCGCGTTCTCGGTTTTTAGTGCTAAAGTATTTATGCCACCTCAACTTCCGAGTGAAGAGGGAGATGTCCTTCGCCCACACGAACGGGTTGTATTGCGTCGTGGGGACGAAGGACAGCCCCCTCTCCAAAACTCGTTTTTCGTCCAGGGTGAGGTGGTGGTCTGACAGATTCACCACCTGTAATTTGTTTGTAGGTGTGATCCCCGCCACGTTAGAGCCCAGAGGGGTGGTGGGTTGGTGATGTGGTGGTTTCCTACCAGTTCTAGATTTATTCGTTACTTTTCCTAGTCACTGATCTCTCCTCCCTCTCAGGAAGTATTGAGAGATCGGTTGTTCTAAGAAACCGGCAGGTTGTGTTGGTCTCCCACGTCTCCTTGATTGTTGTGCGAATGAGCCTCGTCTTTGTGGTCGTGTGGGTCGTCTGTTGCTGTTTCTCTCACTGTCTGATTGCTCAGGTTCTGAGGAGCTAATATCTGTCTCAGAAAATCTAACCCTATCCGTATAGACCCGGTTTTCACGAAAATCCTGTAGGTCTCTATTAAATTGTACGTGTTTACGTTCTTTAATTTGTAGAGTGAATTTCTCAATATTGGTCTGGAGAGTTCTTTCCTTAACTGGAAAATCTGGGTCTGAGGCGAATGTTTTGGTTTTGACTATCAAGTCATCCAATTTTTTCTGATTAATTGCTAATGTAGTTTTCTCCTCTTCCAGTAATAGCTTGATTAGTTGAAGGGAGAATGCACGACCACAAAGACGAGGCTCATTCGCACAACAATCAAGGGGACGTGGGAGACCAACACAACCTGCCGGTTTCTTAGAACAACCGATCTCTCAATACTTCCTGAGAGGGAGGAGAGATCAGTGACTAGGAAAAGTAACGAATAAATCTAGAACTGGTAGGAAACCACCACATCACCAACCCACCACCCCTCTGGGCTCTAACGTGGCGGGGATCACACCTACAAACAAATTACAGGTGGTGAATCTGTCAGACCACCACCTCACCCTGGACGAAAAACGAGTTTTGGAGAGGGGGCTGTCCTTCGTCCCCACGACGCAATACAACCCGTTCGTGTGGGCGAAGGACATCTCCCTCTTCACTCGGAAGTTGAGGTGGCATAAATACTTTAGCACTAAAAACCGAGAACGCGCTAAAGAACTGGGGCTCGCTGTCACGGACCTACCTGGCCTGGACACACTTCAAGCCCTGGAGGAAGAAAATATGAGAGAAACAGGAACCGGTCCCTTTACAGATCTTAAGGCACCTAACACCTCAAATCCTCCGGCTTGTCCATGTCCAGAGATTGATATTTTTGAGCGCCTAGTTACAGCGGACCTGAAGATGATTAAGCCCCACAAAAAATGCCCCAACCTATCGCAAGGTGAAAGTGAAGCACTACAAAGACTCAAAGCGAATGAAAGTCTAATAATTAAATCAGCGGATAAGGGGGGTAATGTCGTTGTCATGAATAGGGACGAATATAAACAGATGTGTCACGATCTGCTTGATGACCCTGCCACGTACAAGGTTCTTGCTACGGATCCGACAATACATTTCCAGAGGGAACTAAGGGAACTTCTCTACAAGGCCCGAGAGACAGAATGCATCGATAGAAACGAATTCACCTATATGAATCCAACACACCCGATTGTGGCCACTTTCTACGCCCTACCTAAGGTCCACAAAGGGACGAACCCCTTGCGTGGTAGACCCATTGTGTCTGGCATTGGGAACCTTACACAGAACATGAGTACCTACGTAGACGAGATACTACGTCCCTTCGTAACATCCTTGAGATCCCATGTTAGAGATACCATGGATGTTCTCCAAATGATTGATGGGATTTCTGTTGACTCTGACACACTCCTCGCCACACTAGATGTGGAATCTTTGTACAGTTCCATCCCCCATGAGGGAGGTTTAATGGCTACACGGTTCTTTCTGGAACAGAGAGGGACACAGTTTCTGCAACATAATCAGTGCGTCCTGAATTTTTTATCATTTATTTTGACCCACAATTTTTTTCTGTTCGATACCCAGTACTTCCACCAGCTCAGGGGGACGGCGATGGGGACATCTTGTGCCCCATCGTACGCCAATCTCTACCTGGGCTGGTGGGAGGAAAAGTACATATACCCAAATGAAGAATGGTCTGAAAATATCACCCTCTGGTTGCGCTTTATTGATGATATCTTGGTCTTCTGGAGAGGTTCTGAGGTATCCTTCCATAGATTCGTTGAAACACTGAATACCAATAACCTAAATCTTAAACTCACCTCGGAAATTAATAGCGAATCAATTGCTTTCCTTGACTTATTGATTCAGAAAAACATCGATGGATCAATTACATCGACATTGCATCGTAAAGCAACGGCTACGAATAGCCTCCTTAAATGGGACAGTTACCACCCCTTTACTTTTAAAAAAAGGAATCCCAAAAGGGCAGTTCCTTAGAGTGAAACGGAACTGCTCGAGGGAGCAAGATTTCCAGAGAGAGAGTGAAGCACTGAAACAACGCTTCTTGGAAAGAGATTACCCAAGCCATATAATTGAAGACGCACTGAAAAATGCAGAACTACAACCGAGACGAGATCTCTTAGTCCCTAGACAACGCAATAACCCGAGATCCTCAAGGATCATAGGGACCTTTGATACAGGAACGAGAGAGGTTCGGCATATCCTGGAACACTACTGGACCATCCTCTCCAATGACCCTGACCTAAGAGACATTATACCAACATACCCGATGATAACATTCCGGAGGGGCCATAACCTCAGGGATCATCTTGTCAAGAGCCATCTAACCCCGTGTCTAAAAGAAAACTGGTTGGGCAGCCTAAAACCATGTGGTACGTTTCCCTGCCATGACTGTGAGGCGTGTACCTTTATACTGAAGAGCAAGACGTTCACAAGTGCCAATACCAACAAAACCTATTCCAACAGGAGTTTCATTAACTGCAAAACACGGAATATCGTCTATATGGCGTCTTGCCCATGCCCCAGGAACTACGTCGGTAAGACTATTCAGGAATTCCGGCGTCGTATCCTGGGGCATGTGGGGAACATTCGACGCGGGGAAAAAACACCATTGGCAGACCACTTCCTGGAAGTACATAATGGCAATCTAGCTGACTTGAAATTCCAGGGAATTGAAAAACTACGAACGAATGCCAGACGGGGCAACATTGACAAGATGCTCCTTAGAAAAGAGGCAGCCTGGATCTTTAGGTTAAATACGGTAACCCCTGCGGGGTTAAACGCGACGCTAAATTTCAATTGCTTCCTTTGACTAGGTATCGCTGATGCGTAACTCTCAACGTCTTTTTTAAATTGATAGCTCTTTCTACATCTTTCTTGTTACTCCTGACATATGTCGTATTCACAAATTCCCGCCCCATTGTGGGTTAAATAGGGGATTATCTTCATATATTTCTGGCATCTGCCAGTACATTTTGCGATAATTCGCTAATACATTATCCTTGGCTATGATAGTCTCCCCGCCTGACTTTGATGGGCATATTGGTAGCGATACATTTTGATGTGGCACATTGTTTCCCCCTACCTATATGCATAAACTACTATTCGTACCATTACAATTTACTAATTTGGGGTACACATACTTGATATAACCAACATCCCAGAAACTATCACTTTATGGGATATATACACACCTTGGGTTCCCTACCATGAGTAGTCTGTTACTCATAGCAACCTGATACAGACTCTACCATCACTGCCCCTTTTAAGGAGGTTAATTCTGGATAACAAGATCTCTATTATTTATTTGATCTGAACGGTGCCCCATTTGCTATCGGCTTTACAGACCGAGCATTTGGGGGCGTTGAGATTCAGCAGTGCAACGATTTCCACACTGCCTACGTCATAAACACACCTCTTACGTGCATACTCCACCTACGGATTTAGTCTTCTAGTGACTACATCGCGCTGCCGCCCCTTCGGGTAAGCGCTGTGTATAGAGCGCGATGACGTCATCCCGCAACGGATGATGCGTTCCAGCGTGGAACGCGGAAGCGCCATTGCACTGTTCGTAAAGGCAGCGACAGAGCGGATAAACCGCCCCCAGGCTGCCTGAGTGACACACCTCTCTCAGTACCGGCTCCGCCCAGTGACACTGCCTCCAACTGCTGACATCGTGGTGCCGTCCCCCTCCTCCCTCGTCCAATGGGGGCGCACGGTACGTGATGACGTCACCAGGCACCGTTGCATGCGTTCCAGCGTGGAACGCGGAAGTGCGGTTTGTCTGCCCGTGCTGCCGATCGTAGCCTTATATCTGTGAATCGTCAGGCTGCTTCGGATGCACGGTCAGAAGATCTATGATCCGGACTATAATATGCACTACTACAGGTGACACAGGCAGTGTGCTGACAGATGTAGTACACTGCCATGTATCCTGATAAGCACAAATCCGCCCCACAAGGGAACCTATTGGCTAATTAATGACAGGCCCCCGGAAATAGGAGGAGCTATGACCCTTTTTAATCCCTGCTGTGAGCTCTGGGACTTCATTGCCGGCCGCTCACCATCAGAGCCGCAGGCACTATACCTCTTCTCCTCTCTTTCTCCCGCAACTTACCTCCCCTTACTTGTAGGGCTGCGCAGCCCTGTGCGGCATCTGGGGCAGCACTACCTACTCATTTTTTTGGGCGCCTGGGAGGATTGATCTAACCCTATTTGACAATAATTTACAGGCTTAGGCCGCAATAGGGTATTGATCCAGGACCTATAGACTTGAGCATACGGGTCTATTCGTCTAGCTCTATATATCCTGGGGCTGGACGCATATTGCGCCTTTGAAGGAATTGTCCCTGGAGATTCCCTCTGTAAATGGGGAGCTGAGATATCTAATTTTCTCATACTTGCCGTGAGACCTATATATGCTAATTGGTCTCAGTGCAATTAGTAAAACTGCTAGCCATATATCTATAGGCTACCATTGGTCCGTCTGCTATTGTACCTAGCAAAGTGACCTTTTACGCTAAGTCTCTGAACCGAGACGGGAGAAGCAATAGGAGGAGAACCTTGTCTTATTTCCTTTTTATAAAATCTGGGACTACAAACAAGGGTCTTATTTACTATAATAGGATTCATAGGGATTATTACACAGATTGTAGGGCTATCTTCAGCCCCGCTCCTGAAGAACCGCCCCGAATAGGGACGGAGAAACGCGTTGAGCCAACACCCTATCCCTATAGGAAATTAACTTCGCAATAGAGCTAACATCTGAACGAAGAGCCACCGTAGTGATCACTCACTTCTGAAGCGACTATCTCGCTACGTTCAGCTGATGAACGCTTAAGTGATCACTGAGTGACTATTCGAAATATGTACACTAAATACTTGAGCAGTCACTCACTGTGTGATATCAATACACAACTCTGAGCTAATACGTTAAAAAGTGTTGAAACACCAAAAAACACCCCAGTAGCCACCTACCTGCTAATGAATGCTGGAGTGTGTACTTGACTACTCGGTTACTAACGTTGGAACACTTACATGAATATCTGAGTGTTTACTCACTGAGGGGAATTATTCCTCCAATATGAACGTTGAAATATACGTACCATGAGTGACGAGTCACTCACTGTGTGATATCAATACACAACTCTGAACTAATACGTTAAAAAGTGTTGAAACACCGAAAAACACTCCAGTAGCCACCTACCTGCTAATGAATGCTGGAGTGTGTACTTGACTACCCGGTTACTAACGTTGGAACACTTATATGAATATCTGAGTGTTTACTCACTGAGGGGAATTATTCCTCCAACATGAACGTTGAAATATACGTACCATGAGTGACGCTTTATCCAGTATGGTGTAACATATACCTATGATCAACCATATAATCCTTATTTAGCGATAATAATGGTCGAGGGGTTTCCAACTATGAAGTATTGACAGATACGTTTGACCTGAAACCTAAGATCTCTCTGACCTATTTCTTACTGTGACACTTTGCTATTAACCAGTGATCCAGTCCCCTAATTTTGTCAATAGGGGTTAACCCGACTGGACACTCGAGGGGTACTAAGACCCTCACTCCATCTGGTCACTGAGTCACACATAGTGATCCATGTTGTCAGTCCATGTCCGTTAGTGTTTGTTATATGATTTATGTGGCCCTAATTTTAAATAATTCATTAATAAAAGATTCATTTTTAATTTTATCTATATCTGTGAAGGGCAGTCCTATGATTATATAGATTTGAAATACCACTGTGATTTCTGTTACAATTGCGCTTGGTATGGCTGGTTTCCTCTCGAGGGACCTTACTGCCACTCAGTGGCTGTCAGATGCGGGTGCAGTGTTCTCAGAAGGAGAACTTAGCCGACAATCTCAGGAGAACTCTATCAATTCATGCTTCAAGGAACTGACGGCCCTGTACCGGGAATTCACCAGAAACTGGTGGGAGGTACAGGGACTTCAGCGATACGAAGAGCACAAAATCATACCTAGAGGACTCAGAAATCCGATTATACCCCCTAAACGTATTAAGAACCCAGAATTCATTAAGAAATGGGAGAATGAATCTACCGCATTCTCCCTTCAACTAATCAAGCTATTACTGGAAGAGGAGAAAACTACATTAGCAATTAATCAGAAAAAATTGGATGACTTGATAGTCAAAACCAAAACATTCGCCTCAGACCCAGATTTTCCAGTTAAGGAAAGAACTCTCCAGACCAATATTGAGAAATTCACTCTACAAATTAAAGAACGTAAACACGTACAATTTAATAGAGACCTACAGGATTTTCGTGAAAACCGGGTCTATACGGATAGGGTTAGATTTTCTGAGACAGATATTAGCTCCTCAGAACCTGAGCAATCAGACAGTGAGAGAAACAGCAACAGACGACCCACACGACCACAAAGACGAGGCTCATTCGCACAACAATCAAGGAGACGTGGGAGACCAACACAACCTGCCGGTTTCTTAGAACAACCGATCTCTCAATACTTCCTGAGAGGGAGGAGAGATCAGTGACTAGGAAAAGTAACGAATAAATCTAGAACTGGTAGGAAACCACCACATCACCAACCCACCACCCCTCTGGGCTCTAACGTGGCGGGGATCACACCTACAAACAAATTACAGGTGGTGAATCTGTCAGACCACCACCTCACCCTGGACGAAAAACGAGTTTTGGAGAGGGGGCTGTCCTTCGTCCCCACGACGCAATACAACCCGTTCGTGTGGGCGAAGGACATCTCCCTCTTCACTCGGAAGTTGAGGTGGCATAAATACTTTAGCACTAAAAACCGAGAACGCGCTAAAGAACTGGGGCTCGCTGTCACGGACCTACCTGGCCTGGACACACTTCAAGCCCTGGAGGAAGAAAATATGAGAGAAACAGGAACCGGTCCCTTTACAGATCTTAAGGCACCTAACACCTCAAATCCTCCGGCTTGTCCATGTCCAGAGATTGATATTTTTGAGCGCCTAGTTACAGCGGACCTGAAGATGATTAAGCCCCACAAAAAATGCCCCAACCTATCGCAAGGTGAAAGTGAAGCACTACAAAGACTCAAAGCGAATGAAAGTCTAATAATTAAATCAGCGGATAAGGGGGGTAATGTCGTTGTCATGAATAGGGACGAATATAAACAGATGTGTCACGATCTGCTTGATGACCCTGCCACGTACAAGGTTCTTGCTACGGATCCGACAATACATTTCCAGAGGGAACTAAGGGAACTTCTCTACAAGGCCCGAGAGACAGAATGCATCGATAGAAACGAATTCACCTATATGAATCCAACACACCCGATTGTGGCCACTTTCTACGCCCTACCTAAGGTCCACAAAGGGACGAACCCCTTGCGTGGTAGACCCATTGTGTCTGGCATTGGGAACCTTACACAGAACATGAGTACCTACGTAGACGAGATACTACGTCCCTTCGTAACATCCTTGAGATCCCATGTTAGAGATACCATGGATGTTCTCCAAATGATTGATGGGATTTCTGTTGACTCTGACACACTCCTCGCCACACTAGATGTGGAATCTTTGTACAGTTCCATCCCCCATGAGGGAGGTTTAATGGCTACACGGTTCTTTCTGGAACAGAGAGGGACACAGTTTCTGCAACATAATCAGTGCGTCCTGAATTTTTTATCATTTATTTTGACCCACAATTTTTTTCTGTTCGATACCCAGTACTTCCACCAGCTCAGGGGGACGGCGATGGGGACATCTTGTGCCCCATCGTACGCCAATCTCTACCTGGGCTGGTGGGAGGAAAAGTACATATACCCAAATGAAGAATGGTCTGAAAATATCACCCTCTGGTTGCGCTTTATTGATGATATCTTGGTCTTCTGGAGAGGTTCTGAGGTATCCTTCCATAGATTCGTTGAAACACTGAATACCAATAACCTAAATCTTAAACTCACCTCGGAAATTAATAGCGAATCAATTGCTTTCCTTGACTTATTGATTCAGAAAAACATCGATGGATCAATTACATCGACATTGCATCGTAAAGCAACGGCTACGAATAGCCTCCTTAAATGGGACAGTTACCACCCCTTTACTTTAAAAAAAGGAATCCCAAAAGGGCAGTTCCTTAGAGTGAAACGGAACTGCTCGAGGGAGCAAGATTTCCAGAGAGAGAGTGAAGCACTGAAACAACGCTTCTTGGAAAGAGATTACCCAAGCCATATAATTGAAGACGCACTGAAAAATGCAGAACTACAACCGAGACGAGATCTCTTAGTCCCTAGACAACGCAATAACCCGAGATCCTCAAGGATCATAGGGACCTTTGATACAGGAACGAGAGAGGTTCGGCATATCCTGGAACACTACTGGACCATCCTCTCCAATGACCCTGACCTAAGAGACATTATACCAACATACCCGATGATAACATTCCGGAGGGGCCATAACCTCAGGGATCATCTTGTCAAGAGCCATCTAACCCCGTGTCTAAAAGAAAACTGGTTGGGCAGCCTAAAACCATGTGGTACGTTTCCCTGCCATGACTGTGAGGCGTGTACCTTTATACTGAAGAGCAAGACGTTCACAAGTGCCAATACCAACAAAACCTATTCCAACAGGAGTTTCATTAACTGCAAAACACGGAATATCGTCTATATGGCGTCTTGCCCATGCCCCAGGAACTACGTCGGTAAGACTATTCAGGAATTCCGGCGTCGTATCCTGGGGCATGTGGGGAACATTCGACGCGGGGAAAAAACACCATTGGCAGACCACTTCCTGGAAGTACATAATGGCAATCTAGCTGACTTGAAATTCCAGGGAATTGAAAAACTACGAACGAATGCCAGACGGGGCAACATTGACAAGATGCTCCTTAGAAAAGAGGCAGCCTGGATCTTTAGGTTAAATACGGTAACCCCTGCGGGGTTAAACGCGACGCTAAATTTCAATTGCTTCCTTTGACTAGGTATCGCTGATGCGTAACTCTCAACGTCTTTTTTAAATTGATAGCTCTTTCTACATCTTTCTTGTTACTCCTGACATATGTCGTATTCACAAATTCCCGCCCCATTGTGGGTTAAATAGGGGATTATCTTCATATATTTCTGGCATCTGCCAGTACATTTTGCGATAATTCGCTAATACATTATCCTTGGCTATGATAGTCTCCCCGCCTGACTTTGATGGGCATATTGGTAGCGATACATTTTGATGTGGCACATTGTTTCCCCCTACCTATATGCATAAACTACTATTCGTACCATTACAATTTACTAATTTGGGGTACACATACTTGATATAACCAACATCCCAGAAACTATCACTTTATGGGATATATACACACCTTGGGTTCCCTACCATGAGTAGTCTGTTACTCATAGCAACCTGATACAGACTCTACCATCACTGCCCCTTTTAAGGAGGTTAATTCTGGATAACAAGATCTCTATTATTTATTTGATCTGAACGGTGCCCCATTTGCTATCGGCTTTACAGACCGAGCATTTGGGGGCGTTGAGATTCAGCAGTGCAACGATTTCCACACTGCCTACGTCATAAACACACCTCTTACGTGCATACTCCACCTACGGATTTAGTCTTCTAGTGACTACATCGCGCTGCCGCCCCTTCGGGTAAGCGCTGTGTATAGAGCGCGATGACGTCATCCCGCAACGGATGATGCGTTCCAGCGTGGAACGCGGAAGCGCCATTGCACTGTTCGTAAAGGCAGCGACAGAGCGGATAAACCGCCCCCAGGCTGCCTGAGTGACACACCTCTCTCAGTACCGGCTCCGCCCAGTGACACTGCCTCCAACTGCTGACATCGTGGTGCCGTCCCCCTCCTCCCTCGTCCAATGGGGGCGCACGGTACGTGATGACGTCACCAGGCACCGTTGCATGCGTTCCAGCGTGGAACGCGGAAGTGCGGTTTGTCTGCCCGTGCTGCCGATCGTAGCCTTATATCTGTGAATCGTCAGGCTGCTTCGGATGCACGGTCAGAAGATCTATGATCCGGACTATAATATGCACTACTACAGGTGACACAGGCAGTGTGCTGACAGATGTAGTACACTGCCATGTATCCTGATAAGCACAAATCCGCCCCACAAGGGAACCTATTGGCTAATTAATGACAGGCCCCCGGAAATAGGAGGAGCTATGACCCTTTTTAATCCCTGCTGTGAGCTCTGGGACTTCATTGCCGGCCGCTCACCATCAGAGCCGCAGGCACTATACCTCTTCTCCTCTCTTTCTCCCGCAACTTACCTCCCCTTACTTGTAGGGCTGCGCAGCCCTGTGCGGCATCTGGGGCAGCACTACCTACTCATTTTTTTGGGCGCCTGGGAGGATTGATCTAACCCTATTTGACAATAATTTACAGGCTTAGGCCGCAATAGGGTATTGATCCAGGACCTATAGACTTGAGCATACGGGTCTATTCGTCTAGCTCTATATATCCTGGGGCTGGACGCATATTGCGCCTTTGAAGGAATTGTCCCTGGAGATTCCCTCTGTAAATGGGGAGCTGAGATATCTAATTTTCTCATACTTGCCGTGAGACCTATATATGCTAATTGGTCTCAGTGCAATTAGTAAAACTGCTAGCCATATATCTATAGGCTACCATTGGTCCGTCTGCTATTGTACCTAGCAAAGTGACCTTTTACGCTAAGTCTCTGAACCGAGACGGGAGAAGCAATAGGAGGAGAACCTTGTCTTATTTCCTTTTTATAAAATCTGGGACTACAAACAAGGGTCTTATTTACTATAATAGGATTCATAGGGATTATTACACAGATTGTAGGGCTATCTTCAGCCCCGCTCCTGAAGAACCGCCCCGAATAGGGACGGAGAAACGCGTTGAGCCAACACCCTATCCCTATAGGAAATTAACTTCGCAATAGAGCTAACATCTGAACGAAGAGCCACCGTAGTGATCACTCACTTCTGAAGCGACTATCTCGCTACGTTCAGCTGATGAACGCTTAAGTGATCACTGAGTGACTATTCGAAATATGTACACTAAATACTTGAGCAGTCACTCACTGTGTGATATCAATACACAACTCTGAGCTAATACGTTAAAAAGTGTTGAAACACCAAAAAACACCCCAGTAGCCACCTACCTGCTAATGAATGCTGGAGTGTGTACTTGACTACTCGGTTACTAACGTTGGAACACTTACATGAATATCTGAGTGTTTACTCACTGAGGGGAATTATTCCTCCAATATGAACGTTGAAATATACGTACCATGAGTGACGAGTCACTCACTGTGTGATATCAATACACAACTCTGAACTAATACGTTAAAAAGTGTTGAAACACCGAAAAACACTCCAGTAGCCACCTACCTGCTAATGAATGCTGGAGTGTGTACTTGACTACCCGGTTACTAACGTTGGAACACTTATATGAATATCTGAGTGTTTACTCACTGAGGGGAATTATTCCTCCAACATGAACGTTGAAATATACGTACCATGAGTGACGCTTTATCCAGTATGGTGTAACATATACCTATGATCAACCATATAATCCTTATTTAGCGATAATAATGGTCGAGGGGTTTCCAACTATGAAGTATTGACAGATACGTTTGACCTGAAACCTAAGATCTCTCTGACCTATTTCTTACTGTGACACTTTGCTATTAACCAGTGATCCAGTCCCCTAATTTTGTCAATAGGGGTTAACCCGACTGGACACTCGAGGGGTACTAAGACCCTCACTCCATCTGGTCACTGAGTCACACATAGTGATCCATGTTGTCAGTCCATGTCCGTTAGTGTTTGTTATATGATTTATGTGGCCCTAATTTTAAATAATTCATCTATAAATTCACGTCACTAGCAATAGATGCTTTGTCGGCTTGACAAGTGCCCAGCATCCTGCCCGAAGCTCTGATGACGCCAGCTAGGTGAGGTGAGTATTCCTTCTTTTTTTTTAAAGGTAGTGTAGCTAGCGCTTGTGTTTAGCACTGCCAAAAACGTGTTACCAAGTTGTGCCACATCTTCAGCAGCGAAAACGGCCAAAGATAGAATATGCATAGCTGTCAAAGGACAGCGTTGACGACTCTGCATTTTGACACTTGTGTGAGCAGCCCTATCTAAATGAATGGGAGCGTTGTACAGCGTTTAGCGCAGTGCTAAATGCTGTACAAAAACGTCTGTGTGAGGGAGGAGTTAGTGTTTGCAAGGTACCGTAAAAAAACTGCTGCTGCCTCCTTGCCTGGATGCAGCCAGAAGTGCGGGGAGTGTTGGAAGGTCTAGTCAGCCAGTGGAAGTGCTGCTGGTATCATTTAGGAATATAATCCATAGTCCGTAACCTGGAAGCAGCATATTGTGCTTAGAAAAGTGTCATTTCACTTTTTGGTTTGCTCTGTGTTGGTATATGAAAGTCCATCCGGCTCATGAATTCCTCTGATTATAACTTTCAGGAGACACTGTTGTGTTCTGTATTAGATGCGTCTACACACCAGAGAATACTTCTAGTTAATGGGATCCGTTAATTTGTTTTACAGGACTGATTTGTTTACTGCAGGGTTTCCTTTTTTCTGTTAATATTAGGGAACAGAAGAATGAAAACACGAACACGGATGTGGACAGAGCCTCAGTGGGAAAAGATCTATGATCTTTTTTTTCTTTCCCACTAATGTACAGTGACATTCTAACTTTTATCCATAGATCTGACATAGAAGTTACACTTTTTTTTATTATTATTATGTTAGTTTTTAATCTGTTTCTGCACTTTCAGTCTCCTTTTTTTTTTTTTTTTTTAAAACACTAGCTCAGAAGCAAGGCTGATTAATGGTGTGTCACCGAGCGTTGTTGTACAATACTTTCTTCTGCTTTTATGCACCTTGATTAACTTTTTTTGTTTTTTCTTTGTCTCCAGGCCATGATGACCGGTTTGGTGGAGGACATTTCACGAAAAAGAGAAAAGGACGTGGCCCCTTCAGGGCGAAAATGTATAGTGAAGGTGGCCCTAAATATCTGAACCGTGGTACTTATCCACCAAATCCTCGCTCCAGATTGGGTGATGATGATGGAGATATTGCAATGAGTGATGCACATGAACCTGTTCGCTCGAGATTGTGAGTAGGCAAAGAGTATCTGAGTGAGACTATAGTAATGTGCGATATCTGGCAAGCGCGATATCTGGCTGTGAAACATGGCTAATATCGAGCTCTCCTACGTGTTTTTTGCACAGGGGATGCGCAGAGTTTTCCTGTCAGAAATGCCTACCATCCCTTCATTAAACTTACGATCTTCTGAGGCCTCTTTTAGTGGCGCTAGAGGATTGGCAAAGGTTTCCCATTGTTTTCAGTGGGAAACCTCGCATTGCATCCTGTGCGATGAGTTTTCCTGCCCCTTCGAAAACAATGGGCGATGCTTTCCCAAGGAACGCGTAAAGATAGGTCATGCTGCAATTTTTTTCACGCATGTGTATGACCCCATTCAGGTGCGTTAATGGGGGAGCGCTGCACTCATGAATACACTGGACTTGCTAAGTGTCTGCTGTAGTCTTCAATATCTTCTATTAACCTTCCCCCAGCATTATCAGCTGTTTGCTGAGTATGTGCTTCTATTATGACTGGTTGTTAGAATTCAAAATCAATTACCAGTGAAAGAAACCCATATGTGTTCTTTATTTTTAATACCCACCCCATGTTAAACCTCTAGCAATCCTTATAGCCGTGGAGGGAGAAAAAGGGATGACAGACAAGGAAGAGACAGAGGAAACTTTCATGGGAACACTTCTAGAGAACCTCCCCATCATGCTAGAAATGAACTAAGAGAGAACAAAAGCTGGTTCAAGGTCACGGTAAGCCAATTTTTTATAATATATATATAAATTTTTTTTAAAGCTGTTGCACATTATAGTCTGCAATAGTTGTCATAAAAATTACATAAACATATGCTAAGCATTTAATAGTGAAAAATGTTGGTTGAATTTACAGAAAACTTACACATCCTTATTGTGCCGTTTTTATAACAATTTTTTTCCCCCCAAAATCAGATTCCTCATGGGAGAAAATATGATAAGGGTTGGTTAATGGGTCTCATACAAAGTACCTGCACGCTGCCATTCACTCCTGTAGGGGTAAGTAGTTGTCTGGGTTTTTTAACACCTTAAGTATGTGGCCTTTTTTTTTTTTTCTTTTTTCATGTTTTCCTCTGTTATGCGTAGTAATTAGAGATGAGCGAACCTACTCGTTTCGAGTAATTACTCGATCGAGCACCGCGCTTTTCGAGTACTTCCATACTCGAGTGAAAAGATTCGGGGGGGGGGGGGGGGGACGCCGGGGGGCGGGGGAGGCGTGGCGGAGCGGGGGGTAACAGGGGGGAGCCCTCGCCCCCCGAATCTTTTCACCCGAGTACGGAAGTACTCGAAAATCGTGGCGTTCGGGCGAAAAAGGGGCGTGGCCGAGTAGGTTCGCTCATCTCTAGTAGTAATGCGTTACTTTGATAGATTGGACTTTTACAGACACATCAATGCCAAATACGTATTTTTGTTTTATTATTTGGATTCTTTTATTTTAAATATGGGATAAGAGGGTTTTTTAAAACTTTATTTCCTTTTTTTATTTTATTTTATTGTTTTGTAGTAAATTTTCTGTAAACTAAGGGCGCTTTCATACAACAGTTTTTATGTTCAGTTTTTTGTGAGCCAAAACCAGGAGTGGAGAGAAAGTATAATGGAAAGATTTGCATGTCCTCTGTATTTTGGACCCACTTCTGGTTTTCGCTCACAAAAAACTGAATATAAAAACTCACGTGGAAGCGCCCTTACTTTTTACTTTTTTTTTTTTTTTTTTTTAGTCACCAGAGAGGACAAGAACTTGGGATGCTTTGATTGCTCCTGCGGTATGATGTAATGCCATAGCTTTATATCATATTGCAATCTGACAGGCATTATTACATCAAGTCACGTCACATGCATGGCTTGATAGGCACTCTTTATAAGGTCCCCGTCTGCCATGACAATTCACACTGCAACCCACGATCTCATCGGAGGGGACCATACCGGACTCCCGAACATCGGTCGGGGAATTTAAATGCCGCTGTCAGAATTGACTGGCATTTAAAAGGTTAATAGCTCTGGGCGTCGTAGCTTATGAAAGCTTTTGCGAGCAGGTTCCGGCACCTGCATTGTATGAAGCAGGATCCACCCGCGATTCCTCTTCATTACATACCCCGAAGCTGCAGGACATAATTGTACGTCCTGTAGTGTTAAGGGGTTAACGATAGATTGAATAGTAAGAAATATCTCACTTTTTTTTTTCATTTTATTTTATTTTCCTTTATAGTATCATTGTGATCATTCTCGAGCTCACTTCTATGTGGAAGATGCTACGGTTGCAAAAGCAATAAAACAGATCTCACGGACATTCACTGATCGAGAAAATTTCAAGGTATATATAGTGTAATAAACACAGCAAAAATTACATGGTGTGTCAAGCCTGTTGGGGGAAAAAGGGACAGGGGGATGTAGATTTGCCCGTGGCAACCAAACTTCCCAACGCTCCCTTAGCGCCAGTTGTGCTAAAACCCACCCAGTGACCATATGTGCATAAGTAACTATTTTTTGCACATGCTGTGTATTCTTTTGTGTGACAGGCATAGGACAGATACCTGTGATGTCATGTAGCCCTAGAATTACAAATATGTATTTCTGTATGTACATAGTTTTCAGTATGTTCCGAAACTCATGAAAATACTTATGCATATAGAGATTGCCGGATCTAGGCTATCTCTTAAAGGGCCACTCCAGTGCTTTTTATTTCTTTTCTTCATTATGCTGCTATCCCCCCTGTATATATAAGTGGGTTAGTGTTACCTCGGTTGTTTCTTTCTCCTGAAACTGCCAGCTTCTTTTTTGTGTGATCTCCATTTTGACCTGCTCAGATCTACTTGTGGGTTATGGATTCATTTTCTAGTCCATTTCTCAGCAACTATGTTGAAGGGGAGACATGCACTCCAGTTACTATTACTGATGATGGTCACAGTTATAATAGAGGAGATAACCATTCATACTGTATATTTATGGGTTGTAGTTTATTTAGGTGAATATAGAAGGTAACGAGGATTAAACTGTTCCCCCTGTGTTAGAATAGTATAACCCTCGCTAATGCTGGGCTCAATGCATCATTGGATAGAGGTGAAACAAAGTAAAAAATTCACCTCTCAAAATGGTAGCTGACAGAGGGCTACACTACATGAAAGTGGTTAGAATACACCGAAGAGACCTCCAGATTGTGATAGGTAGTTGGGTGAGAGGGGCAGCTAGGGAAAAATGTGTTTTCCCCGGAGTGGCCCTTTTTTTATTTTCTTATTGATTCAAGATACCTTTTTTTTTTTTTCTTGTCACTTTTTCGTGACTAGGCTGCCATATCACTAGCCAAGCCAGAATCCTATTGCACACTTAGGGCCAAACACCCCAAGACCGCTATCAGTGTATGGATTCTGGCTTGGTTTTCAATTCCCAATTATTTCTCTACAGACCTGTATAAGGCTGCCTGTCCACGGGCTAGTGATATCCACTGCGGGAGCCGCAGCCGGATGCAGGGAGGAGCTGACTGTTCTCTGCGCTGAGCCTATCTGACAGATAATCTCACGGTGGATAATCGCAGCATGCTGCAATTTAAAACCCATGAGCGGAGAATCGCTATGATTCTCGGCTCGTGTACAGCAGGGCTGCCCTTTCCATAGTAGTCTATGGAAAGCGTTCACTGTGTTTCCCACGGCCGGATTATCGCCGCGGGAAACACCGTTAAGAATCGCCCGTGGACAGGCAGCCTAAAGGGTCAAACATTGATTTGAAGGAATGCTGCCATCCAATAGATGGAACTGCAGAGTTATTGTATTATATACACACATACTAAATGTTTTATCAGGCTTCCTTTCTGTTTCAGGTTACCATTTTGACAGCTCCATGTACTGCACCAGAGATTCCAAATGATATGTCACAGGAAGAAATTGTACATTTAAAGGTATTTCAGACCTACAGTATCATTGCTTTTGGTATTGCCTTTATTCAAAAGTGTAAAGGTAGTCAAGATATTGGGTTTACTTTGTGCCATAGAAGTTTTTCCATTCTCATTTGGTTATTTGTTCCATAGAGCTGTATGCAGAAACGATATGACGGAGCTCAACAAGCTCTTAACATGAAGTCCGTACGTATAGCTCCAGGTAAAAATGGATTACTTTTTCCCCTTTCGTAGAAACATAGAAAATTTGATGGCAGATAAAGGCCACATGGTACATCCAGTCTGCCATTATATTTACTTTTTATCTCAGAATAGGTATATGCTTCTTCCAAGCATACTTTAATTGTTGATTTTTTTCCAGCCTCATCTGCTGAAAGTTTGTTCCAAGCATTTACTACTCTTTTTTAGTAAAAGCCTAATTTCTGACATCACTTCTAATCTTCTCCCAGCTAATCTCAGATTGTGCCCCCTTGTTCTAGTGTAAAAACCAATCCCCCTGAACACTATTTAAACTTTAATGTCGATTTAACCCCTTAGTGACCAAGCTACTACTTGTTTTTTCTTCCATGGAGAAAGAATTCATTAACCCTTTAATGACGCTGCGGTGGGTCTTCCCCCACACCCCATTTTTGTTTTTTCTTCCCCCATTGAAAGAATCGTAACTCCTTTATTTATCCATCGACGTAATGTCTGACGGCTTGTTTTTTGCGAGACGAGTTGTATTTTGCAATGCTATATAATGTACTGAAAAACTTTAAAAAAATTCTAAGTGGCAAGAAATGGAAAAAACAAATTCCGCCATTCTTCATTACGTTACGTCTTGTTATTATGGCTCACAAACTGCTATAATAATGACATGGTAACTTTATTCTATGGGTCAGTACGATTACTATGATACCAAACGTATATAGTCTTTGTTTTCTTGCAGTATTTTTTTTGTATTTTTTTTTTTCCAAAGCTATTTAATTTTTTTTTATTTTCTGCCACCATCTTCTGCGCACAATAGCTTTTTTTTATTTTTCCGTTGAAATAGTCGTGTGAGTGTTCATTTTTTGTGGGACGTCCTGTAGTGTTTTTTTTTTTTGTTTTTTTTTTGGTACGCTTTTGAAATACATACGGCTTTTTGATCACTCTTTATTGCGGTTTTTTTCTTGGAGACAGGGTGACCAAATAAGCGCATCTCTGGCATTCATTTTTTTTTATTTTTTTTTCTGGCTATGTTCATCGTCCAGGGTAAATAATGTGTTACTTTGATCAGAATTTTACGGATGCAGCGGTACCAAATGTGTATTTTTGTTTTATGATTTCTTCTATTATAAATATAGCAAGAGTAAAACTTTTTTTATTTTTTTTTTAAATAATTAGTACAACTTTATTTTCATGGTTTTTTTGTTTTTATTTTTTAGTATCCAGAGGGTACAAGAACTTGCAATGCTTTGATTGCATTTTTCTGCAATTGGGCAGGCATTTTATCGATCCACCCTACAGACAAGGCTTGATAGGCATTTTCAGAAGGTTCCTGGCTGCCATGACACCCACACGGCTTTCTGCGATCTCATCGCGGCTGGCCATAAAGGATGCCCAAACATCGTTCAGGGGATTTAAATGCCTCTGTCCGAATTGACAGGGTCATTTAAAGGGTTACCAGGTCCAATCAGCCAAGCTGTTGCCGCCATGTGTCGGCTGTAAGAAACAGCAGGTGCCGGTGATGTATGGAGGGAGATCACCGCGTCAAAAAGCATATCGGCGGTCATTAAGGAGTTGAAGGTTTCGAACATGTCCTCCCTTCTCCCTTCTTTCCTCCAGGCTCGAAGAATCAAGTTTTTCAAGTCTATCATGATATATTGTGTTCTCCAGATTGTGCACTATTTTTGTAGCATTGCTTTTCTCAATGCAGGAAAAAAATTGTGCCTGTGTATACAGGGTTGAGATATGTGCGTCTCGCAACACACATATCGCACGATTTTCTTGGCCATGTGATAACGGCCTTACCAGCATATTAAGAATAAGACCCAGGATCAGACCCTGTGGTCACCAATAGTAACTCGGCTCTGTTGAGAATATTTCCTGTTAACAAATGATGTCTTTAAACCAACTGAGTCCACTGGACACTCAAAGTATTAAGTCCTGTTTTGAGAAGCTTATCTATGAGCTCTTTATGCGGGACTGTATCAAAGGCTTTACTGAAATCCACATTGGCAATATCCGTTACTTACTTTCTCTCTCTATATAGACCTTATTGAAAACAAGGTAGACCTTATTCTGAACCGAGGAACTTATATGCAGGCTATGCTACAGATTATAGAAGAGAATGTACCAGAGGTGAGTTCTACTGTATCTGTCCAGAAGACCACACTTTGTACTTAATCCTTTGCTGCTTCTACAAACCCTTTTAATTACTATACTAGAAAATGTTCACAGATAGACTTTCAGTTGGCACCTACATTGTGTTAAAAACCTTTTTATTATACCAAGAAGAAAAAATAAATTGTTCCAGAAATGTAATATTTCAAATGGCTGATTTTTACAATGCATACAATATAATGACTGAAAACCATAAATGATGTTGGTTCTTGATCTATGTAATCTGTAACTTGACTGTTCTTTTTATATTCAAACAGCTGCTATCCTTGGATCTAAGTAACAACAAGCTTTATAGACTTGACTATATGTCAGAAATTCACCTTAAAGCTCCTAATTTAAAGATTCTTAACCTGTCTGACAATTTGGTGAGTCCCTTCATCTTTCTTTAAGACTCCAAGGTCAGGTCTACACTATGCATTTAGTTGTGCTATACCAGATGCAGACAACCACATAACCAAAATTGGAACCTTTTGTGGAACTGAAGATGTGCAACACGTTTCTGTTGAAAAATGAAAGGGGGCAAGAAGATCTGCAAAGCCATAATGTAGGATAGTTTACAACAGTACTGAGCAGTGGAGATGTGAATTAGTAGCACCAGACAAGTCATCATGAGATCTTGCAGGATAGACTTCATAGACTTCATAGACTTCAGTGAACACCAACTCATCCCTTTCCAGTTCTGCTGATTCAGTAACAGATAAAATTACTGGACAGCGGTCAATTAACAGCAAGTAAAAAAAAGCACTTTTAAAGTGATTTTTTTTCAGTGCAGAAACATCATTTTAAGTAAATAGCAGTTTTGCTAGTTATCACAGTGGCTGAAATAAAAGTACAAATCAGGTTACTAAAAAAATGCATACAATTCCTTATTTTTAATATAAATACCAGAATGCACTTTTTATGTGAATTTGGGTAATTCTTATGATTGTGTCATCCTAGAACTGTTACTCATCCCCAGACTTGTACAACAGGTGCACAACTATAGTCATAGCAGAGCCCCAGGCCGTACATGTCATATCTTTTCTACAAGGCAAAGAAATGACTGCTGTGTTCTTGATGTTGGGTAGTGATGTTTATTGTACAATGGGATGTAATATTAGTGCATAGCAATCGTGTACATTGTTACATCCACTAAATGTATGCAGTGATTTCAAGATACAATAGTCAACACCTGTATGCTTTAACATATGCCGCTTATGATGAGGAAGAAGTAGTGACTTAGTGTTTTTATTTTGGTTTCTGCTTGGAAACAGTATTGTCAGCTGTAGACGTCTAGTAATATATTAGTGGATGAATTTAAAGGTCGCAGATGTTTAGAGCCAATGCAATAATTTCCCTTTGTCATCTTTTCTTTGTACAGCTGAGATCTGTAAAGGATTTGGATAAGATCAAAAACCTCAAACTGGAAATGCTATGGCTAAATGGGAATCCACTCTGCAAAAACTTCAAAGACCAAACTGTATACATCAGGTCAGTCTGGCACTTTGCACCAATTTGAAAAAGCTAGCTGAGCAGAATCGTACTTGGGTTATTGTGATAAAAGCCTCTGTCCTCTTTAGTGATAAGGGGAAGCTCCGCAATATTGCTCAACGTAATACACAGAGGCAGGCCTGGGTTTGTTACCCTTCTGACTTGATGTATTTCCTTATTACCCCTGTTAATGGTTCCTGAGGATTTAATTTTAGTCCAACAGGCCCATGTAGGATTTGGGGACCAGATAAAGAAAAAGCACCATAAAATCTGGTTAACCATGTTTGATTAATGTGATGTTCTGGTATGTTGACGTATCCCCATGCGGAGTACATTATTGTGCAGAAATAAGCTGCTTCATAAAGTACTTAAATGTCAGCTCTCTAAAGGACATAAACCCACAGCGGCTTCTGTGGAGCCAATGACCAGATGAGACTTCAGCAGAGGAAGCACATTTACTGACTGGCTTCATTAAGTACATTCGGTCTGTAGTGCCGTTGTATCATTATTCTCTTGAGCCATACTGTGGACCCGCTTGTACTGTTCTCCATGAGCATTAAACTATTATGTATATATAAATGATCAACCTTCTGAAAAAAAACAATGGTTGCCACATATAGTATTAGTGATTCAGCAAATCCAGAGCTACCTACGTAATCTTCATTTTAGTAAATATATACAATACTTTTCCAAACATTCGTGCATCACCCAGACGTATCATTTGTTTCCCTTCAGTCTCCTTGTTTTCCTCCTTTTCCACATTATTTTACAGCACATTTTTCCATTTTATTTTACCATTACACATTTCATTCCTTCCTTATGCCACACAATATAGCCTTTGTCAGTGTGTCCATTATTTCAGGCCTGCTGCTCTCCAGATCTTCCTCCTGCTCCTCCTCATGCTTTGGTTGGAGGACTCAGTTGTTGCCTTTCAAGCACGATCACTTGTTGCCCCAGTGTTAGCCATGTCCATACAGAACTTGCAGTCTCCGCCGCCTTTTATTTTTTGTGTATTGCATTGTGGTTGTTTGGTCTATGACGGGTAAGTTTCCCCAGGCGGGAGCAACCTAAGGCAGACCTTGTAACAGCCACGAGAAGATGAAGACTGAAGGAGGCGGTTGGAATGTTAAGCCTAAAGCGTGCCCACCTGAGTAACCCTCATTTGTCTGGAACCCTACCTGCCAGGAGTGGTGGGCTGTATGCCCTTGAGGACTTGGATTAAAATGCCTACAAATGCTCCTCTTAGCCCAGGCAGTAATGCTCCCACGCTGTGGAGTAGTTAGTGAATGGATAACCCCTTCTGGAACCTGCTTTTATATGTGGAGCCATGAGGATTTCATGTGGAGGAGTTGAAGGTTGATGGATATCAGATGCAGCACATGGCTTTCCAGTACTTTCATGGGCTGTAGCCGTGGTTATCACTGCTCACTATTCTGTTCTGCCAATTATACCACATTGATTTTCTCCTCTAGCCTACCTTGCCACATCCTGCCATCTGCACATACATCATCTTTGTTATCTTCTAATTCATCATCACATTATTTGTTTCTATCCACCAACAGCCATTCAAAGTGTTCACTTTTAACTTAATGACACATTTGTGTTTTGTATGGTAGCTCACTATTTGCAATGCCCATAAGTGACCGTACCAAGATGGATAAAGGATTTATTTGTCAGGTTCTACACTGACCACAGGCTGTGTATTTAGTATAAGCTTGCTGGCCTGCGTACATGTGCTTACTGTGTTGTACTTATTATGAGACCGAGAAAAGCCTTGACTTGCTGTCTTGGATTAGCCTGGTGGGAGCTGACCTTGTTAGTATAATTAAAGCAGTATTTTCTTTACAAATGAACACTTTATTTAGTCATTGAGGAATAGAACTGTTACTAACTTACATTTATAGTCTGTTGCTGCAAATGGTATGTTTGTGACAATACCATATCTCTGACTATGAAAATGTAGGAATTCAAATCTCTTCACATAGGACCGATATCATTCCCCATTGCATGCAAATCTATTCTTCTCCAGAGATATAGCGGAGCCCAAGGCTGTGATTCCACTTTCCCTTAGCAGAGGCCAGTGATTCACCGGTACCTGCTCTCTGGGTATTGTAGAAGCTTGGCCATGGTGGGTCTGGGCTTACTATTTGCTGGAACTAATATTCTCTATGTTCCTGTTTATTTGTCCGTCGACCTGCGGATTTTGCCGTGGATGACAGTGCCATGAGAGACCGCTTTCCAAAACTCCTGCGACTGGTGAGATCACAAAATATTGTCTGTGTAGGCATTTTGATTAGTGATAGTGTTGTGTGAGTGGTATGTAATTGGGTACAATTAACATATTCTTCACCCATTATTGACTCTTCTACCTCACAATTTTCATCCCCCTCTGTGTTCTATTCCTCCATTCTTTTTCCTCTGCTCACTGTTCTTAACTTTAATAGGATGGACATGAACTTCCTCCACCGATCACATTTGATGTAGAAACTCCCACAACACTCCCTCCTTGCAAGGTAAGCTAGATTGTGTGTGTGTGTGTTTATCTATAGGTATATAATATAGCTGGCCCATTGATCAACGTAATTCAATTAAATGGCCCTTGATTCAGTGTTTGCATTTTTTGTTTTGTTTTTGTTGAGTTGTTTTAATTCGTTTTTTTTGTTATAATGGCAGGCTCTCCACATTGCTGCACATCTCTACTCCCATTTTTCCTACAGAACATATACAGTAGCCACCTGACTTGGCAGCACTGTCCTTCAGTAAATGTGATGGGTGCAAGAGTGCTACCAAATAGAACTACTGTGTGTTCAGAAAAAGTCATGAAGAGTTCCAAAATCTGTTTATAATGTCACTCGTTCTTTTATTGCACCATAACTGCATCACATTAAATGATGATCGTTAAATAACCCTTTCATTATTTAACGTGGCGTTGTCTGACGTGGGACTTTCCACACGGTTTCTGCCTCTGAGGGTATGTTCACATAGTGGAATTGATCCAAAAAAATCCCATGAATTTTCCTTTTTTCTTTAAGGCAGAATTTGCCACGGAAAGTTCTGCAGCAATTCCACTGTGTGAACATACCCAAAATCCACAGCTAAACTGCACGTTTCTACTGCATATTTTTGCTGTGATTCTTCATGTGGATTCAGTACTGTCAATAGGCAAAATCCGCATGCGGAATTTGACGTGTTTGTGTGCGAAGCTGTGACGTTGAAACGTAAAAAAAAATTAAATAGGCCATAAGTTTAAAAGAGAAAAAAATTAATTTTTGGCAAAATCGTCCAGCAGCAATATATTTTCTTACCTTTGTCCCTGTTCCCATTACTTTGTGACCAATGATTTCTTTTTTTTTTTCCTTCTTTCAGGGCAGTTATCTTGCAACAGATGATATTAAAGCGTTGGTTTTGCGATTTCTTCAACAGTGAGTATAGCTAGATCTTTCAACATTTCTTTTTATTCTTCCCTTTTCTTGCCTATTTTGTGCTTTGCGGAATTACACTACATAGGTTTTTGTGAGGAATCTGATTTGCTAAACATCTACAGAAAACCTCACTGTACTGTGGAACTACAGGCTATTAGAAGATGTCCCTTTTTTCCCCAAACAAAATATATTAACCCCTTCCTGAGTACATTGCATAAATTTGTGTTAGTCAAGAAGGATGTAAGGGTGTATAGTATGGGCTAGGGAGCAGTGTCTGCTCATAACAGGTGGCTAGCAGTTGTTTTTAACAGCTCAGAAGTTACCGTATTTTTCACTTTATAAGACTCCAGTACCAAGATACAGTAATTCCACAACTACTATCCCTCCTATGAAAGTATTTGCAGAAGACCGATTCCCAGACTGCTTTAATGAAGCCACAATAGTATTAATATTAAAACCCAAAGATAATCCTGGAGACTGCGGATCATACCGCCCCATTCATTACTGAACGTGGACTATAAGATCATAACCAAAATCCTAGTTTGCTGAATTTAGTTATTCCTGACATTTATACACACTAGATCAATCAGGTTTCATGCCTGGTAGATCTACTTCTGATAATATTAGGAGACTCCGAGCGGTCACCCAAATCGGATAGAATCTTCAGAGCGTTTGGGAATTGGCGTCCCTAGATGCCGCTAAGGTTTTTGCCTCCATTATGAATTGTTATATTTACTGGAAGTGATGTGCTTTTTTTTTTATTTTGGATACTCCCTTATGAAATAGATCTCTATTATTTTTAGAATTCCCTTAATGGTTAATATTTTAGTTAACGATTTACTTCCTAGATCATTCTTTCTGGGTACTATCACTCTTGATGTTTGTGTCGGCCAACAAGGCCCTAGCTACCTGACGAGATTCTAAATATACAGGAATTACCCTAGGCTCTAGGGAGGATCACATTGGTCAGTTTGCGAACGATATGGTTTTATTTCTTTCTGATCCATGAAAGCTGCTATTTCTCTTATGTAGAAGTGCAAGCCAACAGCACTCAAATAGGTCCTATTAAGGCAAGGTAGATAACATGCACAGCCACTGATAAGGGACCTGAACCCAGGGTTCCTAAAATAGTCCACAAATAATGCAAGCAAGTGGCAGCATAAATGGTGAGATTTTGCAGTACAAAGAGTTTTATTTATTCCATATTAAAAAAGCTACATTTTGGCCTGTCCTGGCTTGAAAAAGGCCAGAGCAGGCTGAAATGTTACCTTCTTAATATGGAATAAATGAAGCCCTTTTTCTACTGCAAAATTTCACCATTTATGCTGCCACTTGCATTATTTTTTAATGCTATTTCTCTTATTGATAAGCTCAGGCACTTTTCTGGTTGGTTTGAATTGGCAAAAATCCACCTTTATGCCCCTGTGAGTGAAGGACTAGTCTGTGGACGAGATAATGTCCTCTTGAGGTAGTTGACAAATTTAAATATGTAAGTGTATTTATCTTAAGATACTCCATTTATAGCTACAGTCTGAATTACTGTAGTTACTCCATTACTTTTTTTTTTCTTTCTCAAAGATTAACTTAAAATATGAAGCTCCTTATCTCTGTCAGTCACAGGGAGAGTCAACCTTGTCAAAATGATAGTGCTTCTCAAGTTTCTATATAACCTAGAACATTCGCATACCATAGTACTGCAAAAACAAAATACAGTCAATTCCCTGCAATCCTCCTTTGTTTGTGGCGAGGTGTGTTCCAAGTTGTGATTAGACACTCTTAAACATCCTAAAGATTTGGCGAGTGCGACCCTTCCAGATTTCAATCTTGACTATATAAGCTGGTCAGCTTACATTTCTGAGATATTGGATCACAGAAAATTATTTGCCTAATGCTGTACATCATTTAATGCACTTTCTATCTGAGACTTCCTCAGAGCTATACTGGAGCATCCTGAGCTCTGTTAGGCAAGTGTTGCCCATCTATAGACTGGCCGTGTAGGTCTGGAAACTGGATCAACAGGTGACTAGCTATAAGGATACCCCTCTTGAAACTCCACTATGGGGTAATGAAGTCTTCCTGCAACTCAATAAGTTTACCAGATGTGGGATACTGGTTTGGGTTTGGAGTCACCTCCCTGGAACAGATTTTCATAAATGGGTCCTTTTTTGTTTCCCTTTAAACAGATTCAGCAATCGCACAAGATCCATAGATCGTGCTTTTATTAATTCTTGCAATTAAAATGCTCATACTCTGGTCAGTTTTTTTGAGGCACATCCATCCATTTCTGCAAACCGGTTAATCAGGGTGCTGCATACACAGGGCCCTAGGGCCTTATCTCACATCTACTAGACTCTTCAAAGTGGGTAGAGTTGCTTCTTACAAGTGCTTTGGATGCTCATTGCCTAATGCAATGTTACGCAACTGATTATGGAGTTGCCCCACATCTCAACTTTTCTGATCTGAGGTAATAGATCTAGTCTGCCAAGTAATTGGCTTACCAGTACCTAATGGCCTTAGCGTGTGTCTGTTGGGCCTCCTTGATGAGGAACAATGGCAACATCGCATTCACATTTTTCTCAGAGGCCCTATTTCTTGTATGGAAGACTATTATAGAACAAAGTTGTCATTTTTACTTCACTGTAGACTTTACCACCCAACAATATTGCAGATGCATTGATTTCATTTCAGCCCACCTGAAAACTTTAAAAAAGTTTTTAATTTACACTAATTGCTACTGGGTGTCGGTTGTAATAAACAGCCGGTGCTCGGGCTGTATGAAGAGGTTGCCCCACCACCTCTCTTCATACATATATCCTGACCCCGCAGGACGTAACTGTACGTCCTATAGAGGGAAGAGGTTAAAGAACCACAACCATTAGTCCCATGTAATTTGGGGGTATTTGGCTGCATTAGGGACCACCTGCAGGCCAAACTAGTAAACACAATTTCCCTCCGATATCATGACAACATACACCTGGAGGTTGCTCACCTGCTGACGGGACAGGAAGAGGCAGAAAATAAAAGGCACCTCCCCTCCACCAACACCAGTGCTTTTCCTGTCCCTTCAGGACAGCAGCGGCAGAGCTCCAGCGATGCTGTCCTATGCCGGGAGTTCCAGGGCTTACCGGTGAGCAGCGGCATCTCTCTTCTGGCAGCCCCGGTTGCCCCAGTGGGAAGTACCTCATCTGGGTGCCAACCTGGGACTGCGTGGACCTGGGTCCAAGGACGGGCTTTCCGGCACCGCGGCGGCCGCCATCTCTGGCTGGCAGCCCCGGTTGCCTCAGTGGGAAGTACCTCATCTGGGTGCTAACCGGGGACTGCGTGGGCTGGGGTCCAATAACGGACTTTCCGACACCACCGCGGCCGTCAACCAGGCGGCGGCCGCCATCTCTGGGTCTCGGCTGTAGCAGCGCTTCACAAGGGGGCGTGGCCTCGGCGGAGCACAGGGAGTTTGATGCCAAACGCTCCGCAAGGGGGCGTGGCCTTGATGGAGCACACAAAGGCGCGGCTTGGCGCCAGATTCAAAATTTAAAGTTCCCTGCACCAGGAGAAGTCGGCTGGTGCTTTTTTTCACGGAATCGATCCTAAGGATAGGAATGGATCCCACAAGCGCAGGATGTCGGTCAAAGAGGACCCAGAGAATCTCCAAACTGTAAGTGGTCCTGTGGGCCAACCTACAGACACCTGCATTACACTTCCCTTACTAACAGAGCTCTCCCATGTCATTTTACGACAGGGATACTCAAAAACCTAGGGAGGCTAAGAGGAGAAGTAAAAAGTGTCCAGTATGCTTGGCCAAACTCGACGACTCCTATACTAAAACATTATGCGCTTCCTGCTCAGCGAAAATTCTGCAGGAAGAAAAATCTTCCCACATGTCTGAAATCCGGTCCGGGAAAATACACAGTACTCCCTTTCGGACCTCCAAGAAGGTCTGCTCCGGCAGTGTTAGTCCGACTCTGACACGGTGGAAGAACTTGATCTTGAAGATCTTGGGGAAGTGTCGCAAAGGGGAAAAAATAAATAAATTAAAAAAAAAAAAATCTTTTTTTTTTCTTCGAAAAACACCAGCAGGGAAACCTTGCACTGTGCAGTCACGTCATGTTTGCGGGTCTGCTTCCACAACGTCAATCTACATTCCCTGTAAACGCCACACTTAAACAATTGAGAGTGGAATTGTGTGGCTCAAGCTCCGTTAATTAAAAAAAAAAAAGAATTTTTTTTAGGAGCGTCTTATTTGCGGACGATAAAGTGGCTATCCTTTAGGAGACGCCAACGGTTGACAAGCTATCTCTATGGTGTCTAAAAGAACTGGGCTACCATCTGAGGATACATCCCACTTAAAGGACTCTATGCACAACAAAATAGACATGACCATGCGTAAGGCTTGGTCCACGTCCAGTCTCATTATAAAGCGAATATTGCGGCCACTTCGGTGGCTCGCTCTATGGCGGTTTGACTGGATCAGCTTCTACGGAGACGGTCTGCTTCGGAGCATCAGACCCCGCAAAAGCCCCTTCTATCCACGTCCCTCGTCTACAACGTACGTGGGAAAAGGAAAGACCGGAGGAAGGGCTAAGGCTCTTACTGTTGTCCCTCAGCCTGCATCTTCATGCCCGGCGGGCAGAAGATTGGTTCATTGGTGCACTAGTTGGAGAAACATAACTACTGACGGGGCCTACCACACGCTGGGAAACAATCCTAAGTACAGGAATTGATCCCACAAGCGCCGGCCTGGGGGGGGGGGGGGGGACTGCGTGGGCCTGGGTCCAAATACAGGCTTCCGGTTCCACCGCGACCGTCATCCAGGCACCAACCCTAGAGTAGGCTCTACTTAAGGATGAACAGATCATACTGGATCTCGGTGCAGTTATCCCCATCCCAAGAGGGAATGTGGGCAAATGCTTTTACTTCCCTCTCTTTCTGGTTTCAAAACCAGATGGCTCCCACCGATGGAGAACCGCAACCCCCTGATTGGTAGGGAAAACATTATGGCTACGATTGACGTAAAGGATGAGTATTATCACATCCCCCAATTATGTCAACTCACAAAGGTTCCTTAATTTACGCTGAGAATGGCGCCTTCTTTTGGAATCTCCTCTGCTCCACGGATCTTTTCCAAAGTGGTGATTGCGCAGAAAAGCTACCATTTCAATCGTGGGATTATTATCGTCCCCCATCTGGAAGGGGGCATAGCTCAGTGGATGGTTCCCTGCTGGTGGCAGATTCTCTCACTATTCTGAGGTCTCACTAGGGCGCTTCAGCTGTTTAAGGGTCTGAGATGGATCATTAATGATCTGAAATCCAACATGGAACCGGAAACCGGGAAAAAATTCCTGGGAGTCATTTTGGATTCTCGCCTCCAATGTTCATCCCTTCCTCCTCTAAGGAAACGGCTCATTCTAGAGAATGTTCTGCTCTGTATAAAAAAATCTACAGTTTGAATAAGACAGGCGATGCGGATGCTGGGGCTAATGACCTCATGCATTGGAGTGGTTCCCTGGGCCCAGTTCCACAGCTGTGATCTCCAGACACTTATCCTCCAGAATTGGGACAAGTCAGTCCTCACTTGACAGGACAATCCCTATTTCCACTAGGGCTAGATCCTCACTCCGCTGGTGGTTGTCCTCAGACAACCTTTCAAGGGTATCCAAATAGAATTTGGACCCCACGATAATAACGAATGCCAGCGCCAAAGGGTAAGGGGTCCACTTTGAAGGTGGCCATATACAGGGTACATAGGACCCTCATGAGAGATCCAGGTTATCTAGTTTTAGAGCACTAAATGAGGTTTGGGAAACCCTATGTAGCCTGCAAACCCTTTAGGGATGAAGCATGTGAGGATCTTTTCCGATGATATGATGGCAATGCCACTCACTCGGCACCAGGGTACCACCAGGAATCCTATACTTCAGCATTTGACGGGAAGGTTCCTTCAGTGGGCGGAACTGTCAACCAGGTCACTGTCAGCATTCCACATAAAAGGAGCTGAAAATTCAGCCGCAGACTTTCTAAGCAGAAAGAAAGTGGACGCAGGAGAGTGGGGACTCCATCCTGAAGTGTTTAGCCTACTCGGGACAAATAGCGGGTACCCGAAATACATTTGTGTGCGTGAAACGCAAATACCAAGTGCCGTCTTCCCTTTTCCCGAGACTTGGAGAAACCAGCCTTAGGCACGGGCGCCCCCTCTCACCCCTGGGTTTGGGACTTAGCTTACGCTTTTTCCTCTTTACAGCTGATTCCGCTCCTCCTAAGAAAATTACTGCGGTCAAGGCTTTCAGTAACTTTAGTAGCGCCTTATTGGCCCGAAAGACCTTGGTTTCCTCTCCTGAGATCTGCCAGTGGGAGAGCCTCTCCATCTTCCGCCAAGACCGGACCTATTGCTGCAGGGTCCTCTCCTCTACCCGGAGGTTCACAAGTTCAGGCTTACGGCCTGGATCTTGAACGGGTAAAATTCTTAGAAAAGGGTCTATCATCTAATGTGGTTTCCATTATGTGCGAGAGCCTTATGCCCTCGACGGGAAAGATTTATTCCGAAGTCTGTAAAAAAATTCTCAGAATGGATGGTTCAGGATATCCAGTCAGGAAATTTTAAATTTCCTCCAGGCAGGCCTGGATAAAGGGTTAAGTCCAAATACCCTCAAAGTCCAAGTAGGGGCTTTGGGGGCATTCTTTGATCTTGCGCTTGCGGAGCACAAGGGGATTGGGAAATTTCTTAGAGGGGCAAGTAGACTGCATCCATTTATAAGGCTTACGGCACCCCCCCTGGGATCTGACTATAGTTTTTCAGGTCTTCTGCGATCCCCCGTTTGAACCTATTAAGAGACCTATCCATCACCTTGCTGACGTACAAGGTAGCCCTCCTTGTGGCAGTTATGTCAGCTAAGTGCGTGGGTGAAATCCAGGCCTTTCGTAAAGGGCCCCATATATGACTATTCACCCCGACGAGATCGTATTCTCCTTTAGACCCTTCCTTCCAACCCAAAGTCTTGTCAGACTTCCACGGAGGCCAGCCAATAGTCATGCCAGCATTTGTCTAAATTTTAAAAACGAAAAGGAGCAGAAGCTCCATAAATCTTGACGTTAAAAGAGCTGCACTTGTGTACCTTGAGGCAACGGAAAGTTGCAGAAAGACTGACAAACTTTTCGTTCAATTTCAGGGGAAGACCAAAGGGAAGGCCACTTCTAGAGATTCAATAGCCTGGTGGCTCAGAAGAGCCATCCAGGCGGCTTACAAGGCCAAGGGCATTCCTCCCCCCAGAAGGTTTGAAAGCCCATTCTACTCGGGCGGTGGCATTTTCCTGGGCAGAAAGAGCGCACGCCTCAAACAGATTTGTAACGTGGCCTTGTGGACTTCTAGTCATACATTTATTAAACATTACAGGCTGGACATTAAAATCTAGTGAGGATGCAACCTTGGGGAGGAAGGTGTTTCAAGCAGTAATCCCTCCCTAAAAAAGCCCATGCCAGTTATTTGGTATTCCTCCAGGTGTATGCTGTCATGATGTCGGAGGAAAAGCGGGAATTTTTCTTACCAATAATTCCCTTTCTTGAAGGCATCCTGACCGCATACGGGCTTCCCCCCGCCCCCCCTCCCTACTGACATGGTTACCCTTGCTAGCCTAACACATAAGGGAATTATTGGTAAGAAAAATTCCAGTTTTTTTACACTCATTGGCTTTAATGGAATGGGTTTCGGTCGATTTATTTTTGGAAAATCGGGCCACTTCCCAATTCAATTATTCCATTTATCGCTCATCACTAGTCCTTAGGCTGCATTAACACGAACGTATATCGGCTCGGTTTTCACACCGAGCCGATATACGTTGTCCTCATCTGCAGGGGGGGGGGGGGAATGGAAGAGCCAGGAGCAGGAACTGAGCTCCCGCCCCCTCTCTGCCTCCTCTCCGCCCCTCTGCACTATTTGCAATGGGGAGGGATGGGGCGGGGCTAATTAGCTCCACTTGGCTCCGCCCCGCCTCCTTTCATTGCAAATAGTGCAGAGGGGGCGGGAGCTCAGTTCCTGCTGCTGGCTCTTCCACCCCCCCCCCCCCCCTCCCATGCAGATGAGGACAACGTATATCGGCTCGGCGTGAAAACCGAGCCGATATACGTTCGTGTGAATGCAGCCTTAGGATGTAAGATGGTGGTGGTACACACATGACCGCTTTCCCAGCTTTCCTTTGCTGTGTCCACTTTTGTGCACGTATTGCACATGTTCAGTGTAAATAGAGATTGTTGACTTCTGTGAAAGCGGTCGTAATTAATCATGTGATCGCCTCCATCTTACGTTCTAAAAACGGGGATGCAAGTCCTGTGTCTATATACCTATTTCATAGGCAGCAGGGAGGTGTCCAAGTAAACAGCTGAGGTAAGGGATAAAAGTTTGTTGTGACACAACACAGCAGTTTATGGCATGTTAGAAAATGTTAGCATAAAATGGTCAACCCCTTTAAAATTCATGCGTTCCTCTTTACCGCTGAAAATTAATTGTGTTTTATACATGTAGTGGGCAAGGAAAACAACCGATGAACGGTTTTGCATTCACAGATATATTTATCATAATGTGAAGTTGAAGAGGTTAGTGTGTAGGACAATAATGATAGGAGGAAGCATTGCAAGACACCATAAAGATGCATTGATTCTCTTTTCTTATTGATGAAGCACTTTGTTGTTTTTTTTTTCTTATCTTCTTCCCTTTCATCTAATCCTGTGTGGTCTGTGCTTTAATATTCATAGATATTATGCGTGCTATGATAGTGAAGATCGTCAAGGCCTCCTTAATGTATACCATGACGAAGCTTGCTGTTCACTCAGCATCTCTGGTCCATCAGCACAGAATCCCTCAAGGTCTGTAATTCTCCTTCCTTCTCTTTCTCTGCTTTTGTTCCCCACCATTATACTTGCGGTACTTGCTTTGATCCTTAATGTGACCTCTTTCTCGATAGGAGCAGTCTGGGAGAGTACTTCAATGGCAGCAGAAATATAAAGAGATTACGTGATCCAGGTGAGAACAGTGTGCTCTACTGTGCGCTCTACTTTTTTTGACAAAAATCTCAGCATAACTATTGTACAAACCAAGCCGTTAATAATATTTATTTTCTTAGCACTCCGTTTTAAATTACTGAAACACAAGCGCCTTAACGTTGTCAGCTTCCTAAACGAGCTCCCGCGTACGCAGCATGATCTGAATTCATTTGTTGTAGACATCACTGCGCAATCTGTAAGTATAATTTTTTTTACTTCAATGTAGGTTTTTATTTCATGCCAAATACAATAACACTTGTCATCTGTCTTCTATATTTCATCAGATTTTTTTTTTTCTTCCCCCACATCCCAATCTTTCAACCTGACCCACATTATTTCATTTTTTTTTTGTTTTAACAACTTACATTGCAGAACTATAGACTACTGTTACCCTCCAAATATTGCGTTTCATAAGAGTTTTTCTTTTAGAACACGCTGCTGTGTTTTGTGGTGAACGGTGTATTTAAAGGTGAGCATCTTTTGAGCCATTGTTAGTTTACGACAAATGAAAAAATGACATCCCCACATTGACAACAGAAGACTGGCAAGAGGCAATGGGGTCACACCTACTAGTATCACCGGCAATTAATAACAAACTCATTCAATTATATATTATACATCAAGCGTATCTTACACCAGTTCGCCTGAACAAAATGGGCAGAACTAATACAACATCTTGCCATGGGTGCCATCAGCCAAATGCTGACTTTTGGCATTTAATGTGGGAATGTACGTATGTTAAAACCTTCTGGGAGGAAGTCACCACCTTTATTTCTGGATTGTTACCAGTCCCTCTGGAGCTAGATCCCAAAGTGGCGATATTGGGGCTGATAGACGAGGATGCATGGACCCACCATGACAAAATATTTATTAGAGAGACACTATTTATTGCTAGAAAAGCGGTGGCTATGCAATGGATGGCAACGAGACCGCCCTCCGTCTCATACTGGATGAGAATGGTTGACACTATAATACCATATGAAAAGGTGATTTATCAACACAGAGGATGCCCGGATAAATTTGGGAAAGTATGGGGTTTATGGACAAACTTGCACAACACATAAGTAGAATAAATATAGGTTTAATAAATAAGCAAGGAAGAAATAAATATACCTGCACATACACAACGAACCAAATGTATCAAAGGGTTTTTTTCCCCTTTCTTTTCTTTTAACTGTTACAAATGATACTGTATTGTTAAACTATGATGCAAGATACAGTACAAATAAACACATTGTTCAAAATTGACTGTAATAACTGTTTTGCAATCTGCTAATAAAACGAAGTTAAAAAAAAGTGAGCATCTTTGAGTCAGTAACTTTTCTATTTTCATTGTGTGCACTGAGTAGTGTAGAAATGATTGAAGTGTATCTCTGATTTACAGTTTCACAAATGCATAGTAGTAGTGTAGCACCCAAAGTGGACAAATAGTATGTCCTATAATCTAGCCTAAAACTGCATTTGTGCTGTTTAAATTTCCTTAATCCCATAATTTTGTGATGTAGACCTCCAATTTCCCTGCTTGCTTCCACACAGCCATAAAGTTGCATGATAAAATTCAGGCTGTCTGTAGCGCCCACGAGGTGGAGCTCATTACAGGCATTTACACGGCTAGGAAGCCATGTGAATGCATACTCTGCTAGCTCCCACTTGGGGTTGCTGTCATTCAACAGGCCTGACTTTCTTGTCCATCCAGTAATAAACATTTTGTCTCATCCTGTCATTTTAATGTTTATATGAATAAAGAAATCATAGCCCAAGATTGAAGACTGGTTCTTCTTGTCTTCACTTGTCAATTATGTACTTGATGTAATAAAATACACTAGGAATTCCTCTCTAAAATGAAAATATGTACTGATTTCTCATTTTCTTACTCTTTAGTTGAGGGCCAATCCAGTGACCCTGTACGTGCTTTCACACGGGTGTTCATAGCTGTACCAAGCACTGATGGAGGGTAAGTCATAATCGCCTAACACAGACCTAGAAGGGGTCATCCAGCGCCCATCACCTCCTCCTGAACTAACGTTTAGGTGTGGATAGATGTTGCTGCACTCCGAACAGGATGGCCGCCACACCACTTTTCTTTTTCTGACGTGCAACACTTCCATGGTGGTACCCATAGTTTTTGAGATGAGGCAATTAATATTTAAATCTTCAGTTTTCTAAGGTAATACCCCCTTCTATAGTACTCTATCTTGAGTTGGGGGTTAAAGGATATTTTTTACTTTTTTTTTTTTTTTTTTTTGTGATCTTGCACTGGTGTGTGAAATGGCATTATAAAAACAAAAGGATCATTATTCAGTCTAGCAATATGCTTCCGGTTTAGCATTGCCAACCTGCTCACTCCTCAGTGGTCATGTGCCGTGGATGGACAAATGACCGCTGAGACCAGCAATTGGCTGCAGCAGTCATATAAGCAATGAATGGGACGCCACCACTTCCTGTTTCGGCAAGGACTGAAGCACAGGGGACCAGTTTGGCAGTGCTGGACTTGGAGGAACAGTGAAAGGTTGAGTCATGGCTTTATGCCTGATCATTATAAAATGGTTGGGGGAACCTTGGTTCAGTTCCCTCTAATCCACAACTTGGGCCTCCTGCACACGGGTGTATTTGCATTGCGAAATACAGCCCATAGTATTCAATGGCAAAACGCCATTTCATCTCCATGAGCAGAAATCGATTGCGATTTTCTGCTTGTGGAGAATAAATCACAGCATTCCGTAATTTTGTGTGCATTATGCACAGCTGGCTTCGATTGAAGTCAATGGAAGCCATCCGTCCCATAGTGCTCACTCCGGAAGTCCGGCGGAAGTATCACGGGATGCATGTTGCAGCGCATGCGCTACGGAGTGACGGTGGGCACATCCGCAGCGTGTGCAGAAGCTGCCAAATGGGTAAGCTGGGTACAGGGTTGAACTCTGTTGCGGGAATCCCGCATGCGTGGTCCGACCCGCCTGTGTGCAGGAGGCCTTAGGCAAGTTTTGTTTTTGTTTTTTTTTCCTTCTATTTATTTATTTTTTTATTTATTATTTGTATGTTTTGCTTGTAACCCCTCAGGCTTCTTTTAGTGAATGATGAACAGTTCATAAGGAATGCTACTACAGAGGAGATTCGAAAAGCCTTTGCCACACCAGCTCCTACACCTTCCAGCAGTCCAGTACCCGTTCTTGCACCGGCGCCCCAAGATATGGTGCAAGCATTTTCACTGTTTTCTGGAATGAATGCAGAATGGTCTCAAAAGTAAGAACTTTTCTTTGTACAAAACATACAGCTTCTTTAACCCCTTAAGGATGCATTCCTTTTTTTTCCGTTTTCTTTCCTTCTACCACACCCTCTTTTTAAATAATCATAACTCTTTTATTTATTCATCGAAGTATATATCTGAAGGCTTGTTTTTTGAAGTACAAGTTGTATTTTTCAATGATACTATTTAGTGTGCCATATAATGTAATGAAAATTATTATTTTTTATAAATTCTTAGTTTGTTTTTTTTTTTTTCATTTTTTTTTTCCTGACGCCATTCACCGTGCCGGGTAAATAATGCATTACTTTGATATATGGCAAAAGGTTGTTTTTGGTTTTTTTTAAACTTTTTTTTTATTTTTTTCAATTAGTAAAATTTTTTAAACGTTTTTTGTTTTACCTTTTTTTTTTTTTCTTGTCCCTATAGGGGACAAGAACTTGTTTGATCACTCCTGCAGTATGATGAACTTTGGAGGCTGCATTACATTATTTCGCAATCTAACAGACAATCTACCAAGCCACGCCACAGGCATGGCTTGATGAGCAAACTGCAATGGCAGCCCTGGGGCCTTCTCAGAATTGACAGTGCCATTTAAGGAGTTAACAGCTCAGATTAGTGCTGCTGCTTATAGGAGCTGTTGTGGGCGGGTGTTGGCTGTAAGAAACAGCTGGCACTCGCATTGTATGGAGTGAGATTGAATCCTGATCCACCTCCATACAAGCCCCTAACATCCAAGACCTAAATGTTCGTCCTGTAGGGTTAAGGGGTTTAAGAATTGTATTAGAGCTCTCTAAATGTGCTCTAAAGTGGTGAATTGATACTATGTCACTTTATAACCATACAACCCCCTTAACAGGTGTCTTCAGGACAACGGCTGGGACTTTGAACAGGCAGCACAGATTTTTATGAAGTTAAAGGTGAGACACAGCATGTGATAATATATTGTGTTTTTGCTTTGTGTCAAATTAAATGGACTAGAACATGAACCACTTAAGTTTAGTAACACTCCCTTCTAATGATTAGAAAGCTCTGAATCTTTTCTTTTTAGTGCCTTTTAACCCCTTAATGACATGGCCTATTTTGGCGTTGAGGACCAAGCGATTTTTGCTATTTTTCCCATCTCCATTTTTCAAAAGCCATAACTTTTTTTTATTTTTCCGTGGACGCGGCCATATAAGGGCTTGTTTTTTGCGTGGCGAGCTGTAGTTTTTATCAGTGCCACTTTTGGGTACATAGACTATATCGTAAAACTTTTATTATTTTTTTTTCTGATAACAGGGAGAGAAAACGCAACAATTCTGCCATAGATTTTTTTTTTTTTTACAGCGTTAATCATGCAGCATACATGACACACTAAATTTTTTCGGCGGGTCGGTACGGTTACAACGATACCAAAATTCTTTTTTTTTATTTTTTTTTTTTTAGGTTTTTACACTTTTTTGCAATAAAAACCCTTTTTTTTGTTTTTTTTTGTTTTTTTTTGGGGGGGGGGGGGGGGGGGAGTCTTTTTTTTTTTTTTTTTCTCTATAGCTGCATTCAAAGTCCTGTAACTTTTCTATTTTTCTATGTACGGAGTTCTATAAGGGCTTATTTTTTGCGAGACGACCTGTAGTTTTTGTTGGTACCATTTTGGGGAATGTACGGCTTTTTTGATCACTTTTATTGCATTTTGCCTGTTTTTTACCTTTTTTTTTTTAACGCTTTTTGCTGTACAAAATAAAAAGCATGTTCAACTTTTTGTACACAACGTTACGGACGTGTCAATACCCAATATGTGGGGTTTTAATTTTTTTTTACCTTGCCTTTTTTTTTACCTATCTTTTACTTGCAGCACTGTGCCTATGATCGCTGTCTTATGGCATGGCAGCCTTATCGCTTATGCAGCGATCATAGGCAATACAGGACGCCAGTGTCTGGCGTCCTGTTGCCATGGTGACAGGCCGGGCTCATCGCGAGAGCCGGCCGGAGACAGAGGGAGCGCGCTCCCTCTGTGAACGCTTCCCTGCCGCGATCTACTTAGAATGCGGCAGGGAAGGGGTTAACAGTGGGATTCCGGCTGTGACTGACAGCCGGCTCTCGCTGCGGGATAGCGCGAGGTCAGTCATGATCTCGCGCTATCCCGATGACGTACCGGTATGTCATTTTGTGCGAAGTACCAGCCTGCCATGACGTACCGGTATGTCATTTTGTGCGAAGTACCAGCCTGCCATGACGTACCGGTAGGTCATTTTGTGCGAAGTACCAGCCTGCCATGACGTACCGCATGGAGTGGGAAGGGGTTAAAGTGGTTTTCCAGTGTTATAGCACTAGGATATACTACATAAATCTGATTGGCGAGGGTCTGACCTTCTGGAATCCTACTTGATCCATAGAATAAACAAAGGTTAAATTATGTACTGAGACACTTCCATATTTGCAGTAAAGTATTGAAATTGGGAAGGTGTTGTAGCGTGTGTACCCTTGTTTATAGCAGATCATTAAATCCCTGCTTTTGTTTGTTCTTTTTGCAGGCAGAGGGTAAAATCCCAGAAGTTGCCTTCATCGAGTGACTGTTCACGTTCATCTTTCCTTCAATTCTTCTAATTTTTAAAGTTATAAATAACTATTCTGAATACTCCCTATAAACAGGCATTTGTGGATACAAGGACCTGCTTGTTGAATTCCCAAGTCATTGGGCACTGTTCCCAGTTTTATCTTTTACCACATCCAACTACAGTACGGTCTGCACATGTACATACGTATATATATTTTGAAAGATTTTCTGTTCATCTGAAAAGCCGGAGAGGTCTGCCTCCATACTTGACTCCTAATACATTGATTTAAGCTTCAGATGAAGAATACAAGCGTTTATATTTCTTCCATGTGAGTGTCTCCAAGGGTTACTTACTGCATCTTACTAAGACAGAAAAACATAAAACAAGAAGTGGGAACTGAATTTGGAGGCATAAGAAGAGTTTCTCTCCAATCCGGAATATCACTTCGGTTAGATGGACACTATTAAAAAATGGGACATGTTAGCTTTTATGGTTTGAAAGAAAAAAAGCTTTAGATTCCAGGAATAAGTAGTGATTGCTTAGACAGCATAAAGTCGTGCTTGTTTTGTAGAGTGACATCATTCATTGGGTAGGGTGAATTTACGCCTGCATTAGGGCTCAGTCCAGAGTGTCAGTTTTTTTTTTGTTTTTTTTTTTTTTTTTTGAAAGCCCATTATAATTAATGGGGGGACAAAACTGACTAATCAGTTTGCTATACTTCACTTTCTCTCATCCAAAAACTGAGCAAAAAGACACACATCCTGAACTGAGCCCTAATGCAGGTGTGAATTCACCCTTAGTTTTACTGACCTGTGAAGTGTCACATTAGACTTGGTGGGACTGCATTAGAAAAACTAGTGCAGAGTAAAAATGGCTGAAATGGCCCATAGCATCTCATCAGATTCCAGCTCTCCTTGTCAGAGGTTCTTTGGAGGCTGCAAGCTGATTTGGCTTCTATGGCTATGTTTCATTTACAGTAAGTTTGATAATTCGATCTGCCTGCTTGCTTAAGGCCACTTTCACACACAGCGTACTCGTTGTGGAATTTTTACGTGCGAAGATTCCCCAACTTTGTACTGCACAATGTTGGTGAATGGCGTTTTGGCAAACCCCGTTCACTAACGGGAAAAATTCTGCTGCAGGTATGGGTAATGTTATGGAATTTCAAAACCGCAGCATGACATGCGGATTTGATATTGAAATCCAAACAATCATCTGACTATTTAATTGCGGGTTTTGATGCAGAAATACAGCAGAAATGCTTCACTGTGTGTGAAAGTTGCCTAATAGTTTCTTTTCAGACATCAGACTGATCCTAACCTGTAAGACCGATACTTTCCATGTGTCTAGTAAACATGGGGCTGTGCTATAAAGTGTTCTGACTATAAACAAAATTTCATGCAGCCCTTTTTTTATTTTTTTATTATAATCTGTAAATGAAAATGTATTTAAGGTTAAACATTGAGCTTAAAGCGGTTTTCCCACTTCGAGACGTTTTGCTGTGGCTTGGGTTGGGTACTGCAGGCTCATTCACTTTATTAGGAATCCACCTGCGGTACCAAACCCAGCTACTGCACAATGTACAGAGACACAGAAAAATGGCTCAAAGTGGGACAGCCGCTGTTTACATGCAGATCTGAACATTATATCTGCAGATTTTGTTGTTGTGATGCTCTGCTTCTAGTTATACTGATAGTCATTGATCCTAGAACAGCAGTATTTATGTCCTACAGTTTTATTACATGTACGCTAATTTTAATTGGCCTGTATTTTATTTTAGTATTATACAATTTTTTTTTCTAGTGTAGTGGGAGGTTCAACGGGGTTTTTGAAGTTTTCATGGCCCATATCCCCTTCCCACTGGTAATTTTGGAAAATCATATTCATCCATTCCAGGCCCTCATTGCTTCAGTTTCACATTTCTCAATCTCTCTGCGGGGTCTGTAGCCATGCTGCAGTCAGTCTATATGTGGAATGTCGCAGACAGCTACAGTCAATAATAGTGCATCATTAAGGTCTGTGATTAATGGAAGCTGTCTGTAATGTTCTGTAAGCGGAGCCTATGGGTAGATCAACAGCTGCGGTGCTGCAGCTTGCGGGGGTCCAGGACGGATAATTCTACGTTATTTTTTCTTGATCACCTGCTGGTTTAAAAAAAAAAAAAAAAAAAAAACTTGAAAAAAAAACCTTAATTAAGGTAGATGCACAACTCTGGGTACGATGGGGAAAATTACAAGATTGGGTGTAAGGGGGGAGGTGTCTTCTGACAGTGACTTATGCATGTGTGCGTGTCGATTTGGGGAGGGGGAGGATGTCTGCATCAGTGTTCTGAAAGGGGAGTATTTGTGTGCATGTTTCGGCATGTTGTGTAGTTGAGCAGTGTGTGGAGGTTAGTTGGCCGAAAAGGGCTGCTTATTTTTCTTTTTTCTTTCCCTCCTTCCATTAACTGTTCCATAATACAAGGGATGGTGTGTGTACGGCTGGGCTTACATGTATCTTTTAAAAGACTTTAAAACAATTCTGTTTCTGTCCCTAATAGTAATTTCTATATTGACGCGACGAATGAGAAGCCCTTAAATGGGGGAATAAATTTAGTTTATGATGAACAATTTGTTTTTCTGTGTAGGAATGGCCGCTCAGACTAGTGTTCCAGCCATTGCTGGGATACTCTTCTGACCTGGACCATCATCATTACGTGTAAGCCCAGTCCAAGACACTGACTGCTGTCATGTAAGATACTTGGCTTAGAGAAGTGTTAGTCTTGTGACAAGAGCCGGTGTAAATGTACAAAACTGACTGTCCAGTCTGCAGTCACTCTTCTCATGAAGTATCATTGCCCTGTGTATTCTGAGGGGAGAATGATCTTATAGGATTTCCAGTCTTGGGGGTTTCTGGGCTGTCGGGTATCACTTGGTGGTTGTGTGTGGGGATGTGCATGAATGGATGAGTAGTAACATAGGAAATGGGGTTTTTATATGGGAGGAAGGGGGGGGGGGTGATGTGTGTCGGTGATTTATTAAGATGGTGTGAATGGGTGTTTGAGGAGGCTGCTGTGTGGGGTTACTGGCTTAATCCCTTCCCTGCCCATCATTTCAGTGATGTTTAGCAGTGGGGGGGGTTAAACCAGTTATAATGTATACTAACTGTCTGTGGGATACAGCGTGTCATTTGATGAAATGGAGGCTGCAGAAAGGTTTTGTAGAATCATTCCGGTGAAGTTTGACATTTTCTTTGCGCAGTTTGCGGTGCAGCATTACTGCTATTACCTCTTCTCAGTCTACCACATTTCAGTGCCATGCCTTATGTATGCAGGGAGGGTATATACTCCAGCAGAACCGCCAGCTCAGTACTTGCCGCAACCCACCTTTCCCACAGAGGCTGTAGACCTGCTATATGCTGCTTTCACAAACGGGTTATGTGGCAGTTTTTTGTGTGTTTTATTGAGTCAAAGCAAGAAGTGGATCCAAAAGATATGGAAAATGTAAATGAAGGACTTCTCCTTCCTGCTACATCAGCTTCTAGTTTTGGCTCAAAAATGCATGAAAAAAAACTGCCACAAAAACCTGTGTGAAACTACCAATTTAGTGAAAAACGTTATCAAAGGCAAATATTGTTGCTTGTAGCAACCAACCGATATATATTTTTTTCCCTTTGCAGTTTAGTAATGAGCTGAGCGCCGGCTGCTATTATTGTTGTATGCAGGTTTTTGTTTTTTTCACTTCAAAACAGTTCTTATGCACTAGGATTTGTATTCATCGGAAACACCTCTGGTTCATCCTTTCAGATCAGACACTAATAGATTGTGTATTAATCCCGTTAATGTAAATATTCAATATTTTACTGCAAACACCGGAATGGTCAACGCCACATCAGCCTTTTCCAAACTAGTCGCATGGTGTAACAATTTTGATTATTTGTATTTCAAAGTTGACCTGTACAGAGTAAATTAGCTCACTGTGAAATGTTTAAATAAATGTGTTTTTCTTTTTTTTCCTTTTGGTAAATGTTTACTTTTTATTTAATTGTTTTTTTTTCAAAGGGAATATTCACATGATGGATTTTTCCAACGTAAAATGCTGACCTTCAGATTGATGCCATGGACTTGCACAGGAGTTCACTCTATTCATTAGGGTCAATACATGTGCGTGTACCAATCAAGCCTATTCACTTCTAATAAATTAATTTTTTTTTTGCGATGGTTCTATTACACAATGGAGGGCTACAGGTATATTTTGGGGGTTAAAATTCAAGAAACTCGAAGAATCCCTGACACTTTACACAGCACTTGTGTAAATCACAAATGATTCCGTTTGTTAACCAGCCAAAGAATTTTAGTCCTTTTAAGACAAAGGGTAAGACTAAAGGTCACCTGCATAACTTGTTACGCCTCTTTATCACTGATTAGTAGACTTGGCACGTGCAGTAATGTCGGTCTCTTGGTCATGCGCTGTTTGCCAACTCTCTGAGGTCCTTAATTGGTAATCTAGAAGTAATTCTTAAGCTTGGGGTCCATTTACACAGGACATATATCGGGCAAACCATGCCCGACACTCATCCCTGTGTCCGCGCTCCCGTGCTATCACACGGGAGCTAGTAGTGCTAGCTCGCTCACAAAGCAGCCAGCAGGGGGGGCAGGGCATCTGCAGGAGATTTATCTCCTCACTCCCCCCGGCCCCTCTCCTTTGACGTCACTACTGAACGGCCGCTATTTAAACTGAGCGATGAGCTCATCGTCCATCGTTTATGCAGCATAGTTTACCTGGAAGACCATGCCCCAGACGTTTTGTAGCCCCCCCCCCTCTACATTCCCGCCATATGTGCAGCACAGTCCCTGTTCCAGAGCCACATTTCCAGCAGGAGTCTGAGGTTGCAGGGAAGATACAGTGGATGAGGTCAGGACATCTGTACCACCTGGTAAGCAGCTTTACAAGTTTTCTCCTACACAGCACAAGCTTATGGGTAAATGTAAAGGCCCTATCCCAATCAGAGTCCCATATTTCCATGCCTAGCTCTCTTTTCGATAGTCTGGTAAACTAGGGATACTGTGGAGCAGCCTGCTCCAACAGGATGTTGTATATTTTTGAGAGAATGTGAGTTTTTGTTTTTTTTTGTTTTTTAGGAAAATTTCCTTGATTGGAATCGGGGCTTGATGCAGCTGGTAAATTCCCAAAGTGTCCCTTAATAATGAGGACAGCTGTAGGTACTCCAGGAGATTTTAGTTTCTGGGTTTTTCGCTTGAATTGCAGCAAATGAGGGTAAGGAGGAATTGGTTATGTCGCATAGCCGTATATCCTCCAATTCCTGCCATCATAAGAATTTGGTTTTCTCTATTCCAGGGGGGGGGGGGGCTGTGGAAGAGGGGGGCTAATGTTCCAGTTAGGATTGGGAGGTCCCCTTTGTTAGTGACTATTCCATAGGTCTAGGCAGGTCGCTGTTAGAGGTGTATGGGGGATAGATGAGGGCCTGTAATTGAGAGGTATCCACAGGAGAATGCGGATATAGGGCCATGTTAGTTCTGCATCCAGGTCCACTCATTACTACTTGTGTTAGCTGAAATGCCAATCAGTTTTGTCAAGATGGCTGCCGTGTAATATAGTTTAAGGTCTGGCATTCCTGCGCTACAGCAGTTTTTTTGGGGCAGGTTAAGGTCCTGAAATTAGGGCAACTGGTGAGCTTTGCCACCATTCAAACCTGTGGAATACCTTTTGGAGCTGCTTAAAGAATTGTGAGGGGATGCCTATGGAAAGAGTTTGGAATACATACATGAAGCGTGGTATCCCTTCCATTTTTAGGGCGGTTATCTGTCCAAACAATAACCACTACCTTTTTGGAGTAGCTGTTCAGATCTCTAATAGTCCGTTCTATCAGGAGGATGTAGTTCAACTGATAGAGTGGATACGGCCGAACAGGTTTACCCCTGGATACTGAAGCGAGGATGGTTGCCATTTGAATTCAAATTGGGTCACCAAGTGCTGGGCTGCGTTGGTGGGCAGGGACACATTTAGGGCCGTGGCTTTCCCGAGGTTAATTTTAAAATTGCTTAAGTGACCAAATCTTGTGAATCCATGGAGAATCACTGAGAAGGATAGGCAGGGCTGGGTCACATACATCAAGAGGCTGTACATATACAAAGCCACTTTACATGTATGGGAACCAATTTGCAAGGCTTTAATGTCTGGGTTGTTCCTTATTGCTAGATGCTCCATCATGATGGTGTACAAGAGTGGTGACAGGGTGGCCTCCCTGTCTAGTCCCATTCCTAATAGGGACGAACCGGGCAGGACCCCCTTGACCCAGATTTGTGCCGATGGGTCACTATATAATTCCAAAAATCTTACCAAGCCCAGTTGCTTGAGAGAGAGGCTTTAAGGAATCCCTAGTGTATTCGATAGACACAGAAAAAGCCTTCTATCGCAGGAAGGCAGAATGCGGTATTTTGAGTTTTAGCTTTGCTTATCAGGAGCGTGGTTTTGTTTGTGTTGTCCCTCGTGCCTCTCCCTTTTAGGAATCCCACTTGGTCATTGTGGATGGAGTTTGGTAAAGAGGATCCTAATCTATTGGCCAGCACTTTTGAGAAGATGGTAACTCAAGCACAGGGACCGGTCTTTCCTGGGTTTAAGTATCACTGTACTATGTGCCATAAGGGACTGGTGTGGGAAAAGAGTGGTTGGGGACACTTGAATGTGGCTTTAATGAAGGGAGATGAGTTTCTCTCTAAACAATTAGAAGAACATGGGGGTGAACCCGTCTGGCCGGCGATTTTCCTGCTGGGGATGTTTTTTAATGACCTCACCAATCTCTTCTTCTGAAAAATCCTCCATTGATTCCCTGACTGTCTCTGGCCGAGCGGTCTCTTTTGAGCAGGAGGCCATTCGCGCTTGGATTGAACTAGGGCTCATGTCATTAAATTGGCCTTTGAGGTTGTAAAGGTCCTAGTGCTGTTTCCCCTTATTACACATTTAATCGCCTCCCATTGGGTTTGGTCTAGGGAGTGATGTATTACGAAGTCGCTTATGGTGTTGCGTATGTCTGCACACCGAATCTTTCAGGAGGTTGTCGTTCAGCCTCTATGGCCAGGGCCTCAATAGGACATATGGGATTGTGAGGGCAAGAAAGACTTGGTGCGTGGTCTGACCATAGTGCATTCTCCAATTGAGGCTTTGTGAATCCAGGTCAGTATGTGGTGGCTCAGCATGATATCATCTATGCGGCTGTACATGTGGGCAGAAAAGTGGGGGTAGTCTCTGCCCCTCTGGTGTAGGAGGGCACCATACATCTACCAGTTGAAACTTTCTGAAGGCCTAAGTGAACACTCGTAGCTGTGTGGTGGAGGGGGCTTCCCTAGTGTTAGAGCAGTCTCTGGTTGGGTCTAGCAGGAAGTTAAAATCACCACCCCAAAACTACTATTCTCGCTGTAGCCTGCCAAGCAGATTAGTAGTGTTTTACCTGCCCTCATGGGACTCTGATTGGGAAGATACCAATTTGCTAAAGTGAATACTTTTTTTTAAAAAAGGCTAATTTTGAGAAATACATTTCACCCTTCAGGGTCTACCAGCGTATCTATTATCTCATGGGGTATTACTTTGTGGATTGTGATTGAGATTCCTGTAGTCCTTGACGTGGGTTTCGGGCTGTGCAGCCGCGAGGTGTAGTACTAATCTCTGATGATGGGAATGTGTCCAGAGCGAAAGTGGATCTCCTGAAATAAAATAACGTGAATCCTTTGCTTATGTAATTTATACAGTATTTGATTGGGTTTTTGCACTACATTAAGGCCTCTTGCATTCAGGTAGCAAACCCCCAACTGAGCCATCCCAGGATGAGGAGAGGAGTGGTACCCACTGGGTTGGCAGAGAGGGGGAGGCTGGGTGAGTGGGCAGTGTAGGAAAGGATGTAAAAGGAAGGAGGGGGGGGGGGGAAAGAAGTAAAGACTAGCAACCTAAGTCTGGAAACGCAATAACCAGCTTGGCCGACTTATAACTGAGGCGATCATGCTTTGTGCGAATGTAAAATAGAGTGAACTATCCTCTGTGGGGGGGAAACGGTTAACACCTGTACCCAAAAATATACATTTTGTTTCCTAGAGGAGTTTGATTTGTTTTGGCAAGTAACGGCAGAAAGGAGTTTACAACTGGTTATCCTCTCATGAGGCTCTCTCGGTCTCCTTAAGATCTGGGGAGAACTCCCCATGCCACCTTCTCCCTCCCATCATCGTAATGGGGATAGTGCCCTCTTCCATGGGCCAGTGGAGTCACAAGTGTATGTGTGGGCCCCCTCCAACCATCTGCAGCCTCAACCCACAAGGGCCCAATAAGAGGAATCAAGGACAGTCACCATGGTCTGGACCAGTGTTTCTCAACTGAAGTCCTCAGGGACTCCCAACAGGTCATGCTTTCAGGATATCCTATAATGAGAACACTTGTGGTAATATCTGAGGCACTGCCAATAATTACATTATCTGTGCAATATTGAGGAAATCCTGAAAACATGACCTGTCGAGGACTGGAGTTGAGATGACAGGAGCGGAGGCCCTCGATTGACTTTCCGGTGGTCTCCCTCTCCTCCCTGGGCGTGAAAGATCCAATAGCAGCTGTAGCTGGGTCCCTTGGAAAAAAAATAGAGCGTCTCACTCTTGTCTTTTAACTCTTTGAGTTGGTACCTGTATATGTGACAAATGACATCTCGTGGTCGTTCTGAGTCACAAGATCTAGGTCCCAGGGAGCTGTGAAATTGTCCATTTCTAGTGGGGTATCTAAAGGTACCCCCAGAGTGGTGTTGAATATGTTGTGAAGCGGCTCCTCTAGGTTCTGTTGCTCTACGATCTCCAGGAGGCCTTGTATGTGGATGTTGTTTCTTCAGCTACTGTTTTCTAAGTTCTCCATGGTGATTGTGAGCAATTGGAGCAGGTAGGGTATCTTAGGAAGGGCTATCTCATGGGAGTCCACGCTGTTAGACAGGGAGGATACTGTATTCTCTGTGACGGCCACTTTCTCTCCAAGTTGTTGCACTTCTGCTCTCACAGTGTTCAGTTCTGACTTGAAGGAGGCTTCCAGTCGTGTAATATAGGATTCCATGTCCTCTTGTAGGAATGGATCTAAGCTGGGCACTCAGCTCCCTCAGTTTTGTGATGTGGGTGCCACAGGTGTGTCAATACTGGCTGTCCCAGGGAGCTCATCATGATGTGTCAGAGATGATAGCTGAGGCAGTGGTCCCTGGATAGTTGCCATCATGCAAGAGATGCTGCCTTTTTAAGTGGACTTGTGTTTCTGTCCCTATTGTTCTCCCTAGCAGGGGTGGCTGGGTGCATTGGTGCCCTGTGTGATAGGATTCTGTCCTGTACGTGGTGGGGCCTTATGCGTTCACTGGCCAGATGAGGTTTGGGTAGAAAATTGTGCCTCAGGGAAGACTCCCCTGGGCTCTTTATGGCTCTCTATGCTATGGGGGATGGGCGGTTTATTTCATCTCAAGGGTGATCTTTGGCCTTTATCTGAGGGCCGCCACTCCCCGAGCCCTCGGGTGACTTCTCTCTGGAGGTTCCGCATTTGCCCAGGGAACCCCTTAATCCCCATGCTACACTCTGTGCGGTACTAGTACTCTGTCTCTCCGGCTACTCCTGTTCAGGAGAGGCGCTGCCCAGTCAGGCATCTTACCTTCCGGCCGTTCTATGCTCTCTCCGCAGCTCAGATCCCCTGCAGTGGCAGCCTCTGTCTTTCCCAGGTGCGCATCTGATCCCACGCTCTGCAAGTGGGTCTTCTCCATTTTCTTTTGCCAAGTTATGCTCTGGGATCACGGCGGTGTCCGCCGGTCCAGGAACCTTTCCAATGCTGTGGGAGTCGCCGTCTGGGCTGCCTGGTGGCAGTGGCTCTTCCCCCTTCTGCTGCTCCCTATTTTCTTCTATTTTTAGTGCCTCTGGAGTGTTTTTAAGTGGGTTAAGGGCCCTCCTCTGAGCAGGAGCTCTGAAACTAGCAGCCTTACTCAACCATAGCCAGGCCATGCCCCCTCAAAGTCCATATTTAGTCAGCTGTCTGGCCACATTGTGTGAGCGAAGGTTAATCGCAGCTTTCCTCCTTTTAGACCCTGTAATCTGATTGTCCTATGAATATGTCAAGTAAGTTACAGAAAATGAAGTGGGGAACATGATGGTTTTCAAGCACTATGGTTTCTCACACATGGTGGAAAAATCAACGCCTATGTGTTCGACAATGCAGATTCCTGTTGTAAATAATGGGTAGCACATTTTGGAGGAGAATATATGTTATGTGCATATATCCTAATGCTGTGTAGAATACATGGGCAACGACTAACATAATGGTATTTAACAAGAATAAATGCAAAGTCCTACATCTGGGCAACAAAAATGAAAAAATCCCATACAGAATGGGAAGAATTGAGCTAAGCAGCACATGTGAGTATACTAATGGATCACAGCCTGAACATGAGGCAACAGTGTGATGCAGTAGCAGAAAAGGCCAACACAGCTCTGGGATGTATTAAGAGAAGCATAGAGTCTAGAGCGTGAGCTAATTATTCCCCTTTACTCTTCCTTGGTCCTCATCTGGAATACTGTGTCCACTTCTGGGCACCTCAATTTAAGAAAAGAAATAGCTCTGCTCTGAACTTGCTTCAGTCTGTCTACCAGCATGGTGAGCGGTCTGCAAATCATGTCCTATGAAGAATGGTTAAAGGATCTGGGAATGTTTAGCTTGCAAAAAAGAAGGCTGCGAGGAGACCTAATGGCTGTCTACAAATATTTGAAGGGCTGTCACAGTGCAGAGGGATCATCAACCTTAGGCTGACTGCACATGGGCGGGTCGGATTCTGCATGTGGGAGCCCACAGCAGAATCCAACCCTGTGCCCGGCTGGAATTCGCACGTACCTGCTTTCTTTTTCTGTACTGCGGTTGGTCTGCAGGACTCGCTGTCGGATATACATACATAGTAACATAGTATGTTAGGCTGAATAAAGACCATGTCCATCTGGTTCATATTTTTTTTTTTCTTTAAACTCTTGCTTTTCTGGCGGAATCCGCAGGTCAGACGGCTTTTGTTCACTTCAATGAAAGCTGTCCGTGCGTAACCATAGTAAAATGGAGCATGCTGCAATTTTTTAACCGCGAGTGGAAACCACAATTGGTTTCTGCTTAAGTGCATGAAGAATAATTTTTCCATAGTATGCTATGGAGGGTTAGTACTGTGGGAGGCAGACGCCTGCTCCGCCTTCTGCAGCAAAAATCCGACTGTGTACATAAGGCCTTATTCTCATTTCCACAGTGAAGTAGAAGCTATGGGATGAAACTGAAAGGGAGGTGACAGATTAGATATTAGAAAAACTTTGACAGTGAGAGTGATCAATGAGTAGAACAGAAGATGCCAAACTCCACTCAATGAGGTATAGTAAGCTATTGCTGTAGATGATGGAAAGGGACAGTGGAATTTGGAATATTAAACAGGAGAATAAGGAAAAATAGTACAAGACACAGGCAGGGGAAAACTGACCATGTGGGCCATATAGTACGGTATCGGGACCTAGAACACTAGGGAGTCCCCCAGCGGCTAGCTGTAAAATTCTACATTGGGGGGGGCCAAGCACATTGCACTGGCCCATGAGCAGGGGCTGACCTTTAGGCTGGGTTCACACAGGGCGGAAATCCTGCGGAATTTCCGTGCAGACCATCCACACGGAAATTAAACATGTATTTTTAAAACTGAGACTAAGCAGCAAAGTGGATGAGATTTGCAAATATCTCATTTAAACGCCTCCAACAGTTTGCTGCAGACAAGCCGTGCGGAAACTGACATGCAGGGCGCAGTTCAAATCCGAGACATGTAAATTTTTGGCGCATTTTCCGCTACAGACTGTCTTCTCTCTATGGGGAGAGACTTCTGCAGCAGAATATAGGCTTCAGAAAAAGCCGATTCAAAACCCGCGCATTTCTGCTACGGGAATCTCATGGAATTTTCGTGCGGTCTCACTGCGGACATTCCGCAAGATTTGCATCCTGTGGGAACCCAGTCTTAGGCTACATTCACATGGACAAGTGCAATATAGGCATGAGAAACTTGGCCAAATATTGTGCTTGTCAATGTATGGTTAATTGCTTCTGTAAAATTCGATCTTCACGCGCGATAGAGCATCACAAGTGTTTCCCATTGATTTCAAAGGGAAACACCTGGATGTTGATAGATGGGCCAATAAACTTATGTCAAATTCTATGCAAAAACCTTACAATATTTAATGTGGTTAGTGTATGTATCGTACTTACGTATATTTCTGATTTAAAAAAATGTATTTTGCCACTTTTTCGTTTCTGCTTCTACAGTAAAAGGCGGGCCATAGAGCTACCTAAAGTCAGCAGTCAGATCAGTGGCCCCAGTGGCTTAAAAACTTGCTAGGGGACCAGCTTGGGGAGCACATGCTCCTCTGCTCTCCCTAGCTCACCACGCCTCTGGAGTCCTCCACCTATAAACAACTTTTAATGAGAGTTCAGAGAGCTACTGTACTTATATAGACCTCAATTCCCTTGCCACCCTTAGAGTTAAATGATTATTTTCTAGCGGTGTGCAACCAACACAAACCGTGCTCACTGCATACATATTTATACAGGTAGTAGTAAGTTCAGTGTTAGGCTGGGAGTTGTACATATTGATTAGTGGAATAATTGGTTTCTGTTGGTATCGGGACAATTTCATGAAAACCATAGTGAATCAAGACAGTTGATTTCGACTTCCATTAAAATCAATGGGAGTAAAAATTGGGTTCACTAAATTGTCCTACGGAAGGTCCCTAATATGACCAAAGCCCCCCAAACTGCATGAGAATACAGCTACATATCTGGGGAACTCTGTGCTCCTTCCTAAAATTTGTTCAAATTGAGTATAGTGGGCACTCATTCAGCTTAGATACCCAGAAGTCAAAAGGGCCAATGCTATGTCCGAGTACATCCATGTGGAAACTGGCATAATCTTGGATGTTATATCTCTGACTGTGCTTTTGCTGCAGGCTGTGACAGACTGAAAAGACTATGCCACATCTGTTAGGCTACCACCTGACACCGGTGGTGGTGTTACTGTTGTGGCTTTCTGCTCATCCACCAGGAGCCACAGAGCTACGATCTACTGCAGATGCATCCTGTGGCCATGGGGAAATGCTCTGCTGAAGCTGCTTAACCGTCTGTCCTAATAGTGCTGCATTTTGAGGTCCCTCTCCACTGCCGGAATGAGATGTATCATTTTGGCCTTGTAGTGGGGATAAAGGAGCATGGCTAACTAGTAATGATCTGATGTTTTAATGTGGACAATCCATCTGCAAGCACTGCAGCATAAAAGTACTCTTATGCCTCAAAATGCCTAAGGGTGATGGCCCACATTCCCCGAGGTCATGCGTAAGAGTGTCCACTAGCTTGTCTCACCACCCATGTAAAATAGCTGGAGTTATTGATGGATGGAAAGAATGTTGCACTGCCTCCTCGCCTGCCTCTAGACTTACCCCCCTCCTCTTCTTCCTCCTCTATACTTCTCCCATGGGTGGAGAAACATGTTGAAGAAAATGCCCCCTTTCTTACCCAAAACAACCCTCCTTGCGGTGTTAAGTTATAGCGAACTGGCCAGACAGTTTGAAGATTGGTATCCCTTCCTCCTTCTGTGTGGATTTGTAATGTTCCTGGCCATGCTTGCTGGACAATGTGTCTGTGGTGTCCTGCCAGTGACAGCATTCAGCAACACCAGAGACATGTTATCACTCACATAGTAGTGCAGGTCAGAGATGGCTTTTTGGGCAAAGCAATGATGGCTGGGCATCTGAAACTGTGGATTAGCATGGAGCATCACAATACAATGCCTGCATTTAAGATCTATGCTTATGGATGGTTGGGATGGTATTTTTTTTACGTTTCCATAGCTGAGGGATGGAGGACTGGCTGCTGACCCACTAGAATATGGAATAGATGTCAATGTCCGTGATGGTGGCAACTCAACTTCTGCTTTTCTGTTGTCCACTCCTGGCTCTGAAGCCTACACCCCAATCGTCAATTGAGATCAACTATTTGGAAACAAAGGGGGTGGGGGTGATACAAAAAGTGCAGGGGCAGGAGGTAGAGCAAGGGGGAACACAATTATATACAGTTTTTAGGACATAAACAGGGTGGGGGTTGTAGAGGAGGTACAGGGCAGGAAGTGTACATGATAGGCAAAAGTGGAAAGCCAAAGAAAGGGACAGGGGGCATATTGGGGGGCAAGGGACTAGATCAGGAGGTTTGGTATGCTTCTTTGAAGAGGTGCATCTTTAAGGTGTGTCTGAAGTTCCATGCGTGGGGGATTGTCCGGATGTTTTGGGGTAGAGAATTGCAGAGGATCGGTGATGTTCTAGAGAAGTCCTGGAGGCAGGTGTGTGAGGTTCGTATTAGAAGGCTGTTTAGTCTGAGTGTGTTAGCAGAGCGGAGCACGCAGGCTGGGTAATGTATAGACAGGAGGGAAGTGGTGAACAGTGGCGCAGTGCCATGGAGAGCATTATGGGTGAGGGTGATGAGTTTGAATTGAGTTCTGTAGTGTATTGGCAGCCAATGCAGTGACTGGCATAGTGCAGAGGCATCCAAGAAGTGTCTGGATAGGAAGATGAGTCTAGCTGCCGCATTTAGTATGGATTGGAAAGGGGAGAGTCTGGTGCAGGGAAGGCCAATGAGCAGCGAGTCGGGAATGGATGAGGGCGACAATGAGAGTCTTTAGCGTGTCCGAGGTGGGGAACAGCCGGATTTTAACAATATTCCTGAGGAGCAGGTGGCATATTCGAGCCAGAGATTGGATGTCGGGGGGTAAAGGAGAGGTCAGAATCCAGTGTGACACCCCCCCCCCCCCCCCCCACAAGGCAGCAGGCATTTTGTATGGGGGCTATGGTGGTGCCAGATATGGATATGGAGATGCTGGGGGGAAGTTGGCTGGTTGAGGGCAAAAAGACAAGGAGGTCAGTTTTTGAGAGGTTAAGTTTGAGAAAAACGGAGGGCATGGTGTTAGAGACAGCAGACACAGTCAGTGATGTTTGGGAGGAAAGATGCAGAGATGTCGCGGGAAGAGGTGTATAACTGTGTGTCATCAGCATAAACGTGGTATTGGAGGCCAATTCTTCGGATGGTTTGTCCAATTGTGGCTGTGTAGATCGAGAAAAGAAGGGGGCTAAGTACTGAGCCCTGGGGGACCACAATAGTGAAGGGAAGTGGAGAGAAGACAGAGCCAGTGAAGTAGATGCTGAAAGAGTGGTCAGAGAGGTAGGAGGAGAACCAAGAGAGAGCAATGTCCTTTAGGCCAATAATAGTGAAGCATAGCAAGGAGGAGGTCATGGTCGACAGTGTTAAATGCAGTGGAAAGGTCAAGGAGGATTAGTAGGGAGTAGTCACCCCTCAATTTGGCCATCATCAGGTCGTTTAATACTTTTGTAAGGGCAATTTCAGTCAAATGTAGAGGGCGGAAGCCGGACTGGAGGCAGTCGATGAGAGAGTGATCAGAGAGAAAGCGTGTGAGGCGGGAATGGACCAGGTCCTCAAGTAGTTTGGAGATGTAGGGGAGGATACAGATGGGTCGGTAGTTGGCAGTGTCGGTCGGATCAAGGGTCAGTTCCTTTAGCAGAGGGGATATGATGGAGTGTTTGAATGAAGAGGGGAAAATACCTGAGGTCAGGGAAACGTTGAAGATGGTGGGGAGGTGGGTAATGACAGCTGGGAAAACGAACCAGAGAAGGTGGGAGGGCGAGTAGCGGAAAGCAATCTGGAGACTTCCTCCTCTGGTGTTGGTTCTAGTATAGTGAGTGATGGATGCAGTGCTTTAGAGACCGGGATGGGGGCTAGCCGTGTAATGCTCAAAGATTTCTTTTTGGATGTTTTAGATTTTCTCTTTGAAGTGGGCGGCTAGTTTTCCAGCACTGAGATTCGTCATGGGGGCCTGCTCTTTGGGCCTGAGGAGGGAGTGAAAGGTATCAAAGAGTCGTTTGGGGTTGTAGGATAGTGAGGAGATAAGGGATGTGAAATAAACTTGTTTGGCATGGGGGAGGGAAAGGTTGTAGGTTTTAAGCATAAATTTGAAGTGGGTGAAATCTGCGGGCTGTTTGCGCCACAGACGTTTAGCACACCTAAAAACATCGCCTGATGAAGCGTGTTTGGGGCGTGAGCCAAAATTGGCTACTGCATGAACATAGAGGGTGATAAAGGAAGAGGGAGCAGGAAGGTGGGAGTTTATGTGACTGTTTGTACATGTCATGTTGAAGTTGTTTACATTCTTGCAATGGTTTAAAGGTCTCAAGCGGATGTCCGGGTTGGATCTCGCTGCGAGAATTCTCGCAGCGAGATGTGACCCGTGCCCCAGCAGTGACCTCACGGCTCACCTCCTGCGGCGTCTCCTCCTCCGCTCTCTTCTGTGTTGGCTGCCGCCCAGCTGGCACAAGCGCAGAGCAGAGCCAGCGCGTCAGCGGTGATGTTTCTGTGCGAGCTCGTGCGACATGCCACGATTTGTTTACCGCACGAGTTTTCAAGTATCGATCATAACGCCATAGGCAGATATCCCTAACTTGGAAGGCTCAATAACCCTATCAGGATAAAGAGAGGGATAGCATAAAATAACAAACAGATAGTCTGACCGCCCTAATGCTGGGCTGTCAGTGCAACTGAGCAAAAGCCAGCTTGGCTCTCTTTATAGGAGTCTGCTTAACCCACCTCTTAGAGGTGTGAGGAACCATTATCCAATCATAGAGACGCGTAGGTGGGTCATTATAGTCATGTTGACATTATCTCCTTTAAGTTGTGAGTGCAACCATAGCAACCCGTATCAAACAATAAACGTGTGTCCTAAATGACTCCAATCGCTGAGCAAGAGAAACCACGTAATCTTGTAGATATGATACCTTTTAATGGCTAACAAAAATACATGATGTAATAATAGCGAGCTTCCGAACCAACGCAGGGTTCTTCTTCAGGCTTAAGCCTGTATTTTTGTTAGCCATTAAAAGGTATCATATCTACAAGATTACGTGGTTTCTCTTGCTGAGAACAATCACATTTTGCTCTACTGGCTAACACGGTACCAGATCTTTGTTTTCATTACTCCAATTGCTCAAACAGTCATCCAGGACAAAGAGCACGAATTAACTGAGACAGGGAGACACTATATGTACAGTGCTCCTGATTGTTTAGATAGTGATCCAGGGGCTTTAAAAAAGGGGAATAATAAGTTGATCACTCGGGCACTCGTGTAGATCCGGATGTAGTCAATGACGCGCTATATTAGTCGTCATCACGTCGCCCTGACGTGCCGGAGCATGCACATTGAGTGTAGTGGATCACGCACTATACAAAACGTCATTACACCGTCCTAACATACCGGCACATGCGCATTACGTGTATTACAGACTCGGACATTGTGGATGATGCGTCACGTTACGTGCAATCATGTCACAGTGACGTCACTGCGCAGGCGCACTGAGTAGAACACATCGTACTAGATGGATTACAGTAACTCATGCGTATATGCTGTATGTGATAAATGTATATAACTAAAGCTGAGGTAAGTATAGTGCTCTCATAGACCTTCACAGATATAAAAGATAACACGATTTTAAATAAAATGTAAAGGATCTCTTATCCGGTGATATGGTTGCATTTTTAAAAATATCCTCCATAGGTGATGGGTAAAGATAGAAAGATATACAATCACGATTATTTTATAAATCCGTACATTGATTCAATTACGATCCAGTAAATACAGCGCTTGCATACCAACAACAAAGTCAACTTTGCAGTGATGGTACAGAATTATATGAAACAATTGAAAGAGAGGCTCTCATTGAGGCCTGCTGGACTAAGGGATTCAATTCTATAAATCCAACTGGCTTCTTTCTGTAGCAATAATCTATCGATGTTGCCTCGACGTCCATCCATCCGGATACATTCTATTCCCTGAAAGTGAAAACACCCCCATGTTTGTCCCACATGTGGTTTGCAATTGGGGTACTTTCTTTCCGTCGTATATTACCAATATGGCCTAAGACTCGTCTTCAAAGTTGTTGTATGGTTTTGCCCACATAATTAAGAGGGCATGAGCATGTGGCTATGTACACAACATTTGGGGATTTACAATTAATATATTCACGATTTGAATAGGTGATTGATGTAGATACACTTGTGAATGTTGAACTTTTCAGTATATACGGACACACTGCACAAGTAGAACAGGGAAATGTATCGGTGAATTTGTGTCTGCCAAGCCATGTAGGATTCGAGATCATAGGGGTAAGGTGACTTTTAACTAACCTATCACGTAGGCTTCTGCCTCGCCTAAATGAGATAGCTGGAAAGGTTGGTAGTAAATCTTTTATGTCTTCATCGTCTCGGACGATGTCCCAAAATCGGTTTAACATAGTGCGCATTTCTGATGCCCCTGTGTCGAAGGTACCTATTATGCGGATTGTGTCAGATTGTTTTTTTCTTTTTGACTTGTAATAATGCAGATCTATCCTGCCCTGCAGCAAAGGCATGAGCTTCCTGGACTAGGTACTCAGGGTACCCCCTTTTACGGAATCTTGTTGATAGTATAGCACTCTCTTTAGTAAATTCTTCAAAAGAGCAATTCCTGCGGACCCTTAAGAACTGGCCTTTAGGGATTCCGTTTCGTGGGGAATATAGGTGATGACTTTCTCAGGTCAGAAAGGAATTTGTGGTCGTCTTTTTTCTGAAAACCGTGGTTGATAAGGAGCCATTCGGTTGCTTGATGATTTTAAGGTCTAGAAACATTGCTGAGGTTTGATCGCATTCGAAGGTCAATTTAAGATTCAGGTCATTGATGTTTAATTTGCTCACAAAACCAATAAGTGACTCCTGATCCCCAGTCCAAAGGACGAAAATATTGTCAATAAAGCGGGCCCATAACGCGATATTTTTTGTACAAGCCAGATTATCTTCAGAAAAAACATAGTGTTCCTCCCTCCAGCCCAGGAACCGGTTAGCATACGATGGGGCACACGGAGTCCCCATCGCTATGCCCCTGAGCTGGTGAAAGTACTTGCCATGATACAGAAAGTAGTTGTGCGTAAGCGACCCACCTATGCTTCTCTATGATTGGATAATGGTTCCTCACACCTCTAAGAGGCGGTTTAAGCAGACTCCTATAAAAGGAGCCAAGCTGGCTTTTGCTCAGACAATTTAGTCGCTATTACATTCTCTTGATGATTTGCTATTGGAGGTTATCCGTGCCCCTGATGAGCTCTTCCTCGAGCGAAACGCATTGGGATAATAGATTTGAGTTATCAACTAGTGTGTAAAAGCATCTTTTCTTGATATATATCCTTGACTAATCGGCTAAGTAAACTGTGAATCAATACATGCCTCTGTTGATCGCATTTTCTTCATCTACAACCAAGATGATGATACCTTGAGCCAATTAGCTAAGTGAACTGCGAACCATTACATATCTGTGTTGGTCACCTTTTCTCTATATCTATCAGTGACTTATGTAATAAACCTCTAACATATCTGACATATTGAGAATACCAGCAACTTTTGGGTTATTCATGTAAAATCCACAATTATCTTAATGAATAGTCCGGAATATATGTTTGTTCGTTTCTTACTTTGATTTTATAATAATTAATAAAAGCTAGATTTTAGTTAGATAGTCCAATCAGTGAATTGTACTTTTGTGGTCCCTTGGACTATCCTTGCCTCAGTGAACTTGATGAAGAATAAAATAGCTGGGGTAGGACAGGATGTTTCTAAATTGGTAAATGTTCAGGCACAATGGATGCCTTCCTTGTTCCTTCCCCAACACCTTAAGCTCGGTTATGATAAAGATGTATTAACTCTTTTTAATTTGAGCTTTGCATTACAATATAATTTATTTGCAAATGTAAGTGATTTTATAAAATACACACAATGTAATCTGTAAAATATGTATATACTACATGAGAAGGACAAAGCACAATCAGATTTGATGACAAATAATGAAAAATTGTGGAGAAATATTCTCAATAATGTAATTCCAGTAGCATCTTAGATACAGCCCAGGGCTGATAGTGTAGAATGCTCTCATGAGTATTGCACTGGAAAAATGACTTTTTATGAGGTAAAGGACACAAGCCTGATGTGTAAGTTTGTAGTACTACCTGTGGTGTTTGGACCGCCTCTATATGCTTTCCAATATTGGTTGCCGAAGTTCACAGGTACTATGACTGATAGTGAAAAGAAAACCCATGACATAGAAAACTGTGAAGAAACACTGGATGGCCTAGTATGCGGATGGAGTACAGCCGCATATGAGCCATGTTTCCTGCAGCCTTCAGTCAGCATATGTGATTGGATGGTGCTACCTGCTTCTTTCCATATGCTGATAGAAGTTGGCCATCTATATATGCTTTGTTACTAACCAAACTAACACCACCAGTATGTATAATCTCACCACTCCAATTTCTGGATGTTTACAAAACATATAGGTGATACATTGGTTTACAGAAACTTACACCCTTTTGTCAGATGCTGAAGCTGCATTAAGGTACTACTGGCACCCAGATGCTATCCCTATGTCAAATCTGACTATATCCTTGGGTAGAATTGTAAGACTAATGAAAGACACTGAACACCTTCAAAAGCATTTGGATGTTACTAACCTCTCCCTTATGGAATTAGAAAAACAAACTGTATGGGTAGAAGATAAGTTGGTCAGCATAGGTACTAAGATCCAGGTAGACACAGAGTATCACTGGTATGATATTTTTACTGGCTGGTCACCTACTGCAGAAAAGATGATGGATTTTATGTTTCACCCATTACTAATACTGTTTCTTTTGTTCATTCTTTTAAGTGTTTGCAATTTCTGGATATTCTGTGGAATACGGAGACAAGCAAAATTATCTGGAATCGCTCCCTCTATGATATTGTTGAAACAGTCATACAAAAAACAGCAACAACAGTGGGGATCTGGGAAAGAAGACAATAAAGAAAGATAGGCAGGGGTGGCTTAGAACCCTTGATAGTACCACTACAAAGGCTCTTTTCAAGATGTACTGTTTCAAATGGCGGATTGTGAAGGCTATGGGCCTAAGCATATACATATATATTTCATCCTTTCTCCTATGAACATCTTTGATATACGCTTGTGAAGGATATGGGCCTAAAACTTATACATATATATTTCATCCTGTCTCCTATGAACATCTTTGATATACTCTTGTACATTCATATGTTGTTTGCACAGCAAGATTGCATTGTTACAGGAATAGAAATATAAAATAGTACTCAGCAAAAGTAGATATAACTTACATTCTTACTTATCTGTAGGGATGAGCGAGTATACTCGCTAAGGCACTACTCGCTCGAGTAATGTGCCTTAGCCGAGTATCTCCCCGCTCGTCCCGAAAGATTCGGGGGCTGGCGCGGGGCGGGGAGCTGCGGGGGAGAGCCGGGAGGAACGGAGGGGAGATCTCTCTCTCCCTCTCTCCCGCCCGCTCTCCCCTGCTCCCCGCCGCAACTCACCTGTCAGCTGCGGCGGCTCCCGAATCTTCAGGGACGAGCAGGGAGATACTCGGCTAAGGCACATTACTCGAGCGAGTAGTGCCTTAGCGAGTATACTCGCTCATCCCTACTTATCTGTTAAAAGGTCAGTGTGCAATAGTGTCCAGTAAAGACTATGCCTTAATGTTTAACTGCTAGCTATGTAAAAAGCATATGACTGATTGAAATGTACACATATTGACAATAGACCACTCTCCTTTAAAATAGTATATAAAGGAAGATGTTTTGTAATAAAGGAAGATTGTTTTTAGACATGGTCATGATGTCTGTGTCCATTGCTTTCTCATGGCGGCCACCATAACCACCTCTAATTTGGAGTCTCACAGCATATTGACGGAATGATTGAATTTCCCTAACAAATCAGATGACCATGAATGGTTCCTAGGAATCTCCATCTTCCTGGTTAGGTAAGGCAACACATTCCCTAGTGGCTAGCTCAAGTTTTTGGGATGAGGGAAGAGGTCATGTTGTTAACAGTATGGAAGAGGAGCTGGTTAGCATAATGAAACAGCCGCAAAAGGGGGAACTGTTAGTGAAATGGATATGACTCCATTTCCTATCTTATGCGTAGCCATCTTCTGTGTCTCTTTCAACTGTATTCACTTGTCCTCTTTCTGGAGGATTTATGGATATTGAGTGGTTGTTTAATAAGCCTTGAGGGAATCGCTAAGGCTTTTGTTTCAGAACATAGCTACTGTGGCATCTAGACTGGCTGGAAGGTCAAACTGACCTTTTCCTAACTGTTCACATATGTTCCCAAACATTCTCTCTAAACAACTTATTGTTTAGAGAGAATGTTTCAAGAAGTTAATCATGTATGTTCAACTCTGCCCTTACGTGTGTTTGGTTGGCATTTTAGATGTTAAATTCCTTATCTTATATATTTATGTTTCTTTGACCAATGGTAATAAAAGAATTATAATAGATTTGAATTAATGTAATTAGATCATATGCTTCTAGAAAGGCTGCAGTCTGTCAATCAATAAACAGATTACTTTGGATCACATCCCATGCTGTGTAATTTAATGTTAGTCTCCTGAGCTCAGCTTACCTCTAACAAACTAAGAATTTTGACCCCAATAGCAAATATTGGTTTGCACTAACATTGGCGGTTTGATAACTTGGAATGACTCTAATAAAGCAGTCATATGTGTGTGTATAACTGTCATTGTCATTGCAGTGTTATTTTTGCTATATCGTTTCTGTGTCCTCTTTAATATCTTATGCAGATGCAGCAGTGTTGAAAAAAGGCAACTGTATAGTTAAGAGTTAGCACTTTTTCAGTGTACTCCCCTGGCACTCAGATTCCTATGCAAAAAAAAGGCAAATCCCGAAGAGAGGCGTTGTCGACCTCAGAGCCATGTAAAACATGTGTAATGTGTGAGTCTCATTGGGAAAACCAAAAATCGCACTGTTTGCTTAACCCCTTAACGACGGCCCCATCGGGAAACTACGTCCTCAGAAAGTGGGCCTTAATCCTAGAGGACGTAGTTTTATGCATCCTCTTTGGATTAATGCCCACTGGCCTGAGGACGTGACAGCTCCATGCTGTCGGTGCCCGCAGGTAGCCGACAGCATGGAGCTGTCATCCCAGGATGCGGGCAGTCCCCCCCGGCATTGCGATCGGCGCTATAAAATGAATAGCGCCGATCGCAAAAAAGTAAATAAAACAGTGTAAAAAAGTAGTAATTCAGCTGCTATGATGGATCGGATCCATCACGGCAGCTGAAAATACTCACACGGCTTGTTGGCGGTGTCCCCCGAAGATCTGGTCCTCCCGGACCCGCCGGCGGCCTTCTGCGCATGCGCGCCTGACGATGACATCACGCGCATGCGCAGAAGCCCGGGTGTCCCCGGCAAATTTAAAATCTCCTGAAGGTAGCCGGGAACCAGGAGGTGTTACCGGGGACCACTGTGAGCGGTCCCCGGGCCCGCGATCACCGCTATCCATTGCGATAGCGGTGATCGCGAAAAAGTTTAAAAAGTAAAACAAAAGTAAAGTTTCACCTCCCCTCATGGATCGGATCCATGAGGGGAGGTGAAGATACTCACCCCCGGTCCTCTGCGATGTCCCGGGACCCGAAATCCCCGTCTGCGCATGCGCGCCCGATGATTGACATCGGGCGCGTGCACAGAGGGGCTCGAGTCCCGGGAAATTCAAAATTGCTCTGCTCCTGGCTACCATGTGTAGCCAAGAGCAGAGGGATGTCACCAGGGACATGATCACTGTCATCCAATGGATGACAGTGATCATGTAAAGTAAAAAAAAAAGTGCAAAAAGTAAAAAAATAAAAATAAAAAAAGGGGTAAAAGGTAAAAAAAAAAAAAAAGTGCAAAAAGTAAAAAAAAAGTTTTAAAAAGTTAAAAAAAGCTTGCGTTTCATCTCCCCCCACGGATCATATCCGTGAGGGAGGATGAAATGACGTACCTAAGGCCTGCGGATTTATCCGCGGACCTCAACCCAGCTTCTGCGCACGCGCCCGTCACCAATGTGGCAGGCGCATGCGCAAAAGCCGTGGTTTTTTAAAATCTCCCTGCTCCTGGCTACAAAACTTAGCCGAGAGCCCGGAGATTTCACGGGGGGCTGTGGTGAGCGGTTCCTGATCACGTGTTCGCCGTTATCCAAAGAATAATGGCGATCACGTAAAAGTTAAAAAAAGGTGAAGCTTCATCTCCCTTCACTGCGATCGGTGAGAGGAGATAAAACTTTTTACCGGAGGCCTCCATATTTGCACCCCGACGCAATCTTCTTCCGTGAACTTTCCCGTATTCTGCGCATGCGACCGCTGGCAAAACACCGGACACATGTGCAGGAGTCGGGGAGCACAGGAAACTTAATATCTCCTTGCTCTCGGCGACCAACGGTCACCGAGAGCCTGGAGCAGTGACTGGTGGCCTCGTTGAGCGGTCCCCGGTCATGTGAAAAAATGGTAGCGATCTACCTTTGGCCGGTCTCACATGACCGGATAGGAATTACGGATTCCGCATGCGTTTGATTAGCGGTAATACGCAGATCAATCGCATTGGATTACACAATTTCGCTCACATTAGCGGGTTGGAATTGCGTAATCCACTCGCAGAAAAGAGAACGCAGCAGGTTCTACTTTACCACGGATATCCGCAACATAGAGCCCATTGTGCTCCATGGTCATGGATATACCCGCAGCCCATACGCAACTACGTTGTATACGGGCTGCGGGTACCCGCGTCATCGCTAAGCGACGGTGCGGGAAATACAAACAAAAAAAAAGTGTACTGCGCATGACCGCCCGTGTAAGTACGCAGTTATGCGCAGTACATTACGCGGCCGTACGCAGGGTCACAGCCGGGCTCACAGCTGGGATCCGCTGCGGGCCTCCGCAAGCAGATTCCACCTACGGCTGCCTGAGCCCGGCGTTATTCAGACCGCTACCTGTAATACGCAATTTACAAGAAGCCCCGGGAACGTTCGCCTTCCTGCAGTTCCAGGAGCAGCTTGTTGAGCGCCTTCTGTGTGAGACCGCCGCACCTCATCAAGCTTACGGAGACTCACAGAGCGCCACTTTTTACACCCCATCCCCGCCACTGAGGTCAAAAAATGACTCCCAAAAAGCATGAGAGGAGGGGGGATACCCGGTTTTATTGCCCCATGTGCCCATCCCAACCAGCCTCCATAATTACCCGTCTTTGGAAATACTACACAGTTCACATTATTACTTTTACCTAAGATTTGGGGAACGCCGAAAAGGGCGTGGAGGGGGGGGGGGGGATTTTAGGGAGTCAATTTTTATTCCGTACAAATGAGCAATGGGGCCTGGAATTTATTCAGTTATGCCCTGCAATCCAACGGGTGTTCCCTCCATTACAGGCATTGCCATGTTTCCTGTAAGTAGATTAGGGCCACAATGGGTATGTTTTTGAACACGGGACAAACGGGGGTATCCATTTTGGGGTGAACGTCTTCATTCCTATGTAAACTGTACAAAAAAAAAAGTTTTTAAATTGACAAAATTGCCAAAAAAATGAAAATTGTAATTTTTTCTTCTGCTTTGCTGAAATTTATTCAAATACTGTGTGGTCAAAATACGCAGTACACCCCTAGATGAATTCGTTAAGTCGTCTAGTTTTTAAAATGGGGATATTTGTGGGGGTCTTTATAGTTTTGGACGCTCAATGACTCTATAAGTGGGCAATGGGGCCTGGAATTTATTCCGTTGTAACCTAAAATCCAACGGGTGCTCCTTCCATTATAGGCCTAGCCATGCGTCCTTTAAGTAGATTAGGGCCACAAGGGGTATGGTTCTGAACACGGGACAAACAGGGGTATCCATTTTGGGGTGAAAGTCTTCATTCCTATGTGTGCTGTACAAAAAAAACAGTTTTAAAATTGATACAACTGCCAAAAAAATGAAAATTGTAATTTTTTTCCTACTGCTTTGCTTAGATTTATTCAAAAATTGTAGGGTAAAAATACACAGTACACCCCTAGATAAATTCGTTAGGGGGTCTAGTTTTCAAAATGGGATCATTTGTGGGGGTTCTCTGTCGTTTTGGCCGCTCAAGGGCTCTACAAGTGTGCAATGGGGTCTAAATCCCCTTCATGCTAAATTTCTGTTCTGAAAGCCACCGACTACTCCTTTCATTTTGGGCCCCGTTGTGCATCCAGACAAAAGATTAGGGCCACAATGGGTATGTCTCTGAACACGGGACAAACAGGGGTATCCACTTTGGGGTGCAAGTCTTCATTCATGTGTGTGCTGTACCAAAAAAGCAGTTTTTAAAACGACAGAATTGCCAAAAAAACGAAAATCACAATTTGTTCCTTTTGCTTTGCTTCAATTCATTCAAAAACTGTGGGCTCAAAATGGGCAGTACACCCCTAGATAAATTCATTAAGGGGTCTAGTTTTCAAAATGGGGTCACTTGTGGGGGTTCTCTTTGATTTTGGCCGCTCAAGAGCTCTACAAAAGTGCTATGGGCCTAAAACTCCTTCAAGGAAAATCTATGTTCTTAAGCCACCGACTACTCCTTTCGTTTTGGGCCCCATTGTGCATCCAGACATAAGATTAGGGCCACAATGGGTATGTCTCTGAACACGGGAGAAACAGGGGTATCCATTTTGGGATGAAAGGCTTCATTCATGCGTGTGCTGTACAAAAAAAGCAGTTTTTAAAATGACAGAATTGACAAAAAAATGAAAATCACAATTTTTTCCTTTTGCTTGGCTTGAATTCATTCAAAAACTGTGGGGTCAAAATGGTCAGTACACCCCTAGATAAATTCGTTAAGGGGTCTAGTTTTCAAAATGGGGTCACTTGTGGGGGTTCTCTTTGGTTTTGGCCACTCAAGAGCTCTACAAAAGTGCTATGGGGCCTAAAACGCCTTCAAGCAAAATTTATGTTCTGAAAGACACCGACTACTCCTTTCATTTTGGCTCCCGTTATGCATCCAGACATAAGATTAGGGCCACGATGGGTATGTTTCTGAACACGGGAGAAACGGGGGTATCCATTTTGGTGTGTAAATCCTCATTTTCATGGGCTCTATAGGAAAAAAATATGTCTTTAAAATGACATTTGCAAAAATATGAAATTTTATTTTTTGTCCCCTAAATTGAACTAATTCCTGAAAAGAACTGGTGGGGTCAAAATACTCATGACACCCCTCAGTGAATACACTAAGGGGTGTAGTTTTTAAAATGGGGTCATTTGTAGGTGTATCTATTATTCTGACACTTATGAGCCTCTGCAAACTTGGCTTGGTGCAGGAAAACAAAGTGCTCCTCAAAATGCTGAAAAGTAATGTTAAATTTGTACGTCCTCTAAATGGTTAAAAAAAACACAAAAGTTTTTCAAGTGTGCATTCAGAATAAAGTAAACAGATGGAAATACATATCTTATCAAAAATTTGTACAGTATGTTTGGACATATTTGAGATATTACGGTTGAAAATGTGAAAAAATGACAATTTTTTCAAAATTTTTTCAATATTGGTACTTTTAATAAATATACACAAATTATATCGGTCTCTTTTTACAATCTAAATGAAGTACAACATGTGGCGAAAAAACAATGTCAGAATCACTGGGATATGTAAAGCCTTTACGGAGTTATGCCATGTTGAACGACGCATGTCAGATTTCCAAAATTTGACTCCGTCACTAAGGCGCAAACAGGCTTCGTCACTAAGGGGTTAAGCTAAATAGAACTGTGTAGTGTTTTACGTTAATTGTGGTATTCTAATGCTTAAATACCAATATAATAATCTGGAGCATCTGTTGTTTTGGGTTATTTCCAATAGCATTCTATCCTTACAATGTGTATGGTTGTTGTATATGTATTCTCTCTGAACCCTCTATCACTGTTAACCCTCTTACCTTATTTTTTATAAACACACCCTACTCTTTGTCTCTATCACAGTCATAACTAAGGGGGGAAGAATGAGTGTTAACCAGTCTAAATATACTCCTTTACAATGTAAGCATAAAAATGTAAAAAAACATACTCAGGAGATTATTGTGTACAATGAATCTGAGGGAGAAATAAGCATGTCTAAGAAAAGATAGTGAATTAAAGTGTCTCTGCAAGTATATGATGAAGGTTACAAGGAAAGTAAATTGAAGGGATATTTATGTACAGTAAATTTAAAAGTTGTCCATATATAAAAAATGGGAATTGAAACTTTTTACTGCACAAGGAAATGAGGATGTAATACTTGTTGGTTCAATGTGAATCTGTTATTTTTGTGAATGTGTGTGTCATGTGCCTGTGAATATGTTTTACATATAATGAGATTTGTACTGTGGAAGCACTTGAGTTGAAATGTAAAAGATTTGGTTAAACAGAAAGATGATGAAGGGAAAGGGAGGGAAGAGCAGTATGTAATGGCCCCTGCTCAATATGGAGCAGTCTAGTAAAGATAAAAAATGTGTCTATACGTTCTTGATAAATACACTATAAGAATATGGTGTATTAAAATATTGGTTTCTACATATTTGAATACTATTGAAGTTTGATACTAAAATAAGATAATTATGTACTTGACAAGCCTGATAAGTACATTATAAACAGAATTCACATTAGTTACAAGGATTTACTTAAAGTGTGTCACATTTAAAATTTTTGATGTCAGAAACCTGCCCAGCTGACATATTAGGAGCAGACATGCTTACAGTAATACAATCAGTAATTGAATATACTCCAAATGTTATTCGGCCCTTAATAAATTTGTGCAGTTCTTATGGTTGCAGATTGTAATGACAATTCTTCATACTATTTGTGCAGGTACCAGAGGAGTTATGGGCCCTCTTACTGTCATGGTCTCTCATGAGATCATGGAAATTCTGCATTGAGTGCAATTTGAAAATCCTTCAGCTTCCAGACTTACTAAATATAGGACCACCCTGCTAGCACCCTCACATTACAATAATTCAAGCAACAACTTCATTACTTCTGCTGAATTTGGAAAGGTGGTAGGGGCAGCAGGGACAGACCATGAAATTCATGATTGCCTGGAATTAATGGAAGTGAAACTAGTGGTCTTGAAAATGTTGTTTAAACTCCAAGTGCTAATGTAGATTTTGAGTTTTTATTAGATGGCTCCAGGTACTGTGAAAATGGGCAAGAAAAATAGGCTATGCAACAATGAGGTAATTGTAGAAAAAACACTCTCTTCCTGGAACTCTACTCCAGAGACTGGAGTTGATGGCGCTTGCTAAAGTATATGGACTGGAGGAAGGTAAGATTGTTAATGTCTGCACCGCCTCGAGGTACGCATTTGGAATCATATGTGATTTCACACCCTTGTGGTGAAATAGGAATTTTGTTGGATCATCAGGTAAACCAGTGGGCAGAAGCAGGATCTTTGTTATACAAGGTTTTAGTTTTTCCCAAACAGGAGTCTTATTATCAAGGTTCAGGCTCGCACCAAAGTAGTAACTCCCGAGGCTCTAGGGAATTGAAGGGCAGATGCAGCAGCCTTACTCCCACTGGATATATTAGGCAACCCTATGGTTGCAATTGAATCAGATTTGTATGTCTCTTTATTGTCCCATTTTCAGTGATAAAAAGGAGGAGTGGAATCTGATAAGAAGAGAATATGTAAACACCTGTGTCTCCCCTGTACACTCTCCTCCATTATGTCACACCTAAGCCATGAGTAAACCCATCAATCCAAGAAGGTCATGTGTGGTATAGTGAATTCTGCTTGGGTTGCTCCAGGGTTCAACACTGCTGTGACCCAGTTTGTGCAGAGATGCATGGTATGTGCCAATCACAATCCAGGCCAATTGGTCAAAGTATCTCCTCCATTTACATCTGTTTAAGCAACAGCAAAATTAAAAAAGGTTTTCTACCGTCTTAGCCAGTAGAGCAAAGTGTGATTGTTCTCTGTGAGAGAAACCAAGTAATCTTGTAGATATGATACCTTTTAATGGCTAACAAAAATACATTTTGTTACAGCAAGCTTTCGGATCTTCTATTGATCCTTCCTCAGGCTAAAATCAAAATTTTAGCCTGAGGTAGGATCAATAGAAGATCCGAAAGCTTGCTGTAACATCATGTATTTTTGTTAGCCATTAAAAGGTATCATATCTACAAGATTACTTGGTTTCTCTCACTGAGAACAATCACACTTAGCGACTGCAAATTGACTGCATACAGCTACCGAAGGAAGGTGTTTTGGAGTTTAAAAAAAATAAAGAAAAGGAAAGCTCACCACCTAGCTCCACATAGTACATCCTTTATAGGTTAAATCCACAGGTGACAGTCATGCTGGGCAGTCCACATCAGTGCTTGTGAAGGTAAATTCAAGTAGGCAAAAATGAGGTATCGCTGTCCCGTGAAAAAAGAGCCTTTAATAAATAAACATAGAGTCCCAGACAGAGGACGTGTTTCGGTTCAAGGATGAATCTTGATCACCACTTGGAGTTTGTGTTGTTTTGCATAGATCAGTTCTCTCGTTAGCTAGAGGCGTGGCTTGTAAAATAAAATAAAAATGCCAATGCTAAGACTACGGTTAAGAAATTGTTGAATGAAGTCATTTTTATTTATTTTGTACCAGAAGTTATACAAAATAACAGAGGTACACATTTTATAAGTCCCTCTACTCAGTCAGACCCACGCCTAAATCATAAGAATAAGTTAGGTTTTGATAGGGCCCCTGTAACAGGCCTATACTTTCTCCATTCCCAGCATGAGGATCTCACTTCCCATGTGAGTGGTTTATATCAGGAGTTACTTCACTAATGGTAGTGTAAATTGTACTATGATAACCTCTGCAAGCTGACCATTCAAGTCCCAAGAGCTAACCCAGTTAGGCAGGAGACCTTGGACCCTGCCAACCAGGCAATGGCAGGGGGCCACGGACAATGAGACGACCACTCTGCTGTGGCCACACTTCTGTAAGCTGGTCACTCAATGCACGACTGAAGCTGGAGGATCTGCTCAGGTGGAAGAGATAGATCTTTAGCCATACTCTAGTCACTCTGGAGGCTGACTAGTCTATGTACAGCAGAAGAATGAGGATTGTCTTCCTATTACTATGTCTTGTACAACGCAAAGAAAGATGGGTGAAAGGGACTGGGTGTGATGTATGTATAAAGGACACTCACTGAGGGCAGGAAATATGAAGACTTTAGTATATCATGCATATTATCAATGTGTGGGACAAGATAACATCGTAGTAGCCACTTTTGTATTACCGCATAATAGTCTGTCATAAGCAGGAAATCCTGAACATACACTCTTCAAGAGAGCTGTGATAGTTGGCCAAGGCCTAATGGTAAGCCTCAGGTAGTGTCTATGAGCATGGCTAACAGGATTGTTTATTTGCCCACTCATACTATGAATGGAGGATTAGTTAATGAAAGCTACAGACTGTCTAGATTATCAAATTTTCACAGTATTGGGGCTGGTTAATCAAACTAATGCAATTCAAGCTTGATTGATTGATTGCTGTTACTAACCAATACATAATGGTGCTAGATTACATTACAGCTGTTACTAACCAATACATAATGGTGCTAGATTACTTTACAGCTGGGTGGAATTTGTCAAATAATAGGGGCCACCTGTTGTCATTATATAGATCTGAAGGATAATATGCAGATATGTACATATGGACAAACAGGGAAAGTATTCCACAACAAGGCACACTTTTCTGAACAGTTATCCAAATTAATTTTAGGGGAATGTAATGTGTTGTAATATATTTTCCTTGTCCTGGATTTCACCTAACTGTAGGAAGGAATAATGCAGGAGATGGGGAAAGCATAGTGACATGGGCATGCATCCTTGTGGAAGTAATCCTCACGGTGCAGGTGACAGGGTTTCCTGTAGATGTTAGGGAAAGACTCTAGGACAGGGGTGTCAAACTCATTTTCACTGAGGGCCAAATCAGGCTTATGGTGAACTTCAAAGGGCCAATTGTAAGACAGTATAGTAAGGGCTTGTTCACACAAGCGTATTTGCGTACATAATATGCAGTGAATAGAAGCCACTGATTTCAATGAGTTCATTCACATGATGTATATTTTCATACAGCATGGCCTATTTTCTTGCGTACTACGCACCACAATCGGCCACTGAAGTGAATGGGCCACGCAAATATGTGGTGAATGCGCAGGAAATCTATGTATTCACTGCATATTTGCGCACCATCTCAGGGGGCCCATCTGCATTGTTTTTTGCATGCCCAAATATGCAGGCATAAGTGATTTTCGATCGTGCAAATACGATTACACCCATGTGAACGAGCCCTAATAGTGACCCCTATAGTGGCCCCAGTAAGAATATTGGCCCCCACAGTGGCCCCAGTAGTAAAAGAGAGCCCCACAGTGGCCCCAGTAGTAATAGCGAGCCCCACAGTGGCTCCATTAGTAACAAAGTACCCCACAGTGGCTCCAGTAGTAATAGCGACCCCCACAGTGGCCCCAGTAGTAATAGTGACCCCAACAGTAATATATACCCCCTCACTAGTAATAACCCCTTAGCAACATCATCCCCAGCAGCAGTAGTATTAACCCCCCCCCCAGCAGCAGTAATATTAACCCTCCCCCCAGCAGCAGTAATATTAACCCCCCCCCAGCAGCAGTAATATTAACCAGCCCCCCAGCAGCAGTAATAATATACCCCCAGAACCAATAATAACCCCCTCCAGCACCAATATTAACCCCCACAGCACCAATATTAACCCCCCCAGCACCTATAATAACCCCCTCCAGCAGCAATAATATTAACCCCCCCAGCAGCAGTTATATTAACCCTACCCAGCAGCAGTAATATTAACCCCCCCCCCCCCAGCAGCAGTAATGTTAACCACCCTCCCAGCAGCAGTAATATTAACCCCCCTCCAGCACTAAAAATAACCCCCGCAGCAGTAATATTAACCCCCCCAGCAGCAATATTAACCCCCCCAGCAGAAATATTAACTCCCCTAACCCTTATACTTACCTCCTCCTTGCATTCAGCGCTGCTCCCCCTCTGCTCACGATGATCCCGGTGCACACTCTGACGTCAGTGTGTGCACTGGGCACGCTTTCTCCTTGAGTCCTCTCCTGCGGAACTGATGAGCAGGGGACTCTGGGGAGGAGGATCCTGGCTGCACACTGACATCAGTGTGCGCCAGGAACAGCGGTAATAGCGCGATTACCAGCGGGGAGCTGCGGCACCCCCGCTGGTAATCGCTGCAGTGGTGAGCGGCGTCGGCACGCCGCGGGCCACATAACATGAGGCAGCGGGCCTTGTGTTTGACACGTGCTCTAGGAAAACATAATGGAAAAGTTGAAATTGAAGCCCTAGTGGCCCACACAAGTTATGAGCCACCCATTCTTCATATGCCCTCAATCGTAACCCAGCAACCGCGGCCGACATTCTGATTTGGATTGCTAGTGATGCGATTGCAATCAAAAAAAGTGCTGGGGACAGAGGACAGCCACACTTACATGATCGTCGCTATCCAAAGGATAATCTCGATTACATAAAAGTTAAAACACAGTTGAAGTTTAATCCTACTTTCGGTTTGAGGCCCGTTGTACATACGGACATAATATTACAGAAAAAAACAATTGTTTTTAAAATGACACAATTGCCAAAAAAATGAAACTCGTAATTTTTTTCTTTCTGCTTTGCTCAGATTCATTCAAAAACTGTAAGGTAAAAATACGCTGTACACCTCTAGATGAATGCGATAATGGGTCTCGTTTTGAAAATGGTGTAATTTGTGGGGAGTTTCCTTTGTTTTGGCCGCTAAAGGACTTTACAAGTGGGCTATGGGGCCTCAAACACCTTTAAGCAAAAAAAAGGTCTGTTCTGAAATTGATAGGTTCTCTGCTGCCTCTTACTACAAAATCAACAACTCAAAATCCCAAATCCTCAATATAGATGTTAAAAAGTCTGTGGTCTCTTATCTTGCAAAAAACCCACAATTTCTGCTGGACTGCAGAGTCCCTCTACTACTAAAGGCCCATTTACACGGAGCGATGATCGCTCAAAAATCAGTCACACGACAGTTTGAATGACAGTTTTGAGAAATCATCTTTGCATAACTCTAAGTAGCTAATTAGCTACTTAGGAGTCATGCAGGCAGAGCGAGATATCTCGGAGAACAATGCAGCTGTTTTGAATATGCAAACAATTGCATTGTTCTCGGTGCTTTCAGCTGGTGTCCCGCTGAGAACTGCCCGCTGGATGCCAGCTGAAAGAATGCGATCAGCACTGCCCGCTGAGATATCAGCATGAGGCACTGATAAGGCTCATAGCTTATTTCTAGCTGGCTAGAAAGGAGCGATGAATGAACAGTGCATGATGGCCGCGTGTTTAGACGTAACAATTATTGCTCAAAAGACGGCTTTTGAGCCAATTTTGAGCGATAATCGTTGTGTCTAAATGGGCCTTTATGCATACACTTCGTTTCCCCCTGGTCTGAACTCTTTGAGCATAATTGTAAACCCCTTCTCTTTTCTATCAAAACAGAATTTTAAAAAATGATGGAATCTTGGTGATTAAAATGATAATTCTACCCCACATTTTATACTTACTTTGAAACGTCCCTTTTTGCCTACCAATCTCCTATCTCAAAGACATCCAATCCTCACTTCTATCTTTTACATGGAGGGAAAAAGAAACAGAGTGTTATGTGTGCTGCTGAGACATGTTGTACTACTGTGCTTCCAGCAGCACAGCACTCTCAGGGTTAATAATTGAGCTGGCTGGGTGTGGTACTTCCTGCTAGCCAATCTCCTGGGTCTGGGCTCCCATATAAACCCAGCTCCTGGTCAGTCTGAAGCTGGTCTTGAACTGTTTGGATATGTCTGTGTCTAGAGTTCAGAGTAAGCAGTCATGAATCCTTGTCTGTTGCAAGCTTGCTGTGTGATCGGTGTCTTGCTGGTTCATGTCCGTTTGTACGTTTATATTCTGTCAGTTTTGTGTTAGCTTGCTGTGTGACCTGCTATCTGTGTCCTGTCCTGTCGCAGCGTGCTGTGTGAACTGTGTCAGGTTCTGCTGGACTCCTGGTTGGTGTAGGGACTAGCAGTATAACCAGGAGCCGTGAAGTGGCCTGCTAGCTTCCATGTCTTGTACAAAATGTCAACTAATACCTGCTATCTATATTCAGCTTATCATGTTACTAGTGGTTGTATTTTGGCTACTGTATGCTGTGTGTCCTGTTGTACAGTCCTTGTCATGTGGCATGTGTATGTATCCTGTTCTGGTGCGTGGCTCCTAGGATCAGCTAGGGCCCAGATCCGAAGACCGCTGGGCTGCCCTTTTTGGGGAAATGTACACAAGAAGAATGGTGGTCTTGGGTTTCCTTCCATCATCCAATACTATATAGTGACCATATTAGATAAACTCAGATTCTCATGGTTTAATGATCTTTCAAAGGAATGGGTCTCCATTGAAAACCATAGCTTTAGCAATAAACCCCTAAAATATGGCCTAACTCTTTTTTAATTCTAAGTTCCTCTTTACCTCAGCAACTCTCTTGGCGGCTACTCATGTTTGGAACATTGTGGCCATGAAGATAAAATTAATTACTTTCCCACTTCGTAAAATGGACATCACTACACTTGAAGTTGTGATTAAGAATCTTTCTCTCTATAACTGGCAGCAACTGGGTCTGACTCATGTCGGTCAGTTGTGGGAGGACGGGCACCTTCTAGCATTACCAGATCTAGCCTATAAATTTAGTATTCCTAGATAAGATTTCTTCAAACACTTACAAATCACCCATCTACTAAGATCATTCCCCCCTCCTACAAGAATTCACGTGCCCTCTAAACTGGACGCTTGGCTCTCATTGCTACAGGGTTCCAACAAAGGTCTATCTACTTGCTATGCTTTTAAACCAGCCTCAAACCAATACTATGGAAATTATTCACAAAAATTGGGGAAATGATCTAAAAATACAAAACTCTGATATAATCAATGGTATACGGCAGGCTTCATAATTAGCTCTCTCTCTAAATGTGCTAACCACTTTGAAAATTCTCGTAAGATACTATATAGATGATATTTAACTCCTACACTATTAAACAAATTGTCTCCTCGCTTCTTCAATTGTTGCTGGAGATGCGGGGCGATAGACAGATCACTGCTGCATCTGTGGTGGGGCTGCCCGTATGTCTCCAGTCTCTAGGGTCAGGTTTTTCAGCTCATAACAAGTTTCAGCGGCATCCAGTTTTCTCCTGAGCCAGCTCTACCCTATTAAATCTGGACGCAGATCAAATCCCTGTCACTCTGCACACCCCGATCTTGCACATTCTGATTGCATGTAGATCACATATTGCCCAAAGCTGGCGCAGTAATTCAATGTCTTCCATCTCTGACATGACCAAATCTGTTAACAGCAACTGTTGGCATGAGAGCACGCACTCTAGTGGCTTTAACAGAAAGGAAAGGTTCAGATGAGATTGGATGGCTTGGCTCCAAAGTTCCTGTTTTTTTCCTAAATTGATAGCTTAATGCTGACTCTTAAAAATAGGACAGAGTGTTTTCTTGACAATCTATATCTTACACCCAGATTACTAACTTTGCTCGCTATAGAAGGGTTTCAACCTATACTGTTACCTAGAATTGTACCACTGTTTGTCTTTTTTAACTTTTACTTATCACTTATTCTGTTGAAAACTCAATTAAAAAAATGTCTGTTCTGAAAACCACCGGCGGCTCCTCTCGGTTTGGGCCGCTGTGCATACGGACATAAGATTAGGGCCACAATGGGTATGTTTCTGAACACAGGATAAACAGGAGCATTCAGTTTGGGGTGTAAGTCTTCATTCATATGTGTGCTGTTTTTAAAATTGACATAATTGCCAAAAAAATGAAAATCATATTTTTTTCCTTCTGCTTTGCTTAGATTAATTCGAAAAACTGTGGGGTCAAAATATGCCATACACCCCTAGATGAATTCATTAAGAGGTCTAGTTTTCAAAATGGGGTCATTTGTGGGGGTTCTCCATCGTTTTGGCTGCATAAGGGCTCTACAAGTGGGCAATGGGGCCTGAAACAACTTCAAGCAAAATTTCTGTTCTGAAAGCCACCAGCTGCTCCTTTCGGTTTGGGCTACCGTATATACTGGCGTATAAGACGACTTTTGAACCCCGAAAAATCTGCTCTGAAGTCGGGGGTCGTCTTATACGCCGGTAATACAAAAAAAAGAAAGTGTCAAAAAAAAAAATCACTACTCACCTACTCCGGCGTTCTGCGACGCTGCTGCAGGCTGTCGCTCCCTCCTGGTCCCTGGCAGAGCATTGCTTTCTGGACGCAGGGCTTGAAATCCCCGCCTCCAGAAAGCTAATACTGTGATTAGCTAACACACGCCGTCAGCCAATCACAGCCATTCAATGACATCATTGAATGGCTGTGATTGGCTGAAGGCACGTGTTTTCTGGAGGCGGGGATTTCAAGCCCTGCATCCAGGAAGCAATGCTCTGCCGGGGACCAGGAGGGAGCGACATCCTGCAGCAGCGCTGCAGAACGCCGGGGGAGGTGAGTAATGATTTTTTTTTTTGCTCCGCTGTATTCCCGGCGTATAAGGTGAAAGTTGGGGGGTCATCTTATACGCCCCGTCGCCTTATACGCCGGTATATACGGTACATTATGCATAGAAACACAGAATTAGGGCCACAATGGGTATGTTTCTGAACACAGGATATACAGCTGTATCCATTTTGGGTGCAAATCCTTATCATATAAACTACAGAAAAAAAATCCTGTTTTTTAAATGATATATTTGCAAAAACATGAAATTTTATTTTTTCTCCTCTAAATTGCATTAATTCCAGAAAATAAACTGTGGGGTCAAAATACTCATGACCCCCCTCAGTGAATATATTCAAATGCGTATTTTTAAAAAAATGGGGTCATTTGTGGGGGTATCAATCATTCTGACACCTATAAGGCTTTGCAATCTTGGCTTGGTGCAGGAAAACAAAATGTTTCTCAAAATGTTAATAATCAATGTTAAATTTTCTAAATGGTTAAGAAAAAAACTGAAGTTCTTCCAAGGTGTGCCCAGAATAGAGTAAACAGACGGAAATATATATCTCATCAAAAGTTTGTACAGTATGTTTGCATATATTTGAAATATTGCAAAATGTGAAAAAAAGATAATTTTTTCAAAATTTCTCCAATTTTGGCGCTTTTAATAAATATACACAAATTCTATCAGTCTATTTTTACCACCTAAATGAAGTACAATATGCAGCGAAAAAACAATTTCAGTATTACTTGGATATGCAAAACCTTTACGGAGGTAAGTGACATGTTTTCAGATTACAGATTTCCAAAATTTGGTCTGGTCATTAAGGTGCAAACAGGCTTGTTCACTAAAGGGTTAAACAATTCTACCTCCTAGGTGTCTCCTTAAGGAAAGATGATACCCTTCCCGATGCCATTTTTGCAACAAAGTAGTTACGTCAATCAAAGAGTGTAGGGTACAATGCTGCAAACCAACGTGGTGCAGACAGTGGTAGTGTAACTGCTAGATAGTAACAGGCAGATTTGACAGGACACTTTCAGACCATTGCCTATGCCATAGACCTAACTCTGGACTGCTGTTGCAAACGTTCATTCGTCAGCTGATTCGGCTTGTTTATGTAAGCATAAAAATGCTTGATGGTCAACTTCACATCTCTATAAGTGGGGAGATGTGCAGCTAATTAATGACAGCTTTATATGGCTTAACAATTGTAAGAATGCTTATTCATCCCGTGATAGATTCTAAATCAACCTGAGTAAAGGCCCAGTAGACCAGCACCAATCTCATTGGTCCGTGTTCATCTACTGGAGGCCAATCTCATTGGTCCGTGTTCATCTACTGGAGGCCAATCTCATTGGTCCGTGTTCATCTACTGGAGGCCAATCTCATTGGTCCGTGTTCATCTACTGGAGGCCAATCTCATTGGTCCGTGTTCATCTACTGGAGGCCAATCTCATTGGTCCGTGTTCATCTACTGGAGGCCAATCTCATTGGTCCGTGTTCATCTACTGGAGGCCAATCTCATTGGTCCGTGTTCATCTACTGGAGGCCAATCTCATTGGTCCGTGTTCATCTACTGGAGGCCAATCTCATTGGTCCGTGTTCATCTACTGGAGGCCAATCTCATTGGTCCGTGTTCATCTACTGGAGGCCAATCTCATTGGTCCGTGTTCATCTACTGGAGGCCAATCTCATTGGTCCGTGTTCATCTACTGGAGTGAATGGTTTCAAGTAAAAGGACCATTACTGCACTGTTCTCTTCCTGTTCTACTATGTAGTGTGCTACCATCTACCTGTACTACATTTACTGTGATGCTGTCTACCTGAAACAAATTAATATTGTTAAATTAAAGAACACTGCATACTGTACGTCATATTGTGGTTTTTTTTTTACTTTCCATCTATTTTTTTTTCCTTAATGTACAATAATCAGCCATAACATTATTATCTAGTTACAATGGCATCCATCTATCAAGGGGTGGAATATATTAGGCAGAAAGTGAAGTCCGTTCTTTAAGTTGACTTAGCGGAAGGAGGAACAATGTGCACATGTAAGAATCTGAGTGATCTTGACAAGGTAAAAAATTCTGACCCAGTCGTCTAGCCATTACAATATCTCCAAAAGTCAGGCCTTGTGGGGTGTTCAACTATGCAGTGAAGAAACAAAAAAAGTTTAGTACCAACATATGTTAGCCAGTAGAGCAAAATGTGATTGTGCTCAGTAAGAGAAACCAAGTAATCTTGTAGATATGATAATTAAAGGCTAACAAACATACATGATGTTATAGCAAACTTTCGAACCTACTCAGGGTTTTTCCTCAGGCAAAATAAAATAGATCTGAGGAGATATATATATATATATATATATATACACATATACATACACACACACACACACGAAAAGGCATAAAGTTTTATGGTCTCTAAATTGGTGTTAGGGGGTCACCAGGCCAGCGTTTTATCTCTGCTCCACTGGCCTGGTGACCCCCTAACACCAATTTAGAGACCATAAAACTTTCACATCCTTTATCAGTGGACTAATTAAGTATTTACTCCTCTACTCATTCTGTTCTGCTATTTTTGGAAGAGCAAATTAGTCACACCATTTCTGTGCCTTTCCGTGTGTGTGTGTGTGTGTATGTATATATATATATTATATGCCTCTTCTGATCTATTTCATGCAATCTGAGGAAGAACCCTAAGTAGATTTGAAAGCTTGCTATAACATCATGTATTTTTGCTAGCCATTAAAATGGTATCATATCTACAAGATTACTTAGTTTCTCTTGCTAAGAACAATCACATTTTAGCTATGCAGTGATTAGCACCTACCAAAACCGGTGCTAGGGAGGATAAGCAGTGTACATTTGAGAAGGTCATGGATGCTCAAGGCCTATTGGTACACATGGGGAGCAACGTTTAACCCTGTTTGGTTCAATACCACAGAAAAGCAATTGCAGCACTAACTGCTATGATAGAAAGGTTTCAGAACAAACATGCATCACACAATACTGCGTATGGTGCAGCGTACCTGAAGATCTCAATACCTCCTGGAAGTCTGGTAAGATAGTCAAAAAGGTGGTGGGCACTTTGTCAATACAACTATCTAGCTTCTCACATTTCAATAATGCGCCCCCTCTCAAAGTCTGATATCTGTGCAAAAGCTCTTTGATTGCATAGTAGAGACATGTCTAGTGAGTGGTCAACAACTCTATACCAGTGGAAAAATAGGTCCTCTACACACAAGTAGCCTCTGAGAGCCTTTTTTTATAGGCTAAGGGTGGAACCACTTTTAGGGCCTCAGGTGGCAAGACCATTCATCTAATTACATCACAACTCTACTTTTACACTGAAAGCCTAGCCCTATGAATCTAGTTTATCATTATTTAAATACTCTGCTTTTCTAAATGTAAATTAATTACACTATGGGGGAGACTTATGAAACTGTCTAAAGGAGAATATGTGTTATCCACAGCAACCAAACACAGCTCAGCTTTCATTCCTCATAGTGCTCTTGGAAAAATGAAAGCTGCTCTATGATGGATTGCTATGGGCAACAATGATTTTCTTTTAAACAGTTCTCTAAAATCTGTCTGTATGTCTCATCTGTCGTGCATAAATGTTTCCTGAGACATAATCTGACCGTAGCCTGATGAAAAGGTCTTTAGTAGCCTCTAAACCTTGCATATATAATTTTTCAGGCCATCCAATAAGGGCCTTACCTCGATAATACTTTCATACAAGAGTATTTAAAAAGAGAACCAGTCACACCAGGTTCCTGCTGTGTATAGGAAGAGCGCTGTCAGTTAACATGCGGCGGACAAGGAGAGGCCAGTGTGGCCGGTCTTTAAAGTTTGACTCTGAACGGAACGATAAGTCAAAGTGTGTTTATTCTGAAACTTCACATTCAGAATAACACATTCATGGGGCAATAGCCATACCTGTCCCTGTGTTTCAGGCAGCACGAACCCTGAAACAGGTTCTCTTTAACATTACATAGATTTTTCTGGCTAAAATAGTAGCACACTATTTTTTGTTCTGTACTGTAGAAGTCTTCTTAAAAAAAACTTCCTCGTACTGGTGCTGGATTTTCTATTCTCCTTTGTAGAATATGCATTTAGGTCCACGATATGGTACATAATATGGAAACGTCTCATGAAGATGACCCCTGTTCTTGTGCCAGAGCCAAGGACAAGCAACAAACAGCAGCTTTAGATCTGGCAGACTTAAACCATCCATCTAGATCATGGATAGCCATTCATTCCGTTTTATGGCCTCACTGAATACTACATTTACTGTGCAATGTCAGCTGCAATAGAAATTTCTGGTTGGCCAAAAATAATACTGACAAAATCAGCTGTTTTCCATGTGCCGGAGGCCTGATCGTCACAGTAGCTCCCAGATGAAAGGGCAAGTCTGTGGTGGTTATGTGACAAATATGCAAGAAGGAATCATGAAGTTATGTGGCCAGTTTGTTTAGGTATGTCATAATTGCAAGACTGAATAGTTATGAATTTAATTATTTTATGTATAATAAATTAAGATTATTGGGAAAGCACAACGATAAAGAGTTGAACTGCTTTTAAATCATAAAAAGTGTAAGTCACCCATACCATATAAATGACCGCATTATACTCCAGGAATCAAGGATGAAATGCAATACGATGAAAACTCAAAAATATTGGGAGGTTGATGAAATCGATGGATAGAGATAACAAGAATACGTTCTTACAAAAATACTTTATTACTACAACACCATTAGGGCAGGGGTTCCCAACTCCAGTCCTCAGGGACCACCAACAGGTCATGTTTTTAGGATATCCTATAGAGAGAACACCTGTGGCAATGTCTGAGGCACCGACAATAATTACATCACCTGTGCAATACTGAGGAAATCCTGAAAACATGACCTGTTGGCAGTCCCTGGAGTTGGGTAACACTGCTTTAGGGCACCAGAGGCTTACAGACCGATACGGTACCTGCATTATTTAGCATCGTGTTAATTTTGTAATGATCTAATCAGCCTTGTATTCTATGAACATCCAAGTAGGTAGATGAAAAAGCTGCATATAACTTTTATAATCATTGTTTAGTCCCAAAATGTATTAGGAGAAGAACTGAAGTCAATATAAAATACCCACAATGCATCAGTGTTACAATTGCTTTTATTAAAAACAAACAAAAGGATAGAAAAAAAGCAGCAGTGATAAGAAATATTGGTCCAGATTTTAACTGTGCTTTGGAATTTAGCTTTTACCTTTGAGAATATTTAACTTTGGATGGGGGAGGACATGTCTATGCTGGCAAAGGCCATTGCAAACCAGTGATGAGTACATAGTATTTCTATAAATTCACATATATATACACATATATGCTTGTATCAATGTGAAGCAGGTACAAGTATTAAATACATAACCATGGCTAGTTACATACAATGTCAAAGACAAATCTTTAGATTGCACATAGAAATGACAGAAATTAAATGTGTATAGTGCAAGAAACCATACATGTACACATGTGTTTGGGTAAACATGAGCACTACATTGGAAACTCATGACATAAGGTGCAATCATTGCATTAAATGGTTTGTATAAAATCTACATGCTCTAGTCATATTGCAGGCTGCACTGGAAGTCACGATTCTTTTTCAGTAACACAAATGTAGGGGTAAGACCTGGGCTTTACTACTGTTCTTCAATACTAGTCCCAGACATGTTGCACTAGTCAGAGGCACGACCAACAAAACACTGAACCTGTAAATGTGGAGATCATGAAGGGTTATTTAAAAGGGGTTTTCTTGGTTATTTCTACTGAGGACCTATTCTCAGGTTAGGATATTACCAGCTCATCATCTGGGGTCCGCCGCTCAGGACCCTGGCCAATCAGCTGTGCGGATTCCCGCTGTCAGCACCCAAACATAGTGTACAGAGTGGAATCAGACAGCTTCAATCACTCAGTAGTGGTCAGTACTGGTAATTGCAGATGCTGCTCCTATTAAAGAGAACTTGTCATCATCTTTAAGCCCCATAAACTATGTTATGGGGCTCAAAAGTCAGGGAATGGGGTTGTCCAGGAACCTGTGTTTCATACTCACTCAAGCTATGTGTGCGCACCAACTTCACAGTAACACAGCGCTGGAACACAGCGGCTAGGGAGTATGAAACACAGTTTACCCTCCCTTCCACCCACCTTTGAGCCACATAAAGTTGTTTATGGGATTCAAAAGGTAATGACGGGTTCCCTTTAAAATCAAAGAGCTTCACCTGCAATTACCAGTGCTAGCCACTGCAGAGCAGTCGGAGCCATCTGCTTAGCTCTGTGCACAGTGGGCAACCGAATAGCTGATTAGCCAGGGTCCTGGTCAGGAGATCTCAGCTGATCAACTACTGATGACCTATCCTGAAAATAGGTCATCAGTAGAAATAGCCCAGAAAATCCCTTTAAAGGGGTTGTCTGAGTTGTACCATCTCGGTAAAACCCCATCCCCATTGAATAACACACAGTCTCATATACTCCCTTCTCCCGCTCTGTCCCGCAACAGTGCTCTGTCCCCAACTCCGGTCAGTGCTTACAGCTGCAGTCCCACCCGGTTTATGAGAAGTCCCACAGACTCAATGGAGAAGGGATTGTACCGAGATGGTACAACTTGGACCACCCTTTTAATAACTGAAAACATAGCTCATTACTAACCATAGCAGTAAAGTGCTATTCATACTGATGTCTTGACTGCCATTGGGAAATGTTGCATGTGACACACCATCTCATTAAGAATATAAAAAAAAACACTTAGCAAAGGAATTCAAACGATAGGTTACTTTTTTTGTTTTACTAATTTTAAACTAAAACCTACTCTGCCTAAATATAATTTGGCTGAATACATTAACCTTGCAGTTACCCCTTTGAGACTGCAATGATAGGGGTGAGTCCCGCTCTCGGCACCCCCAGCAAACAACCAATTTTACAGTCAGAATCTAGCCAGCCTGACATTTCCCCTGCAGAGAAAAGCCACTTCTAGAGGGCTTTGGCAATGGCTTACTCCACTCTCCCCATTGAGAACACATGCACTCTTGTATGTGTATGGTCGGGTAGGGAGGGATAGAGATTAGACAGATATCTAATCTGTATAGCCAGCTTTAGAAGCTCCGGTAGAACAAAGTACGGCATGAACAAGGCCAAAAGGTTTCAATTCCGAATTCAAGTGAGCCCGCTGAACATGCTGCCCTATCTGCAGGCGGCAGGTTATGGTTTTGTGGAAAAATACTTGGCATAAAGTGTAATTTATTGATTTAAATCCTTGCTCATTCTGGAAAGAAGTCCAATAGGCAGTCACAGGCTGACAGCTATCTTAAAAATGCATGCTTATATAGCGATGGCGGTCAGTCGTTGAGTGTGGCTGTCTACTAGAGTCAAACCTACAGAAAGCAAGAATTTCCAGCAATAAATCACGTAATACGTATAACTTTCCCGATAAATTCTATAATATTTTAGCTCCTCCTCCTGTTTTATCACTTGCTATTAGCAGATAGAGTAACGTGTAACATGATAGAAGCAATGTAGCTCCCTGATGTGTAGATGGCATAGAATAACTAGGTACTTTGTCTATCAGCAATTAATAAGAAAAAATAGGAAGCTTAAAAAAAGTTTAAAAAAAAGGTAAAGCTGGCTTGTTCCTAGACAAGTTCTAACGTTAAGAACCCCCTGCTATGCATACCCCTTCTTATTAGTTATAGGGAACTGACAAAGTAACAAAAAGGACTGTGGCGCTCACACATACCAACAAACATTTTGAGTCCACTCCATGAAATATAGGAATAGAACAGCTTTTTTTTGTCTTTAAGGGAATTAAAATGTCAAACCTCTATGCCCTTTTGGGGTCAAGTCCACTTTAGTACATTGGTCACTGGACACATAAATGTCTGACAAAAAGTTTCATGTTTCAGATATACATATATAGAATTCATGCATCTATTGTACTTTTAGGTTCTTCAATCTCTAAAGATTGTAAGGCACCATGATAGACTATAATAAGGCCCCTTCAGAAATAACAAAAATAGTAATATGAAAAACCTGGGAATGAAGAGCAGCTAACCCCGGCACTAAGTCTAACAACTACCTAAGCTCAATAAAATAGGAATATATAGAATATTGCTTTTGTCAGAGATATAATAGTTTTGTAGACATCATACAAGGATGTAACAAAATGCACAGGAATAATGTGGAAGCAGTAAGGTCTAAATGACAGTATTAAGATATGGCACTGGGTCTGCTTGCCTCAACATGTATGACGACAGACCAGTCTCTGAAATAGATTTTCAGTACTATAGTCCGCTTTAGAACAGGTCGTTACCAGCTCACAGATTCCAAAGTATCCTCTTCCACTCCATGCACGGATCTAATCCCTGGTGCAAGGGATCAACAGCAAACAAACTTCAATTGTGGAAACAATCCAGCAGTAAGAGGATAAAAAAACTTTTGGTTTATTTAGTAAAAATTAAAATCGCACATCCAACATCCATTTAGGGACTAAAAGGACAGCTACATGTTCTGGCACAAGCCTACTTCATAGGACATCATATGCTATGGAGGCGGCGATATGCTATGGAGGCGGCTTGTGCTGTACCGTGCAGCTGTCTTGTCTGGATGTGCGATTTCAATTTTTGTTAAATATACCAGAAGTTTTTATCCTCATGCTCCTGGTGCTGGATTGTTTCCACAATTGAAGATAGTCAACTTTAGTGGGTTAAGGAAAATACACTGGATTCTCTGATTTACTTTCAGCAATAAGCTCTTGTCAAAATTACTTTAGCTCAAACTGTAGTTACTGTTTTAAAGTGCAGGGTAAAAATAAAAAACACTATGGTTCCCCAGAACTGACATAGGATGCAAAACAGCATGTCGTCTACCTATACGAAGTAGGGAATGTGTAGATAGGTTTGTTTATGGAAGTTGGAAAGAATATGGAAAGGCACTGCTATCATATAATCTTAGGTGGCATTGCTGGAATGGCTGTGGTTCAGGGTGGTGACTTGGGCTGGAGGCAGAAAAGATGCGATTTACTCAGCTCTACTGTTACTTTTGTTTCTTCCTCTCCGGCGGAGAGCCAACAGCTGGTTCTGTAAAGCGACGAGTAGAGTTGCCCAAGCGGTTTGTAGCCTGTTTTGGTAATTAACACACAAAAGAAAAGCATTACTTCAGTTAAACTTATAGGTACTATTTATACAGTCTTTCTTCCCAAAAATAGAAAATATTAGGACATTCACTCAAATCCACTTCACACCAAAATTCCCTTTACATACTAAAATACACATGCGGACTTGAAATTTGCCTGCTCCAACAGGGCAGAATAAGCAAACAGCGGCTTGTCGTAACCATGTGGAGTTCTCCTGCATTGATCTCTGTTAGTAGAGGTTGATCTGTTTGTTGGGGAAATTGTTGGGGTGTTGCTGCAATTCTGGGGGATGTGAGGAGTATAGGTGGCTGCTGTGACTACTGGGGAAATGGGAGGAAGATGTGTCTGCTATGACTGCTAGGGAAGAAGTGGGTCTGTGTCTGATGAGTGGGGAAGTAGAGATGAGAATAGGAAACACATTTTTTAGTTGTAGAGGGAAGCATCTCTCTACCATTAGTGAGAGCTTTACTCCGACTATTGTCATGTCATGTGTAAGGCTCCTTGCAAATCAGTTAACCTTTTTCTTTCAACTACAGCAATCTCTCATCATGTGAACCAATCCCTACAACATGTAGTTGCTGGCTCCTAACATTTCGAGTGAGTAGAAATGCAGTCCTAAGCTCTCCCTCACGACCTGAAGGTTGCGGGTTCAGGTAGCCGACTCAAGATTGATTCAGCCTTCCATCCTTTCATAGTCGGTAAAATGAGAACCCAGCTTGGTGGAAGGTAAAAGATGACTGGGGAAGGCAATGGCAAACCACCCAGCAAGAACAGTATGCCGAGAAAATGTCACAATGTGACTTCACCCTAGGAGTCAGTCATGACTCAAATGCTTGCACCAGGGGACTGTACCTTTACCTACCATTACAAACTAGCTCAGAGATCTAGCTAGGATAAGTTCATAAGTATTGATAGTATATGTATATACACACAGTGGGGTCCAAAAGCCTGAGATCACTAATGAAAATGCTTTTCTTTTAGATTTTCTCCAAAACTTATCACCACAAATAACATAATCTCAGGTTTACTTTAATAACACACAAGCAGGAATGAATGCCACAAACTTATACAAAACCTGATAAACTATGGTATTCCAGCATGTTCAACAGTGTTATTATGTAACTGAATGTTTGGCTTTCTTGTTCTTTAAGTGCCAACATAAATGTTCAAGAAAGTTAAGGGTTGGGTTATCGCAGACAGTAGCCCGTAACGGTATTGCTCATACGCACATGTGAGTTGTCTGAACAAATACACTTCAGCGGGGCTTATAAACTAAAAGCAACAAATGTATTAGATTTAAAAAAATGACCATTACTCACCCAATAAATTCCCCGCCACTCCAGCGGTTCTCACCAGTACTACAGCAATGTTATCATGTACATCATACACAGCAGTGATGCTTGCATGTACGACACGTGACCACTGAGGCCTGTGAAGGACGTTGTAACCTCATCACTGCAGTACCAGAGGGAACCACTAGAGCGTTGGAGTGACAGGGCATTTGGCTGGTAAGTAGCACTTATTTTATCACATTTCCTGCTCTTAGCCAAGTATTTTAAAATCCAAGCAGCCCCTTTAACCCTTTCCAATCCACTGTCTGACGTCTGAAGACATTATGATTTAAGGCTGTACAGCTCCGGTGTTGGTAAACATCTGTCGGGGTTCTCTTACTGTATATTGCCAGCCTCTCTGCTGTTGGAGCCTATCCAACGTGTCACCTCATGCAGTACTGGCTTTAGCCAGCAGATAGCGCTGTTGTATAATGGCAGAAAAAGAGTAAGCTCCCTAGGAAAACCAGGCTACAAATTGGATTGGAAAGGGTTAAAGAAATCTGACCACTTTGGATATAGACGTTAGCATAGTTCCTGTATCAAATCTGCTTACATTTGAATAGCGGCCTAAAATTAGTATTTCTTAATGTTACTTTTCATTACTTTTCTTTGTTTTACATTTTTTTCAAAATTGTAAAAAACATATTTTTGTGTCCAAGTTGAAATGAAAGCGAATTCCATTGTGGCTTTGGACTTTTGGAGCACACTGTGTGTCAAATTATATATCAATTGACAATTTCAATGCTGAAATAATTCATTCTTAATACAGTAAGACTGAAACATCACTCCAAATCAGACTTAACCTTACCTGATCTAGAACATAATCTGCGCTGGAGTCTATGACCTTCCCAAGGTCTCTGTACTGTCCAGAATACTTGATGTAGCCCCAAGTTAGAAGTGCAATGAGAAGCAATCCCATTGCACAGTTTAACAGCTGTGCCACCACGCCTAGCCCCACAAAGCCTGTGATACCGGAGGCCATGTATAATGCTGCCACCAAAGCCAGAAGCACAGCTGGGGTGCGAAACGCAGTGAAGATATTCTTGCTTTCATTATGCTTGCAGAAGGCAGAGTACATTTGCTCGAGGTCCTTTTCTAGCTCTTCTCTGTATTGTCGGCTGAATTCCACTCCTCCCATTTTCTTTGCACGGTCAAAAGACGACAGTGCCTCTTCTTTGCAAACAGTGTCTCGATCTCGCAGGACATCAGGAGACACATATGGCTTTTCGCCTCCACAAATCTGTTAAAAGAGAACACACAGAAATCAAGAATTAAAGTGAAATGTATTTTACAAAGTGTGACAAACAGGTAGAGTGGTTACAGAGAGAAGGTATATTTGCCCTAGCTTTCTATCATATGTGGAGTAGCAGGGAGTGTCTTATTTGCTAGGTAATTAATCCAGTGGGTGGATATTTAAGAACAGCAAAAAGAACACCGAGTTGCTCTAACTGGGGACACAGAAAGCTGCTCTGTGCGAGTCTAAAACACATGATCTGTAAGTTTGCTAAGTGTATTTTGTAGCTGGCAGGGAGAAGCTCTCCAGTTGGTAGTGAGGGATATACAGTGCCGGACAGGCAAGGTATTTATTTTGTTCCTGCTTTGTTTTATTTTGTTTGCTTGCAACCTCATTAATAAAGCTGGCCAAGTGTCCGCTTAAAACCTATTCTTGCTTGCTGACTTCATATTTGGTGAAAAAGATACACAAGCTAATGACTTCACAAAAGAAACAAAAAAATGTCCGAAAAGGTGAAATACAAACTTATACTGTCACTTTTGAACACCATTTTATAGTTTAGAATTCAAAGGGTTTATCCCATCCAGAAAACCCCTTTTCATATTAGCTACGTGGACATAATGAGCCAGGGAAGAGAGCTGCTGTGGTTCTCACTTTAGGCCCCATGTAATACTACACTTCCATTACTGTGGAAATGAGCAGACTCACTTACCAGTCATAATAGCTTACATCAGAGGGTAAAGAAGCCAAAGCTGCAGCCAATCTGATGATCGGGGCAGCTCAATGTAATGGCTCATTCACACTTACAGATGAAAATATAGATCAAATACAGATGCACGATATGGATAGTTGTTTTGACAATTTGATCTGAGTTGTCAGTTTTTCATCTGTAATCATTCCATTTTTTTAATTAAAGGATGAATTTTTTTTTTTGCGCTTTTTGTAATGTTGCATAATGATTAAAAAAATGAACAAAAACAAATCTCATATTTTAATTGCTTGAGTATAATTTGCAATGCTGTGACATGACATAGGACATTTCTTAAGGGTGGGCTGGAAGCGGAGGCCAATCCGGACCTCTGCTAAACCGTCTCTCCCTTCCACCCCTGACTCTCGGCAAGGGGAGGAGGCGGGACGAGCGGGAGCTCCTGCATTGATCTCTACTAACAGAGATCAATGCAGAAGGAAAATTCCACGCTGTTACAACAAGTCGCTATTTGCTTATTCTGCCCTGTAAGAGCAACTAGCTCCGCCCCTCCCATTGCAAACAGCCAGATGGGAGGAGAGAGGAGGAGAAAAGGGGGAGGGATTTTAGCAGTCATGTTGCTAAACTCCCTCCCACCTCCCTTCTTCAGCAGCTGTCATAGGCTCCCATAGGAGTCTATGCAGCAGCTGATGTATTCCGGCGAAGAAGATAATTCCAGGACTATCTTTCCTGGCTGGCATAAAAGCGCTTTCTTGGCCAGCCGGGTGCTTTTCGCAGCGGAAAAAAAAAAAAATCGCCCATCTTATCTGATTCATTGGAATCAAATGCATCAGATGGTAGCGTATATCGGCCGGCCATGAAAACAGCGGCCAATATACGCTCATGTGAATAAAGCCTAAGAGTGCGGGATGTGCATAAAGATGTGTCTACTGCTGCATCACAGTTGTCAATATGCAAAGGAGAGGGGGAGGCGGGGTTGTTGGTAGGGTAAGACAGCAACAGGCACAGCACAGCAGCCACCGGGTCCCTGCTCTTGGTTAGTGTCAGCTGAGCAGTATGTCACATATTAGGGATGAGTAAATGTAGTGGGCGGCTTTCATATAGTTCAATTCTTAAACAGTGCTTCTGTCAGTGTAAAAGATCAACTGATGTGACAGACACCCGCCTTATTTACCCGGCCTCAGATTAACCACACACAGTATGTGGGGACTCCATTTGGTGAGCAGGAAAAGGGGAATCCCCACGGCTGAACGGTTCTATCTGGACGGAATGTAATGGGGTCAGCCCAGGTACCCAGTTTTGGGACGGAAGAAAAAGCGCTGCATGCAGGGCATTTTTTTCTGGTACTTGCCTCCAGATCTGTGAGGGAGGAGGTTCCAATGCAGATGTGAAACCGGCCTAATGTGACAGACAGCAGTAAGCCTTGGTGCAATACAGAACTAGTGAACCTTTCACTACTTCTATATTGCACCAGGCTTACCAGCTCCCTTCATCACATAACATGCTATACTGTGAAGTTTCATCTAGGGCTGGGAAAACAAGTAATGCAACAGCATCCCAGCACATTTACTTCTAACTGATACATGAAAGAGCTGGCCAGGCCAACGGTGATACCGATCCATGACCAAGTGCTGGGCCTGGTGGCTGCTGTATCAGTTGATTTCTTAGAATACTCTGCTGATCCAGAATCCCCAAACACATCTTCAAGAGGGGAACAAAGTGTGTGTTTTTTTTTTTTCAAAGTTTCGCTAAAAAAAAAAAGCCACAAGAACACAACACTGTTTTCCCTACAAAGCGCCTTTTTTAATGAAAAAAAAAAATTTATCACATTGCTCATAACAACATTAATATAAAATTATTCCATACATTATCCCGCACAGTAAATGCCTTTAGAAAAAGTGTTATAATTGCTATTTTCTATTTATCCACCTTCCAAAAAACAGAAAAAGTGATCAAAAAAAGGCACATGTACCCTAAAATAGTACCAATTGAAACTACAACTAATCCCGCAATAAAACAAGACCTCACACAGTTCCGATATTGAAGAAGTAAACATTTTATGAGTCTTGGAATGTGGTGATGCACATAAAACATTTTTAAAAAATTGTAATAAAAGTAGTAAGACATGAAAAAACCCTATAAATTTGGTATGGCCATAATTGTAGTGGTCTGCGGAATAAGGGTAAAATGCCTTTTAGGGCTTATTCACACGGGCGTATTTTTCATCAGTATTTTGTGAGCCAAAATTAGGAGCGGGTCCAAAATACGGAAGAAATGCAAATCTTTCCATTATACTTTCTCTCCACTTCTGGTTTTGGCTCACAAAATACTGATGAAAAATATGCCCGTGTGAAAGAGCCCTTATACTGTTAAAAAAAAAGGAAAGTTAAAAAAAAGGGCGACAGAGTTTCTGCTTTTTTCCATGCCCCCAAAACACACATAGTGTTGTTTAACTTCATTAAATGTAGCTCATGTAAAAAGAAAAGGAGAGAAACTAAGGTAAGCAAGTCACATGAAGTAGCCATTTAAGAAGCCACCAAATCCAACTCACCTTCTCCATACTGCTGTTGTATAAATCCTTAGATGAGGCTACAGCAGCCAGGTTATTGGCTTCTGCCGTCGCCTTAAAAGAGAGGGGCAAATGTTAAGGAATAGGACAACGTAGAAAGAGTTTCTGTAAATTTGGCAAGCACTGCCATGTTACTCATACCTGCAGCATGGATTTGGGGTGAGGTAAATCTTCACCTTGATAAATCTTTATGTAGGCCTTAATAAAAAATGTGATCGTGTTAATAATCCAAAAGTTTAATTCATTCATTCATTCTGCTGATGAAAAGTGAAAGTCACACACTAGTGAGAAAGTAAAGAGTATTTCACTTGACAAGTCCAGGTGTAGCCCGGAAATTAGCGGTGGTCAACCGCACAATGTATAGGCACCCTGAGATTGCTACTACACGAGCGCCACTAATGCTTGTGATTTGCAGTTAATTGCCAAGCTGCACCTGGACTTGGAAGTCCAGCCCAGGGGTCCTATAAGAGGAGTGTGAGTGGCCGCCACTAGGATTTTCAATTTCTTGATAAATTCCAGGTTGAACCTAAAAATTGGTGCAGCCTAGTAACTAATGCCATTACACAAGAGTTAATTACAATCATGGAAGAGCACCCCAAGGCTACCTACACACAGGTGAGCGTAATATTGGGCCGAGAAACCCAGTCTGATATTGCACTAGCTAGCATGCGTTTTAACGCAGATGTGAGGCATTTTTGCCATGCAGTTTCAGCCTCGAAGAATCGGCAAGTGTTTCCCATTGTTTTCAATAGGAAACATTGCATGCTGTGCGATGTGTTTTACTGTCAAATTGAAAATAATGGGTGCTGCGTTCCGAGGAACATGAAAAGAGGACATGCAGCGATTTTTATGTATAGGACTCCATTCAAAAGAATGGGGTTCATATTTGCGTGAGATTTGTGCGTCCTGCAATGCACAAATCTTGCACAAGTTTCTCGGCAGTGTGGAACCGGTCCAAGGGTGGCTTCACACGCATTTTTTTGGAATGCACTTGCAGTTTTGGAAGCAGTTTTTGGAGCCAAAACCAGAAGTAGATCAAGCAGGACGGAGAAGTATAAGTCCTCCTTTAAAGTTCTCATTCCTTTGAATACACCTCTAGCTTTGGCATCAAAAACTGCAAGCCTGTTTTTCAGAAAAATGCTGTGTGTGAAGCCCCCCTTAGGCTGGGTTCACACGGGACGGATGTCCAGCGGAATTCTTGTGGATTGGCTGCACCGAAAATCTGCGAGAACTCCGCTGGAGAACCGCAGCTGTGGGTTTTGGAGCGGCTTTGCCACCTGCATTTCCGCCGCAGCCATCTCTCCCCATTGAGAGGAAAGAGGCTGCTGCGGAAAAAAAGAAAGAATTGACATGCTGTGCATTCAATTTCTGCACCACATGGCCGTTTCTGCATGGTTTGTCTGTAACAGATTGGAGGCATCGTGTGGACGATATTTTTGCAAAATCTTGTCCACTTTGCTGGCTAATCCCAGGATTAGGAGCCGCGTGCGGAATTTCCGTGTGGACAATCCACACGGAAATTCCGCAGCAAATGCGGCCGGTGTCAACCCAGGCTTAGGGCTCCTTCAGATGGACATATCTGCCCGTGCAATACACAGAGAATAGAACCCATTGATGTCAATAATAGGATCAGCTCTATTTTCCTGCTTATTTGCGCACCAAAGGCCCATAGAAGTCTATGGGAGGTGCACAGATGCGCAATATACGGTGTAATTCTATAGAAGAAAAGATTATATCTGGATCAGGCTAAATAGGCTTTCAAATCAGGGACCACGTGCATTGCATGCGCATGTGAAAAGGTCGTGCCTGCGCAAAAAGTACAGTACTATGAGCCAATTCGCGTGCAAATCAACTTCGTTCATCGAGCGAATATGTTAGACTGAGGCAAGCGTATTTTCTCGTATGCTTGTGTGAAACGCCCACAGGGTGATAGCACATTGCTGTGTTTCCCTGCCACAAAATGCAGACGAAGCTTTGCTGATTGTGGGTAGCCCCTGCACTCATAATATTGTTTGAATTGACGACTATAGGTGCCAGCCGCAATCAACTTCCTTGCCTGCATTTTGGCGGTGAAAAAACACTGTGTGCTAGTACTTTAATATTGAGCAATTTATGTAATCAATCATAATTGATAATTCTATGCTGACACACGGTTAATTGATAAAATAGAAGGTCATTTTGTATATATTTTTATATTATTTTATTTCCAGTGTTAAAATCTGGGAAAATTAGTTTGTCCACACTTCAACTGGACTTTCCATCACTTTTGACGGCAAGAGTAGTGCAACATGCAGAGCGATTCTTGCCATCAGAATGATGGAAACTTTGAAGCCAGATAGACTGTTTTGTAAGTCAATGGGATCTGATGGCTGCAGTATGAATGCACCATCTCGCACAATATCATAGCTTCCATTATAAACAGAAGCCATAACTCAAATTTACATAGAGCAGCACAGCAAGAACACCTTTATAATAATCTGTAAAGAAATACACATGAAGTGCATGTTGACATGTTTTCAGAACAATTCTGTAACAGAACAGCACAGGACAAATCAGCATTGTGTTTAGTGAAGAACACCTAGTTTACCTTAAAATATTCCAGAAGTCCTCTGCAGGTTACTTTTGCACCGTTTATCTCTTTTTCCATCAGGCTTTTGGAGCCAAGGACAAGAGGAACCAAAGCACTGAGCTGCTCTGTAAACTCTGGAGCAATATCTATCAGAAAATGTACAAAGACCGTGTCAGGTAAGCAAGATACAGCAATTGATTGTGAGAGATCGCTTCATCACTTCTACACGGTCACGTCTTGCCCTTGATATGGAGAATATCTCTGGGGCCATGAACTAATTTCTGCTCTTTTTCTGAGCCCCAATTCTTCCAACATATCCACAATGGCACCAATTCTACTGCATCATTTCACTAACAGCAGCACTGTGAGATGGTCATCGGACACAATGGCTGTGTGAAGAACCACCAACATTATTGACAAACCTTTCAGACGGCCATCAAACTGAGGACTAGTTGCGACCTTGAGTCCCGGGTGTGGAAGAAGAAAACTGCTGACATTGGTGAAACAGGAGTGAATGTGTTTACGTACATTCTGGATCTCCTCATGCTGATGTTCCTTTACCTGATGGGTAAAAGGTGAAAGAAACAACAACTTGAACATCCTATCTATATGACACTGAATATGTTTCAGAATGTACTCTATATATCCCTCATTTCCTGGCAAGTATCAAAGAGGAGATTTAATGCTTCTGATGTGCTGGGCCAATAATGCAACATTTTTCATGTCTGTGACTGATATTACCAAATTTTAATGGCGATATGTACATTATGATTCAAGGGCGTTATATATATATATATATATATATATATATATATGTGTATTCTTCCAGTGTCACCTGCCATTCTCAGGGAGACCTCGAAGTGGCGTATGGTGAATCTATCCACAAAAGGGATAAATGGTCTGCACATGCAGTGGTCCATGATCATGGTCCTGACAAAGAGGAGTGGGACAAAAAATTCTTCGGGCTGCAGGGACAGTCCTGCCCGCCCACCGGACTGTTTGACCAATATTACAGTGCGGAGCATGAGAAGTCTTAAGAGGTTGTTTACAAAACGATGCTTTGTCCAGGAACTATAACCCGATACATTTTGGAATCGGCTCTGTATCAGTATCCTGTAGCTGTATGCATTTTTAAGTGTTTAGAACTGCTGATAGGTTCCCTTTGAATAAACCCTCTGATTTCTGGGTACAAAACAGTCCCTGAACAGGAGGGAGCAATTACCTGCAGTTATTATTCTCTGCTATCCCTACAATCAGTCAGTTCTAGGCCCCATTTTCGTCTGTCCGAGATGGCAGAAGCAACTTTCTAACTACCTAATGCACACTTTACACTGCTCTCTGATAGGCCAGTGCTGATCATGAGAGCAGCTCTGGCCAATCAGAGAGCAGATATAATGCATTGGTAATCTAACACTACTAATGCACTGTATGGATTTCATAGTCTGAAGATTGTGTCAGTCATCAAGAATGGCCAAAAAGGGCCCCATAAAATAATGGATCGGAGGGACAGCAGATAAGAACTGCCGGCAATATACACCTCTCCTCCACTGGCCTGGGACAGAATTTTGTTCCAAATCTGAAGGGTTGCTTTAATGTGATGAGCACGTAGCATTCAGCTTAGAGACAGAACTGGAGCCTAGTAGGCCCTTCACTACTGTAGACCACCATGAATTCCATAGGGCAGCCGTGATGCTGGCACTAACCACTTCAATATACTAGTTCATCAGAGATGTTTTAATTAACTTCATCACTCAAATCAACCATTTAGTGTCTAGTAAGGTGAAGCACCATGTGCAGCATATACCGATTTCTATGCTCTGTCCCAAAATGCCGTTAAAGCTCTCTGTCTTTGTGCATGCCCAAACTGTTGGCTGATATCCTAAGGACAAGGCATGCACAATGGAGACAAGCTGTGCTGTTGACATCAGCAAAACTTGACAAGGTGGGGCAAGTCCGGACAGGATTGATTGGGCACAGTGGTGGTATATAATATCCTTTGTTCAAATACCTGAAATAGCACATTTTCAAATCTGGACAATATTGTTCCTTAGGTAAGAGTACTACTGATAATGGATGTTACAACATATCTTATATGTGCTCCAACTCTCACATGATCACAGGTCTAATGTCCTGATGATTACCTGTCCGGAGGATAGTAGAAGTCTTCATGTCATCAGTCATACTCCTTGACCTTTTTTCTGACTATAGCACTCAGAAGCAGTAACTGTCGTGACTTATGAAGACGTCTTTATGAGCTAAATTACTTTTTTGAAACCTGCACAATTATGTCCAACAAGATGAAGCGTTTCCCCAGCACCTCCATACAGTATAAAAATAAAAACTTTATTAGCATATGATTGAATAAAAAAAAGGGTTTAGTGGCTTGAAAATCAAGGTTACAACAGTAACACATTTCGAGCGTCCATGACTAATGGCGCCACACTTTAGACGCGTTGGTATTGTAATCTTAATTAAAAAATGATTTAGTGCCTTGAAAATTATGTGACAATACAGTTTATGTTTTATACTCCCTGCTTCCCTGAAAGTAAAGATCCACCCAGAAATTAAACCCTAGCATGATTTTTCAAGATTTGAGTATACTTTATATATAAACCCTACTCCAAAAATAAGCCCTAGTTACAGTTAACACGAAAAGTCAATACTTGTAAAAAAAAAAAAACACAAAAAAACCCAACACAATCTTTTGGAGCAAAAATGTATATAAGACCCAGCCTTATTTTCAGGGAAACAGATTATTTTGCGGTACTGGAGAAACAATTTGTATTGTTATTGACCAGACGTGCACCCTCCCAGCTCCTCCAAGAGCTAATTAACACAGCTAAATGGACTCTACTATGGGGAGCAGACTATAACTTTCTCAGTTTTTACATGTGCAATTATACAAAACCTGAGAACTAAGCAAGCCAATCCTTCCTACAACCATAGATCATACTTACCCGCAATCTCTTTTCTAGAAACTTATCGCCTCCCTCAGCTCCATATGGATACTCATAGGGAAAGCTCCAATCACGAACCAAAAACATCAAGGTCTAAAAGAAGAACAGTCTGTAAATCTCACTTTCAAGTATTAGAGAGCCACTTCGATGATTTGTTTCCCCAGCATCAATTCCCTTGCAACAAACCTTCGTTCACTAAATACTACATGTTAGTAGCAACTGATGAGCAGGTGTGATTACTTCCTGAAACACCCCCCCCCCCCTCCTCCCCCGCCATTCGCTCTCCCTTCTTTCTCAGGACAAGCTAACATACACAGGTATTGCTCTTTGGTTTTAATTAGTAATCTGTCTATAAATTATGTGTGTGCATTATACCTCATAGCTGATGAAAAAGGCTATTGCAGCCGAAACGCGTTCAGCGCGGTCCTGTGAGCTGTATGCTTTTTAAAATAATATAGAATGTATTTTTAACAGTAGTAGCTCCCCTCCACCTTTATTTTTGTCCAATGTTTCCCTATGGGTGCGGATCAAGCATACGGGACACCCGCATGGATTTCTTAATTCCATTTTGACCGTGGACATTGGGCCCAAGGGCTTATTCAGACGACCGTATATCGGCCGCGTATTCACACCGGCCGATATATATGGAGTTTCTCTCTGCAGGAAGAGGAGGCTGGAAGAGCCTGGAGCAGTGCACTGAGCTCCAACCCTCTCTCTGCCCCTCTGCACTATTTGCAATGAGAGGAGGCGGGACAGAGCGGAGCTAAGTTCTGTAAATGAGCTCCACCCCCACCCCGCCTCCCCTCATTGCAAATAGTGCAGAGGGGCGGAGAGGAGGTGGAGAGGAGGCAGAGAGGGGGCGAGAGCTCAGAGCACTGCTCCCGGCTCTTCCAGCCTCCTCCCCCTGCAGAGAGGGACGCCGCATATTGGCCGGTGTGAATACGCGGCCGATATACGGTTGTATCAATAAGCCCTAAGGCTGAGATTAAATGGCAGCAATTCTGCTATGTATCAAAAGAGACCAGTTATTCAGGAAACTGATTATTGAGATGTGATTGGAACACGGTATCTGTGATTATTTTCAACCTTGCTGCTCACTTTTGGCCTTCTCTATCTAAATTGTCTAAAAGAAAAATCAAACTGTCTGATGTCTATAGCAACCAATCACAGTGCAACTTTCACTTCTGAAACTGGTAAACTTAAAACTGCGCTGTAATTGGGTGCAATGGGCAGAAAGGTTTTTCCTTTAGACAGTTTTGATAAATCTGCCCGTGTCTTTATATGAAGTGTTACCTGCAGCCTTCTCTTCTACAGTTTTTAATACATACTACAATGCAGATGGGCTGCTTCATTATCACAATGAAAAAAATACATTGAGCAAAATGCAGCATTTTTTTGCAAGTTTTCTGGTATTAAAATTTCACTAATTTTTACACAAGTCACTTTTCTGTGGCCCGCACTCCACTTGAATAAAGACATGGGCAGAGATTAAAGAAAAAAAGGAAGCGGGAGGGGTTAGCCTCTGCAGCCCATCAGATTTACTATAATTTCTGCCAGAAACTGATAAATGAAAGTGGAAATCTGCACCAGTTTGTAGAGTTCAAAGTCTGGTGCATGGACTTGCTGGACACGCACCAAATGTATACAGAGGTTGGCACTCTTAATACATTTGGCACACATCACCCCAGAGTAGTCAGTCTCTACTTAGACCACTATATAAAAACGCTGGTCTAAGTAAATTTCCCCTTTATGTTAAGAAACCCGATTTGCAGGACATACCCACCTAGACAATGCTACTATAGTGCAAATTCTAGAAGAACACACAGCAGAGATCATTTTAAGCACAGATCATTAGTGAGGAGCAGGTTTATTTTTGATTGTAAATCCTACATAGTGACTCACTTGGAAAGGCTTCAAGAAGATCTCATCCATAGCCAAACGACCATATTCAGTAAAGAGCTGAAAAGAAAAAAAAAAAGGACTAAATGAAATTATCACAACTTGTCAACGAGCTCTTGCATTACTAATATAGTGTGTAATGTATGTTGTAGGGTTATCCTCAACCCTTCTCTAAGGGTTAATTCAATTAATCTGACAAACTCGTTTTTAACAGAATCATGAAATTGATTTTAAAGTACTTTAATATGGCTGTTGCCGCACTACAAGAGGAAGTTGTCCCTGCAGCCGCTGCCTCCACACACTGATAGCTCGCCCCCGCAGCATTAGGACGCTGCCTCTAGCGTATACTGACGGGATGTCTAATGGGCAGTGGTAAGGAGCAGCATAGCCAGATTTTCCCCTTCTAGTCATTCCCCCCTGCTCATGCTGTGACAACCTCAGTGAAGTCAGAAACAGGTACGGTGCCAGCAGTACAATCCAGAGCGCTTGCAAGCGGAATCCATGGATCCAATCTAGAATCATAGAAGGAAGTCATATGTGATGGCCAACTGGAATGCACATCCACTTGGTTGCCATTCATTTTGTTTGGAGGATTATATTATTCCATGAGAGATGGGGAGAACATATCTATACAACTTCTATCCACCACGAGATGCTTTTCTGAGACATTTCCAATAGGATTCGTTGCACCGAGGATTTTGTTTGATTAACTCCTTAATGACACGGCCTATTTTGGGCTTAAGGACGCAACAATTTGTGGCGGATTTTCTTCTCCGTTTATCAAAAGCCATAACTTTTTTATTTTTCCGTCGACGCGGTCATATAAGGGCTTGTTGTTTTGCGTGGCGAACTGTAGTTTTTATCGGTGCCACTTTTCGGTACATTGACTATATTGTAAAACTTTCTTTTTTTTATGATAGCAGGGAGAGAAAACGCATCAATTCTGCCATAGAATTTTTTTTTTACAGCGTTAATCATGCAGCATAAATGAGACATTCCATTTTTTCTGCGGACCGCTACGGTTACAACGATACCAAAATTCTTACATTTTTTTTTAGTTTTTTCCACTTTTCTGCAATAAAACCCCTTTTTTTGGAAATCTTTTTTTTTCCCTCTAAATCGCTGCATTCAAAGTCCTGTAACTTTTTTATTTTTTGATATACGGAGCTCTGTGAGGGCTTATTTTTTGCGAGAGGAGCTGTAGTTTTTACTGGTACCATTTTGGGGTAGATACGGCTTTTTTGATCACTTTTATTGCGTTTTTAGTGAGGCAAAATGCTAAAAATTAGCATTTTGCCCCAGTTTTTTAGTGTTTTTTACAGTGCACAGTCAAAAGCATGTGCATCTTATTGTACGTGTCGTTACGGACGCGACAATACCAAGTATGTGGGGTTTTATAATTTTTTTTACCTTTTTTTATGCTAATCTGAGAAAAAGCATAAAAATGTTTTTTTTTACTCTTTTTTTTACATTTTTTTTAATCTTTGTTTTTTTTTTTACAATATTTGTGTCCGCCTGGGGGACTTTAACCACTGCCCTGATGATCGCTGTCATAAGGCATGGCAGAGCTACTGCTCTGCCATGCCTTATCGCTTATACAGCGATCTCAGGCACTGGTAATATAGGACGCCAGTGTCTGGCGTCCTGTTACCATGGCGACAGGCCGGGCTCTCGCGATAACATCGCGAGAGCCGGCCGGAGACACAGGGGGAGCGCGCTCCCTCTGTGAACTCTTTCCCTGCCGCGATCTACTTAGATCGCGGCAGAGAAGGGGTTAACAGCGGGGGGCGCATCTCCGATTTGTGGACTTGTGTAAGTAAATCCCTTAACTTGTCTTAAATATTTTTTTTTTCGCGATGTTCCTTCAGTTAATCCTGCACTAGTATGAATGCACATGATCCCCTTATTCACTACAGGCGTCTCCCTCCCAGAACTTTTCTGTTTTTATAAACAACTAGTATTTTAAAGTTTTTTGCTCCCCCTGCCCTCACGTAATGTTGATGTTATGAAAAGCTACAGTTGCAAAAACGTATCAGCGCTGCCCGCGGAGAACTCGGTGTGCGGTCCGTCTTATCCGTTCCAATGGATTTTAGGCTGAGCTGAACTCAGCGATCGACGAAAAGTGCACAATGGGCACGCATTTACAAGCAGATGGCTTATGAGCGAATTTTGAGCAATAATCGTTGTGTGTAAAAGGGTCTTTAAGGGTAAGGGGTCGGGATGGATTGCCCCTCATAACATTTTGTATAAGAATGAACGCCCAGTGAGCATTTAATGATTCATTACCATATGGCAGGCGAGAGATTAAAAGATCATTTTCTCAGGTATGGTTGAATTATCACAGCAAACATCAGCATTACTGAACACGTTTCCCAGCATCTCTTTAGTGGTGTTAAAGGTTTACACTACCGTTCAAAAGTTTGGGGTCACATTGAAATGTCCTTATTTTTGAAGGAAAAGCACTGTACTTTTCAATGAAGATAACTTTAAACTAGTCCTAACTTTAAACAAATGCACTCTATACATTGCTAATGTGGTAAATGACTATTCTAGCTGCAAATGTCTGTTTTTTTGTGCAATATCTACAAAGGTGTATAGAGGCCCATTTCCAGCAACTATCACTCCAGTGTTCTAATGGTACAATGTGTTTGCTCATTGGCTCAGAAGGCTAATTGATGATTAGAAAACCCTTGTGCAATCATGTTCACACATCTGAAAACAGTCTAGCTCGTTACAGAAGCTACAAAACTGACCTTCCTGTGAGCAGATTGAGTTTCTGGAGCATCACATTTGTGAGGTCAATTAAACGCTCAAAATGGCCAGAAAAAGAGAACTTTCATCTGAAACTCGACAGTCTATTCTTGTTCTTAGAAATGAAGGCTATTCCATGCGAGAAATTGCTAAGAAATTGAAGATTTCCTACAACGGTGTGTACTACTCCCTTCAGAGGACAGCACAAACAGGCTCTAACCAGAGTAGAAAAAGAAGTGGGAGGCCGCGTTGCACAACTAAGCAAGAAGATAAGCACATTAGAGTCTCTAGTTTGAGAAACAGACGCCTCACAGGTACCCAACTGGCATCTTCATTAAATAGTACCCGCAAAACACCAGTGTCAACATCTACAGTGAAGAGGCGGCTGCGGGATTTTGGGCTTCAGGGCAGAGTGGCAAAGAAAAAGCCATATCTGAGACTGGCCAATAAAAGAAAAAGATTAAGATGGGCAAAAGAACACAGACATTGGACAGAGGAAGACTGGAAAAAAGTGTTGTGGATGGATGAATCCAAGTTTGAGGTGTTTGGATCACAAAGAAGAACGTTTGTGAGACGCAGAACAAATGAAAAGATGCTGGAAGAATGCCTGACGCCATCTGTTAAGCATGGTGGAGGTAATGTGATGGTCTGGGGTTGCTTTGGTGCTGGTAAGGTGGGAGATTTGTACAGGGTAAAAGGGATTCTGAATAAGGAAGGCTATCACTCCATTTTGCAACGCCATGCCATACCCAGTGGACAGCGCTTGATTGGAACCAATTTCATCCTACAACAGGACAATGACCCTAAACCCACCTCCAAATTGTGCAAGAACTATTTACAGCAGAAGCAGGCAGCTGGTATTCTATCGGTAATGGAGTGGCCAGCGCAGTCACCAGATCTGAACCCCATTGAGCTGTTGTGGGAGCAGCTTGACCGTATGGTACGCCAGAAGTGCCCATCCAACCAATCCAACTTGTGGGAGATGCTTCTAGAAGCGTGGGGTGCAATTTCACAAGCTTACCTCAACAAATTAACAGCTAGAATGTCAAAGGTGTGCAATGCTGTAATTGCTGCAAAAGGAGGATTCTTTGACGAAAGCAAAGTTTGATGTAAAAACAATGTTATTTCAAATACAAATCATTATTTCCTAACCTTGTCTATGTCTTGACTCTATTTTCTATTCATTTCACAACGCATGGTGGTGAATAAGTGTGACTTTTCATGGAAAACACAAAATTGTTTGGGTGACCCCAAACTTTTGAACGGTAGTGTATATCGGTGGAATCTGCTTAACATTCCAGTTGTAAATTATAATTCTTACTGCTATGCTTAGTAAGCGGAAAAAGACACGACAAACATACAAAACTATGTAATATAACACAAGCTGAATTTCTTTGCCCATTTCAAAAAATAACCATTCTACCTGAAGCTGTTGCAGGTCATCCTCTTGTATGTTCTGGGACAAGTTGTAAATCTGTATGATAGAGTTGTAAGAAGTAGTAAATAATGGAATATAGCATCAAATATACACACAGGACAGAAATATCACAAAGTGTGCTTAGCACTGACCAAAAATAGTATCTTCAGAAATCAGCATACTGTTATACATTCACTATCCAATAGTTCATGACATTCTACCAGTAAAGCACTGAAATGTTGCAGAACGCATTTGAAAAGGTAGTTACAAAACATGTTAAAACGCCGTGTTTGAAACACAGCATTTTAACAAACTGTGTGTGTGTGTAACCTTACTCTTGGGACCGACATACGGGGTCACACTTACTACCAGGGCCGACAGACACTTACTACTTGGGCCCATATAGGGTGGCACCATTACCACTGGGGCCCATATAGGGGGGGGGGTGTCACTGTTAATACTGGGGCCCATATAGGGGACACCGTTAATACTGGGGCCCATATAGGGGACACCCTTAATACTGGGGCCCATATAGGGGACACCGTTAATACTGGGGCCCATATAGGGGACACCGTTAATACTGGGGCCCATATAGGGGACACCGTTAATACTGGGGCCCATATAGGGGACACCGTTAATACTGGGGCCCATATAGGGGACACCGTTAATACTGGGGCCCATATAGGGGACACCGTTAATACTGGGGCCCATATAGGGGACACCGTTAATACTGGGGCCAATATAGGGGTCCCTTTTACTACTAAGGCCAATATATGGGTCCCTATTACTACTAAGGCCACTCTGCACATGGCAACATATCTCAAGCTTACACATGGCAGAAATGCTGTGGAATGTCCACAGTGGAAATTTCAACAGCAAATTATGCAGCATTTCCACATCCAAGAAGTAGTCAAAATCTTGGTGCGGATTTTGACTAAAAATCAGCCGCGTATCTACAGCTGAATTTATACTATACGTCGCTCCCCTCGCCTCCTTCATAGGCTTTCAGCTGCCAGCGTTCCCCAACTCCTGGTTCCCAGCGGCCTGGTCAGGTGTGGCGCCGCTGGTTAGGCAATGCCACTACAGACTGCAGGGAACCAGAAGCCGGGGAGCGACGACAATAGGAAGCCTATGAAATTATCGGCGAGTGAGCACCCGATTTCCAGTGAAAATCCAAACCACTGGTACTCCAGTGCTCCAGCTAGGAAAAAGAGCCGCAGGGCATTCCTCCCTGTCTATTTTGAAATGGCCCTGTCCTTTTTAGAACGACGGAGGTAAAAAAAAAAAATCATACGTTGTGATAAGCCCCGCCCCTGACATGTTGGCACTTTGTGATAAATAAGTGGGTTTTGGGTTGCAGTTTGGACACTCGGTCTCTAAAAGGTTCGCCATCACTGCCATACCCTGTGGAGAGAGGATAACTGGATATCCCGTTACAACCCTTTTAAGGAGCTAATTGTATCATTTAATGTACCATATAATGTATTGAAAAAACTTTTTAAAAATAGAAGTCAGATATCTTTAAAAATTGGTGAAGAATCTGACCTCAAAGTAAGGGTGCTTTTACATGGGACAATTATTGTTCACCTGAGTGAACGATCAAATGCTATCAGTTTGCTCGTTCACTTGGGCAGTCAGTTGTTTTCTAACAGGATCGTTCAGTCATTCAGTTCACTGCATAAGTCAATGAGAAGGACTGAACGTTCTGTGTTTAACAGAAAGATTAGCGATTAAACCAATGATGATTTTTATGCTTGTATGAAATGAATGATAGGCGAACGAATTATAGTTCGTCGTTCAATCATTGGCCGTATTTACGCTGAACCATTATCGTTCATTTTCGCCCCTTTAAACGATTTTTTTGATCGATAATTGTTCAGTGTAAAATGGACTGCAATTATTAAAGTTGATATAGTTTTCACTAGAGAACAACAGATATGCCTACGGGGGTTGTAAACATTAGCATCTCTGTTTTTATCTCTAAGGAAGTAGCAAAGCATGTGAAGGGCTGCTGAAGATAAAACTAGAAAAAAAAAAAATAAAACAAAGAAAGGGCTTGTTCACTTCAGCGCTGAAGGCCCAGTTGTTGATTTCCTTGAAAATCCTGGATAAAGCAGAATTGCACTCAAGACTATTCTATTTATGAATATGCTGTAATACATAACGGTACCAAATAGAACTACATTCAGCGCTGTTCAGATTCAGAGCTTCCACTTTTGCCGTCGTTCAGCTCTTACAATAGAGCCCAACAACTGAAAAGGACAGTGCTGCTCAGCGTGGATATGAACAAGTGATGGTATAGGGAAACATTTCATTAAAAGGAACAGAATAAAAGAAATATTACCAAAGTCAACTTAAATGCAAGAATGAAAACAGTACACTTTAAAATCCACTTACCTGGATGGAACTTGTCATGGTACTCAGAGCAAAAATAGTAGCACAGTCTTTAACAGTGGACTGACTGTCAAATGCACCCTGTGTGTCCATCAGGACCACTGCAACCTGATACACAAGAACAAAATATCTTAGCAGTTATATATTATTTCTGGCCTATAATATAAAACACCATAAATGTCTAATAATGTAGGTGTGGGGTTGAATTTTTTTTATTTATGTCTCCCATAGCCCATAATGGATGGATGGAGCACATGTGCAGTTGGCTCTTCTCTCCTTGTCCTTACCGTTAAGTCAGCAATTAGCTGAGTAATACTGCACAGTGGATTATGGGGCTTCACCTATTAGATATTTATGGCATATCAGACTGACATGCTATTACAGTCTGTGGTCAGACATTTATTGAACGAATACATAAGCAGCAACTTTCGATAATACTTAAAACAGTGGAATGTAGAGCTCACCTCCTTACCATCCGGCTTATTCATGGTGAACACCTCACTCCAGATTTGGATACCAGTGGTGTCTGGTTCAGAACCCCCTTTCCAAGAAAATCCAGTAAGAGGGTCATCTTCCGATCCCAGCCAGTTCTGTGTATTACCATCCTTCTGCAGGGCACATAAAACCAAAGTACTGTATAAGAGTTTATATATAGTCATCACAAGAAAACTGCAGCATATTTAGGCAATTACTATTGTAACCTATAAGAACATAAACATTACAACTGTGAGCGGATAAGTCTTTGATTTTGTGATTTTCATATTAATGAAAGGCATATCATTTGCAAGCAAATTTTGGCGTGATCTCATGCGCGATTCTCACGTTATGAGGATAACATGGCAGAGGCTGCAGCATATTTTGCTGCAAAGGAGAGCAGAGCAGTGATGACGTTCCCGTTTCTGGAAGGGTTGTTGGCCAGATACATTCATGGTGACACGGTGCAAACATTAGGCGACCCCTGATCTTCATGGTGAAAAATTAGATCACCCAATTTAAAACCAGCCACTTCAGCATGGCAATGAAGACCATCCCGGGGGACTCCATTGGTAGCCGTTCCAGAAACCATAGGCGCCATCCATGACATGATTCTGGAAGACTGGCAGGTTTCTGCTAAGACGATAAGCTGAGTCTCTGAATACTTCCAGAGAAAATGTTTGGTCCATAATTCAATAATTTAGACACGAGGGAGGAACGTCTGCAGTGTCTATAGCAGGATGCTGATGCTTTCCTGTCTGGTGACGATGGATGCAAGATCAAAATAGCTGTTAAAAATGAGCATGGAGACACAGTGGTTCCCCGCTTCCAAAGACATTCAAAGTACGTAAGTTGTCATTCAGCTCCTTGTGGACCACCTTCCAAAGGAGCCTACTACCACAGCTGTGTATTACACAATACTTCTGGATAAACTGAAGTAAAAAAGGCACGGAAAGTTGACCCAAGGTGTTGTGTTCTTGCACAAAAAGGTCTTGTCTTACATGGAGTTTCTGGATCATCCCCCTTAATTGCCTAATCTGGTACCCTCGGACTATTATCTGTTTTCTAATTTCAAGAAACGCCTCAAGGGAACCAAATTTGCCTCATTGCTGATGCAATTGCAGCAGCTAACACCTGGTTTGCCAACCAACCAAAGGAATTCTATCTGTATGGGTTGAAGATGTTTTAACACTGTAGTCAGACGTGCATTGATATCCAAGGGGACTATGTAAAATAACTGTGAAATGTTATTGTTCTGTGTCCATTATATACAATTGCATGCTCTGACCAGGCAAACAGTCGTTCAGATGTGTTTACACAGAAGAATTATCATTCAGATTCCGGCGCACAAAATCTGAACAAATATCGCCCCATGTAGAAAGGCCATTAGAGTTCGGTTTTCATTAATTTCCAGCGCTGCACTAGAGTCTGTGCGGGCTCCAGAGGTGGGAGCCCAGGGGATTCATAAGATGCCCAAACACATTAGCTGAACGTTGTGTGATGCTGCTGATAGCGCTGGACTGGCCAGCCATCTGATGTGTATGGGGGCATCCTGATGGCAGGGAATAGAAATATCAGGCATGGTAGAAATCACCATCCAGTATGTTCACAGAACATAAACTGCCGCCAGACTGGAAGTATTCGAAGAGGTAAATAAAAAAAACACTAATAATGGCAAAAGCTTTCAATTTAGGCAATTTGAGGCAAATGGAATAAGTCCAAATTCTCTTTTATTGATAACAACTAGAGATGAGCGAGCACCAAAATGCTCGGGTGCTCGTTACTCGAGACGAAATTTTCGCGATGCTCAAGGGTTCGTTTCGAGTAACGAACCCCATTGAAGTCAATGGGCGACTCGAGCATTTTTGTGCAAAGCCGATGCTCGCTAAGGTTTTCATTTGTGAAAATCTGGGCAATTCAAGTGATGGGAACGACACAGCAACGGATAGGGCAGGCGAGGGGCTACATGTTGGGCTGCATCTCAAGTTCCCAGGTCCCACTATTAAGCCACAATAGCGGCAAGAGTGCCCCCTCCCAACAATTTTTACTTCTGAAAAGCCCTCATTAGCAAGGGATACCTTAGCTAAGCACCACACTACCTCCAACAAAGCACAATCACTGCCTGCATGATACTCCGCTGCCACTTCTCCTGGGTTACATGCTGCCCCCCCCCCCCCCCCCCGCACGACCCAGTGTCCACAGCGCACACCAAAGTGTCCCTGCGCAGCCTTCAGCTGCCCTCATGTCTATTTCTAAGCGCGTCTGCCATGAGGAGGAACCGCAGGCACACACTGCAGAGGGTTGGCACGGCCAGGCAGCGACCCTCTTTAAAAGGGACGGGGCGATAGCCCACAATGCTGTACAGAAGCAATGAGAACTCCAATCCTGTGCCACCTCCATCAGGAGCTGCACACATGGGCATAGCAATGGGGAACCCATGTGCCACACACTATTCATTCTGTCAAGGTGTCTGCATGCCCCAGTCAGACCGGGTTTTTTTTATAAATAGTCACAGGCAGGTACAACTCCGCAATGGGAATTCCGTGTGCACCCACAGCATGGGTGGCTCCCTGGAACCCACCAGGTGTACATAAATATATCCCATTGCAGTGCCCAGCACAGTTGAGGTAACGTCAGGTTTAATGCAGGTCGTCTTCGGCCCACAGCGCATGCCCCAGTCTGACCAGGGTTTTTAAAACATAGACACTGGCAGGTACAAATCCCTAATGTGAAGTCCCTGTGGACCCACAGCATGGGTGGCTCCCTGGAACCCACCGGCGGTACATAAATAAATCCCATTGCAGTGCGCATCACAGCTGAGGTAACGTCAGGTTTAATGCAGGTGGTCTTCGGCCCACACTGCATGCCCCAGTCAGACTGGGGTTCTTTAGAAGTGGACACATGCAGTTACAACTCCGTGTGGACCGACAGCATGGGTGGCTCCCTGGAACCCACCGGCGGTACATAAATAAATCCCATTGCAGTGCCCATCACAGCTGAGGTAACGTCAGGTTTAATGCAGATGGGCTTCGGCCCACACTGCATGCCCCAGTCAGACTGGGGTTCTTTAGAAGTGGACACATGCAGTTACAACTCCCTGTGGACCCACAGCATGGGTGGGTTCCAGGAAGCCACCGGCGGTATATAAATATATCCCATTGCAGTGCCCAGCACAGCTGAGGTAACGTCAACTTTAATGCAGGTGGGCTAAAAATTACTAGGATTACACTGTAGGCGAGGGCCCAAAAAAATTGGTGTACCAACAGTACAAATGTACTTCAGAAAAAATGCCCATGCCCAACCAAGAGGGCAGGTGAAACCCATTAATCGCTTTGGTTAATGTGGCTTAATTTGTAACTAGGCCTGTAGGCGGCCCAGTTAAAATAAAAATTGGTTCAGGTGCAAGTTTCAACGCTTTATTGAATTGAGAATTGAAACGTAAAAACATTGTTTACAAAAGTTATATGACTGAGCCTTGTGGGTCTAAGAAAAATTGCCCGTTCAGCGTGATTACGTGAGGTTTCAGGAGGAGGAGGATGAATATAATACACAGATTGATGAAGCTAAAAGGTCCCCGTTTTTGATGGTGATAGAGAACAATGCTTCCATCCGCGGGTGCAGCCTACGTATTGTTTAGGTATCGCTGCTGTCCGCTGGTGGAGAAGAGAAGTCTGTGGAAATCCAGGTTTTGTTCATCTTTATGATTGTAAGCCTGTCGGCACTGTCGGTTGACAGGCGGGTACGCTTATCTGTGATGATTCCCCCAGCCACACTAAACACCCTCTCTGACAAGACGCTAGCCGCAGGACAAGCAAGCACCTCCAGGGCATACAGTGCGAGTTCAGGCCACGTGTCCAGCTTCGACACCCAGTACTTGTAGGGGGCAGAGGCGTCACGGAGGATGGTCGTGCGATCGGCTACGTACTCCCTCACCATCCTTTTACAGTGCTCCCGCCGACTCAGCCTTGACTGGGGAGCGGTGACACAGTCTTGCTGGGGAGCCATAAAGCTGTCAAAGGCCTTGGAGAGTGTTTCCCTGCCTGTGCTGTACATGCTGCCCGATCTCTGCGCCTCCCCTGCTACCTGGCCCTCGGAACTGCGCCTTCTGCCACTAGCGCTGTCGGATGGGAATTTTACCATCAGTTTGTCCGCCAGGGTCCTGTGGTATAGCATCACTCTCGAACCCCTTCCCTCTTCGGGTATGAGAGTGGAAAGGTTCTCCTTATACCGTGGGTCGAGCAGTGTGTACACCCAGTAATCCGTAGTGGCCAGAATGCGTGTAACGCGAGGGTCACGAGAAAGGCATCCTAACATGAAGTCAGCCATGTGTGCCAGGGTACCTGTACGCAACACATGGCTGACCTCACTAGGAAGATCACTTTCAGGATCCTCCTCCTCCTCAGGCCATACACGCTGAAAGGATGACAGGCAAGCAGCATGGGTACCCTCAGCAGTGGGCCAAGCTGTCTCTTCCCCCTCCTCCTCATGCTCCTCCCCCTCCTCCTCCTCAACATGCTGAAATATAGACAGGAGGGTGCTCTGACTATCCAGCGACATACTGTCTTCCCCCGCCTCCGTTTCCGAGCGCAAAGCGTCTGCCTTTATGCTTTGCAGGGAACTTCTCAAGAGGCATAGCAGAGGAATGGTGACGCTAATGATTGCAGCATCGCCGCTCACCATCTGGGTAGACTCCTCAAAGTTTCCAAGGACCTGGCAGATGTCTGCCAACCAGGCCCACTCTTCTGTAAAGAATTGAGGAGGCTGACTCCCACTACGCTGCCCATGTTGGAGTTGGTATTCCACTATAGCTCTACGCTGCTCATAGAGCCTAGCCAACATGTGGAGCATAGAGTTCCACCGTGTGGGCACGTCGCACAGCAGTCGGTGCACTGGCAGATTAAACCGATGTTGCAGGGTGGCAGCGTCCGTGTTGGACTTGCGGAAATGTGCGCTGAGCCGGCGCACCTTTCCGAGCAGGTCTGACAAGCGTGAGTAGCTTTTCAGAAAGCGCTGAACCACCAAATTAAAGACGTGGGCCAGGCATGGCACGTGCGTGAGGCTGCCGAGCTGCAGAGCCGCCACCAGGTTACGGCCGTTGTCACACACGACCATGCCCGGTTGGAGGCTCAGCGGCGAAAGCCAGCGGTCGGTCTGCTCTGTCAGACCCTGCAGCAGTTTGTGGGCCGTGTGCCTCTTCTCTCCTAAGCTGAGTAGTTTCAGCACGGCCTGCTGACACTTGGCCACCGCTGTGCTGCCACGCCGCGCGACACCGACTGCTGGCGACGTGCTGCTGCTGACACATCTTGATTGCGAGACAAGAGGTTGCGTAGGAGGAGGGTGGTTTAGTGGAGGAAGCATACACCGCCGCAGATACCAGCACCGAGCTGGGGCCCGCAATTCTGGGGGTGGGTAGGATGTGAGCGGTCCCAGGCTCTGACTCGGTCCCAGCCTCCACTAAATTCACCCAATGTACCGTCAGGGAGATATAGTGGCCCTGCCCGCCTGTGCTTGTCCACGTGTCCGTTGTTAAGTGGACCTTGGCAGTAACCGCGTTGGTGAGGGCGCGTACAATGTTGCGGGAGACGTGGTCGTGCAGGGCTGGGACGGCACATCGGGAAAAGTAGTGGCGACTGGGAACCGAATAGCGCGGAGCCGCTGCCGCCATGATACTTTTGAAGGACTCCGTTTCCACAAGCCTATACGGCAGCATCTCCAGGCTGATCAATTTGGCTATGTGCACGTTTAACGCTTGAGCGTGCGGGTGCGTGGCAACGTACTTGCGCTTGCGCTCAAACACTTGCGCTAGCGACGGCTGGACGGTGCGCTGAGAGACATTGGTGGATGGGGCCGAGGGCAGCGGAGGTGAGGGTGTGGGTGCAGGCCGGGAGACGGTCGTGTCTGTGTCCTGAGAGGGGGGTTGGATCTCACTGGCAGGTTGGGGCACAGGGGGAGAGGCAGTGGTGCAAACCGGAGGCGGTGAAGGGCCTTTGTCCCACCTTGTGGGGTGCTTGGCCATCATATGCCTGCGCATGCTGGTGGTAGTGAGGCTGGTGGTGGTGGCTTCCCGGCTGATCTTGGGGGCGACAAACCTTGCACACCACAGTTCATCGGTCGTCTGCACTCTCAGTGAAAAACTGCCACACCTTTGAGCACCTCGGCCTCTGCAGGGTGGCATGGCGCGAGGGTGCGCTTTGGGAAACAGTTGGTGGATTATTCGGTCTGGCCCTGCCTCTACCCCTGGCCACCGCACTGCATCTTCCAACCTGCCCTGCTGCTGCACTTGCCTCCCCCTCTGAAGACCTGTCCTCAGTAGGCTTAGCAAACCAGGTGGGGTCAGTCACCTCATCGTCCTGCTGCTCTTCCTCCGAATCCTCTGTGCGCTTCTCCCTCGGACTTACTGCAATTACTACTACCTCACTGATAGACAACTGTGTCTCATTGTCATCGTCCTCCTTACCCACTGAAAGCTCTTGAGACAGTTGCCGGAAGTCCCCAGCCTCATCCCCCGGACCCCGGGAACTTTCCAAAGGTTGGGCATCGGTCACGACAAACTCCTCCGGTGGGATAGGAACCATTGCTGCCCATTCTGGGCAGGGGCCCGAGAACAGTTCCTGGGAGTCTGCCTGCTCCTCAGAATGTGTCATTGTAATGGAGTGAGGAGGCTGGGAGGAAGGAGGAGCAGCAGCCAGAGGATTCAGAGTTGCAGCAGTGGACGGCGTAGAACTCTGGGTGGTCGATAGATTGCTGGATGCACTTTCTGCCATCCACGACAGGACCTGCTCACACTGCTCATTTTCTAATAAAGGTCTACCGCGTGGACCCATTAATTGTGAGATTAATCTTAGCACGCCAGAAACGTGCCTCTCTCCTAATCCCGCAGCAGTCGGCTGCGATACACCTGGATCAGGAGCTCGGCCTGTGCCCACACCCTGACTTGGGCCTCCGCGTCCTCGCCCGCGTCCTCTAGGCCTACCCCTACCCCTCAGCATGGTGTATTACCAGTAGTGCAGAAACAGAACGCTGTAATTAAATGTGCCGCTTATTGGCCTGTGGTTGGAGGCTGACTTCGCTTACGGAACGCACAGCAGAGCCAGGAAAGAATTTTGCGCAAGCCTGTAGTGAGACGTAGGTGCGTATGACTGAGCTATTGGAATTCACAGCGTTGAAGCAGTCAAGTGGCCAAACGCCACTAGTAGGCCTTAAGTGTTTTGCTTCTATTTTTTGAAAGGCTGAGTTGAGACAGCAGACAGATACTGTAGGCAGCGTATATATGTATACTGTTTCCCTGTGGACAGGATGACGGCGGTGATGCAACGGGCAACGCAGAGCCAGGAAACAGTTTTGCGCAAGCCTGCTGTAACACTTAGCTGCGTATTAATTAGGACTACTACCCCCAGCAGACACGCAGTACACTGAGGACGATCACAGGCAGCCCAAAGATAGTATTTTTCCCAAATTTGTTTGAAAAAGCCCACTGCCTATATAGACAGTATATCTCTTTCACCTTTCCCACTGTCCCTGCCTCACCAGTACTGGCCCTATACTTTGTACAATGACTGCAGACTGAGGACGCAATGCTCTGCACGCCCGATATACAAAAAAAAAAAAAATGTGCAACACTGCTAAAAGCAGCCTCAACAGTACTGCACATGGTCAGATGTGGCCCTAAGAAGGACCGTTGGGGTTCTTGAAGCCTAAGATAACTCCTAACGCTCTCCCTATAGCAGCAGCAGCATTGTCCCTGATCTATGTCAGAATGCATCTGTGGCGAGCCGCGGGCAGGGCAGATTTAAATACTCAGGTGACACCTGATCTCCCCAGCCACTCACTGCAGGGGGGGTGGTATAGGGCTTGAACGTCGCAGGGGGAAGTTGTAATGCCTTCCCTGTCTTTCTATTGGCCAGAAAAGCGCGCTAATGTCTCAGAGATGAAAGTGAAAGTAACTCGAACATCGCGTGGTACTCGTCACGAGTAACGAGCATCTCGAACACGCTAATACTCGAACGAGTATCAAGCTCGGACGAGTACGTTCGCTCATCTCTAATAACAATTACATTAATGAAATGACAAGGTAAAAAAGTGAAGAAAAAAGGAAAATTAAAGAAATAGAAAACATAAAAAACGATAAAAATAATGAATTACAAGATGAATAAGTAATTCAGTGTAAAAAACTAAGAAACAGGCAATATAGGCAATAAAAATATAACGATTCGTGTATTATTGTGTGCTTAGTGGAATTCTTACCTATAATACAGAGACTAGAAAATGGCTATAAAGAAAGAACCTTTTTATTTGTGTTAGTTTAAAAGAAGGGAGACTAAAACACAGAGCCGTGATTCCTCTGTGTGACTGTAAACCAAGGTTCAAAGGGCAAAGAATTTAATAACACATACGCCTTTTCTATTAGATTAAGGGCTCTCTTACACAAGTGTTTTTTGCCATGCAGTACGCTTGCGGGTTTTGACAAATTAAAAAAGCCTGTGTTGTTAGCAGGGTGGATCTTCTATAGGATGTGCTGGACTCGCAGCATTTCCGTGATTCTCTCATACACTTTGTCTAAGCACCAAGACTTCACATTTCTAACTTGGGGGTAGCTCCGTCCATATTTTCCTCTACTTTCTGCAAGACTGGAAGTGGATAATTTCTCTCTTACTAAGCTTGGCATACAAAAACAATGAAGGGTCATACAGTACACCAGCACAACTAAGGCAAATCTGCATGTACATATGTTGTGTCAATATTGTAGGACAATGGAACACCACCAAGGGCGGCTTATTTAGCCGGACTGTAAAACAAGTGTCTGTAAACTCTCGAGTGTAGCAATAACTAGTAAAAAAGACTTTGATGTGACACTTGAGAAAAAGTGTATTACTGCTTTATTGAAAAGTGCCTTTTAAAACAGGAACAGAGAACGCGTTTTGAACTACGCAGAGTTCTTGTTCACCTCTTTATAGCAATAACAACAACAACTTAGATATTTTGGAGTATTAAGCTGCTTGCACACAGGGGGATTTGCATTGCAGAATCCGGAGCCGGTGCCCAGCCCATAGCATGCTATGACAATATGCGATTTCCTGCCTACGAGCAGAAAGTGATTGCGATGTTCCGCTTGCAGGGAAGAAATCCTGGCATGCTGTTAATTTGTGCGGGCTACGCACAGATGCCTTCCATTAAAGTCAATGGAAGCTGGCCCTTCTGCAATCATCATTGCAGAATGGTCGTGGGAGCCGCGTCATCTCTACTGAGCCAGCACATTCGCAGCAGAGAAGACAAGACACCGGAGAGGTATGCTGGGGTCTCCTGCCACCTACATCGCTATTGTTCTCCAGCAGGACAGCGGCTAATAAAGAATGCTATCAGCGCTGCCCGCGTAGAACACAGCGTGTGGTCCATCTTATCTTATTGTCCTGAGAATTTCATGCTGACCATAAGTCAGCAATAGACGTAAAGGGCACGGTAAGTGCACGATGGATGCACATTTACACACAACAATTATTTTTGAGCGATAATTGTTGCGTGTAAAAGGTCCTTAATCTCTTTTTACATATGTCATCTTTTTACTGAAAGATAAATGTATTGTGTATGTGCATAGAGAATGTCATTTCTTGAAGCATCACCTGGCTGTACACGTATCTCAGCATGAAGTCGAGCAGGAATGACTTCCCTTTTCGGAACGCACCAGCCACGGAAACAACTACAACATCCAAATCCCGAATATGGTCCTGAAGTAGCACAGAGGCAAGTGCCTCCTCATCCAGCTGGAACGAGTGATCCTCCTTCTGCACTATAACTACCTGGACCGGGCCAGGAGTTGACGGAGCCATGTCTGCGGAAAAGAACAGGCAGAGGGATGAATGTGAGGCAGAACACACAAGACAAGTCAAAAGGTTCACTTTTTCTTCTGCACCGAGGATGCTTACTCAACGTGCTCAGTAAAACACAAACAGTACAACCGTTTCCATGTTATTAGTTTAGTTACATTGTGTTTGTCTATAATGGTGACTTAAATAACAGTCAGAGCACATTTCATTAATAATCAATACAGAAATCCAGGTCATTTCAATGGGTTTACTTACCTTTTCTTGCAACTGTATTTGCAAAGTTTACTTAAAGAATATATCTAGACTAAGGCCCTATGTCCACGGGCGGATCAGATTCCGCATGCAGATTTCCGCAGCAGGAACCATTTGCGTGAGATCGCAGATGTAATGGTTTTTCTGCGCAGATGCGCTGCGGATCATCCGTGTCGAAAAAAATCCGCAACCCCACCTCACTAATTGATTTTAGCCTCCAAATCCGCTGTGCATTTGCGGATGTACTGTGGATCGTCCGCACTGATTGACTGATTGATTGGGCCCATCTGCACAGAATCTGCACTGAAATGGAGCATGCTGTGATTTGTTTTTTGCACCAAATGGTACACAAATCAAATTTGCTTAAATTCAGTTGCGGATGCCAATGCTTACCTATGGGCACTTTGAATTGCGAATCTTCTGCGTGGGTGACCCATGCCGATTTCATACATCAAATTCGCCCGTAGACACTGGGCTTAAGGCGAGTCTGAAATGGACGGATCAGATTCTGCATGCAGGGGCCCACGGCGTTATCCAGCCGTGTCCCTGGCCGGCGTCCGCACTTACCTGGTATATCCTGTATTGCGGATGTCTGAGGTGAGACGTTGTCGGACATGCACAATACAGATTTTTTTTTTAAATCCGAGTTTTTCCTGCACCGTCGCTATGCGATGACACGGGTACCTGCGACTTATCAGCAATATCAACTGCAGATGGGCTTTGGGTCGGACAGCTTCCATCGACTTCAATGGAAGCCATTCGTGCAGATAGAACATGCTGCAATTTGACCTCTGCAAGTGGAAATCGCAATCATGTGAGCGGACATTCATGTTAATGAAAATAAATAGAAAATATAGTTTGCAGAATAGTAACAAAAACCGAAGCATTTGTGAGAAGTTAAGAAGTGGCCAGCTTACTGTAGGAGCGCGGATACCAGCAGGGGAGCGGCTCACGCCCCACGGAGAAAATGCAGCATCCTGGGCCAACCAATATGACTCATAGGACACACAGCTATACTATGCCTATACCCTTCTCTGCTCAACTATTAACTGGCAGGAAGAGTGCGGGGTGACACAGAATTGTAAAACGGAGGGGGCGTAAATGAGTCATGCAGAAAAACAGAATAAAATAAGGCGTTATTAGTAAAAATACATAAGTGTGAAGCAGAGGATGAGCTGGAGAATGGCAGTTACATAAACAAAGACATTAGCGGGCAATCCAGGGGTGCCATGCTCCTGTACCAGGCAGCTGGGTCTCTCAGACCTCTCTGTGGCAGAGCAGCAAGGCAAGGACCTGACAAAGCGAATTCTACAACTGAAGAAGGTGCGGTCGGATTGGATTTTTTTACTACCTAGGAATGTCAGCAAGTATGTTAATCTAGAGGAGTGAAAAGAAATAACAACAGACAGACTGCTGTAACCTTATGTGAAACTACCAGCCTCACCCTCACAGGAGCGGGTCATACACTTGGAAGGAATCGTTAATGAGTCCATTGGAATTACTTAAGATTTCTGCATTGATTACTAAGAACATGTTGCCCGATTGTTATCCTAGACAATCTAACTGAACTAACAGCCCAAACCGTTCGTGTACCGTTCACGCCTTTTATTGCTCAAAGGACATTATAAGAGGCAGAAGAATTTGGGAGTTCAAATGGAGGAGAATATCAGAAGATTAAGACAAAGCCTTTTCTGATTATCTTATTAGGGTACAAGTAGGAAAAAATGACTTTTAAAATTTGTAATTCTTTATTTCTAAAATAACTACATTTATGTTAAAATAAAGTACAGTAATGGGTTCGCCAATTTGTTTAGGAGGTTTTGATATATAAATGTATATAGTTTCGGATTACAGGATAGCTATGGTGACCGTTTAGGTTGCATGGAGTTGTTTTTTATTAAATTACATAATATATACACACACCCTGTTTCACTGACAATAAGACAGGGTCTTCTATTAATTTTTGCTCCAAAAAAATTCACTTGTTTTTACATATATAGCTGCCTGGACACTATTTGAATTGACTTTTTTTTATTAACTGCAACTAAGGCTTCATTTTGGGTCAGGGCTTATACTTCAAGCATCCTCAAAAATCCTGGAAAAAAAAAACCATTCTGCATCCTCAAAAATCATGCTAGGGCTTATTTTCAGGGAAACGGTCATATATATATATATATTTTATTTAGTAATTTTTGTAACTTTTTATTTTAACATCCATGTGCCTGATGACTATTCATATAAGACCTCTAGGGCACATTCACAGTGTCTTTTTAAAATTTCCACTGTACCTGGTGGATCTATATTAATCTATTGGAATCTCAGTTGAGGAGGAAAACATCCCCCTAGTGTTACATTACTCACTCAGAAACGGTCTGTTGTCTGCCAAGACCCTGCAGCTCTGACAAACTGGAGATCACCAGCAATCACGCGATCAAGTCCCATGCAGAAAACAGCACTGCTGCTTCCCGTATTCTCCGAGTAGCGCTCAATGAGTGCTAGGTAGACAGGCTAGAACACTGCTTCTGTCTTCTCCTCCGGGTCCTCAGCTGTGTCTGACAGCCAAGCACTAAACCTACTCCTGTTAGATTGCAGGAGCTTTTTAATCATCCTGCACCATATTTTGACTATGGTGTGGGATTATAGCCCAAGACCAAGTGCTGTATATTTATGGTGCTTGGTCCTTATTGGGTTAAATACTCAGCTTTGTTATCTGAAGTCTTCTGTATCAAAATCACAAAAGTCATCAATTTCCTTTATGGCAAATTCACAGGACACAGTTTTAATACGTCTTTTTGAGCCAGAAGAAACTTGTAGTTGCAAAATTTCAGCAAAACCCTATGTGACACCATCCCATATCTACCATCATTCTAGTTTTTCGTTCAGTATACTGTACATTATTGTGAATCCGGGCAGAAAGCTCTACAAATCTTAGTTTTAGGATTACATTTCCTTAACAAAAGCCCCGATGTATGATTCCCTGAAATATGTGCCCTAAGCTAGTCTTAACCCTAAAGCTGCACAATGTTGCAGCTATTTCATACAGAGCTATTAGCAATGTCAGAAAGTGCAATAAATTATTGTGCATTTCATGTTGCAGAAAAGGTGACCTACAAGAAACCTCCATCTAACGTGTCAGTAACAGGATTTATGGTCAGTTTACATGGCCGAGTCGCAACACAGCAATAGAGTATCCATGTGAAGTCTTCTCCCCATCACTACCTGCCAGACAAGAACTGCCTCCTCGAAAAAGTAACACTTACTTCTGCATCAAAATCTGCAGGTAGCCTACGGATTTAGTTGTGGAATTACCCGTGGCTTGCATTTCGTCGTGTGGCCTATTCTGTCCCATGCGAAAAGTCTCAAGGGGTCCTCTTACATGGGTAGATCATCTGTCCGTGCAATGAGCGCTGACTGACAATGATCATCACATGGGGAGGTGTGCAGCCGACCAGTGAGCATTTTATATGGAAGTATAAACGAGCCAATGAGCTGACGAACAAACGGGTGATCGCATCTTTTTTCCACGATTTTTAGGCGTCGGTGCTGCTTTTTCTCGCAAAAACATTTCTGCTGCTTGCAATTTTCTATTGTTAAAGTCAATAGGACTAATGTTAAAAACGCATTGCATGAAAATCGCAAGTTCGTGTCACCACAATGCGATAAAAGGGGAAGCTCCGAAGAGAGGGGAATAGGGCATATTTTGCCGCTATAAAATGCCAGCCGAATATCGCAACCATCAGAGGCATTGCAATCCAATGCATTTATCAGATGGGCGATTTTCTAGTGCGTGAAAAGATAGCGCATGCAGGCCGGCCGCTTGTACGCAACGCCGGAGAAGATAGGACTCGTTTGAACAAGCCAACGATGCAGTTGCCTATTTGAATAGGCTGCACAAGTGCGAACGCGTTAGCGCCAATGTCAAAAGCTCATTCAAAACGGGAATCGGCTCGTTTAAAAGGACTCTTAATGAAGATGAGGACTATCCAAACCATACATCATGTATAATCAGGTGGCTGATTCAAAGTCGGGCAACTAGAAGGGACACCCTGGCTTTTGCTCATGCCATGCACGTGACACATGGATTTCACCACACTACTATACACCCATTGCGTGTGCTGGAAATAGCAATACTGCAATTAAATCAGTGACATATACCATACAGTCACTGCTGCGCAGCCACTGGGCCCTGGCAAACCTGTTTTTACAATACCAGTGAAACCAGGATAAACATGCACAACACAAATACATGTTGAAACAAAGTGTCCTTTGTAGAATACTATGCGCTAGCAGCGGTAACATGTAACATTGTGTGCAGGAACTACAGACCAACTGCTGTTATGTACAGACAGAACATGTCACTTCTGTAGTAGCTACACAATACATTTGGAAGCATATCTCCTGTGTCTAGTCTTCCAGTACCCCCAACAGGTCATGAATTGAAGATGTCCCTTAGTACATGTTCACAAACAGCTTAAACGCTGCCGATTTTTAGCCGCATTGTATAGTACAAGCAATCTGGACGATATTTCTGGAACTCTCCTCCCCCTGCTGTGAAACAAGTGGGCCATGTACACTGATCTGCGGTACAGATGTTAAGTCCATAGCTTGTCAATTTGGTAAGGAGGCTTTATGGTAAATTTCTGGACGGGTCGCCAATATTTTTACAATTGAGTTCAATGGGAAGTAAAAATCGGCAACACATCCCAATTGCTGCAGATGTTTACTGCGGATTACCCAAAGATCCACTGCAAGAGGAGACTGGTGGTGGAGTAGGGAGAAGCTGCAGAAGGTGACTATCCAATTTTTTGGGGGGGTGCCCTTAATCCACAGTGAGAAATCCACAAGCAAATCTGTACTAAATGGTGTGGACTTGCTCTGTGTGAACATACCCCCAAACAGAAAAACCCCTGGATGTGTGGCGTTTTCACATAGTAACAGCCTTGCATGCCTGCGGGCTGAGGGAATCCCCCGGCGTGGCTGTCATAGCCACGGCAGGATATTGCAATATCCTCCCATTGTTTTTAACCCCTTAATGACGCGGCCATTTTTCTTTTTCCATTTTCGTTTTTTCCTCCCCCCTTTAAAAAAATCATAACTCCTTTATTTATCCATCCACGTCACTGTATGAGGGCTTGTTTTTTGCGGGATGAGTTGTATTTTTCAATGGTGCTATTTAAAGTACCATATAATGTACTGAAAAACGTTTAAAAAATTCTAAGTGGAGTAAAATGGAAAAAAACGACATTTTGCCATCTTTTAGTACGTCTTGCTTCTACGGCGCACAAATGGCAACAAAAACGACATGATAACTTTATTCTATGGGTCGGTACGATTACTACAAGGCCAAACTTGTTTAGGTTTTTTTTTACTATACTCCTTTTTTTTTTTAAAAGACATAAAATTTTTTTCAATTATTTTCTGTCGTCATTTTGTGCGCGCGATAACTTTTTTATTTTTCTGTCGACGTAGTTGAGCAAGGTCTCATTTTTTGCGGGATGTCCTGTAGTTTCTGATAGTACCATTTTGGAATACATATGACTTTTTGATCGCTTTTTATTGCGTTTTTTCTGGGAGACAGGGTAACTAAAAAAGTGCATTTCTGGCTTTCTTCATTTTTTGTTTCGGACAACGTTCACCGTGCGGGAAAAATTATGTGCTACTTTGATAGATCGGACTTTTACGGATGCGGTGATACCAAATACATATTTTTAATTTATTATTTAGATTTTTTAATAATAGATATGGCAAAAGGGGGGCGATTTAAACTTTTACAACTTTTTTTTTTTCAATTAAAAAAAAACTTTAGTGATTCTTTTTTTTACTTTACTTTGAAGTCCCCCTGGGGGACTTTAAGATGCGATGCTTTGATCGCTCCTGCAGTATGACGTAATGCTATAGCATTACGTCATACTGCTTTTTGACAGGCAGCCTATGAAGCCACCCCACGGGGACGGCTTGATAGGCAGTCTGCTAAGGCAGCCCTGGGGCCTTTCATTAGGCCCCCGGCTGCCATGACACCTGCACGGATCCCCCGATCTCACTGCGGGGGGGCCGCGCGGGACCCCCGAACATCGTTCGGGGGATTTAAATGCCGCTGTCAGAATTGACAGCGGCGTTTAAATGGTTAATAGCCGCGATTGGCCGCTCGTGGCTATTGCCCGCGGGTGTCAGCTGTTATAAACAGCTGATGCCCGCACTGTATGAAGAGAGGTTGCCACGCAACCTCTCTTCATACATACCCCGACGCTCCATGACGTACCAGGTACGTCATTGGTCGTTAAGGGGTTAATGGGGCTGATGCTGCTGCCACTGACCTTATTGACGACAATGGGCGATGTCGCAAAAGGATAAAACATACTGCGATCTTTTTCCTACACAGCATCGCATCGCAGTGCCATGCAGGTAAAAATCGCTCATGTGTATGATCCTATTCAAAACAATGGGGTTCACATCTGTGCGTCTCGCAATGCACAAAACTCGCACGATTTTGTCGCCTGTGTGAAACCGGCCTAAGGGGATGTTTATACAGCATTTCTGCACCCAAAACACAGTCAAAATCTGAACAGTTTGGGCGGATTTTGACTGGATAAAATAGTCCATGTTACACGTCATACTTACATACCTACCCGCATATGTGCATGCGAGAATACACACAACTGTCCATAACCTCACTGACAAATGTTAAACCTTGGTCACAACTGTCAGTGACATTACTAACAGTTATCAGCAAGGTTACTGACAGTTCTAACGGAAAAAATGTTAGTACCGTGTTAGCCAGTTTGGCCGTTCTAAGGAGCCCGACTGGCCGTTCTAAGGAGCCCGACTGGCCGTTCTAAGGAGCCCGACTGGCCGTTCTAAGGAGCCCGACTGGCCGTTCTAAGGAGCCCGACTGGCCGTTCTAAGGAGCCCGACTGGCCGTTCTAGGCAACCCGACTGGCCGTTCTAGGCAACCCGACTGACCGTTCTAGGCAACCCGACTGACCGTTCTAGGCAACCCGACTGACCGTTCTAGGCAACCCGACTGACCGTTCTAGGCAACCCGACTGACCGTTCTAGGCAACCCGACTGACAGCTGGAACGAAAAAAAAAGTTTAGTACGGTGTTAGCCAGTTTGACAGCTGTAAGTAACACTATTGACAGTTGACCGTTGTCAGTGACGTTGATGACAATTGTAACGTTGACAAGCGTCAGTAAGATTACTGTGTATGGGGGCATGTATGAACTATAGATGTCCCTGTAGCTATGTTTACGCACATGAAAGGGCGTTCAGGGCTTGGGTTAGGTCGGATGAGATGTCCACGCTGCGGCTAGAAAAATCATCCATAGCTGCGGCTTCCTGGATTGAGTGGTGAGCACCCCGTGCGCGTGCGGATGCCTGGATTAGAGGACGTGGTGCGAGCGCCTGAATATGACCATCCCTAAACGGACATAACCTGTGACAACCCGTAAACATAGGCGGAAATATGCTTATAGGACATCACAGCCCGTTTTCTGCATGACGTCAGCAGTCACATGACCTTCGTTTTTTAAAGCAAAAAAAAAAGGGGGGAGGTGCATTTTCCCGACACGATGTACATTAGACACCTGAGGGGTGCGGGACGCATCAGCACAAATAAGGATGGCTCAGGCGACCCATTGAAAACTATAGGGCGAATTTATGAAACGCTTTAAAAGAAAAACATCTTTGTTGACAAATAGCAACGAACCAACAGCGCGGCGTTCACCTCTCACTGTGCGCACTTACAAAACGAAGCTGTGTTAGGTCACTATTGGTAAAGAAGTTTTGCAAGCCCACCCGTACGTTTTTTCTGAAACGCTACAAAGTTTCAAGGTAACATGGGCCCGTCGGCATTCTTTTTTTCGTGCACAAATATGCACAGAGCAGCGGAATGTACAGGCGCAAGCCATTTTTGGTCATGTAAACATGCAGCACATTTATGGGACCAAAACGCGCTGACGCTCGTATGAACCGGCCCTTAGGCCACAAGCATGCGGACTGAAAAAAATGCTACGGAACTCCATCAGACGCCACGCGGGACCCCGCACAAGGGCAATGCTCATCGTAGAATCGGACACACTGACAATTTATTTTTCACGAGGACTTTCCGTGAGAGAGAAGAAAAAAAAAAGCCTGAGTGCGCACACCTAATAATAATAATCTTTATTTGTATAGCGCCAACTTATTCCGCAGCGCTTACACCTGTTCAAATGAGGGGCTGCGCTCTACGTTTCTACGAAAACTTCCTGCAACGCCAATCGGACAGGAGGAATAGATACACGAGTGTGTAAGACACTCCAGCTAAATGTCACTATCAAGGCGCAGTACACAACTCCAAAACTAGGTTTTCTACTATCTGAAATGTAATTCTCCTGCTACAGGAGATTCTAGCAAGACAAAATATACGTTTGTCTAAAAGATCTAGCACTGACAACAACATATGCTTCCATAGCGACGAATGCAACTGCCTATAGCAACCAATCAGATCATGCCTTTCATTTTCTAAGCAGAACTGGAAATATGATAGCAGGGATCTGATTGGTTACTTGACTTGCGCTATTTTCCAGTCTTCGGTAAAGACGGAAGCAGCAGCCCCTCCGTCTTCACATCCTCTCCCGTCTTAGTCTTCCACAGTCACCACACAAACCACCCAAAAGTGGTATGTACAGGGGAGCAAACATTACTTCTTACTGACCACCAACCTGATGCTTTCCGGGAGGCATATTACCAAAGGAGGCCTGAGTTCTCCTATGGGGCCGATTCAGCCAATCAGCTGGCTGGAATCGGCACCACGTGACACAGCGGCGTGCCCGCGCATTGCTGTGCACAGGATAGTGCTGCCTGAGTTCTCCTGTGCGGCCGATTCAGCCAACAGCGGCGTGCCCGCGCATTGCCGTGCACAGGATTGTGCTTTGCCCGCGCTTTCACATGTTCAGTGCCTTGCCATGCACTCGTGTGGACACAGGATTGTGCCTTGCCCGCGGTTTACATGCCACTCGTGTGTGGCACAGACAGTTATTGATTTGGCAGGTATTTTTTGTCCTTTTTGGCAGGTTTTTTTTGTGCTTTTTGGCAGGTTTTTTTTGCGCTTTTTGGCAGGTATTTTTTGTGCTTTTGCCAAAGGTGATTATTTCTTTTGCGCACGTGGATTTGCCAGCGGAAGTTTTACATCTTTTGCGCAAGTGGATTTGCCAGCGGACGTTTTACACAGGACTACTAAAAGCCAAGGTAAGCTGCTGCATCTGCTCATTTAATTGCGCTCTTACTTCCCCTGCGCGCATTGGCGGAGAGGCGGCCAATTCTGCATGCCGCTGCATTGTCCACGAGCGCGATCCCCAGCATGCCGCTGCATTTTCGCCATGCCGCTGCATTGTCCACGAGCGCGATCCCCAGCATGCCGCTGCATTGTCGCCGCGATCCCCAGCATGCCGCTGCATTGTCCACGAGCGCGATCCCCAGCATGCCACTGCATTTTCGCCATGCCGCTGCATTGTCCACGAGCGCGATCCCCAGCATGCCACTGCATTGTCCACGAGCGCGATCCCCAGCATGCCGCTGCATTGTCGCTGCGATCCCCAGCATGCCGCTGCATTATCGCCATGCCGCTGCATTGTCCACGAGCGCGATCCCCAGCATGCCGCTGCATTGTCGCCGCGATCCCCAGCATGCCGCTGCATTGTCGCCGCGATCCCCAGCATGCCGCTGCATTGTCGCCGCGATCCCCAGCATGCCGCTGCATTGTCGCCGCAATCCCCAGCATGCCGCTGCATTGTCGCCGCAATCCCCAGCATGCCGCTGCATTGTCGCCGCGATCCCCAGCATGCCGCTGCATACATGGTCGCCGCTGCATTGTCCACGAGCGCGATCCCCCAGCATGCCACTGCATTGTCGCCATGCAGCTGCATTGTCCACGAGCGCGATCCCCAGCTTGCCGCTGCATTGTCGCCGCGATCCCCAGCATGCCGCTGCATGCATGGTCGCCGCTGCATTGTCCACAAGCACGATCCCCAGCATGCCGCTGCATTGCTATGTGTGGAGACGCGGTTACCAGAGATTTGTGCGCTGTGCGCTGCTACGTGTGGAGACGCGATTACCTGAGATTTGTGCGCTGTGCGCTGCTACGTGTGGAGACAACACCCAAGATTTGTGCGCTACGTGTGGTGAGTACGTCACCTGAGATTTGCGTGACGCCACCTGACGCAACCTGTCTTTTTTTTGCAGATTTGTGCGCCTTATTGCAAAATAACGTGTGGAGAGGATCCTGACGTTTGGACGCGTTTCGAGAAGAATTTCGCTTCGCTCGGACACCATCTGACATCACTCAGCGAGGTAAGCTGCTGCATCTGCCAAATTTTTCATTGCTTGCATATGCTCATGTGTACATGCATGCGTGCCTGTATGCGTACATGCCTGTATGCGTACATGCATGCATGCCTTATGCGTACATGCGTGCCTGCGTGTATGCGTACGTGCGTGCCTGTATGCCTATGTGCGGGCATGCGTGCCGTATGCGTGCGGGCATGCGTGCCGTATGCGTGCGGGCATGCGTGCCGTATGCGTGCGGGCATGCGTGCCGTATGCGTACATGCCTGTATGCGTACATGCATGCATGCCTTATGCGTGCCTGCCTGTATGCCTATGTGCGGGCATGCGTGCCGTATGCGTGCGGGCATGCGTGCCTTATGCGTGCGGGCATGCGGGCATGCCTTATGCGTGCGGGCATGCGTGCATGCCTTATGCGTGCGGGCATGCGTGCATGCCTTATGCGTGCATGCCTTATGCGTGCGGGCATGCATGCCTTATGCGTGCGGGCATGCATGCCTTATGCGTGCGGGCATGCATGCCTTATGCGTGCGGGCATGCGTGCATGCCTTATGCGTGCGGGCATGCATGCCTTATGCGTGCGGGCATGCATGCCTTATGCGTGCGGGCATGCGTGCATGCCTTATGCGTGCGGGCATGCGTGCATGCCTTATGCGTGCGGGCATGCATGCCTTATGCGTGCGGGCATGCATGCCTTATGCGTGCGGGCATGCGTGCATGCCTTGTGCGTGCGGGCATGCGTGCCTGCATGCATGCCTGTATGCGTGCGTGCATGCATGCCTGTGTGCGGGCATGCCTTATGCGTGCGGGCATGCGGGCATGCCTTATGCGTGCGGGCATGCCTTATGCGTGCGGGCATGCATGCCTTATGCGTGCGGGCATGCATGCCTTATGCGTGCGGGCATGCATGCCTTATGCGTGCGGGCATGCATGCCTTATGCGTGCGGGCATGCATGCCTTATGCGTGCGGGCATGCATGCCTTATGCGTGCGGGCATGCGTGCATGCCTTGTGCGTGCGGGCATGCGTGCCTGCCTTGTGCGTGCGGGCATGCGTGCCTGCCTTGTGCGTGCGGGCATGCGTGCCTGCCTTGTGCGTGCGGGCATGCGTGCCTGCCTTGTGCGTGCGGGCATGCGTGCCTGCCTTGTGCGTGCGGGCATGCGTGCCTGCCTTGTGCGTGCGGGCATGCGTGCCTGCATGCATGCCTGTATGCGTGCCTGCATGCATGCCTGTGTGCGGGCATGCCTTATGCGTGCGGGCATGCGGGCATGCCTTATGCGTGCGGGCATGCGGGCATGCCTTATGCGTGCGGGCATGCGGGCATGCCTTATGCGTGCGGGCATGCGTGCCTTATGCGTGCGGGCATGCGTGCCTTGTGCGGGCATGCGTGCCTTGTGCGGGCATGCGTGCATGCCTTATGCGTGCGGGCATGCGTGCATGCCTTATGCGTGCGTGCATGCCTTATGCGTGCGTGCATGCCTTATGCGTGCGGGCATGCGTACGTGCATGCCTGTATGCGTGCGTGCATGCCTGTGTGCGTGCGTGCCTTATGCGTACATGCATGCCTGTATGCGTGCGTGCATGCCTTATGCGCGCATTATGCGTACACGCATTATGCGTACACGCATTATGCGTACACGCATTATGCGTACACGCATTATGCGTACACGCATTATGCGTACACGCATTATGCGTACACGCATTATGCGTACACGCATTATGCGTACACGCATTATGCGTACACGCATTATGCGTACACGCATTATGCGTACACGCATTATGCGTACACGCATTATGCGTACACGCATTATGCGTACACGCATTATGCGTACACGCATTATGCGTACACGCATTATGCGTACACGCATTATGCGTACACGCATTATGCGTACACGCATTATGCGTACACGCATTATGCGTACACGCATGCATGCCTGTATGCGTACACGCATGCATGCCTGTATGCGTACACGCATTATGCGTACACGCATTATGCGTACACGCATTATGCGTACACGCATTATGCGTACACGCATTATGCGTACACGCATTATGCGTACACGCATTATGCGTACACGCATTATGCGTACATGCATGCCTGTATGCGTACACGCATGCATGCCTGTATGCGTACACGCATGCATGCCTGTATGCGTACACGCATGCATGCCTGTATGCGTACACGCATGCCTGTCTGCGTACACGCACGCGTTCCTGTGTGCATGCATGCCTGTATGCGTGCATGTATGTATACATGCATGTATGCTCACCCACTTACTCAGCCACCCCCCCTCTCTCTCTCTCACACACTTGCTGTGTTAAATTCGTCTTATTGGGCGAAAAAGACATAACATTAGATTTGAGCATTTAATTCCTTTTTTTAAGCAAACGTACAGGTTCCATCCCAATACTGCACCAACCTTCGGAGAAACATACCAATTGTCCAAATACGATGTCTTTATCTATTAAAGTAGGAGTGAAGAAAAGCAGGGACAGTGCAAGAACTAGGAAAACCCACGGAATTAAGCCAATTGCAGGCAGGGTTAATTTTTTTTTCTTCCTCGTTATAGGTCAGCTGATACGTTTTGGTCAGAATACTGCACTGTGATAACCGTTTCCGGTGCTCACAACCACAGAGTTGAATCACCAGAGAGCCAAAAGTTCCCAGATGTTGGCTCCGGAGGACGCTTAAAAGCTGGAAATGGCCCATCACCTGCTATGGAAATCCATCATCAGGATCTGATGGAGCAGTACGATGAAGATTGTCAGGTTGCATGTGATGCTGCTCACTGTCCCTCGTTAGTCGGTTCACAGTTTATACACTAAGCTATTTATCCCCTTAGAGAACAAGCCTGTTTGCGCCTTAGTGACAGACCGAAAATTTGGAACTTTACATGTTGTCACTTGACATATCATAAGTCCGTAAAGGTTTTGCATATCCAAGTGACTGACATTTTTTTCTTCCCCTTGTTGTACTTCTGTTAGGTAGTAAAAAAGGACTGTTAAAAGTTGTGTATATTTATTAAAATTGCTACTTTGCACAATTTTGAATTTTCATTTTTTCACATTGTCAAATGTCATATATAAAATAAGTGCCAACATACTGTACAAATCTTTGCTAACATATATATTTCCATCTGTTCACTTTATTCTGGAAGCACGGTTTAAAACTTTTGTACATTTATTTTTTCCATTTAGGAGACGTACAAATTTAACATTACTTTTCAGAATTTTGAGGAACACTTAGTTTTCCTACACCAATCCAAGTTTGCAAAGGCTGCTAGGTGTCATAATTAAGGATGAGCGAGTATACTCGCTAAGGCACTACTCGTTCAAGTAATGTGCCTTAGACGAGTATCTCCCTGCTCGTCCATAAAGATTCGGGGACCGCTGCGGCTGACAGGTGAGTCGCAGGGGAGATAGAGAGAGATCTCCCCTCCGTTCCTCCCCGCTCTCCCTCGCGGCGGCCCCCGAATCTTTAAGGATGAGCAGGGAGACACTCGTTTAAGGCACATTACTCGAACGAGTAGTACCTTAGCAAGTATACTCGCTCATCCTTAATTATGACACCTAGCAGCCTTTGTGACATAGACAAAAGGCCGCTGTGTTTATGGGTCTTTTCTGTTTAATGCATTCCAGTAAAATATTGCGCAGTTTTTCAGGATCCTCCGTCATAATTATTTTTTTTAAAAAGCGTATTAAAAACAAGGGAGTCACTGGGAAAAAACAGTGCATTAAAAGAAGGGTTTAAAGATTGCTGAACGACGAGGGTCTCTTCACTGTCTGCCAGCCTTCCCGTTCTCAAGGACGTCAGATCTGCAGGAAATGACGAGAAATCAGCAGGTTAACAGTCACATCCCACCAGTATTACTGATTCCTAGATCCGCTCAACCCACTTACAATGACCACTACTCCCCCAACCAGGTCAGAAGAATTATGCATGCATCTATACATACATACATGCATGCGTGCATCTATGCATGCATGTGTGCATCTGCATGCATGTACACGCATGCGTGCATCTATACATAAATGCATGCATACAGGCACGCGTGCATGTCCGCATACAGGCACGCGTGCATGTCCGCATACAGGCACGCGTGCATGTCCGCATACAGGCACGCGTGCATGTCCGCATACAGGCACGCGTGCATGTCCGCATACAGGCACGCGTGCATGTCCGCATACAGGCACGCGTGCATGTCCGCATACAGGCACGCGTGCATGTCCGCATACAGGCACGCGTGCATGTCCGCATACAGGCACGCGTGCATGTCCGCATACAGGCACGCGTGCATGTCCGCATACAGGCACGCGTGCATGTCCGCATACAGGCACGCGTGCCTGTCCGCATACAGGCACGCACGCATGCCTGTACGCATACAGGCACGCACGCATGCCTGTACGCACAAGGCACGCATGCACGCACATAGGCATACAGCCACGCATGTGTGTACGCATACAGGAATGCGTGTACACAGAGGCATGCGTGTACACATAAGGCATGCGTGTACACATACAGGCATGCGTGTACGCATAATGCGCGCACGTACGCATAATGCGCGCACGTACGCATAATGCGCGCACGTACGCATAATGCGCGCACGTACGCATAATGCGCGCACGTACGCATAATGCGCGCACGTACGCATAATGCGCGCACGTACGCATAATGCGCGCACGTACGCATAATGCGCGCACGTACGCATAATGCATGCACGCACGCACAAGGCATGCACGCATGCCCGCACAAGGCATGCACGCATGCCCGCACGCATAAGGCATGCCCGCACGCATAAGGCATGCCCGCACGCATAAGGCATGCATGCCCGCACGCATAAGGCATGCATGCCCGCACGCATAAGGCATGCACGCATGCCCGCACGCATAAGGCATGCACGCATGCCCGCACGCATACGGCACGCATGCCCGCACGCATACGGCACGCATGCCCGCACGCATACGGCACGCATGCCCGCACGCATACGGCACGCATGCCCGCACATAGGCATACAGGCACGCACGTACGCATACACGCAGGCACGCATGTACGCATAAGGCATGCATGCATGTACGCATACAGGCATGTACGCATACAGGCACGCATGCATGTACACATGAGCATATGCAAGCAATGAAAAATTTGGCAGATGCAGCAGCTTACCTCGCTGAGTGATGTCAGATGGTGTCCGAGCGAAGCGAAATTCTTCTCGAAACGCGTCCAAACGTCAGGATCCTCTCCACACGTTATTTTGCAATAAGGCGCACAAATCTGCAAAAAAAAGACAGGTTGCGTCAGGTGGCGTCACGCAAATCTCAGGTGACGTACTCACCACACGTAGCGCACAAATCTTGGGTGTTGTCTCCACACGTAGCAGCGCACAGCGCACAAATCTCAGGTAATCGCGTCTCCACACGTAGCAGCGCACAGCGCACAAATCTCTGGTAACCGCGTCTCCACACATAGCAATGCAGCGGCATGCTGGGGATCGTGCTCGTGGACAATGCAGCGGCGACCATGCATGCAGCGGCATGCTGGGGATCGCGGCGACAATGCAGCGGCATGCTGGGGATCGGGCTCGTGGACAATGCAGCGGCGACCATGCATGCAGCGTCATGCTGGGGATCGCGGCGACAATGCAGCGGCATGCTGGGGATCGCGGCGACAATGCAGCGGCATGCTGGGGATCGCGCTCGTGGACAATGCAGCTGCATGGCGACAATGCAGTGGCATGCTGGGGGATCGCGCTCGTGGACAATGCAGCGGCGACCATGTATGCAGCGGCATGCTGGGGATTGCGGCGACAATGCAGCGGCATGCTGGGGATTGCGGCGACAATGCAGCGGCATGCTGGGGATTGCGGCGACAATGCAGCGGCATGCTGGGGATCGCGGCGACAATGCAGCGGCATGCTGGGGATTGCGGCGACAATGCAGCGGCATGCTGGGGATCGCGGCGACAATGCAGCGGCATGCTGGGGATCGCGGCGACAATGCAGCGGCATGCTGGGGACCGCGGCGACAATGCAGCGGCATGCTGGGGATCGCGCTCGTGGACAATGCAGCGGCATGGCGATAATGCAGCGGCATGCTGGGGATCGCAGCGACAATGCAGCGGCATGCTGGGGATCGCGCTCGTGGACAATGCAGCGGCATGCTGGGGATCGCGCTCGTGGACAATGCAGCGGCATGGCGATAATGCAGCGGCATGCTGGGGATCGCAGCGACAATGCAGCGGCATGCTGGGGATCGCGCTCGTGGACAATGCAGCGGCATGCTGGGGATCGCGCTCGTGGACAATGCAGCGGCATGGCGAAAATGCAGTGGCATGCTGGGGATCGCGCTCGTGGACAATGCAGCGGCATGCTGGGGATCGCGGCGACAATGCAGCGGCATGCTGGGGATCGCGCTCGTGGACAATGCAGCGGCATGCAGAATTGGCCGCCTCTCCGCCAATGCGCGCAGGGGAAGTAAGAGCGCAATTAAATGAGCAGATGCAGCAGCTTACCTTGGCTTTTAGTAGTCCTGTGTAAAACGTCCGCTGGCAAATCCACTTGCGCAAAAGATGTAAAACTTCCGCTGGCAAATCCACGTGCGCAAAAGAAATAATCACCTTTGGCAAAAGCACAAAAAATACCTGCAAAAAAGCGCAAAAAAAACCTGCCAAAAAGCACAAAAAAAACCTGCCAAAAAGCACAAAAAAAACCTGCCAAAAAGCACAAAAAATACCTGCCAAATCAATAACTGTCTGTGCCACACACGAGTGGCATGTAAACCGCGGGCAAGGCACAATCCTGTGTCCACACGAGTGCATGGCAAGGCACTGAACATGTGAAAGCGCGGGCAAAGCACAATCCTGTGCACGGCAATGCGCGGGCACGCCGCTGTTGGCTGAATCGGCCGCACAGGAGAACTCAGGCAGCACTATCCTGTGCACAGCAATGCGCGGGCACGCCGCTGTGTCACGTGGTGCCGATTCCAGCCAGCTGATTGGCTGAATCGGCCCCATAGGAGAACTCAGGCCTCCTTTGGTAATATGCTTCCGGGAGCTCTGCAACGCAACGAGAGAAGCGCAAGGCGGGGCAGACGAAATAAACTCGGGCATGTAGGGAAATGTAGTTCCTCAGCCCTGATTTCATTCAGTCACACTCACAGCAAACCGTTCATGGAAACTACAACTCCCGAGTATCCCTGCGTGCTTTTTAAACATCACAGCTTTATTTAAAAATTAACAAAAAAAAAACAACGTGTTTTCTACATCCGATGAGTTTTTGCGCTTGAACGTCATCCGTAAAGGGGGATATCGCAAACGTTTCCATTTTCTAATACAACTTGTATTAGAATACAACAATTAACCCCACGTCATGATTTCTTCCACATTAACAAATCCTATTGAAACGTTCTATATTTCAATTGGCGCGAAAATGCCTGTGTACGTTGTAACAACAGCCAAGGGTTAATAAAGTTTATTTTATACAAGGAAAGTAGGAGCGGACGGGCGGAACCTGCGAGTGCGCATGCTCGTTAGGTGCGTCCACCCTTTCGTTCTTTTTACAGCAACGCCCAAGTGCCATTGGTTCTGCTGGCTTGGTGACTCCGCCCGCCTATAACTAACCCCGCCTTCCGTTAACGGCGCTTGTTCGCTGCGTCATTGTGTCGGTGTCGCGCTGCCTCGCTCGACGACGACGACAGGAGAAGGACGGGAATACGCACGTAGATATTGTCTTCTTCCTGCATTTGTGTCCCCGTATCTTGTTGTTGTGTGGCTGGGAGTGTCCGCGCTGGGGTCCTGCATTGTCAGGCGGCGCTGTGTGACTGCGGCTGTGTGACAGTGCAGCCTATGCGCTCTGCAGGCCCGGCTGTAGGCTGCTGGTAACAAGTTGGTTACATTGTTACAATGTATCTTGTTACCCCAGCACTGTCTGCACACAATCCGCTTCCTGCCCGGATTGTCGCCTGGTGTCACTTCTGCCTTTACTGCTCATCTGTCTGAAGCAAAGTTGCTCCATATCAATGGGGGTTCCTGTTTTGTGGTGGCAGGGAGGCGATGTCTTGGTGGGCTGTGGAAAAGGTGCAGCATGCTGTGCTTCTTCCATTGCAAATCTGAAAGCGGATGGGCTCCGTTAGTCATAGGGGCCCGCCCGGTGCTAGTTCCTAATCAGAACCGGTCAGCCGCAGGGATCCCCCCTTTTCTGCTCCCTAAACGGAACAGGAAAGCTGAATCCCCAGTGCAGATGTGAAAGCAGCCTCGGGCCACTCACACAGGCGTTTTTTGTGAGCGTATGCCTGCATTTTTATGGTATAGTTAGTGCAGTAACAAAGCAGGGAAAGTAAGTTGACATCAGCATTTTTGTTTTCTCTTACTCCTCTATGTGGCATAGTAACAGTATTAAAAACCCTGTACTTGGTGCTTTTAACCCCCCATTCATTTCATTAGGCAATGTAGAACGTCAAAAAAAGAAATAAAAAATAATGCGCTGAACACCTGAAAATAGAATCTACAGTATTTGTTTTAACGGGTGCTAAAAAATGCTTGCTAAACACTGTAAAGAGAAGCCTTACACTGGCGCTAATTCCTTCCTGAGCATGTGGGTGAAGGTCAGAGTGGTCCTTTTCCGTGGATCGGTAGACTTGGGTTTGACTTTGCATGTAATGGAACCTGGAGAGGGTGTATTCCCTGCTTGTGAAAGGATGGGGCAGATGCTTTTGTCTAGTTGTAAACTAACAGCTTATTATCAATAGTAGATCAGTGGGGGTCTGGGAGCCCTGCCAATTAAAGGCCCTTTCAGAAGGGAGGATGCAGATGCCCGACAGCTGGTCCCAGCGATGATCGTTCCTATGATCTTACATAGGAGGATCATCACTTAGTGAATAGAGGTGGAGCGGGCCGGGATCGTTCCTGCCCACCACCATTCAGCCATTCATAGATGGACTGCCTATTTACACGGACGGATCCCTCCGTTTTCTGGTTGACGAACGATATGCACTTACACTGAGCGATAATTCGTTTGCATGCCCTTCCTCAAGCAGAAAACAGGGATCCGGACGTGTAACTAGGCAGTCGTTGTTCAGATTCCTACTGGGTCACAGGAAGCTGAACCATTATTGGCCAACATAAAAGGGCCCTAACTGCCAGCTGGGCCAGAGTACTCTTGTACTGAGCTGACTTCTGCAGGAAGTAAACAGCTCTGTTGCTACTGCAGTGCTCAGACTTGGCATTGTACTAAATTCCCTTTCCTTTTAATGAGAACTTGGGCTGCAGTACCCAGCCTGACCACTGCAGTGAGAACAGAGCTGTTTCCTGCAGTCATTGGCTCAATGAACAGCTCATTGTCAGGAATCCCAGGTGATGCTAATCTACTATTGGTGATCTGTCTGAGGGATAAACTGTCAATAGTTTAAAACTGGGCAAAATCTTTAAAGGGAACCTGTCACCAGGTATGCAGACCATAAACTATGTTGTGAGTACAGTAATATGTAGGGCTGTTGTGATTTGCCTAAAATTAGAACCGGCATGCAGAGCTATTTATACCACCTGCCAGGCGCGCCTCACTAAATAGCTATTATTATGTATGTATATATACATAATTATATATAGCCGCTCCCACATTGTAATATAGAGATTGTAACTACATTGCATTTACTGGTGTTCTCTTCTCTTCTCTGCAGTGATTGCCAGCAACATGGCCGAAACTGGTGGACATCAGTCTTCACATATTTCCTCCTCATCGGTTGGAGAGAAGAAGGGCAGCTGTGCAGGTAGACCTCCAGTTCCTGTACTTGTAGATCCCTGTGACATGTGCATGCAGATGTGTAGTGCTGCTCGGACACGCCTTATGACTCAGTGCTGGGGCTGCGGTGCGGCACTGCTGAACTGATGGATTCCTAGATTGTAGCAGAATACCTTAAAAGCTTACAATGTACTTCACGCGGTTGAAGCTGTAACTCCTTAGGCGCTGTTCGCACTGGCGTTATGCTGTTTCCGTCAGGGAGTCCGGTATTTTTGATGATCAAAATAATGCAATATGCAGAACTACTCTCTTAAAGAGAACCGCTCGCTTGCCTAAAGCACAATCAACAGTTATGGCGCTGTGGGGGTAGGTGACAGGGACCCGGGTGATTTATTTATCTAATCTTTTTATTTTTTTAAATGCTCACCTGTTTCCTGATGCCCGCGGCTGAAATCTGCACGCCGAATGAAGAGAATCTGCCTCTTCAGAATTCTGTGCGGGCACTCTCCCATAGACTTGTATAGGAGACCGTGCGTGCCGCAATCTAAAGTCAGATTTTCTGTCCTGGGGGGGATAAATAAATTAGAGAAAAAAAAATGCAGCACCATGTTCCCAGACACATCACCTAACAGCTCCATAACGTGGTTTATGGTGCTTTAGGCAAGTGATAGGCTTCCTTTTTAAACTTGCTACAAACCTGATTCCATTATAAGTCAATAAGGTGAGTCTGGATTTTTGGGGATCCATTTGATCATGATCTGTAATTGCTCTGATGTGAAGGACAGCCTCCGTAGGGTGAGCTTAGCCTTATAATCATTCTGATATAAAACCCATAGAAGCTGCCACCACGCCTTACCTTGGCAGATAAACTGGTATCTATGTAGTGCATGGGGGTAACCTCCTATTTTATGGGTTGCTGTGTAGGGGATAGAAGTCCAATGTAAACTGCATTGGAAGGAATACTGAAGTGGCGTCCTGTCATGTGATGCCTCTTAGCCAATCACTGCAAAATCTGGATGGCTTCTATATCATGCTATTGGTTTTTATGTATCGCAGAGACGGTTTGACAAATTCTTTTTTGTGGAATTCTCTGTGATGGTGAAGATTTTTGAGTTTCAGATATCTCCCATACAATACATTACATATATTCCTTGCACTGCCTGGTGGACCCATACATTTAGTACATGTATTTCTAGGGAACATCTAATGATAGGTCCAGAGATTAGAGGTCACCTATTCATTCCCAAAATATGAGGTGGATTCTGTACATGGGTGACTTACCTTTTCAGGCTGCCTGCACACAGCAGAGCCAGATTCTACATGCAGGTTCCAGCTGTGACCACAGCCGGCAACCCCGTGTATCTGCTATTGCTGTACTGCGGATGACGGCGGCCGCTCGCCATCGGTCATGCGCAGTACAGAATTTTTTTTTTCTCTGTGCCGTTGACAGATGATGCAGGTACCCGTGGCTTATTTGCAATGTTGGTTGTAGATGGGCTGTGAGCCAGACTGCTTGCGTTGAAGTCAATGAAAGCCCATACGTGAAGTCTGCAGCAAAACAGAACATGCTGCGTTTTGTTTTTTTTTTTCCCCCTCGCAATTCGCCTCCACGTGTGTAAAGGAATAAGCATGCTTTGAAAGGTTTTCGTGGCGGATCCTTCGTACAGACTCCTGCCGTGGATTCAGCAGCAAAAATCCAGTCATGCAGATTTGTCGTGGTGACATAACCTTCCTTTTAAAGGGGTTTTCCACATTTAGAAAAAACGGCAGCACGCTTATCCATGGCTGTGCCTAATATTGCAGTGCAATAATAGGCCTAAACTGCAGTACTTGAAATGGCCCAAAATCAGTGGTATTTTTGGGGAGGAAATAAAGACCTCTTTCTTATCCGAGCCAACACCTTTAGGGGTGCAGTCACATAACCACCACTTATATTGGTGCCTAAACAGCTAGAGCCTATTTTTTTCTGAGATGTTTTTGGTAAATAAAACCTAGAGGTGCTGCAGCAGCACAACATATAATTCAGTGAATAGCTGTGCTGTCTTGAAAATTTGTATTACTTGTTACATAATTCTGTGTAACCATGTACTGGTCAGTTTGTTACGTTTTGTGCTTATGTCATCTAGATTTCCATTTTTCTCAATTTGTCCAAAAGATGGGGCTAGCCATTTGCAGATGTAAACATTAAGGGCCATATGTCACTATGTTAGTCGTATACTAACCAATATTTCTTTGGAACATAGAACTTTGGAATATTGGTTTGGGATTAACCAGATAAAGAAACACAAAAAAAGGAAAAACCTATTAAAATAATAACATTTATATTCCAGCATATTCCTATTCCCCCCCCCCCCCCCACTTAATCTCCTCCTACCTTCATGCTTTTGTTTTCTTATATTGCTGTTTGAACTGTAGTCTGAGGAAATCTGTGTCCCAGCAGCTCTCCTTCTAGTCACAGTCCCGTGTCTGGCTGCAGCAGGACACCCAATTCATCTCTCTATCCTAAAAAATACAAGAACCTATGCTCACCTGCTCGGGACCCCTGTAGCTCTTGTGCCGTATCTCTTGTTCTTTCTACTGACGGTTTATATCGTGCAGTCTGTGTTGTCCTATATGCAGGCTGACCACTGCAGCCAATCGCTGTACACCGCTGAGCTTGTGATTGGCTGCTGTAGTAAACCTGTGTACATCATGTCACCAGCTGCAGGATGTAGATGGAGCTTGAGAGACAAACGAGAGATATGGGGCTGTAAAGATCTGGGGCAGGGGAATATAGACTTAGCATTTTCTAGATATGCGTTTCTTCCTCTAAAAGGGCTATCTCTGGGAAACCTCTTAGTACTGACATATTGGTCAGTCATTGGCAATATAAGTAATCGAATCTTCACTCTTATAGTTGGTTGCTGTGTTGTGCGTTTTTCTATATGTAGCTGTACTGTGAAAATATCAGGAGTTTACAATTGTCTGACTTAGCGTGAAAACCATTTTGAACATCCAATGCTTGAAGTGACAAGTGTGTATGTATTAATGACCTTGGGACACGCCTACAATAATCTTTACAAAGGTTAAAGAAGCACTCTGGGGGGAAGCAAATGATCGTTAGTAATGCAAATGGGGTGGTAGTGCTGGTAATTCTCTTACCAGGCGCTTTCTAGCTGAACCATGTGTTCCGTGGTACCGCATGACTCGCACTCTGATTCTCCGTCCTCCGATTAACACACAAGATGATGCAGGATTCAATCTGTGTTCATATAAGCCTCTCATTGAGAGACTGACGCTGCGGCATTCGTGGAGTCGGAGTCCAGGTCATGTGATGCTGCACAACACTGGAATGGGGCTTATAATTCAGGAGAGAATCAATTAAAAAAAATATCAGTACTTCTATTTACCCAATTTACACTACAAACAGACCAAATAATACAACATTTTTTCCTGGAGGGTTTCTTTAATTGCATACATGGGTATATATTGAGAGGGGTCACTTATTTTCAAGCTGTTAGGAAAACAAATTCAGTTGTGATATATAATGGGCAAATATCTTCAATTCTCTTATAATGGAAGCATCGCAGGCCGCTAACTAAACAGTCTTGTGTATTCATAGTGTTTATCTGCCACTAGAGTGGATGGGTTGAAATCTGCAGCAGAAGCAGCGTTGTGTTGCCAGAAACCACCTACAGATTATTTTAACAATATGTCTTATGTATTTGTGAATCCACCAGCGTGTGAGTAGATGCTGTATCCTGTGCCCAGCTGTTGTTGGACACAGTATGCTCCGCTTAGGGTATAGCTGAACATATGGCACTCGTAGACACGGTCTTCTGCTAGTACTAAGTAATTGAGTCAGGTTTCACTGTATGATATTACAGATGGCTAGAAGTTAATCCACAGACCATATGAAAGCGTTCTAATAACAGGATCCTATACTTTGTGTCCAGTTGTGTAAAGAACAATTCACTAATACTGATATACGTGGAATAACTCCACTAGTAGCGGGAAGAATGGGAGATGAACACTAAAAGTAGGAGGATGGGAAATGGAGACAACCAAAAAGGTACACAGAGGGATGGAGAGCCCACAGTTTACAGACCATTTCTGGCTGCACTGCTGCTAGAGCTGTATTAACATGAACGAGTTTTGTGTGTTGCGAGATGCACAACTCCCATGGAAATACACCCCATTGTTTCTATTGGGGCTATTTACATATGTGGTTGTTTTGGTTTTTTTTCCATTTCATATTGGAAAAATCAGTTTTTCAAGTGCAGTATTGGTCTGTGTAAATTACAGCCTGATATACGTGTGTTAATTTAGTGACACCCAGCTTGTTAGCCAAATGGGACCACAGCACCTTGTATATTAAAACTCAAGGGCGCCACTCAGGGCATTTAAGTTGAATGAGTAGGGACACGTTGTTTTTGAAAGGATTTTCCATTAAAAAGTGTTTTTTTTTTTTTGTTTTTCAACTGGTCAAATGTATAGTCCTGCCTATGTAAATTGATAGGGCTGCTCGGGCGAAGTGCTCCATTTCTCATTGCAAGCTCGAAAGAGGTAGGTCTGATACTGCTCCCTGCACATCATGCGGAGTGTTAAAACTTTTTTTTAACGCTCCTCCTGCTCACTGCAGACTAAACCCCTCTCACCCATCCTGTCTCTTATCAGAGGGTGCAGTTTGAACCCCTCCCTCTGCTCCATGTTCTACCATTATTATTTGCCTGTTTAGTAGGTTCATTGGGTGGTTCTTGCAGGGCAGTAGTGCATGTGTTGTATGTATCTTGACTGTACAGTCATGCTTCAGGCAGAGAATGGAGGAAGTTAAGCCAGAGGGGAGAAAGTTCTTTGGTCACTTTGTGGTTATCGTTCAGCACTGTGGCACAGGATCGTTCCCAGTGATGCCTAATGAAGTTACAGCAGTAAGATGGTCATGTGGCCGGTGGGGAGGCAGCAGAACAGTGCAGATATGTACCAGAGGTTCCCTCTACATGTATAGTGGACTACACTCGTAAAAACACCTGAGAATTTACTTATAGGTATGAGTAAAGCCCATCCGATGTCTGCAAACTATATATCTGCCATGCATGCATGCTGTGGAATTGTGAATAAAGGTTATAATACAAAGGTGTCCATTCTGAATACACAAAATACCCAGGGCACACTAACACAAAGGTCCTTTCACATTTTTCCCCACTGGCCTGTTTTTGTTAAAGGGGTTGTCCCGCGAAAGCAAGTGGGGTTCAGCACTTCTGTATGGCCATATTAATGCACTTTGTAATGTACATCGTGCATTAATTATGAGCCATACAGAAGTTATTCACTTACCTGTTCCGTTGCTAGCGTCCCCGTCGCCATGGTGCCGTCTAATTTCAGCATCCAATCGCCCGATTAGACGCGCTTACGCAGTCCGGTCTTCTCCCTAGTGAATGGGGCGGCTCGTGCCGGAGAGCTGGTCCTCGTAGCTCCGCCCCGTCACGTGTGCCGATTCCAGCCAATCAGGAGGCTGGAACCGGCAATGGACCGCGCACAGCCCACGGTGCACCATGGGAGAAGACCCGCGGTGCATCGTGGGTGAAGATCCCGGCGGCCATCTTAGTAAGGTAAGGAAGAAGTCGCCGCAGCGCGGGGATTCGGGTAAGTACTAAACTGTTTTGTTTTTTTTAACACATGCATTGGGTTTGTCTCACGCCGAACGGGGGGCCTATTGAGAAAAAAAAAAAAAAACGTTTCGGCGCGGGACAACCCCTTTAATACTGGTGGAATTTTTCAAAAGCTTCCACGGTCTTTTCTTTTAGTCGTAGTTTCTCCACGCTATGGACTCCTCCCATAGCAGCGTTAAGGTGCTGTGACTCCATTGCCATTGATTGGGCACTTTCTACTTCCTGCTCTAATCCTGACTACCAAAGAAGGCAGCCTGTTCACTGCCATGAAATTTGTTGCAACCCATGACAGCTGCTTGGCATTACATCAGTCGATTTCTTACAGGCTACACACACACGGGTGAGCTCTATATTGGGCCGAGTTTCTTGGCCTGACATCACGCTTGCCAACATGCGTTTTTCATGTTGATGCGAAGTGGTGTTCAAAAACGGCTCACATCACTCCTGTGAAACTGCAATCGTCAGGCACATGTTTCACGCACGTCGAAGGATCGCAAATGCTTCCTTTGGATTTCATTGGGAAACATCACATCGCACTTGCATGCTAATGCGATGCAATGTCTTAAGATCCCATTGAAAACAATGGGTACACCTCAATGCCACAACTTTCTTTTCCTCATATGAATAAGTACTTTCAAAGAATTGGTCTTATCGCACGAGTTTTGTGTGCATTGCACAAAACCTGTGCGAGGATGTTGCTCATGTGAATAAGCCCCAAATTGTTAAAAACAAAAAACTGATGTGACAGCTGCCCAAGACATTTAGCCAGCCCTTCAAGTAAGCAGATGGAAGGAGATATGATGTCTCTAATGGTGTGTTTACATGCCACAGATTTCCATGTACCAATACTGTGGATCTGTATGCATATTAGCCCTGTTCAATGCGTGGTTTGCTAATCAAATGAATGGGGCGAGGGCTCTAGATCATTTCCAGCATGTGAATAGGGTCTAGGGGGGAGTTGTTCCTGTAGACAGTAATACATTGCAGGGCTCTTTGTACAATGGCAAATATGGATTCTGAGTTGGTTTATAAGATCAGTAGTGAATTTTGTGTCTTGGAAGGCTTGGACAAGTCACTGCTTTCAGGCAATTTTCACGCTTTATTTAAAGGGGTTGTCCCGAGGCAGCAAGTGGGTCTATACACTTCTGTATGGCCATATTAATGCACTTTGTAATGTACGTTGTGCATTAATTATGAGCCATACAGAAGTTATAAAAAGTTTTATACTTACCTGCTCCGTTGCTGGCGTCCTCGTCTCCATGGTGCCGACTAATTTTCGCCCTCCGATGGCCAAATTAGCCGCGCTTGCGCAGTCCGGGTCTTCTCCTCTTCTCTATGGGGCTCCGTGTAGCTCCGCCCCGTCACGTGCCGATTCCAGCCAATCAGGAGGCTGGAATCGGCAATGGACCGCACAGAAGCCCTGCGGTCCATGGAGACAGAGGATCCCGGCGGCCATCTTCAGCAGGTGAGTATGAAGACGCCGGACCGCCGGGATTCAGGTAAGCGCTGTGGGGGTTGTTTTTTTAACCCCTGCATCGGGGTTGTCTCGCGCCGAACTGGGGGGGGGGGGTTTAAAAAAAAAAAAAAAAACCGTTTCGGCGCGGGACAACCCCTTTAATTGTTGGGGATCCCAGTTTTATTACTGCATTGTCGCCATTAATCAACTTACGAAGAGGCCTATGAAATGGCGCAATAAACTTCATGCACCTTTTTTATAATTAACCTTAGTGGCAGTAATGCATAATATTGCGCATTGTGATTATCGTGATACTTGGAGTAACAAAATCATAAAATACTATTTTTCTTTTTCTCCTCTGTTTTATACCTTTTAGGTCTTGTGAGTTTGCTCTTGTTTTGGATGTTGTGACTATATGGACTCTTTGCTATGCTGTCTTTCTGTTTGCAAAGTTGTGGCATCTCTAATCTTGAACATGTGGGCTGCTCCTTCCTTCACTTCCCCTGTTTCATGGCATGGATGTGCTTGTATAACAAAGCATGCTTTTGTTTCTCTTAATCATTCTCCAGAGCTAACGAGCCATAATCCCAATGTGACTATATGGCATGCATAGCAGTTACAATAATAGTTTGTAGTGTTAGTGGATTATAATTACACCAAAGCAAATTATTTGATGCAAACTTTCCAGTACTTTTTGAACTGTGGCTCTTAAAGAGGTATTCCGGCGATTCAAGGTGAAAGATCTATACTGTAGAATGTGATGACATGTAATTGCAATAGAACTTGTTTTACAAAGTAGCAGAGATATTGCTTTCTGGCAGTTTTGCTGAGATGGGGCCAATATCTATAAAAATCAAAAAATCTGCCACCTTGTGTATTCCTCTCTGGTTCCTTAGTTCTACTTTTATTTTTGGATATATTTGCTCCTGGTGTGCAGAATTCTATGGTTAACTAGAGGATACGGACTACAAATGGTCTTCTGTAATCATGTTTTATCCAAAGCTTCTCTGAGGCTCTTCTGTACACAGACAAGGGCTGTAGAAGCGTACCAATTCCAGCGTCCCAATATATTAAGCCTGACATTACTAGTTTACTGCAGTAAACATGCTGTTATTACACATTTGCCATTTATGAAAGTTGGCATTTGAGTGTGGAAAAATGCTCATTAGAGCTGGAGATCTGGCTTACCAACTACACTACCTTCTTACTGTTGACCGGGTACATACCATGTAAGGCCTCCCGCACACAGGTGTTTGCAGAAACGCAGCGTTTACTGCAGATTCGGCCTGGGTTCAGCAGCGCTGGCATGTCTTATGCCACTGTTTGGGCTGAAAAAAAAAAAAAAAGTTGATTTTGACGCTTGTGTGAGCAGCCCCATTGAAATGAATGGGAGCCTTGTACAGCGTTTAGCGCTGCTTTTTCAAGTCTGCGTGTGTAAGGGAGGCCTTAGTATACTATAACAAGAGGTATCTTCTACATCTAGAGAAAAGAAAGTTTCTACATATAAATATGTTCACACGTAGCAGAAATGCAAAATCCGCAGCATCTCCGCAAAAGAAACTGAGTCATTCTGTACGATCACTGTGGGATTTGACTCAGAATCAGCCACTTATCTGCAGTGGATTTTAGCAGCCACAGTGCTCCCTCTCGCCTTGCAATGCTTTGCGCCGTTGGTACTTCTCCTTCACCTGGCGGGCTCTAGTGAGTTCAGTGCCACTGCGCAGGTGATGCCACTTGCACATCACCTGACCAGTGGCGCTCACTAGAGTCCACCAGCTGAAGGTGTGCACTGACAGTGCAAAGAATTGCAGGGTGAGGAGGAATGATGTAGATCCATTTTTTTTTTTTCCTTTTGGGTGTGCGTGTTACATAAACTAGCAATACCGAATTTGTCTGTGTTTTAATATAACTACATTGGAATGAATTATTATGCTATCTGATACATTGAGACAGATTTTTCCTCTACTAGATCAGGCTTGCAGATTCTCATTCCTAGTATAGAAGCAGTAAATGGTCATCTGTTGTCTTAAACAGATGTAACCGAGAAATAACTAAGGCTGTCTGTCCAGCGGTGATGATCCACGTGCGATAAATGGCACGCGGAAAAGCTTTCCAAAGCGTTCCTATGGAAAGTGTGGTGCCAGTGTCCACCAGCGGAGAATCCTAGCGCTTCTCCGCTCGTGGGATTTAAATTGCCGCGATTCTTCGCGGTGAGCCTGACAGCACTACCCCCTCCTCCCCCGTGGCGGAATATCGCGGCGATAATCTTCCTCAGCCATGGACAGGGGGTCTAATATATCTAAAGTTGGATGTAGACATAGGATGGCTGTTGGCCAAACCTGTATGTTATTTCTAGCAAAAGTAAATGCCTCTGTTGCTCTGTCCTAGGGATTCCTTCTTGGGTTGAGATCAGACTTCGGATTAGTTTTATGGCCAATATTTGATGTGACAATATTTAATTTATCCATCAATGCCTGTAAATATATAGTACTGTTGTGCAGCATTCACATCTATGAGATAGTGAGATACTGTTGTGCAGCATTCACATCGGATAGATGGATATCTAATTTTTTTTGTTAGTAAAAATATTGACTTGACAGAAACCTAGTGCACCTCATTATGGTCTTTGTCCATCGTATTTGTCCTATGACAAAGCAGAATTAAGTTAACACAATTGCTAACACAGCCCTAGGCTATGTTAGAAAGTTAATGGCAGAAAGAGCACTTGGTCCATCCAGTCTGCATCCGTTTTCTTTATTATTCTCTTAAGATAGATAATGCACTTATTCCAGGTATGCTTTAAATCATTCTTTCACATGACAAATTTTGCCACAGATTCTGCATAAAATCTGTAGCAAAATCTGTCGGTGTATTAATTCAAATCCGTGCCCTAGTCTTCGCTTCGCAGACCTCAAATCAGCTTTGTTGAAAGAAAAGGAGTGCATGTCACTTCTTGGCTTGGAATCCTGATTTGGAGATTTGCATCCTAATTTGCCCCATTGAACTAGGATTAATGTGTGGACCAGTACTGCTACAAATGGTAATCCACAACAGATGAGTGGTTCCACCATCCACTAATGGCTTAGATGCCACATTCAACATTGACCGTAGCACAGTGGTTAAATAGATGCCATTGCAGCCAGCTCAAATTGCAGATGTCAGCTGCTGAATACAGCTGACAGCCATAAAGTATGAAGTGCACTCAGCCACCGAACCACTACTTACTGGCCCTGTGACCATCGTGTTGGGAAGGGGACGGAGGGGTATTCCTGTCTTCGGAAAATGCTTGGCACATTTTATGTTTTTATCCTCTATAAATAATGTACTTTCAAGATCTCTTCCTTATCGGTTTTCAAGATGTCTGCATGTTGGAATTCAATGTAAATATTCGATTATGTTCAAGACTGAGTCCTCGCACTACAGTAGTGTGCCACATGGCAAAACCACACGTTCTACTGCAACTTGCACTAGTTAAAGGGGTTGTCTCGCGAAAGCAAGTGGGGTTAAGCACTTCTGTATGGCCATATTAATGCACTTTGTAATATACATCGTGCATTAAATATGAGCCATACAGAAGTTATTCACTTACCTTCCCTGCGCTGGCGTCCCCGTCTCCATGGCTCCGTCTAACTTCAGCGTCTAATCGCCCGATTAGACGCGCTTGCGCAGAAGGGTCTTCTGCCTTCGGCTCGGTTCGGCAGCAGCGGAGTTCTGGCTCCGCCCCTTGTACGCATCATCACGTAGCTCCGCCCCTGTCACGTGTGCCGATTCCAGCTAACCAGGAGGCTGGAATCGGCACACGTGACGGGGCGGAGCCACGCGATGACAAGTAGAAGGGGGCGGAGCCAGAACGCCGCTGCTGCCGGACCGAGCCGAAGGGAAAAGACCCTTCTGCGCAAGCGCGTCTAATCGGGAGATTAGACGCTGAAATTAGACGGAGCCATGGAGACGGGGACGCCAGCAACGGAGCAGGTAAGTGAATAACTTCTGTATGGCTCATATTTAATGCACGATGTATATTACAAAGTGCATTAATATGGCCATACAGAAGTGCATAACCCCACTTGCTTTCGCGAGACAACCCCTTTAAGTTTTTTTTTATTTTTTTTTCGTTTTTTTTTTTCCATCAAATGGCATAGTCAAGAATTTCTTCATTCTTCCCTGTTCCTTCTCCTGGATGCCTAACAGTGGCCTCTATCACTCATAAGCAAGAATGCCATTGAGCGACACTAAGGGCTAATGCCCACAGCCAGATGCCTGCCACGTTTTACGTGGCAGAAAGCCGCTGCGTTACCCCGGAGCTATTAGGTTCAATAGAACCTAATAGCTCAATGACCATGCTGTGGAATTCTGCAGCGTGAAACAAAACCGCAGCATGTTCTACTTGCCGCGGGAAAATGTGCGGCCAACTTCCACTGTAGTTAATGGAAGCCGGATGTAACTCTATACTTCCGCTGTAGCACACTGCCAGTCACGTCATTCCACACTGCCGGCGCGTCGCGCTGTACTTCGCATGCGCGCTGGCTCAAGGGATGGGAACAGCGTGGCGGATCCAGGAGGTGAGTATGAGAGTTTTGGGGGGATGCTGTGACGGACTTTGCTGCAATATTCTGCTAGCAGATTCCGCCATGGCTGTGGGCATGAAGCCTAAGTAGTCCGCCAATTCCAATTTTATATTTAATGCACTTCTTAGCAGTGTCGCTCAATGGTATTCAGCAGCTGCTTTCAGTGCTCACATCAGGGGAACGACTGGGAAGGTAAGTATAAAACTTGTATCCCTGGACTCCATGGGTTACCTACTTTCCAGAAGCTTGGCATATAGAGCTAAAAGTAGGTCACAGACTCCCTTTAAACTTGAACGTCATGAGCTTTTTTTTTTTTTAATGCCTCCATTAGGGCTTATTTAAACGAACGAGAAACTTGCGTGAGTTTTGTGTAATGCTTTATTTGCAATTTTGGTTGTTCCCACGGGAGGAATCTCCCATCGTTTCCTATGGGGCCTGGGAAACACAATTTTTCGCACGCGTGAAGATCACAATTTCACAGAAGCAATGCGTTTTTGTTCTTAAATCAAAAATGCATCGTTGTGAAAATTGCATGTTGGCAAGTGCAATATCAGGCTGAGTTTCTTGGCCCAATATCACGCTTGCCCATGTGAATGTAGCCTTAAACAGATGCAGTTACAGCCTATGGATGCCACTGTTGGACATTTATCACCCATAAGCTATAATGGCATCTGTTAAACATGTACATCATGGAATATACACTTTAATTGATGCCTGTAATGGATGTCATACAGTGGTATCAATATTAGAAAGGAAAGGGGATGAAAAAAAAAATATATTACACAATATGTCTTCTGGTTGAACTCCGTGATAAACGAACATCTACCATCCAGGGGGAGGCCACTTTCTGCCTCTGTGTGACTTATGCACCCCTATAGACTTTAGAGGATTTTTTCCTACATTAAAGAGCTAGACATTTTTGGGACCTTTTTCTGACTCTAGATTTATGCTCTGTAATAGTTTATAACTGCTTTCTGCATTACATTTACGTAAGCTAAAATAAACGAAAACCTTAAAAACAATGTGAGGCGGTGGATAGTATATGCATTGTTTTGTATTAACTGGATCTGAGATGGTTATTCAGAACTGATCCTTCTGTGATAAATTATGTATTTTCTGTAAGACTACAGCTTAACCTGCCAATAAAGTATCCTTATATAAGAATAAGAAACTCTGCTATATTCCATAAGTGTTTATGTACTTGTATAGTGATGGTAATTCACTAATGATCTGGAGATGTTCTGTATTACCCACTCAGATATGTACTGGTATTTAAACTCCCAAAATTATGCAACAGGGGGATGCTAAGGACCATCTAAATATGGCATTGTAGATCACGCCCTCTTGTACCCTTCTGACCACTCTTTGTTATTGCTATCATTGAGTTAGTTGTAAAAGTCTTTGCCCTGTCATTAAGCCACCGTATTTATTAGTCGGACACTTTACAGACTTTTCTCTGACGCCCTTTTCTCCAGAACATCATCCTAAACACCCCAGTCCAGAATCTCCTGGATCTCCTTTTGAAATGATTGCCAACAGCTCAGGCTTTGACTTAAAGGACTGTGAAGACAAAGCTATTAACCATGGACTTTCACAAATTTCTGCCCAATCTCCTGGGACCGATGAACCACTCTTAGCTGAGTATGAAGACCAAAGGTTTTATGTTAGTAAGGAGGATCCATTTATGAGCAAGTTTTCCATGCAGAATGTCATAACACATAGACCAGAAGACTTTGAGCCTGGACATTTGTCTACTTTGGAAGCACCTATTAAATTGATTGACCATCAAATTGGGTTTTTGCAAGAAGGCACAGAAGAAATTTTTAAGCCATCAATAAACGATTCAAAGGCTGATCTTCGATGGCCAGATGCAGAGGAAGACTTGGATAGCTCTGGAGAGTCTGATGACACAGTTATAGATGCTGGGTGGAGAGTCAAGGCTTCGGTCGCAGATCCAAAAGACCATGCAGAGGATGGCTGGGTTGAGCTCAGTGATACCCGCCAAGAGAATGAACCTAGGAGCGAAGCAATCAAGTCTGATAATGCTATCAATTCCAACACATTACCTTTAACCAGTAGTGCTTCTGAGAAGCTAAGCAGCACAATTTCAAAGACCCCTGACTCTCCACATAATGAAGGTTTTGTTGACCTGGTAGAGACTTGTGTCAACGACACTCATACAGGAACTACATATTATTCAGAGTCTGAATCCTTAGAAGATAAAGTGCAGGAGAGTCTTACAATTGAAGCACTTAAAGCATTGGCTGCTGGGGTGCAAGACTGGAATTCAGAAAGTCGTGAATCTTCTCCTGAGATCCTGTCTCCCCAATGTACCCATCTTCTGGAATTAAAAGAGCGACTCAATCAAGCAGAACTACACCTCGAATCTGCTGTTGCTATTACAACTTTAAAAGGTAAAGAAGAATTGTTATCCAATGCACCGTTGGCATGATCCTCACATTTTTGACTTACACCATTCATGCCCAATCATCTGTTGTTGGCATGCACTACTGGCATGAGCCATGAACCACTGGCATGCTCTAGATGTCTTAATACCCATTGCAGATCTGCATCAGTGATGCCCAGCGGCACATCTTTGACTCACCGCATGTGCAACTTGCTCTTGGCAAAGCAACCTGCCCTCTCTGTACACATTGCTGCAATGCACGGCTATCTGACTTTTTAACCTGCTTTTACCTTTATGTAAGTTTGAATTGGCATGTATGTATCCTCCCTATAAAGTCTTCCTTATCTATTGTGCATTTAATTGTATGTGTGTGCGTATATATAAATATATATATTACATACATCTCATTCTCTAGCTTTCAGTAAAAGAAAATGGCATCTAGAACCCATTTATTCTTAATTACGTTAGGTTTATAGCTGGCTTAGGTTTTATTGAGCGGTTCATGAAATTCTTGCCACACCAGTTATACTGAAAAAAATATTTAGTTTTATAAATGTAAGCTGTCAGCTTCCCCCCCCCCCCCCCCCCCTCCAATTTCTGTGTTCAAGGAATAGTGATATAAATTTGTTTTAAAGGGGTTGTGTTTATATACCCATTATTTTTCTCCCCCTCCCCAAATGACCCAGAACAGAGGGGACTCAACAAGAGTAGCTCCCGTTGTGGTGGGCATTCTGCTGTCCCAGTATAACAAGACGGACGTTGTTGGGAATGGCTGCCTTGTAGTCCTACCATTTCCCTGACTCGGCAACTGAAGGGTTAATGTGCAGGTTACAGCTGAGGGGCGTAACTTAAAAGGAGAACCGTAGCATTGCCTCCTGTGTAAATACGGTTTATTAGGGGGGGGGGGGGGGGAGGGGTTGGCTCCTCCTGCAGCCAATCACAGAAATGTGAGGAAAGAAAATGGCTGATCTCCTGGGACCCTTTTTTTTTTTTTTGGCTCGGTGTTGCTATAAACTCTAACTAAAGCTCATCTTTTGTGAAGGGAATTTTCTGACAAAGGGTGGGGTAAGCATGACGGGAGTTATTTTTCATTACCTACGGCAAATATGTTTTTGGGTGTATTGGGACCTTTTTAAGACAGTTTGCCCAATTTCCACTGTCTTTACCATAGTACGTCATAAATGTCTTAATTGCATAGATAAGATCTTTTCCTAGAGTATAACAGTTTATAGAAATAGTGACTGCTACACAAGGAACTATTTGAGCCCATGTCCCTTCACCATGAACAACTAGATCCATTCCTGCTATTCTGTTTTGTTCTAATGTATCTTAGAAATTGGCGGGACGCTCTAGAAAACTGCTGTACAGTAATATACTTATTCCATTCCTTCTAAGAACGTACATAGTATCAAGCCTTTCTTTGATCGAGCTGTATTGTGGTGCCATTGATCTAGTTGTTACCCGTGTCTTGGTGGGCTGGGTGAGATGCTAGTTCAGCTGAAGCATACTGCAGTATGTATGCCATGAAGTATTGATGTGTGTTAATCACTTGACTGACATTTTTTTAGCTTATATAGAATCGGGTATTTTTAATCAAGAGCTTTTACTTGTAGCTTTAAAGGGCCACTCCAGTGAAATTTTATTCATTATATAGCTTTTCCCTCAGCATATATGTGAGCTAATGTTTGTCTTTCTGTCTGGAACACCTGGTTCTGACCAGCTCAGATCTACTTGGGGGTTATGTATTCACCAATTAAGTAAGCTTCACACTCTGTGTAATGCTGTTACATACACCTACCGCAGAAACTGCTTACAGGGGGACACAGGCAATTCTGTCATAAACTGATGATCACAGTCATCATAGAGGAGATCACAGCTCTTCCTCCGGACTGTGTACCTGTGCTCTATAGCTTATCTAGGCGAAATTGATCGGAGCCGCGCCTGCAAATACGAGTGCTGGCCAATACACGGGTTAAAGTAGCAATTTCCACTCGGACCCTGGTGTAGCCTGGCACTACCTTAAAAACTCCTTTTAAACTGTCACCCCAGCAGGCAAAAGTGGAATCTCCTCAGCTAATGCTGTGCTGGTGCATCATTGGATAGATGTGAGACAAGGAAAATGTCAGCCTGAAGATGGTGCCTGATAAGTATAAGACAGGGGCTGGAATACACTGAGGAGACCTCCACAGTGCGGTAGGCAATTGGGTGAAGATGGCTGGGATGGAAAAAAATGTTTTAGCTAGGGTTGCCCTTTAGTGCTTGTGCCTGACTGGGTGCACAACCTTTTTTTTTTTTATTGCAAGTCAATTTACAATTATTTTGCTCTTTGGAATGTAACTGCATTCTTCCAGAGAGCATTGTTGGCTCATGCTTGCATGAGTTTACTTAGTTATCTGTTCCTGGCCTGTATGAAAAAGGATTAAAGCAGGCCATATACATTAGTTGCTTCGCTTTATCCGAATCTTTGGACAATTATGTTGGGGCAATCTGAATGCCCTCTGTCATTAAGTAATGATCCTCTGTTAATTTCTACATGCTTAATCTTTTCTCCTGGGGAAGGAGCATTCCCAAAGGTTACAGCTTATCTCCCTCACTCTATTGAAATTGACATGTATACTAGGCCAATCCTACATGCATGTCTGATTTGGGAGAAAGGGCTTTCTTAAGGTACCTTTTACACGGTAGGCCTGTTGGACACATAAGCGCCCAACAGCCCTGCCAGCGACTTAACGTAGAAGTGATGGTCTTTCAAACGCTTATAGACGAGCAACCTCTGTTTGAGCGAGAAGCTTCTCTGCAGTTGTTTCGACTAGCGACAACTCTGCTGCTTCTCTCTGTGCCATGTTAGAGCAGTGTGTACACAGACCGACGGTCCCCTGAGATCGCTCATGTGAGCGATTTTGTTTGGGTGTCTTATCTGACCATGTTAAAGTATCTTTTAGGTGTGAGGTCAAAATATCTTCTCTCCAGTGTCTTTATGTACACAAGGAACACTTTGGTTAAAAGCTTTCAATGTGGTAATACATCTGCAATAGCTGTTGGCAGAATGCTTGTTTGACAAACAGCTATTTCTCCTGACTACCCATATAGATGCATGTTTGGTTCAGCCCAGCAGGCACGTGCTCTCAATAGAGAAGGGCTGGGCTGCTGCCAGACACTAATAGCAGCAGCTTATCTCCCTTTAGAATCAAAGTATCTGTTAGGCTGAAATTCACATGCCCAACCCTTCTGTTCCACCGACATCAGCTGAATCTCTAATATGCCTTAAATGGTTTGCCATACATACTAATTTTGGCAGACCTTAGGGCGCATTCATATGGGCGTACTGCATTCCATATATTTAATACAGTATTTCCTTTTTTTCCTTTTGCCGTGACCGAAATAGTAAAAATATGCAAATATGAATGAACTCGTTGAATCAATGAGATTTGAGAATTTTGCGTACATAAATACGTGGCGTATATACGCTTGTGTAAATGAGCCCTTAGTCTGTGTGGCCACATTTTTTTAGCGTTTTCCTTTTTGGCTTCAATTGGTGTTTGTCATATCGGGAACCACTGGCACTGCAATCAACAGCTAAGAATAGGGCTGAACATAGTTTTCCTGGCAAGAACTAGGCTGTTGATGAAGCTGCACGTCAATAAAGCGATTTTTCTTAAGGCGTGTGACACATGGAGCTGTATTGTTGGCATCTGTAGCTAATGAGCAAGCGGTGAAGAAAATGGCATTGTGAATAACCCAGTTAAAAGCTGGCCATAGATGTAACCATCGTTAATGACCTAGTTGATTTATCAGTCATTTCTGGTAATTGCTTTCTCTAGGATACTAAAGCAATCCATTTCAGCCAGTGGACATATACTCAGATCAGTCAGAGCTCCTTATTCATGCGCCAGTATTTTTCTAGACTGGTAGGCTCTGTTCTCACGTGGTCGATTCCCGCCGGTAATCTCGCGGTTTAGCCGCAGCGAAAAAACGCAAGATTTCCGCCGGGAAAGCACTGCTTCAAAACCTGCGGCACTTAGCCACGGGTTTTGGAGTGGCTCGGCCGCACGTTTTTCCGTTGTAGACGGTCCACACCGCAGAGCTGGTTTCTGCCAGCTTTGCCACAACGAATTGGCCGTCCCACGTGGACGAGATTTTTGACAAATCTCGTCCAAATGGCTGGCTAATCCCTGGATTAGCAACCACAGGTGGATTTGCCACAGCGAAATTCTGGGCGGAGTTTATGCGGCAAATCTGCTCTGTGTGAACCCAGCCTTAGGGGTACAATCTGTGTTAAAAATAAATAAATAAATGTGGTGCAGTTCAAATATGTTTCATAGGGGGGATGGGGTTGAGGTTCCCTAGTTATAGGGTTGGTACTGGAGTCCTAACAGGATTGAAAGGTCTAGTTGCCACCTTATGATCAGGCAGAAGTGGCAACGGTCTGGGCATAGGAGTCTAGCATACATACCAATAAAAACAGACCCACATTTATCTAGTATTTTCAGTAGTTCAAATAGTCAGGTCAATTTTCAGTTTACAATAGTAATAGTGTTTGGGTAATGGTGTTTTTGTTCCCTTCATTGTTATCGGTTCAATGGGTTTCCCTGAGGGTAACCGTTTAATCAGGAACCCTCATGAGCCTCTTGGGTTTAGAGAGAAATAGTTGATTTTAGGTGTCATGCCCACAGCCAGGGTGGATGATGACTTTGAAATATTGCAGTGGAATCAGACCCAGCTCCCCCCCCCCCCCCCCCCCCCCCCCCAGAGACTGCATACTCACCTGTCCATATCCGCCGCAAGTGTCTCACCCGGCAAGCCGGTGTGCAGTGCAGGACATGACACACCGCTGCTGGGCTGTGATGCGGATCCCGCTATACTTCCGCCGTGCCCACTGTGCGGAATATTGCAGGACGGACTGCTTCCACTGACTGCAATTGAAGCCATCTGTGTGTGGTGGTTTTTTGTTTTTTTTTCTTTTCTCCACTTTCCCCACACAACATGCTGCGATTTCTCCTCCGCGAGTGGAAAATCTCAGTTGATTTCCATTCGTGGGCAGGGGAGAATCTTTTAACATAGCAGGTCTATGGCCACATGCCTTCCGCGAATTCCGCAGCTATAATCCGTCTGTGGGCATTAGCCCTTATTGTCACTGAGTCACTATTTCTCTATTACATATCCTCAAGATATGTCCTGGACTGGCATGCACTGCTCTAGACCTATTTTATACGGGTTGTGAAGGTTTACAAACACTTAATGAAAGCCCGTAGGCAAAAAAAAGGGGGAACTACAGTCCAATGGAAAGTGATGAAGATGCCACTTTCCCTAATTAGAGAGATTGCAACATTTCATATATTCATGTGTTACTGATGTATACTATAAAATAATGTGCATTGTTTAACCTCAGCCCGGTGATTCCTTACTATGCTAATTCCGATCTCCTGCTTAGTGTAATGCAGAGTGACCACAGCTTGACAGAAGACATGGATTCTTTTACATAACTAATGTTACTAAAATTCCCTGACTAACACTTCCATGTTTCAGAATATTCCACTTTATTCACTTTTTTTTGTCATGATCTAAAATGCTAATGTACAGGTTTACTATAAAAAAAAGAAAAATATATCTAAACACTGTCAACATTTTAGAGAAACCAAAGTAGTATTAACACCTTAAGGACCAGACACTTTTTAGGGATTTTACCCATGTGGCAGTTTTACTGCTCCATTTTTTTTTTCCTTTAGCTACTAAAATTATTTTTGCTGCTTTTTTTTTTTTTTTTTTCCCGTGACATATAGGACTATTTTTTTAATATCTTTTTTCACTGACTTTTTTTTCCGGTTTTTTTTTTTTTAGTTTTATTGGGGGTAAAATGCTAAAAAAAAATGTTTTTTTAACATTTATAGTTTTTTTTTTTTTTAAATTCTTTTTATATTTACACTAAAATAAAGTATGGAAATGGATTCCTCTATTTCGGACGTTTTGATATATGGTATGTATGGTTTTGGTTTACAGGGCGCATACAGCGATGTTTTTTGTTGGCGTCTGCTTTGGGTTATTCTTTCTTTTGTATGTATTGTTTTATTGTGCTATTTTGTTTTACTTATGTATGTAATTGTGTTTTTTACTATCTATGTCCCCCATGACGTCATATAAGACCTCTGGGGGACATTCACTTTTTTTTTTCTTAACTTTATTTGACACTTTCCCACAATAGCTAGGGCGTCCATAGGAGCCCTAGTTATAGGGGAAAGCAACCCCTGTGGTGACATTAGTCACCTGCAGAGCTGCCAGGGTCTAAGTCTGATCCTCCAGCTCTGCATAGCAGGGAATCCCGGGAGGTCACATGACCCCCCCCCCCCCCCCCCCCAAGGCTCCCATAGTGAAAGTACTTCTTACTTTCACTTTGCCCATACAGTGCTCTGAGCACTGTATATTGGGTAAGCAGAAGGCAGGAAGGGTTAAAAACCCCTCCTGCCTTCTGCTCCGGGTTATCAGCTGTTGCTAACAGCTGATAACCCGTTCCTGTCTCTGACTGATTGCAGAGGCAGGAGACTTAGAGCACCGCTGTATTTTTACTATCGGCGGTCCTCTAAGCCCAGGACCAGCCGCCGTATATATACAGTGGCTGGTCCTAAATGGGTTAATATAGCCAAAATGCTTATACAAACAAGACATGTACAAAAAGTTTCAGATGTTCTATATGTGAGCCTTTGCACAAACCCAATGCACTTGTCCCCAGACTACAGGTGTCTCACAGAACTTTCCCTTTTGCATAAACTACCAGTAGTTTTTGCGCTCTACGGGTGCTCGCATTATGGTGACGTCGCAAGAATCTGCAGTCAGAAACTTTAATCCCAGCTCTCTGCTACTACATATATTGTCTATCTCATGTCCACGGGTGGATCGGATTCTATGTGCAGGAGCCCGCAATGGAATCCACACTGGCCGAGGACACTGATTACCCGTCCGGGTCTTCTATTTTCTGCACTGCGGATGTGTGTGTGGAAGCGCCGGCCGGTGTGTCGCCACACGTGTGCAGTGGAGCCTTTTTAAAAAACGCTCCTGCGAAAGCAGGAGTTCAAGCCCTCTATGCAGGAACTGCACTGAAATGGAGTATGCTGTGATTTGTTTACAGTACCAAAAGGTCCACAAAACAAATCCGCATGCTTAATTTATCTGCGGACGCCCGTGTTTCTCTATGGGCGACTTTAACTGTGGATTGTCCGTGTGGATTCTGCAGTTCAAGTCCGCTTGTGGATATTGGGCCTTACTGTTTTGGTTCTATAGAATGTTGGAAGGGTCTTTAATAGTAACCCTGTGTATGGTACTTGCATGCCCTCTTAGCTTCTCTTCAGAGAAAGTGTGTTTTTGTTTTCTCCGACCGGGGTGAATGGCATAGGAAGCGATGCACAATACATGCAAGTTTACAGTGTATAATCTTTCAGATTATTGCTGGTTCATGCAAAGCTGTAGATGGTCATTCAGTGTAAACATTGCCAGCAACTGAACTACCATTCTTTTGCTTATAATTCATCAGGTTTATTCAGGCATAAAAATCAAATGCTGATCAGCCTGTGTATACAGGCAGTTCATCTGTGACTGGAAGTAGGTGGAAGGAGATCTGTCACCATTCACTGAACCATTATCACTCCTGTCTATCTGAAAGCATAGGATTGATCATCATGAGCGTAAAAGGACCCTTAAGCGGATCTCTTAACCGGCTAATAAGTGCAATTAAACAATGCAAAGCAGTTGTTAGTCTCTGCTTAGAGAGGCAGGGGAAGCACTACCCTTGTAAGGAGAGTCCTACTCTCACATAGTGAGAAGTCCAGAGTTGACATTTCCCCATACTATATAGCCCTGATCTAGGAGCAGCATAGTCTGACTGAACTGGTTTAATTACCGGATCTTATCGTTAACTATCTTCCTGATTATTGGCTATGGCTGCCCTTTTATTACACTTATTCCTCAGTGTTATCTCTCACATGTGTTTAACTAGTTTTACGCTATGCTGTAAAGTAGATCTGTGTGTCAGTCAGTCTAAGCTGTTGTCAGTACTACGTACCTGGCAGCCAAGTGACATGTGACTAAGATCGCTTTCAGACTCTTAAGTTGTATCCAAATTACAGACGTCTGAAAGCAGTTCATGCAGCATAAATATTGGTATCCAAACAGAATTTTTTTTATTTTTTTTTTATTCATTCTCGAGGCATAACTAAGGCATAAGTAAGACTACTTTACTGGATACCAGGCTGTGCAGATTATCGAATACTCAGAGTATGTTAATTAATAACTATCCATTTCTCTTTCTTAGTTCACGACCTGCTTTTCTGGAGAGATGTGAAGAAATCTGGAATGGTTTTTGGAGCTGCAATGGTTCTGCTCTTGTCACTTGCAGCCTTCAGCATCATTAGTGTTATTTCCTATCTGATTTTAGCCCTACTCACCGTTACAATTAGCTTCCGTGTCTATAAGGCTGTCATGCAAGCCGTCCAGAAGACTGATGAGGGGCATCCTTTCAAGTAAGTTTTGTTTGTTTTTGTTGTACAATAAGTTTTATAGTAGTGCCTATTCAAGAGCCAGTGTAAATCCTTACCCTAAATGTTAAGTAAGTTAGACACACTTTTTTTTTTTTTTTCTTCATTGTGTAACCAATCTGGAAATTCTCTTCATTTGGGTCATGTGATCTCATGGTGACCACCTGGGAACTGCCTGTCTCTGTTCTCTCAAGGGGTCATGGTTTCGGTCACCAGGGCTTCCTGTATAATGGGATTACACAGACTGGACTCCAGTTTCTTCACTAGAGGAGGTGGCAGAAACCTCTTTCACATTATTGCTGATGGTTAATGTTCCTCTCATACAGTTATAATGAAGGAGATGGCTTGTCCTCAGTGACTATGTATTCTCTTAAATAAGTTTAAAAAAACCAAAATTATGCAAAGGATAATGATTACCACTCCCAGCAAGGGAAAATCTAAAAATCAAGATGATGTCGAAGTATCGCAGGTGGCTGCACTGCATGGAAATGACTGCAATATACATAGCAGACCCATACAGAGTATGACAGCAATCGATCTAGTGGGGTTGGGGGTGAAGTGAGTAACTTAGAGGTCACTTTAAATATAAGTTCCTTCGAGATCTATGTGTGTTCTAAATTACTAAAGGCTATTGGCCTATACGGTTACCAAGGTTATATTGTACTTCTACAGCTCATGTCTGGACAAGTATGATAGAAGGTGTATGGACAATTATTTTCTTAACAGTAAACTGCCCCAGCAAATTATAGTTTTCACAGATCCTGCTCTTGAAACTCGGAATGCGGCTGAAGCTTGCAGCTATTCTTCATTCACTCAAACTTTGCCAGCGATGTAGCCAGCGTCAAAGCGCGTCGCTCATGTGAAAGATGCCTAAGTCAGTCTTCCATTAATTAGAAGTCATATTTTTGTGATAAATCACTACCTATGACTTGTTGCTGTAGTTGACATATCATTTTTGCTTAGAACTGGAACAATTATCAAAGCAAACACTTGCCTAGCAAAGTGAAATGAGTTGTGCTCACTTGGGAGAGGAAAGGGACCCAGTATACACTGGGTAAATAACTCCCTCCCCCTCTCTTGGTCCAGGAAGGCCTTGTATAATAGGTAACAGAAGGACTCTCCACCTGGGGAGTCCTATGTACATACAACGCGTTTCAACAGAACAAGCCTTTTTCAAGCATACAATACAAATACAATAAACAGTATATATAACCATCTAATACACATACCTTTGCCCCCTTCATGCACATTGGGGTGGAATGCCAATCATGTGACGCCCATCACGTGACTTTGGTCCCGCCCCTTCATGTGCCTTGTACTGGGATGCCGATCAGGTGACGTCTGTCACGTGACTTTGGCCCCACCCCCTCTGTCACCATAATGACGCCGCACATTGTAAGTGTACACAGGTGACGCTCGCCATGTGACCTTGGCTCCGTCCCCTCCACGTCATTGCAATGGCGCCCTACATTGCAAATACACGTGTATCTCTAGACCAAGACATCGAACATGTGACATTTAGTCCTGCCCTGTCCACGTCAGAGTAATGGCGCCGCCCATCACATGGAACTCATTGGAGGGTATGTGTATTAGATGGTTATATATACTATTTATTGTATTGTATATTTGAAAAAGGCTTGTTCTGCTGAAACGCGTTGTATGTACTTAGAACTCCCCAGGTGGAGAGACCTTCTGTTATCTCTTCAATAAACTAACCGCACGGATTGGCTGTAGACCCGGTTATACCTGGCATAGGATGTAGGACCTACAGCATTATTATACAAGGCCTTCCCGGACCAAGAGGGGGAAGTTATTTACCCGGTGTATACTGGGTTCCTCTCCTCTCCCGAGTGAGTACAACGCATTTCATTTTGCTTGGAGCGCAATAGAACTCTTCCTTATATTCATTGTGTGACAACCCCCCCACCCCCCAATCATGTCTTGATTGGGCGGGGGGGGGAGGGGGGGGATTTTTGTTCATTATTGCAGCTCTCCGCTGAATGGATCGCAAGTGGATTGGACAGTCCCCCTCAATTATTACTTTAGTGTTCTCGCCTCCCAAGGCGCCGTCCCTATCTTATGCTTTTAACATTTGCCTAGTGAACCTTCTTGTTGGACGTTGTAATGAACCGAAAATATAATAAAAAATCACTTTTACATCGTGCCTAACAGTGAAACATAAATGAGTGACATACATTGTTTTATTTCCCAGGTCTCTGCTGGACAAGGATATCACTTTGTCCTCTGAAAAGCTTCAGAAGACCGCAAATGCATCTCTTGCTCATGTCAACCGTGCTCTGAAGTACATCATCAGACTTTTTCTTGTGGAGGACCTCATAGATTCCCTCAAGGTGAAAAATCCCATGAATTATATTGTTGTGGTGGTTCACTCTCCTATCCTGTAATGTGAAAAAATAGATATAAGTGCTGTGCTTGTTATGTAAAACAAAGCAATATGCAGCTATCTTCACTTCAATAAAATGTAACGACTAGAAAATATTTTAATATGCTAAATAGAAGGGTAATGTCTGGTGGCTTCCATATGGAAAATACTGAAATGTCTCTGCAAACTTTCTCCTACCAGTTTGCTCTTCTCATGTGGCTGATGACCTATGTTGGAGCTGTGTTTAATGGGATCACACTTCTCATTCTTGGTAAGAAACCATTCTTGAAGCTAGCTATGTACCTAAAGATAGACTTCAGTGACTTATTGTGTTCCCCTGTGTTCTTTTAGGAGTCTTGATTGCATTCACTGCTCCAGTTGTGTATGAGAAATACAAGGTAGGTTAATTAGAGACACAGAGCTTAAAGTGTGTCATATCATGTAATCTGTCAGGAAATCCCTTCAACTATTCCAATTGATCCCATTGGGCCATATGGATAATAGAGAGGGTTACCCTACTTTGGACCCTGTACTAAAGGCCCTCTTACACACGATTATCGCTCAAGCCATCTTTTGAGTGATAATTGTATGTAAATGTGTGCACTTAAAGGGGTTGTCCGGCCACACAGGGTAAAATTTTTTTATAATGCTGCTGCTTCCCTTTCAGTAAGGATAGTAACAGACAGCATACAGGGGCTCAAACCGGCCGGCAGATCAGCTGCAATGTCAGTTTCTTACCTTAGATTCTGGTCTTCACTGCAGCTTTCAAAGATGGCGCCTCTGTGCTGCCTTCCCACAATGTTCTGCGCTCTCCTTCTGTGTGCGCGCTCCCGATGGTAGTAAGAGGCATGAAAAGGCAGGATTCCCCTCAGCTCACGTCCTAGCCCTGCCCACGACACGCCTACCTCTATTGAACTGCTCTACAGTCTCTCTCCGCCCAGGCCCCACCCCCTGCTAAAGTAAAGTAAAACATTTCCCCACACACACATGCCCTCATAGTGCCCCTCTCACAATGACACCCCCCCCCCCCCCTTCTGTCAGCCGGGTCCATGCACACACGCATCACTGCACCCCCCCCCCCCCCTTGCACACATCCATCCACCCCCCCCCCCCCTTCCCCCGGGACTTCTGACAGCCGGTCTCCAGACACCACGAACACACACACACACACACACATCACTGCACCCCCCCCCCCCCCCTGCACACATCCATCCATCTATCTCTCCCTCTCCACCCCTCCAACTCCTCCTCTCCAACATTTACAACATTTCTCCCCTTCTCCCCTTCCACATACTTTTCAAGTCCCGATGGTGTCTCCTTGGCTCTTCTCCAAGCAGCAGCGGCAGGCAGTCACTCACTCCGCTCTGGTATATGAAACCAGGAAGTGAGTGTACTGCGCATGCGCCACCGGCGGCGCGCGTCCCCTGCAATGATTAGGTAAAGAGCGCGGTCCCGGCGGAAGAACGAAGGACTGCGCATGCGCGGAGGGGAAGAGGTGCGTTCCCGCGCCGACGATAGCTGCTGCCGGCCCGACAAGAAAACCAGACGATTTCTTGTCGTAACCACGGACGACCGAGGGTCAACACGGGGGGGGGGGGGGGGGCACCCTAAAGGTAAGTGAATAACTTCTGTTTGCAACATTTTCAATGCACAATGTACATTACAAAGTGCATGGAAATGTGCAAACGGAAGTAATGAGATATGTTTATGGCCGGACAACCCCTTTAACTTACACTTTTCGTCCATCAGAGTTCAGCTTAAAATCCATCATTGCTGATAAGATGGACTACATGCTGATGACATTGGTTAACAGCTGCTGTCCCACTGGAGAACAATAGGAATGTTTTTAGAGAACAGACCACGAACCGTTCTCTAAATACATGCAAATGAAGTACTAAAGGGCTTATTAGCCTATTACTACCTATGCAAAATGATCCCTCAAAACCGTCAGTTTCTGATGATGAATTTTGAGCGATCATGTGTGTCTGTAAATGCACCTTAACAAGAGTGGAGACCTACTGAAAACTGTTACTCCAGAGGACCAGACATAATGGTTGCTCATTAGAATACAACATTCTTTCTGAAGTGTCATATCGTCCTGCAACTTTAACTTGTATTTTACTACAGATATCCTTCAATGGTTTTAATTTTTCCTCACTACTTTTTCTCATAGGTACAGATTGATCATTATGTATCTCTGGTACAAAGTCACATGAAATCTATAACTGAGAAGTAAGTTCAACTTGGTTTGACTTTAGAAAATAATTTTACAGTCAATAAATAAGAGAATTTATTCCCAAAACATCAGAATAGGGATAGGATCCTGCTCTAAGGTTTTATTCAGATCGCCCCCTTTTATGTCTGTGCTGTCTATTTCATGGTCAGCACTTGGGCCTGTTAGAACCTACAAGGCTATTATGGTCTGTGTGTGAGAGGGGGAGGGTGGGAGGGAGGGAGGGGGGGGGGAAATCACTCCATGTCCTTGTCATGGATGAGAATAGGATATGCAATGTCCACGATCCATGGAGATTAGACCGTGCACGGACGAGTGTTCATGTGCTGTTGAAATGTGAGTTGCGCCTGAAAATCTCAGCTGTATCTCGCATACAGCTATCTGAATCGGGCCTTAGGCCTCATGTCCACTGGATAAATGGAATTGCGGAATCCACAGCGGATTTTGCCCACAGGGAATCATTGCCATCCACCGGTCCATTAAATTGATTTTTGCACCCGCGGATGGCATTTTAAAAGAATTGCGTTTTTCATGCGTGGGAGAAAACGCGGCATGCTCAATTTGCCGCGGATCGGCAACATTGCTATCACATTGATAGCAATGTGTGCGGATATCTGCATCCAAACAAATGCCATTTAAAGCGAATCCGCCGTGGAAATCCACGGCAGATTCTGCGCGGATTGTATTTTTTGAGTGGACATGAGGCCTTAATGCATACCTAACTATACAGACAACCTATGCTCATGTAATGGCCTGTGTGTCTCCTCAATCTTGCAATGTATTTTCATCAAATGTTTGTTTTTACCACTGTAAATCGAGGCTGAAATGTAGCCTTTTTACAATCCACTGCTTGATAAGACATCGCGATGTCCTAGTTGCTAGGAAAGCTGAATGCCTATTATAGGGAAGGGGTTTTCTTCACAGGCTCAGCTTTCCTGCAGTGTGCACAATCTCTGCCTCTCCGAACCTGCTATGGGCAGCTGTCTTTATGTTGTAAGCATTATAGGTCTCCAGTTTGTTGTGCAAAGCAGCATAGTTCTTATTGGGCTGATTTTTTTGCTGTTTTTTACCAAGTCTTGCGGGTTTGCATAGTTACTGCAAATGCACCAGACCTAGGCATCTTACGACACTTTGTAAACTTGTCAAACACTAAATTACTCCAGTTGAGTGGTTTCCTCACTATATGCTACTCCACCAGACCATTTGCGTATTTGTTAGACCTGTCCTGTTGTTCCAGCTCTTTAGCAACAAACCCTAGGCTTGCTAAATACTCTTCAGTAGACAATTTGGTGTTAAGCCTTTCTGTTTTACTACTGATATACCGCAGAACAAATTCTAAAGCACACATTCTGTTTATAGCTGTTTTATAAAATGCATACTCCCTCCAAATTTATTCTCTATTGAGGTAGTGAGAAGGGTGTCACTCCTTTTGTAGGAGAACATTCATGCCACCTACAGACACCAGAGATGCTTTTGATGCCCTTTGACTCTTCTGGTTCGCCATATTTGCATCACCTGGACTATTCGGCAGCCCTTTCATATCCACTTGAATAGTTGTGCCTATCTAATACTTAGTATCTGGCTTTTGTATTTTGACAACTGTACTTCTAGGGGTATTGTTTTGCCTACGTGTCTGGGTTTGTTTTTTTTTTAAAGAATTGTTCTTGCAGGATTTGTTTCTTTTCCCTTGTATTTTTATAAGTACTATTAAACACAAGCATAGCTCCTCTGCATAGGTCACACTCCCTACATATAAAGTATTTTAGATTTTGACTATGCAAAAAGTTAAACTCGAAACTAAACTTTAAAACTTCTTCTAAATGTGAAAAGACGCCTAAAAAAATGCTTGCCTAAAAATAAAGCGCTGTGTATCATAAAGTAAGGTAACGAAGAAAGTCACCGGGGCATCTAGTTTTATACTCCCATACTGAAAATTACTCAATTGGGTTTGGTCAGTAGCTATAGAATATACTTTGGTACTGCAGTAGCTAAAACTGGATCCCAACAGGAGCAACAATTATTTCTTGTATAAAGCTTTTTCCCGGTTGTAAAGCAAATTTTTCTAAAAATCTGGATATGAAAGGTGTTTGTCATGTTTATGTGCAGCCATTACCACCATATCCACTTCTAATGTTTCCACATATTGCTCTTGGCTGCCGCATCCCTGCTGACATGCAGCTTGAAACTACATTTACCACAATTCCTTGCTCTATTTCCTTCCTGTGCTTGTCCCCACTAAGCGCTGCCCTGCAAGACCTGTAGTGCTGGAATGACTACAGATCGTATCCACGGCAACCAGGGAATAGACACTCCTGAAGTCCGGGAGAAGAGGGTTTATAGAGCTACAGACACAAAATTCAAAGCAGAACCACCTTACGAACCGTAATTATATTTGATTAGCATTCATTTGACAGAAACTTTGTAACTGTCCTACCCCTTAAATAGTTTTTCCTAAAGTGCTCACACTTCTCATTATTTCTATAGAGATATGATTTTATTTACTTGCCATAAATCCTCTTTCCATGTAGACCTGGTAGCAGCACATACAATTGTTGGCGCTTAAAGGCCCATTTAGAGAGGGCGAGTGTCGGGCAAACTATGCCCAACACTCGCCCCCGCTCATACTAGTTCTCGTGCTGCTGCACAGGAGCTAGTATCACTGGCTCACAGTGGGGCGGCAGGAGGAGATTACACTCATTGCGCTCCCCTGCCGCTCTCCATTGACATAACACAGCGGCTGTTCATTACTGAACAGCTGCTATTTACACTGAGCAATCGTCGATCTGCTCACCGTCCATGCAGCATCAACTATTTTAATCGCTCAATGTAAATGGCAGCCTTCAGTAATGAACAGCAGCTGTGTTACTGAATGGTCGCTATGCTAAGGCAATGCAGAGGGGTGGGGAAGCGCGAGGAGAGAAATCTCCTCCAGCCTCCCCGCTGCAAGCCAGCGATACTAGCACCTATGCAGGTGCACGGGAGCTATGTGCGGGGACAAGTGTCAGGCATCGTTTGCCCTACACTCATCCTGTCTAAATGGGCCTATAGTCCCAACCCTGTGAATTAGGAGCTCTTATTCCTCTCATCTCCCACGGTCACTTGTGTAATTTAAAAATCCAAGCTCTGGTAGAATATTTATTCAGTGGAAAGCTTTTCCTGTGCTGCTGCCAGGAAAACGAAAGATGCTTTACGGTAAGTAAAATCATATCTTGCCCTTTACGTCCTACTGAAGCACATGCAATTTGGATAGATCAAGATTCTGTTAGGTTGGGAGATTAAATAACGAGACCAAGACTCCTTCCAAATGGCTTGAATGCTTACCCTATAGTGGTGGATGAATGTATAGGGAGAGATCTATAAGGCTGATCAACATATTTTTATTTTTTTTGTAATGGAAACCTGGTTCCTGTTAGCCCATGGGGACATTGCTCGCGTAGAGTGGACTTTCATATTCATAAAAGGTTGTACACTCGGCAATGTACGATACAGTGATGGCCTCTATAATCAATCTTGACAGTGAGGCCTTTGAAACTTTCCTTCCCTGCAAAGGTCACAATTCTCTTTTAAACTGACAGAAAAAAATAACCTTGTGCATAAATGATGGGACTTCTCAGGACTATACTGTTCTGAAGAACCTCAAGTATGACTTCCTGATTCATAATGCCTGTAGGTCCCTAGGTCTTTTAGTGGTTGTTATTGCCAAGAGGAAACCTACTTTTGAGATACAGGAATTTCAAAGTAACCTTGCAGGGAGCTTAAAGGGCTGGAGGGACATTCTATTTAGTACTAGCACTAGATCACACTTTGGGGCTAGTTCAAGTTTTAGAGCTCTCCACTTCAGCATGGGTTTTCAAAAACGGCAAAGCAGGGGGTGGTTTGATAGCGACTAAGTTTGTAAAGCTCAAACTGTTTGCGATTTGCACTTTCATGGTGTTGGGGCAGAGGCCCTGATCATACCCACCCTGGAGAAAATTCAGGATAGAAGGTATTTGACAGATCCTCTGGTTGCCCTGTAGCAAGCCTGCGAGTTTATTTGTTTTTGTTTATTTTTTGTCAAAGAAAACGAGCAAAAACAAACATGCAGAATCCTACAAATAGCCACATGTAGAATGAAGGTTATTACATAGTTCATCGTTGTTACTATGTAGGTCTATCGGGTATATACCTCGCTTATCTGCTCAAGTGAGACTTTCTATAATAGTCATTAGCCTCTCAAGGTTATTAATGATTGGGAAGAATCTCACCCAACTTCCCTGCACCTTCCTAAATTTTTCAGGGCAGTTTTTATTTTTATAACAACCTCTCCATGCGTCAAGGCAGTGTTTGCCATGTTTGCCCCGCGGACATGAGCGCTGAAAATGAGAATAAATAAGAATAAACTTACCTCCCGCCCGCTCCAGATCTCCTTTTCGCCGTGGCGTCATCTTCTCTCTGTTGCGGCCGGATCTTCTTTCTTCGGCTCGGCGGATGCGCAGGATGACGTCGGTGACGTGCCCTGCGCATGTGCTGGCCCGAAGAAAAAAGATCCGGCTGCGATGGAGAGAAGATGGCGCCGCGGCGAAGGGAAGAACCGGAGCGGGTGAGTAAATTTTTATTTTTTTTTTTTATTTTTGTGTGTGTGTGTGTCTCCCGCGGATCCGGACGGCTTCCGTAGGCTTCAATAGAAGCCCGCGGGAGACCCGCACGAAAATGGAGCATGGTCCAGATTTTTACATGCTCCATTTTTTTTAAAATCACTTATTGACCATCCGCGGGTATTTATCTACCCGCGGGTGGTCAATGCATCCCTATGGGATGCGGATCCGCGGGCAGGAGAAGAGTTAAAATCCGCTGCGGATTTTAATTCTTCTTTTGCCCGTGGACATGAGGCCTTAGTATTTAGTTATATTTATAGCATAAGGAAGTGATTCATTGGGACAATTAAGAAATTTTTTTTTTTTTTGGAAGATTATATATATATTTTTTACATGAGCGTGTATGCTCTGCTTGTTTTTAACCCTTGAATGTCACAAGGTTTTCGCCATGAACCTTAATGGACCTTTTGGCCCTTTTCAGTAGGGACCACCAAACTTTCTTGGCAGTCATCTGAAGAGTTCTCAATCGGTAGCACAATTCAGAAGCTTGCATAAGTACTCAAGGAGTTGTTAGTAATTTTCACAACTGGCCCTGGCTCAAATCTAGTGGGAAAAAGATTCTCTTGGGCCAGAAGAGTATGATTTATTGCACACACCTGGTCTGCCTTGGTAATTCAGAAAATGCATATTTGGTTGTGGTAACCTGTATACTTTTAACAGGCATCTCCTGGCTTAAAGGGGTTATCCAGGCAGTGCCCGCCGGACTACACTGGAGTCTGAGCAGAACCACTGCTCCGACTCCTGTGTAGTGGCTGGCACTTGTAATGGGTGCAGCTCTTATTGAAATCAATGGGTTTTGTGCCTGCAATTAAAAGCGTAGCTCCCATTAATTAGCGCTAGCTACACTTTTATAACGAGCGCCACCCAGTACAGGGAGAGAAAAACACTCCCAGACTCCTCCCAAGAATGGAGCTAGAAGGAAAGTGTTCATCAAAGTGGATGCTGAATGATTAACATGTGCTAAAAGCAGAGTGCATAGTTACATAGCAATCCAATGAAGCTTCCTTCATAGCAATGCAATAGTTTCTTGCATAGCAATCCAATTGGGCTTCCTGAAGGAAGTTTCAGTGTGCTGATACAACAGCCAGCACATATGATTCAATACCTGCTTAAACAAGGACAAGAAAATGACTGCATAGCAACATATTGTCACATGCCGCATGTGCATAACGAAGTCATTCACCACCTGGCCTACTAGAGGTAGGACTAGAGAACACATGGGAAATGGAAAGAGTATATATAGGGTATAATGTGTCAGCTATAGAGCTGAGCGAACGTGCTCGGCCACGCCCCTTTTTCGCCCGAATACCGCGATTTTCGAGTACTTCCGTACTCGGGCGAAAAAATTCGGGGGTCGCCGTCGTGGCGCGGGGGGTTGCAGCGGGGAGTGGGGGGGGAGAGAGAGAGAGAGGGCTCCCCCCTGTTCCCCGCTGCTACCCCCCACGCCGCCACGCCTCTCCCCGCCCCCCGGCGCACCCGAGTACTTTTCACCCGAGTAGTGAAGTACTCGGAAATCGCGGTATTCGGGCGAAAAAGGGGCGTGGCCGAGCACGTTCGCTCATCTCTAGTCAGCTACTAACACCTGTCCTAATTATTTCAGGGGCAGGGCTAAAGCCCAATTGATGGGTGGCTGCAGGATGGAAAGGAAATTATGTATGTCAGTACTAGCTATGCTGGATCACTTAATAATTTACCTAATGTCTCATTTTACTACCTCCTTCTGGTTTTACGCCACTGCCTGTCCAGTGTGCATGCTACTCACATAATATGGAAGTGACAGAGTGCAAGCTGTCTTATAGGCTTCTGTAGATGGTAAAGGTGTCACCCTCTGCGCCACACACTTACACTTTGGATATTGCTGCTGAGAAGTTGAGTTGGCAGGGGCCCGAGAGATATGCCCCCCTCTGTGGGATACAAGTGGGATACATTTCTGGATCCCCCACCACCTCTCTTCAGCAATTTCCAGAAGCTTAAGTATTTTGCTTACTGAGTCGTTAACATTACTCAATGGATTTTATTCATAATTGTCTTGAATACTTTTGCTTGTTTGTGTCTCAGTTCTTATAATCATACTTTGAGCACTAAAATATTTTTTTCTTCTTCTCTCCCTTGTAGGATTCAAGCAAAACTTCCAGCAGCACTGAAGAAGAAAACAGAATGAAGGATCACAATGTTGGGTGGGTGGGCTGGGAGGGTCTTACAGTATACACACTGGCTACATATCTCATTACTACTTGGTAAATTGGCTGCCTTTATATAGCTCACAGGAACCTTTTGTATGCATGTATTTCATGTATACCTGTGTGTACATGGTTCCTCTCTAGCAGGAAGAGAGTGTCTGTCAGCATAGTCATGGATTGTAAAAATTCCTTGTTTTCTACATCCTGAAGAGTTGGGTGGGGACCTAGCAACCCGTAACTAGTTCCTGCGTTGTACACATTCACCTCTCCTATCTGCCTCAAACAGGGTGATTTGAAACAAGGCCACTACATAATCTGCTAATTCTTTAGTCTGCTGTCACTTATTGTAATGCAATGGCACATCTGCTCTTACCTCTTCATTCAGCTTTAGTTTCAATTTCACTTAGTTTCAATTTCACTTCCTACACACGTTCCCTCCCGCCTTGGTCCTTCTTGCAGACATACTTCATCCTCTTTAACTAAATTCATCTTTATTAAAGTTATTTATTGTTAGGCTTCTCTAAAGATTTGCCTTTGCTGCCTCTCGCCCCAGTGCACACACTGCCCTCTCGTGCTCCTCACCCTTTTAAACTCTTCCTTGGTCTTTTTCTATCCAGCTACTTAGTCCGATTTACTATTCTGTTCCACATATGGCCACATTAACCAATATATTGGAGGTTTTTTTAAACCACAACCAAATTTTATTTAATAAACCAGAATTTAATTTAATTCTCTGTATAGAAATATAAGTGTAGAAATGTGTTAAGTTACTAAAAAAAGTTATTGAGAGTTGCTTCTGTTTTCTGGTATGTTAACAGACTTCTAAGTTGTCCCTCTCTTCCACTCTGCTTGTATCGTATCTTTTTCCTCCCTGGCTGTTGGAGAGATAACTTTCTCAAAGGGATAACATTGCATCGTTCTTTAGTGTCAGGATTGTTCCATCTGTTGCTTTCAGCTCATTAACCTAAAACTGTATTGGTAGGAGGCGTAAACATTAAAACATGCTTTTTATTGGAGTCAAGTTTTTGGGATCTCTTATATATGCAAATGAGCTTTCAAGTGCCTATTGGACAGGCCCCAGCTAGGTAATAAGTGCTTGGACTCTTCAGTAAACCTTATTCCATGCCTCACCCATGGCGGAGATTGACTGCTCCAAACTTGTTTTGTCGCTTTGTTTGGCACTGTAAACTTTCATATCCTGGAACGGCGCATGTTCAGTACTCTCCTGGCTGTGGTAACAGCCCCAGTGACTTGCTATACATGTCCCATTCCTGCTTGGCACTGCACATGCGTGCAAATTCAATAGCGAATAAGATGTCGGACAAGGCTGGATAAGTCAACAGTCTAGGGAAAGGGGTGGGGTAGAGTTTAGCGAAGAGCCTGAGTACTTGCTTGAGACTGCCCACAGGGCACCTGGGAACTCATTTGCATATGCGATAAAATTTAATTTTCTCTGCAATTGGACTTATCACTGGCAACAAAGGTATGTTTCTACATTTGTTGAATTCTACTACCCAGTGCTGTTACTGGTTTAATGGACAGAGAGCCTGTGGCAGACTCTATAACTTTAACATGTAGTAAACCAGCCTTGAGATTTATTTCTAAATAAGATCGTAGGCTCAACACAACAATGGAATAAAGCTGGGAGAGTCAGTGGTTAGCAAAATTCTGTGGTGATCACATAATAGCCATAAAATCTGTGGAACATATTACAATGGTTGATTCTCCTATCTGATCCAGCATAACATACAGGGTAGTTCTGTATGTATCAGATAGGTTCCACTTGCCTCATGAGAAAGGAATAGGTTCAAATTTAGGATGACTTTACACCTTTGCATACGTTGCAGAATCTGCACTGCAAGTCGTCATCGGAGTACAATACAACATTAGTGACTGGTTTAACAAACCCATTCACTTGGAGCGTTTACTAAATAAACTAAATAAAAACCTCCTCCCAATCTGTTGCGAATATGCTATCTACTTCATTGCAATGCCTAAAATCTGACTCTGTCTGCACCAAAATTGAGAGTGAAATCCGTGTGTTAAACATGCAGATTTAGTTCACTCTAAACTCCACTCTAAGGCTAATTTCAGATTGGCGAGTGCGATATTGGGCTGTGACACTGCTCGATATTGTGCTCGCCAATGTGCAACAATCCTGCGACTACAAGGCTTATTTATTTTTTTGTTAACACCTTGCATCACTTCAGGGAAGTGGTGAGCCACCACGGCTAAAATGTTCGCAGAGTCTCCCATTGGCTTCAGTGGGAAACCTTGCGTGCATGCCGTGCAATGCTTTGCCAGCCCCATTGAAAACAAGGGTCTATGTTCCGAGAGGGTGCCCAAAGAAAGGAAATGCGTTTTTTGTTTGTTTGTTTTACTGTATGTATATGACCCCATTCAAAAGAGTGTGGTTCATATTCATGCGAGATTTGTGCGTCTCGCAATGCTACACTATTTTCTCGACCGTGCTTAAGCTGTCTTAGGGTGCTTTTGCACAGGAGTGATCATCGCTTAGTGAATGGAGGGATCGTTCTGGCCAGCCCACCTCGATTCACAGTAAACGGACAGCTCTTGGTTGATGGATTGGCTCGTGTAAACATGCAGTTCATCGCTTAGCTTTTATGCATATAGAAACTTAATGACTGAACCAATGAATGATTAATTTGTTAGTCATTCCATGCATTTGACTGAACAATGGTTGTTCAAATTCTCGCTGATCACGGGAATCTAAATCATTTCTCAGCCTGGCTTAAAAAAATAAATCTTTTGCCGTGTTCCGTCCCCCGTCTCCCCCCCCCCCCCTCCAATGGATATTAGACCATCCATTTATCAAATCAGTTGGCTAATATCTGTCTTGTAGCAGCTCTGCACAATGACCCCAAATGATAGGAAATGTGGTTTCACAGAATAGATCCTGTAGACCTCTCCACGTAATCCACTGTTGTGTCGGGGTGATCAGGCTGGGCTTGTATTTGTTCTCTAGCAGGGTGGATCGTCTTATTAATGTGATTTTTGTGTTGCACTGAGCTTCTAACTATTCACTGTGTGTCACTATAAAAATGTTTAAAAAGAGTTGCTTTGTTACTTTTAGACTGGAGAAGGGAGTAAGCTGATGAAGTATTCACAAATAAACCTGTAAAGTAGCTGTTTATCACAGGAACAATGTTTTTTATTATTGGAGTTGTCTGACAAAAAAAAATTATTTTAATTTTTAAGTTTCTGTGGAACAATTCTATATATATATTGCAAATACATGTGGTATTAAAGAGTAGACACAAACTGAGTTTTGTTTGTTCTTTCCAGCTCTTGGAACTTTAATGTTTGTTTTAAGGAGTATAAGGCTGGGTTCACATGGGATGAAAATCTCGCAGAATGTCTGCAGCGGGACCGCACGGAACTTCCACGAGACTTTCGCAGCAGAAAGGCAGCTTCAAAACCCACGCCATTTGGCACAGGTTTGAAGCGTCTTGTCCACCTGTATTCTGCTACGGGAAGCGCTCCCAATAGAGAGAGACGGCAGTGGAAACGGCGATACAATTGACATTCCACACGGAATTCAAATCCGCGGCATGTCTGTCTGTTTCGGCGTGGACTGTCCACAGCGTGTGGATGAGATTTTTGCAAATCTTGTCCACTTTGCTGCTTTGGGCTTAAGAGTGTAGGCAAAAATTCCGCAGCAATTCTGCCTCGTGTGAACACAGCCTAAAGGACCAGGCATATGGACCGCTTCTGTGATGATCCCTAATATACTATTAATCCAATTCATGAAAATGAATTTGTACATAATATGCTAGCAGTCTTCGTCAATCATGTACATCTCACACTTTCCCTGTCTTCACCAATCCATCCAATATGCAGTAGTTTTCTTATCCACACACAAATAACCATACATTTGATAAACCCCACATTTGTATTGTGTTCTGCATCGTATCAGATGTGTAGATGCAAACATTACCAGGATCCACAAACTTTTAACAAATTATTTATAGACAGACCTTGAACAAGGGTCTTCATACAGCTAATGTTCATAAGAAAGACATGGTCTGTTTTTTTTTCCCTCCCCTTCCTGAGTTCTTCTGAACTCAATATGAATTTAGGCATTCGTGGTTTTGGTTTACAACATTTAGGGCTGAAGCAAAGTGAACACTACTTATTGTATAGAGATATCACATGTCAATGACTGACCAGGGTTCTGCTCTTGTATTCCTACAAACAAAGGTTATTAGCAATCCCCTAGCAGTAGTCGCACCACTTTTAACCTTATATTCCTTGCCGTAATATGTCTCTTTTTAGCTTAAAAGAGAAAAAGGAAAAACAGAGTGAGGCAAACATCTCATAAAAGAACAGATTATAACAATCATGATCTTTCTGCATTGGAGTTCTATCAGATGACCCTAAGGGAAAATCAGGGAAAGAACCACCTAACCCCCTCTATCCCTTTCCAACTTGCAACCTTCCTAATCTTGTCCCACTTCTTAGAGCATGTAATTTAGTTGCTGGGAGGGAGTGGATTGTGTTGCGTCCTTTATCGCTTCTTAACAAAACGGACAGACTGATTTACTGGAGAATAACCACAGTGGCTTAAAGTATACGTCTCTCCTACCTCCGCAACAGCCTACCCTCCTCAGGGTTTACGCTTGTGAATTACCAGAACACACTTCAGACATGACATTGGACTGAACACACTGACCGACTGTTATATCGGTACTGACCAGGACCTCAACAATATTCAGCGTAACCAGCCGTCATGCACCGCGGCTATAATCCCGGCATCACCCTCTAAGTGTTTACGAACATAACGTGCTCTATTATACCCTTGAGTACGCCTATTCCAAGTTTACCCTCCCAAATAGTCTCTTGGTCCTCAGATTTCCCCAATAACCGCCTCGAGACAATTACGGCATACAAAATACCCCTTATTAACGGGTTACGTGGTATCTTGGAGTAGACAAGACTAAATTACCTGTCTTTGACCGTCAGACTAGAGACAGGAAGACAGACAGCCACGGAGTCAGTTACACAGGTAGAAAACTTGGTTATCTTACTGTGTTGTATACATGGGACCTACAGCGTCTGGTCTCCCGATCCCTCCAATGTCCGGGCCAGCTGGTGGATCACGGTCTACGCCCACCCAGGGACGCCAACTGTTCTGGATCAATTTTCTCAAACAGGGTCTGGGGTATTTTGCATCCCTTCCCGATTTAAGACTCAGTGTGTGCACACTAGAAAGAACCAAAGTGAGATACCTTCCGGTTTGTTGCTTTCTGAGTTCTAGTTTATTCTGACCAACAAGCCTTTTTTTTTTTTTTTTTTTAAATAAAACCTAGCATATGCCCTATATGGGTGTAAAGGATATGACCGTAAAGTCGTATAAGCATGTGATAAGGTTAACTATAGAATTTCCTTCCATCCGGGTCACTGCATTCTGCTGACGAAGTCTTGGCTGTAGAGCAGGATCGAGGTGCTATCTTTTCTCTTCGCTGGAGAGGGTCAGGGGCGGAGGGACTTCGTATGCGTCATATAATGCAAGTGTGTCATGCGGTGAGGCTAGAGACATTCAGAGGTTACATACGTGCAAGATAGAAGAGAAAATAACTAGTGTGATGAGTCACGGCACTGCAGCGTAATGTCCTTGTACAGTGAAATAGATATTTTATCTTTGGTCTAATCCTACTCTCCACTACAGTTGTTGGGAGTAACTTTCAACCTTTTAATATAAAAGGAACTACATACAGTATGTTAAAAAAAAAAAGTGCACTAAGAACCTCATTATCCTTGGTGCGCTAGTGTTGGCTACGATCCTCCCAGTTTTTATTTGCAAATAGCCAGCATGTCACTACTACAGCCGTTCAGTGGCCACAGCTGGCATGCGCCATAGTACCTAATCCTCAGTACAGTTTTACATGAACGTGTGATGATCTGGGATTGTTAAAGCAAAGAGAAATATGAGCATTTATGATTTGGTTTTCAAATGGTGTGCAGGTGCATAAGCAGTTTACAGTACCTTGTTTTAACTGTGACCAAAAGAATACCGGTTAGCTTATTTGCATCACGAATGGGCGTTTTCTAGTTTTACACAGTATGGTCAAATAGCCGGTTCCTTTTTAGCTTTTAAAAAGGATGAGCATCTTACTTGTGAATTATGCTAACGTGGTTGTGCCAAGTAATTAATTTTATACTTCCCAAAAAAGAACGACCCCCCCCCCCCCCCTCCCACAGCGTCAGGTTTATTTGATTTTTTAGTACCCTTTTTTTCCCTGTTGTCTTCACGATGGAACCATCTGAGAGCACTTCCTCCTGATAGGACAGGAACACACATAGGTTTAAAGATCTTCCTCCCCCTCCCCTGTCAGGTAGGTTCCAGAAGAGATGTTCTTGGAGCTCCTGCCCTGAAGATTAAAGGTGCTTACCACAGATCAGAGGTAGCAGAGACTGTTTCTCACTCCCTGAAGATAGTCTCCTGCGTCGCTGCAAGGACAGTTATCCTAGGGCTTATTCCTCCTTGCTGTGGCCAAGGCGCTTTCTGACCCAGGAGAAGCTGGTTCAGCCTATTGAAAAGCCCAAATATGCAGGAGCCAGTGCACCTGCCAACCTGTCTGGACCCAGGGTCCCCTGACCTACCCAAACATTTCTCAGCATGGATACTGAAGTCCATGCTGATGGGTAGGGGCTTTTCAGAGAGGGTGACGCAAACGCTTTTATCTAGTAGAAAAGATACAACTAACAATCTACATCAAAACCTAGAGAAATTTGCTCCATGGTGTGATGGAAAAAATTGCCTTGTTCATATCCCCAGACCTACTGCTAATCAATAAACTTTCTTCAACATGGCCTAGACATGGGCCTATCTCTTAGCACACGAAGTTCGCTTCATGTCCACGGGCATAATACGGCCCGCACGGATAATCCTTAAATTCGGGGGGGTTTTCACACACGGACGGGGATCTGAGCGTGAAAAATACACAATCCCACCTCACAGCCTTTTCCCCACCTTCCTAATTGAATTTAACCTTCAAATTCGCAGTGCACCCGCAAAAAAAACTGCACTGCGCATGTCCGACAGGGGCTCGCTGTGACCATCTTCAATACAGAAAAAGAGAAAGTACAGGTACGTAGGGTCGCCAGCCGCGGTCCGAGACGGAATCCGGTGCGGAAACCTGGCTCTGCCGTGTGCAGGCGGCCTAAGGATCCAGTGTATTCTATAACACTAAGCCAGCAGGCGTTAAATGGATCCCTAAATTCCTAAAAGCAGCAGAAAGGTTAAAACCTAAAATTAACCTATTAGCAATTTGGCTGTCTGCATGCTGAGGGATAGGTGCATTACTAGCCCTCTTGCACTAGCACAATAGTAAGTTTTTATGGACATTTTGTGTGTTCTTTTTTTTTTTTTTTTTTTTTGGTCCCCTTTTAATTTTTTCTCATGGAACTTGGACTGGGTTCTGAGAGCCTTCTCTTTGACTTCGTTCAAACCCCTAGACTCTATTCCCATTAGAGCCTTGACCCTAAAGGCAGCTTTCTTAGTAGGCATCACTTTGGAATGGAGGGTAAGTGAGCTCAAGCCTTATCAGTCCATCACACATTCTGTAGGGTCACCGAAAAGATCATTTTCCAAAAATACCTCATTTGTGCTAAGGTAGCATCATCCTTCTATAGGTCCCAGGATATAATAATTACCTCTTTCTGTAATAACCCAAAAAATGAGCAAGAGCAGAAGTTTCACTGACTTGATGTTAGGAGAGCTGTACTTTAGTTCCACAAGTCAGTGGAGGCTGTACAAGAATCTGCTCTTCCAGTTCTTTGGCCACAATAATGGGAAGAAGACAGCTAAAAGCTCTGTTGCTAGATGGCCCTGCCTAGCCATCACCGAAGCCTATGCAGCGCTAGATAAAACTATCCCGGAAGGGCTTAAAGCCCACTCTACTAGGCCAATGTCCACTTTTTGGGCAGAACGGGCCTCAGCTTCCATAGAGCAGATATGTAAAGCAGCTATATGGTAAAAACTGCACACCTTTACTAAGCATTATAGGCTAGATATTCGGGCAGATGAGGATTTAGCCTTTGGCCACAACCAGGTCCTCTTGGCTGTAGCCCCTTCCTTATTTAACTTCGTTGGGTATGTCTTAAGTGGTTCTGTCGAGGAGACAACAAGGAAAAGGTGGATTAACCCTATAATCGGGGTTTCCAGGAAGTCTTCACTGCAGCACCCATACATTTTCTCCCAAATACTTTACTGTGCTTAGGTATTTTAGTTAGTCTCCTACCCTTGTCTGTCCATTATAAACCACTGAGGAGGGTGGAAAAGTGGGGAACTTTAAACCTTTATGTTCCTGTCCTATCAGGAGGCAATCTCAGGTCGTGTTATTGTGGTAACTTCCTGAAAACCTGATTACCAGTAAGTCTAATCTACTTTTTATTAATGTTAAAACCACAGATAAGGTTTCCATATGGTCAATGAGTATACAGCACTCCTAATATCAATGCATAGTGTGAGGGCCCACAAAACTAGTCTCATGGGATATTGAAAGTACGGTAACTGAATAAAAATTACCACAAAAGTCCCCCTGACATGTTTCACCGTGTACTGAGTCCTCCCCTCCCCTCTGAGGTTGTAGTTATTTTAATTAGCAGTTACTGTGCTTTCAAACTCCTATGAGACTAGTTTTGTGCGTCCTCCACACTATGCATTGATATGGCTGCTGTATACTCATTACCAATATGGAAGAGCTAACTGGTTTTAAAAGTAAGTCAGGTAATTTTAACATTAATATTTCTAAGTTATGTTTTAACAATAGTCATAGTTGGGTGGGCGTTGCCTTATGGGCAAGTTGTAATGAAAGTTTTAAAGTTATTCCCTATCCACATGATAGGGGATAGCTTTAGTGGGGGTCCAACCGCTGGGATCTTAAAAAAGGGTTTTCCTGAATGAATGAAACAGCGGTCGCATATGTTCTCCGTGGCTCCATTCATTTCAGTGCTGGAGAAGGCTGAGCTCTCGTACTTGGCAATTACCAGTGCACTATTGCAATGAAAGGAGCAGTGGAACATATGTGCAGTCATTGTTTCATTTTTAACAATGAGAAATGCAGAGTCCTACATCTGTGCAAGAAAAATGAAAAAAAAAGCACATACAGAATGGGAGGAATTGGGCTAAGCAACAGCACATGTGAAAAAGACTTGGGTATACTAATAGATCATAGACTGAACACGAGTCAACAATGTGATGCAGCAGCCAAAGAGGCAAACACAATTCTGGGATGTATTAAGAGAAGCATAAAGTCTAGATCACATGAGGTAATTATCCCCCTCTACTCTTCCTTAGTCAGACCTCATCTGGAATACTGTGTCCAGTTCTGGGCACCCCACTTTAAAAATTAGATAGACAAACTGGAGCAAGTTCAGAGAAGAGTTACCAAGATGGTGAGCGGTCTGAAAATCATGTCATATGAGGAACAGTTAAAGGATCTAGGAATATTTAGCTTGCAAAAAAGGAGGTTGAAAGGAGACTTAATACACAGTGCAGAGGGAGCAGCCCTATTCTCATTTGCACAAGGAAAGACTAGAAGCAATGGGATGAAACTGAAAGGGAGGAGACACAAACTAGATATTAGAAAAAACTGTCTGACAGTGAGGGTGATCGATGAGTGGAACAGGTTACTGCGGGAGGTGGTGAGTTCTCCTTTAATGGAAGTGTTTAAACAAAGGCTGGACAAATATCTGTCTGGGATGATTTAGTGACCCTGCACTGAGCAGGGGGTTGGACCAGATGACTCCGGATGTCTCTTCTAACTCTACAATTCTATGAGTTATGTTCACAACAGCATATTTTGCAGCGAATTCCACATACCATTCATTTGGATAGGCATACATGTCCCTTTGCTCACAATATGGATTTGAAATCTACATTGTGGAAAAAATTTCATTTTAACGTGAATGCGCATTGGAAATTTTACATGTTGATTTTGCCCATGTGTACAATCGACTTGACTGTGGTTTTAGAGGCAAAATCCGTCCTGGATTCTGCCTAAAGCGGTTATCGCACTAAAAATAGTTTAGTTATAAACTGGACTTGAACATTTTTGTATTTCTACCCCCAGATATTCCACTTGCGCTGGTTCTATTGAACTTTTTAGTGTCGATTCCTCCTCATTAAATGTTCCAAGGTGGTCACACTTCCTCAGTCTCACTTCTTTGCAGTAACACTCGCTCAGCATTTCTTCTGAAGTCACAGATGCAGCCGTTTTAAAAGCAACTGCTTCCCACACCAGAGATCCTTCCACAGACCCAGTGGAGCACAGAGAGAAGCAAGACTGAGCATATGTGACCACCTTGGAACATCTGCTGAGGTGGACATAAGAGACAATAGTTAGTGCTATTCTAACATTAGTCCCGGCTTATGTGGGGTTAAACATTTTTCACGTGATGGGTTTAACTATATTCAATCCTTTTAAATTACACTGACCTGTGTACAGTCTGCAAACCCTGGGCCATACATATTGGGAACAGGTTAATAAAGCAGTCGTAACTCTTCTGCTTGATGGTGCCAACAAGCCGCTGCATGTGTTTCATTGATTCCTTCTGTAGTTTCTTGTTGTATGGCTCCCAGTGGACAGTAGTGCTTTCTGCGTCCATGGTGATGGGAAATGCATGCAAGAGATAAGTAGAAACACATTGAAGGCATTAGGTTTCCACCCATTAAAATACTCTACTGGGAGTTGCACAGTGCCTGAGATAATGGGATTTTTCTTGCTGTAGATCTTTTCTTGCAGCAAAACTACTTTTGAAGGCCCCTGTAGCTCGCTTGCTGCTACTTATTCACCTTTTTATGACCATATTTATCACTAGAGATGAGCGAACCTACTCGTTTCGAGTAATTACTCGATCGAGCCCCGCGATTTTCGAGTACTTCTGTACTCGGGTGAAAAGATTCACGCCCGGAGGCGTGGCAGAGCGGAGGTAGCAGCGGGGAACAGGGGGGAGTCCTCGCTCTCTCCCCCTAACTCCCCGCTGCAACCCCCCACTCACCCACGGCGCCCCCCGAATCTTTTCGCCCAAGTACGGAAGTACTCGAAAATCGCGGCGCTCAGGCGAAAAAGGGGCGTGGCCGAGTACGCTCGCTCATCTCTATTTATCACCAACAGAGGAACGAACTCTACCATTGCCACAGCAGTAAACCTTTCAGGACTGAACACATCTAGCTGTATTAACAGGTCTATCCAAAACACAACACTTCTCCAGGCACAAATAATAGTATTATACCTGCACTGGGTGAGACATGGGTTTTTCTCTTTGGTGTTCTTTGAATTGCTGTGTAATGCACTTTCTCCCTAAGGGCTCATGCCTACGAGTGTGATCTCACTGTGTATTAAGCACACGATGCACGCCAGTGTAGTGCGCAGTGAATGGAGTCAATGAAAGTACATTGATTTTCATTGATCCAATGACATTAGCGTTTATACATTGCCGGTAGGAACACGTGTGAAAAGGATCGCAGCTTGCTCTATTTTTCACAATGTGTTACACTTGTACAGCCATATTGCTCGTAATGGATTGTGTATTCAACTCTGTCCGTATGCAATACATTGAGATACAGCGAGGAATTAAAAAAACAAAATAAAAAAAATCACACTGCGCATGATAGCGTGCGTGAGATGCGCCATCATGCGCAGTGCACTATTGCGGCCATAGCCGGCCCCCACAGCGGTAAAACACTGTGTAATTAATGCAGCTGTTTATGCACACACCTGCGGGCATGAGCCCTAAGTCATCAACAGTCTCAATTTAGTTTCTCTTCTCTGCTCCAGAAGCAGAACAGAGATGGGAAGCCAGAACAGAGGCAAAGCACTCGTGTGAATGAGTTCTAAGTTGCACCGGAGCCTCTCAAGTGCAACTTGCACTTATTGTTATTGTACCAGATGCGGTAAATATATTTGCCATACTTTTACTCTGCCTCTTCTAAGTACACTGTCTGTTAGGCAGGATTAGTAAATCGGTATTATTGTATCTTGACGCCTCCAGGAAGCTAGGGTTTTGACAGGGGGGACGCCTGTCACACCCCTAGCTCCCCATAGCCAGACATGGCAAAGGTCCTAGCTAGAGATGAGCGAACGTATTCGTCCGAGCTTGATATTCGTGCGAATATTAGGGTGTTCGAGATGTTCGTTATTCGTAACGAACACCATGCGGTGTTCCGGTTACTTTCACTTCCTTCCCTGAGACGTTAGCGCGCTTTTCTGGCCAATTGAAAGACAGGGAAGGCATTACAACTTCCCCCTGTGACGTTCAAGCCCTATACCACCCCCCTGCTGTGAGTGGCTGGGAAGATCAGATGTCACCCGAATATAAAAGTCGGCCCCTCCCGCGGCTCGCCTCAGATGCCTTGTGAGTTAGATGAGGGACAGTGCTGCTGGTACCGGAGCTGCTGTAGGGAGAGAAATAGCAGTTAGTGTAGGCTTCAAGAACCCCAAAGGTCCTTATTAGGGCCAGTAATACCTGTGTGTTGGCTGCTGTTAGCAGTGCCTTTTTTTTTTCTTTCTCAAAATCGCCTCTGCAGAGCGTTGCACCCGGCATTAGGGACAGAAGTGTTGGATAGGCAGGGAGAGTGTTAGGAGTGAGTGTAGCCTTCAAGAACCTCAACGGTCCTTTCTAGGGCCATATTTAACCGTGTGCAGTACTGTGCTGGCTGCTGTTAGCAGTGCTGCATATTTTTTTTCTTCTCAAAATCGCCTCTGCAGAGCATTGCACCCTCCATTGATACTACAGGGAAAGAATTGTGTAGGCAGGGCCACAACACAGTTGTTATTCATTGAATATACGCAGTGGGTCCTTTTGGTGTAAAAAAAGGGAAACGAAATCTATTTGTCCTGCCTCTGTCCGTCCTAAGGGCTGTGGACACGTGTGAGCTGCGTGTACAACGTTAAAAAATCAGACGCACCCAGCTACGGTTTACTGCTGGCTTCGCCATTTGCTTTCCTTAATTGGGAAAAAAATACCTGCTCTGCCAGAGTTAATAACTCTGCTACCCTCAAGTTCTGTGACACATTAGCAGGGACACAGCACAGTTATTAAACTTAGATTATTCATTCAATAGAGGCAGTGGGGCCTTTCGTTTTCAAAAAAGGGAAAAAATTATATTTGGCCTGCAGTCTTGCGCCAATTTATTTCCTGCCTGTGAAATCAAATCACTGGTAATACAGCATGCTGAGGGGTAGGGGTAGGCCTAGAGGACGTGGACGCGGCCGAGGACGCGGAGGGCCAAGTCAGGGTGTGGGCACAGGCCGAGCTCCTGATCCAGGTGTGTCGCAGCCGACTGCTGCGCGATTAGGAGAGAGGCACGTTTCTGGCGTCCCCACATTCATCGCCCAATTAATGGGTCCACGCGGGAGACGGTTATTAGAAAATGAGCAGTGTGAGCAGGTCCTGTCCTGGATGGCAGAAAGTGCTTCGAGCAACCTATCGTCCACCCGCAGTTCTGCGCCGTCCACTGCTGCAAATCCGAATCCTCTGTCTGCTGCTCCTCCTTCCTCCCAGCCTCCTCACTCCACTACAATGACACCTGCTCAGGAGCGGGAACACTCCCAGGAACTGTTCTCGGGCCCCTGCTTAGATTGGGCAGGAGTGGTTCCTCTCCCACCAGAGGAGTTTATCGTCACTGATGCCCAACCATTCGAAAGTTCCCGGGGTCCGGGGGAAGAGGCTGGGGACTTCCGCCAACTGTCTCAAGAACTTTCTGTGTGTGAGGAGGACGATGACGATGAGACACAGTTGTCTTGCAGTGAGGTAGTAGTAAGGGCAGTAAGTCCGAGGGAGCAGCGCACAGAGGATTCGGAGGAAGAGCAGCAGGACGATGAGGTGACTGACCCCACCTGGTGTGCAACGCCTACACAGGACAGGTCTTCAGAGGGGGAGGCACGGGCAGCAGCAGGGCAGGTTGCAAGAGGCAGTGCGGTGGCCAGGGGTAGAGGCAGGGCCAGACCGAATAATCCACCAACTGTTTCCCAAAGCGCCCCCTCGCGCCATGCAACCCTGCAGAGGCCGAGGTGCTCTAAGGTCTGGCAGTTTTTCACAGAGACGCCTGACGACCGACGAACAGTGGTGTGCAACCTTTGTCGCGCAAAGCTCAGCCGGGGAGCCAACACCAACAGCCTCACCACCACCAGCATGCGCAGACATATGATGGCCAAGCACCCCACAAGGTGGGACGAAGGCCGTTCACCGCCTCCGGTTTGCACCCCTGCCTCTCCCCCTGTGCCCCAACCTGTCACTGAGATGCAACCCCCCTCTCAGGACACGGGCACTACCGCCTCATGGCCTGCACCCACACCCTCACCTCTGCTGTCCTCGGCCCCATCCACCAGTGTAGTTCAGCGCACCGTCCAGCCGTCGCTTGCGCAACTGTTGGAGCGCAAGCGCAAGTACGCCGCCACGCACCCGCACGCTCAAACGTTAACCGTCCGCGTAGCAAAATTCATCAGCCTTGAGATGCTGCCGTATAGGGTTGTGGAAACGGAGTCCTTCAAAAGTATCATGGAGGCGGCGGCCCCGCGCTACTCAGTTCCCAGTCGCCACTACTTTTCCCGATGTGCCGTCCCAGCCCTGCACGACCACGTCTCCCGCAACATTGTACGCGCCCTCACCAACGCGGTTACTGCCACGGTCCACTTAACAACGGACACGTGGACAAGCACAGGCGGGCAGGGCCACTACATCTCCCTGACGGCACATTGGGTGAATTTAGTGGAGGCTGGGACAGAGTCAGAGCCTGGGACCGCTCACGTCCTACCCACCCCCAGAATTGCGGGCCCCAGCTCGGTGGTGGTATCTGCGGAGGTGTATGCTTCCTCCACTAAAGCACCCTCCTCCTCCTCTGCAACCTCTGTCTCGCAATCAAGATGTGTTAGCAGCAGCATGTCGCCAGCAGTCGGTGTCGCGCGGTGTGGCAGCACAGCGGTGGGCAAGCGTCAGCAGGCCGTGCTGAAACTACTCAGCTTAGGAGATAAGAGGCACACGGCCCACGAACTGCTGCAGGGTCTGACACAGCAGACCGACCGCTGGCTTGCGTTGCTGAGCCTCCAACCGGGCATGGTCGTGTGTGACAACGGCCGTAACCTGGTGGCGGCTCTGCAGCTCGGCAGCCTCACGCACGTGCCATGCCTGACCCACGTCTTTAATTTGGTGGTTCAGCGCTTTCTGAAAAGCTACCCACGCTTGTCAGACCTGCTCGTAAAGGCGCGCTGGCTCTGCGCACATTTCCGCAAGTCCCACACGGACGCTGCCACCCTGCGCACCCTGCAACATCGCTTTAAGCTGCCAGTGCACCGACTGCTGTGCGACGTGCCCACACGGTGGAACTCTACGCTCCACATGTTGGCCAGGCTCTATGAACAGCGTAGAGCTATAGTCGAATTCCAACTCCAACATGGGCGGCGCAGTGGGAGTCAGCCTCCTCAATTCTTTTCAGAAGAGTGGGCCTGGTTGGCAGACATCTGCCATGTCCTTGGTAATTTTGAGGAGTCTACCCAGGTGGTGAGCGGCGATGCTGCAATCATTAGCGTCACCATTCCTCTGCTATGCATCTTGACAAATTCCCTGCAAAGCATAAAGGCAGCTGCTTTGCGCTCGGAAACGGGGGCGGTGGAAGACAGTATGTCGCTGGATAGTCAGAGCACCCTCCTGTCTATTTCTCAGCGCGTACAGGAGGAGGAGGAGGAGGAGCATGAGGAGGATGAGGAGGAGGGGGAAGAGACAGCTTGGCCCGCTGCTGACGGTACACCGGCTGATTGCCTGTCATCCTTTCAGCGTGTATGGCCTGAGGAGGAGGAGGAGGAGGATCCTGAAAGTGATCTTCCTAGTGAAGACAGCCATGTGTTGCGTACAGGTACCCTGGCACACATGGCTGACTTCATGTTAGGATGCCTTTCTCGTGACCCTCGCGTTGCACGCATTCTGGCCACAACGGATTACTGGGTGTACACACTGCTCGACCCACGCTATAAGGAGAACCTGCCCACTCTCATTCCCGAAGAGGAAAGGGGTTCGAGAGTGTTGCTATACCACAGGACCCTTGCGGACAAGCTGATGGTAAAATTCCCAGCCGACAGCGCTAGTGGCAGAAGGCGCAGTACCGAGGGCAAGGTAGCAGGGGAGGTGCGGAGATCGAGCAGCATGTACATCCCAGGCAGTGCAACAGTCTTTAAGGGCCTGGACAGCTTTATGGCTCCCCACCAAGACTGTGTCACCGCTCCCCAGTCAAGGCTGAGTCGGCGGGAGCACTGTAAAAGGATGGTGAGGGAGTACGTAGCCGATCGCACGACCGTCCTCCGTGACGCCTCTGCCACCTACAACTACTGGGTGTCGAAGCTGGACACGTGGCCTGAACTAGCGCTGTATGCCCTGGAGGTGCTTGCTTGTCCTGCGGCTAGCGTCTTGTCGGAGAGGGTGTTTAGTGCGGCTGGGGGAATCATCACAGATAAGCGTAGCCGCTTGTCAACCGACAGTGCCGACAGGCTAACACTCATCAAGATGAACAAAGCCTGGATTTCACCAGACTTCTCTTCTCCACCAGCGGACAGCAAGGATACGTAAGCAATACGTAGGCTGCACCCACGGATGGAAGCTACGTTCTCTCTCACCATCCAAAACGGGGACATTTCTGCTTCATCAATCTGTGTCTAATATTCCTCCTCCTCCTCCTCCTCCTCCTGAAACCTCACGTAATCACGCTGAACGGGCAATTTTTCTTAGGGCCACAAGGCTCACTCAAATAATTTTTCTGAACAATTTTTAAAAGTTTCAATGCGCTGAAAAGCGTTGGAACTTTAACTTGAACCAATTTTTCGTTACACTGGGCTGCCTCCAGGCCTAGTTATCACTTAAGCCACATTAACCAAAGCGATTAATGGGTTTCACCTGCCCTCTTGGCTGGCCATGGCCAATTTTTTGGATGTACATTAGTACTGTTGATACAGCAATTTTTGTGGGCCCTCGCCTACAGTGTAATCAAATGAATTTTTAGCCCACCTGCATTACAGCTGACGTTACCTCAGCTGTGTTGGGCAATGCAATGGGATATTTCCATGTACCGCTGGTGGCTTCCTGGCACCCACCCATGCTGTAGGTGCACACGGAGTTTTTACTACATCTGTACACTTGAAAAGAACCCCAGTCTGACTGGGGCATGCAGTGTGGGCCGAAGCCCACCTGCATTAAGCACGACATTACTACCTCAGCTGTGTTGGGCAATGCAATGGGATATTTTTGTGTACCGCCGGTGGGTTCCAGGGAGCCACCCATGCTGTAGGTGCACACGGAGTTTTTACTACATCTGTACACTTGAAAAGAACCCCAGTCTGACTGGGGCATGCAGTGTGGGCCGAAGCCCACCTGCATTAAGCACGACATTACTACCTCAGCTGTGTTGGGCAATGCAATGGGATATTTCTATGTACCGCCGGTGGCTTCCTGGCACCCACCCATGCTGTAGGTGCACACGGAGTTTTTACTACATCTGTACACTTGAAAAGAACCCCAGTCAGACTGGGGCATGCAGTGTGGGCCGAAGCCCACCTGCATTAAGCACGACATTACTACCTCAGCTGTGTTGGGCAATGCAATGGGATATTTCTGTGTACCGCCGGTGGCTTCCTGGCACCCACCCATGCTGTGGGTCCACAGGGAATTATAAATGCATCTGTTTCCACTTGTAAAGAACCCCAGTCTGACTGGGGCATACAGTGTGGGCCGAAGCCCACCTGTATTATGCACGACATTACTACCTCAGCTGTGTTGGGCAATGCAATGGGATATTTTTGTGTACCGCCGGTGGGTTCCAGGGAGCCACCCATGCTGTGGGTCCACAGGGACTTCACAATAGGGAGTTGTACCTGCCTGTGTCTATGAATTAAAAACCGCGGTCTGACTGGGGCATGCAGACACCTTGACAGAATGAATAGTGTGTGGCACATAGGTTCCCCATTGCTATGCCCACGTGTGCAGCTCCTGATGGCGGTGGCACAGGATTCTATTTCTCATTGCTTCTGTACAGCATTGTGGGCTATCGCCCCGCCACTTTTAAAGAGGGTCGCTGCCTAGCCGTGCCAACCTCTGCAGTGTGTGCCTGCGGTCCCTCGTCATGGCAGACGCAATTCTAAATAGACATGAGCGTGGTGTGGCATGAGGGCAGCTGAAGGCTGCGCAGGGACACTTTGGTGTGCGCTGTGGGGGGGAGGGGGGGGCGGTTGGGCAGCATGTAACCCAGGAGAAGTGTCAGTGGAGTGTCATGCAGGCAGTGATTGTGCTTTGTTGGAGGTAGTGTGGTGCTTAGCAAAGGTATGCCATGCTAATGAGGGCTTTTCAGAAGTAAAAGTTGTTGGGAGGGGGGGGGGGGGGGGGCCCACTCTTGCCGGTATTGTGGCTTAATAGTGGGACCTGTGAACTTGAGATGCAGCCCAACATGTAGCCCCTCGCCTGCCCTATCCGTTGCTGTGTCGTTCCCATCACTTTCTTGAATTGCCCAGATTTTCACACATGAAAACCTTAGCGAGCATCGGCGAAATACAAAAATGCTCCGGTCGCCCATTGACTTCAATGGGGTTCGTTATTCGAAACGAACCCTCGAACATCGCGGGAAGTTCGTTTCGAATAACGAACACCCGAGCATTTTGGTGTTCGCTCATCTCTAGTCCTAGCAGCACACTGTCAATTCATTGTTGCCTGCCGTGGACGCTTAGGGTTAGGGAAGATGTTCCTTTTAGGCTTACATTATAAACTTGTCAATAATTCCATGTTACAACTCATAATGTAAGGCTAAAAGGAACATCATCTCTAACCCAAACCGTCAACGCCAGACAACAATCAATAAATAGGCAGCGCTATACATGTAGCAGTGGGGTGGATATCCATCCACCGTGCAGGACAGAACAGGGAGCCGCCGAGAGGAGCCGGGACCGGAGGTGTCACGTAGGGTGTGAGCGGGGAGAAGCAACAGCAACGTCGAATGGACGCACAGAGAAACTGCTGCTGTAGCGGGGAGCAGAGGCACGAGGATTTAAAAGCAGCAACCAGGACCACAGCAATGGACAGCTAAGTGCAGCAGCGGGGATTACAGAGCGGCCACCAAAGTGCAGGCGCAGGAGCTCTTTTAGCAGCCGGGGAGCCAATTGCGGAAACACTATTAAGAGCTGAACAGGCAGGAGGCGAGACCAGGAACGGGGATTAGAGGCCCGCAGATGACAAACCAGCAGCATAAACCTGTATTCACAGGGTAAGGCTTCTCTCACACGAGCGCATATCGGCCGGCCGTTTTCACAGCCGGCCAATATACGCTACATTATTAGTAAAAAAATCTGGTGAACAGGCGCACAAATCAAACGTTTGTGCACCCGTTCATATGGCCTGGTGAGGCCAGCGTAGATGCACCGACCTCACCAGGCCATCTCCCATTTCCCCTCCCCATTGCAGGCTCACCTCTCTTCCTCCCCACTTGTTCTGTGCAATGGGAGGGGCGGGGCTAAGTGTCAAACTGCCCCGCCCCCTCCCATTGATAGCTATGGACAAGGGGCAGGGAGAGCGCTTAGCTCCGCCACCATCCCGTCCCTTGTCCATAGCATCAATGGGAGGAGGTGGGGCGGACCGGTGCTTGGCTCCACCTCCTCCCATTGCACAGAACGAGCTGGGAGGAAGAGAGGTGAGCCTGCAATGGGGAGGGGAAAATGTCCGACGTAAAAATGTCCGGCACTATATTGGCTTGGCCGGGCTTTTTTACGTCTCACAAATACGTCCATGTGATCTGATGCATTGGAATCCAATGCATCAGATCACAGCGCGTATCGGCTAGCTGTGAAAAGGCCGGCCGATATGCGCTCATGTGAAAGAAGCCTAAGGGATAGTTATACTTACCTGCCACGACCTGCAGCCGAGCCTTCTCTGCAGCCAATCAGATTCAGGGAGCAGGTTTGGTGCGATTGTATTTTATGCATTCATGAGAATACACAGATAATAATGCCTCCTCAACACACAAGATGGCGACGTTTCGACTCTAAAGCATGAGTCTTTGTCAAGCTTGACAAAGACTCATGCTTTAGAGTCGAAACGTCGCCATCTTGTGTGTTGAGGAGGCATTATTATCTGTGTATTCTCATGAATGCATAAAATACAATCGCACCAAACCTGCTGCCTGACGTCTTTATCATTATATGTATATCTTTGGGAATTTGGATTCGTTCCCGGTCTGGGCGTGCAGACAAGGCTGAAGGATACAGCTTAGGATTTTTTTCCCCCCCGAACTGGTAGTGGTGAGTGCTGCTGTTCAATTTTATTTAAATCAGATTCAGGGGGCGTGATTAGGACTGCCTGGTGACGTCAGGATACAATAATACCTAGTAAATCTGCCCATATGGGTCTTCATGAAAGCTTTAGGGAACCTTCATATTGCTACAGCATAGAACAGCTGCTCTGCACATATAGGGACAAAAACCATGAGGATGTTGCTGTGGATTTTACTATTCTACACTGACAACTGCTGAGAATGGCCGCATATTAAAAAATCTGCAGCACATGCTAATTTCCATGCAGAGAAATTGCACAGTAAGTGGATTAGATGTGTTGAAATCTTATTCACCCGGCTGGTACAATAATCCGAAAATCAAAGCACTGATTCTTCATCTTTTCTGTATTAAAACAGCCACTGTGAGCGAAAAAATAGATACAGAACTCCGTGTAACGAGATAATATAAACAAACTTACAAACTTTATTTCTCAAATGTCTCAAACAGAAAGCTCCAAGCCTGCACTGCTGCAAGCAATGACTTAACTGCCACTACAGATCACAGGAAACAGTAAGCCTGGGTTCACACAGGGCGTATTTGCTGCTGATTTGCCGCGGTTTGCCGTTGCATATCCGCATTGCGGCCATTCCGTCGTGGTTGCAGTGCAATGCAGTGCCAATGTGTTTGGCCAAAATCTCGTTCTTACAGGGCGTAAAATTTACCGCAGAGCCGCAGTGCGGATAAGCAACTGCGTCGCGGTTTTGAAAGATTCAGCATGTCCATTCTTTCGACCTTTCCGCAGCGTTTTTTTTTCCATAGGGCCCCATGGACGCAGCAAAAACCGCAATGAAAACCGCTATTGCTTTTTTTGTTGCGGTTTTTCCAAGCGGTTCCGCAGCAGATTCTTCGCATGAGAAAAGAGGGGCAATAAAGTTTGTTCACAGGAAGTGGTTCAGCGGCCATTTTAGCCGCTTGGCGCCATTTCAGCCTGGACTGCATGCAGAGAGGAAGCAGGAGCTCCACCGGCAGCACCACACCCAGCGGCATCAGACCCCCCCCCCCCATTGGCAACAGAACACTGATTGGCAGCAGCACCAGTGGTAGGGACTTCACTCACGCCCAGGGGAAAATACTGGGCCACAGGCGGGAAACTCCAAACCCCGTCAGTGGCGGGAAAAGCACCGCCAGCAGCGGAGGCACCACCACTACCCCCAGTGGGTAAGCCACCACTACCCCCAGCGGGTAAGCCACCACTACCCCCAGCAGGTACACCACTACCCCCAGCGGGGCAAGCAGCCTGTCCACCACAGCTACCACCACCGGCAGCAGCACTACAACCCCCAGCGGGACCACGCTCAGTGGCGGGAAAAGCAGCGGCGGCACCACCACTACCCCCAGCGGGTCCACCACTACCCCCAGCGGGTAAGCCACCACTACCCCCAGCGGGGGAAGCAGCCTGTCCACCAAAGCTACCACCACCGGCAGCAGCACTACAACCCGCAGCAGGACCACGCCCAGTGGCGGGAAAAGCAGCGGCGGCACCACCACTACCCACAGCGGGGCCACCACTACCCCCAGCGGGGCAAACAGCCTGTCCACCACAGCTACCACCACCGGCAGCAGCACTACAACCCCCAGCGGGACCACACCCAGTGGCGGGAAAAGCAGCGGCGGCACCACCACTACCCCCAGTAAGCCACCATTACCCCCAGCGGCACCACCACTACCCCCAGCGGGGCAAGCAGCCTGTCCACCACAGCTACCACCACCGGCAGCAGCACTACAACCCACAGCGGGTCAAGCAGCTGGCCCACCACAGCTACCACCACCGCGGCAGCGGTAACACAAGCCACAGTGGGACCACCAGCTGGCCCACCACAGCTACCACCACCAGCAGCAGCACTGCAACCCCCAGCGGGTCAAGCAGCTGGCCCATCACAGCTACCACCACCGGCAGCAGCACTACAACCCCCAGCGGGGCAAGCAGCTGGCCCACCACAGCTACCACCAGCCGCACCGGCGCCACCACCACTTTCACCACCAGCATCGCAACCACCACCACCAGCAGCGGCACAATTGTCAACCTTGGCTAAAAAAGGTAATGCACTACTTCACCATATGCATTGCAGGCAACACGCGTCCAGCTCCACCCCACCTTCTTGTGCTCTCTCCTCGCAGCTTCGCGCTCTTTTGCGTCCTTTTTTGCATTGCATTGCAACCCACGGTATTCGCTGTTTTCCTCCCCTGCATTGCTCCACTGTTGCATGGCGTACCTTTCCAAGGGGCACGCTCGGCGTTAAGTAGGTCATTTCCACCATTGTATGGTCCCCCACCCGGTTGCATGGCATTCCTTTGCACAGGCGAGGCCACGCGTTTAGTCCCTTTTTGCATTGCCTACCCTGAGTTACAAATAGGAAGCTGCAAACATTTTTTAACACTTTTCCTTTTATAGAATTGCTCTCCCTTCGGCATGTCACTTGTGTAGATGTGAGCCTCGTTGTTATTTTTGGCGACTTGCAATTGTGCGCCAGTGGCCCATCATGTTGTGTATAAGATGAAATGTAAACATTTTCTGATTGCTCACAGGACGACCTACATTTTCTGCAGTCGCCAAGCACATTCCATTCGCACAGTCATCCCTCTTTCCGGACAATGGCCTGGTATCAACGGATGGGGATCAACGTCGTCAGGATGATAACCTTGGTGAGTGTAGTGTCCGCTGACACAACCATATCCACCCCCCTCGGAATGCTATTCAACTTGTTTTTTTCTTTCCTCCTTCCCTGCAGGTTGAAAGTAGGCCTGAGATTTGGGACCCAGCCGAGCCGGGCTACAGTGACCGTGACTTAAAGGCGGACGGCTGGATTGCGGTCTGCACTGGGATGTATCCCGATTGGGACTCCGCTACTGCTGCCCTCCACAGTGAAATCCGTAAGTTTACAGTATTGGTTGTAACGCTTTGGTGTTTCTTTCTTGGATGTACTTAGAACTGTACTGCATCTAACCACACTGTTTATTGCAGCGTTCGGTGGATTACATAGTTTTGCAGACTGCTTTTAAAAACCATGTTTAATTGCCATCTGTAATTTTGCAGTTAAAGACGTCAAGAATCGCTGGCGGTCAGTTCGGGACCGCTTCAAGAAACACGAAAAGGACTGTGAAAAAAGCGGCATGTCCCCGTCAAAGAAATACGCCCTGTGTGAACCCAGCCTAAGGCTTCACTTCCATAGCATTCGGAACCTGTTTGGGGCTTCTGTCCTAACGCTGTATCAAGGTGACTGGAAACTACATCCAGATGGAATCCTGGGTGGCTCCACAGACTTCCTATTAGGAAAACGAAGGTCAAAGCTTGCACTTTACTGTCAGATTTAGCAGATTTCCGTTGGCTTGGCATTTTGGTTGGACAGAATAATGTTGACTAGCTTATTCTGTCCAGGCAAAATGCTGGGATTAAATGGAAAACGAGCAAAATGAAGCAGTCCAGGGTCCCATCTAGATGCAAATTATAGCCATCCAAACGAAATCCTGGGATGAAACCTCCAAATGGTGTTCTGAACCCCATGTGAATGTAGCCCAATATCCAAACAGTGGATTGCAGTAGATGTGTACAACAAAGAAAACGTGTTGCAACCTGCATGAGGAAACCAGGTTAATCTGCAAAACACAACTGTCATAGTTTACTATGTAGTGCACTAGAATTTTCATATTTGTAAACAACAGGAAAAGTAATGATCAGGGCCCCAGATGAGCCAGCAAATTGTTGTTCAGTACAAAATTAGAGGTGCTGGCCTGGGAAATACAGTTCACCCCTAGCTAAAGGCTAGTGGATAACTATCTGTTTAGTAGAAGCCATGTACTGGGACTTACCAATCACAAGAACAGGGCTCCTAAAAGGACACTGCAAGGAGTGGTGGTCACATATGAATACTAACACTCCATTCCTTTCTGTAGATAGCCAAGTGCTTGTACGCCGCTGTCTCCAGCAGTCCCACTGAAATGAGCGGAGCAGTAATATGCATACATAACCACTAGGGTGGCCGATAGAGAGATGGCAAAAAATAAAGTGGCAGCTATACAGCAAGACACCTTCCCAATCTGTTACATCTGCTAATAGTAATGATAGGGTAAAGTTTTAGCTTTTAATTCCAACTGCAAGATGGCGCTCAAAACTGATGTACATTATGAGAAATGGCGCTTAGGCGCAAGATTTCCGATTACACAAGCTGCAGCATTAATATTAACAATTTGCTTTAGCAAAAGAACCACTATATTTAAAACATTAAGCATTGACAATGGCATTTGTCCTGACAATCTACACATTTGTGCTGTTCCTACAAAAATACCTCCAAATATATGAAAATAGGCAAAATTACACCGCAAATACTTGTCAGTCAGTGCCTGAGGACTGGACAGCAGACGTCTTTGTAATCTGTGTTGGAACAGCCTTACGATTTGCTTCCATGACTTGAAGCTACAGTTGTTTTTCTTCTTCGTCATTAGTAAAAAGTCTGAAAATTCATGGTCTTTGAGCACAACCTTGTCGTAGACATAAAAGTCTGAAACTGCCCCAAATAAAGGTTTGTTAAAAGGAAAAAAATTAGAAGGTGTTTTGCTTTGTAGTTAAAAGTTGAGTTTTTTGGGCCACCCTACTGCACGGCCAATCCAATCATTTAGGAATCTTTGGGGACCCCAATCCAGTGAATCAGGGAGGTCTCTGTGGTTGCTCTTGCACGGCCAGATAGAGATCACTTATCCTGTGGATAAGGAATAACTTAATTTTGTGGAACTACCCCTTTAATATTGGGAATGCTTTCCCATCAATAAAAGCCCAAATGAGACAGGTTAATAAAGAAATAAGTTTTAGAACTCCAACAAATCCTTTTTGAAGCCATGTAAATACAAGTTCATTATACTCTTTTATTTCTCCGTATCGGAGATGGTCAAATCATCACTCAAGCAGCTATTCAGCAACAATGTTCCAAGATGCTCAATTCCTTAACAGAGATGAAATGATTTTGATAGGGCTTAACAAAATTCCAGAGCAGCAGTATGATTGCTGTTATCATACTATCCCATTGAGACAAGTTACATTTACGAGTGCCCCCCCCCAATTACTTTTCTGAGAATGCAAGAAATGTAATTAGGTTTGAAAAAATTAATAAAATGCCTCCATTAAGGTTTCCAAACAAACAAAATTCATAGTAAAGACTTGATTGAGAAACTTTTTTTTCCCTGCAGGATACTGCTAGCAATGGGAGATGGAACTTATTTTGGGAGGGTGGAAGGGTCTCAATACAGTTGCTGGGATTAAAGCATTTTGGTACATATAAAAAATAAAGGAAATAGCTGACCATGTATTTTATACCAAAAAGAAATCTCTTCATGGACCATGATTTCACAGTCTGGTACACGTGGCTAGAAAATGTAAAGCCACAAACATTTACGGTATGCATAGTTACAGTCTGCTTGCAAAGGGAGAGTTAGACAAAAACATAGACTTCTAGAAGCAACTAAAGGATGCACGTTCACCGATAGCAAGGGAGGAATTATGGGTGTTCCAATGTAAGTCTTAGAATACAGTTTTCTGAAATGGTGAATTAAGACCGTAAATTGGGCAGAAAATGACACCATCTTAACGTGCAAAGAATTCATATTAGAACAAGTCAAAGGTGGTGGTTATTTCTTTACACATTGATGTAGGACTACTGGGATATTCATGACTCCTCCACAGCAGGGGCCCTTCGCTTGCGTCCTCTCACTTCTTCTTGGGGTTGAGTTTTAAAACAGTCCTCAGAATGAATATAATGTAGTGCCATTTCACTATAAGCCTCCAGGATCCTCTGTCGCTCCTCAGCTGTGAAATCGACAGAATAAGGGTGTACCTGGACTATGTGGCGCTTGATGGTGCTGACTTTCAGTGTGGCTAATGTCCCACCACATACCATGCAGATGAGACCTTCACGGCGGCAGTCGTAGTCCATCATGAATTCCGTGCGCCAACGGACTTGGTAATTGCGCTTTGCACTATTGCATGGGGGTGGCAGGGAAGGGGTAGATTTGGGTGTCTTGGAAAAGGTTGGCAAAATAATTTCGGGATGGGGACTGCTGGCTGCAACAGTTGATCCATTTGTTTCAGAGTTTGTTGCGTCTTCTGTGTTAAGGAAAAAAATATACGCACAATTAGGATATTATAGTTTGGAAATTGCAAACAATAAAATGATAAAAAACAAACAAAAAGGTTTTATATATTACAGTCACTTGTCAACAAAAGCTGAGGGTATAAAGGATTTCAGAAGGTCTAGAATGATAACCCAATGCAAAGAGATATCCAAGTCCTCCTGGTGGGACACACAACTGGTTAACCATAAACCCCTGATCTAAACGGCTGAAAACTTTCTCCAAAGTACAGGCCCCTTTGCAACCTATGGGAACCCCAGTCATAGCAGCCATCATGCATGCGATTTCATGTATACAGTTTACATATTTTTTCTTTCCTAGAGCTGCATTAAATCAATGTGAGATATTGCAGAAAGATAGGACATGCTGCGATTTTTTCTCTCCCTCAGGATCGCATGAGTGAAAACATCGCAAATGAGAATGTAACCATTGAAATTCATTTGTTTCATAATCATGCGTTTTCACTCACTCTCGCAGCGCAAGAAAATCACCACAGGGCATAGCTGTACATCCTGGCAGGGAGGTACTTAGCGCAACAGGCGTACAGTTACGTCCTGAGGATAGAGCCAGATCAGAAGATATCTCGCGCTATTCGGCAGCGGGGGTCGGCTATCACTGATAGCCGGCCTTCCCCTGCAACAGCGCGGGTGCATCGGGAAAGCGACCCCCGCTGTTAACCCCTTCCCTGCCGCGATCTATGTAGATCGCAGCATGTGAAGAGTTCACAGAGGGAGCCAGCTATTACACTTCCAGCCGTAACCATCAATGAGAATGTCTGACAATCATCTAATCGGATGGGATCTCAAGCATCGAACTCCCACCAATCAACTATTAATGACTTGATAGGTCATCAATAGTAAAAGTCCCAGAACACCCCTTTAAATTTAGTAATCCTTTGTGCCTCACGTTAAGGGCTTATTCGGATGATCGTATATTGGTCAGGTTTTCACGCCCAACCGATATACGCTGCCCCTCTCTGCAATGGGAGGGGCGGGACGGGGGGGGGGGGGGGGAGGGGGGGGCTTAGCTCCTGTCCTGTCTCCTCCCCTTGCAGAGAGGGGCAGCATATATTGGTCGGGCGTGAAAACCCGACTGATATACGATCGTTTGAATAAGCCCTAAGGCTGGGTTTCCACTAAGCATTTGTAGCATGATTTCACAGCGTTTCCACTGCCATTTTTATGTGCCTGCTAAATTGACTCTCTGGTTTTGGGCCAAAATTCTTTCCATGGAGGAGGCTACCTTATCTGCAGATCACTCCTCTGATCCACAAGTTTCGGGCCCCGTTTTAAGTTATCAAAGATGGCTACCACAATTTTCTAACTACCTAATATACACTGTGCATTGCTCTCCGACTGGCCAGTGTTGTCACTTGAGCAGCTCTGGCCAATCAAATAGCAGATATAGTGCATTGGTAGTCCAACACTACTAATACAATGTGGAGATTACTTAGTTTGAAGATTGTGTCGTCATCTTGGATAGCCAAAAATGGGGTCCTGAACTAACAGATTTGGAAACAGTGGATTTGAGGTATGGCAGAAAAGTACAACTGTAGGTAATACACATCTTTCCCCTTAGGTCTCAGGACAGAATTTTGTCTTGAAGCTAGAGGCCCGCTTTAACTGCACATCAAAAATGTAATCCGCAAAAAACACATTTTAATGCAAAACACCACAGTTGTATAATTTTCGGCCAATTGATTAATGATCAATGATTTCAGTGTGCTGTACCTTTTTAATGCCAATCTGCTGAAAATCACAGTTTCACGGGAAAGCAATAAGTATGCACATCAAAGATGCTTACAAAATGCCATAAAAACAGAATAAAAAAGCCATGTGGAAACACAGCCCAATAGTAAGTAATCTCATGTGCCTCAGATCAAATAGCAAGTAGCTCCATATGCTTTATTTAACCTCCGTTGGTGTTCGGTTGGACCAGATGGCAGACCCAAGTAAGTGGACTTTTACAACAACTAGTTGAGTACCCCTGATCTCAATGGCTCTGAAGCTGTACATGTACAATGTTATGCTGGGTTCTCATGGGGAGAATTTGCCACGGTATTTACATGCGGACCCTCGAAAATTCTGTGACATTAACAGTAGCAGCAAACTGGATTAGATTCTCAAAATCTTGTCCCCAAGCTGCCGTATGGAAAGTGACATGTGATGCAGAACTGAATTCTGCATCATGTCACTTTTATCGCCGTATCCACTGCGAAATTCACCTCTCTTCAATCTGGTTATACAGATGGAGTTAAGCTTTTACTTCTATGTAAAAGTGTCCTCACTAAGCAGAATAATACAGTCACAAAATCACTGAGCTAAAACCCTGGAGAAAACTGGTAACAAATTTAAAAAGAAATGTATTTTATAAAACCTTTAGGAGTCACTATATAGCCACACAGTCAGCTTACCATTTATTTCTATGCAGATTTCATCATCGCCTTGTTGCTGTCCTGCTGCTTTTTTACTTGCAGCCATTTTTTGCTCCCACTCTTCCATGACGACAGCCTTCTCCTGATCACTCAGGTACGTTGTATCCGGATGCTTCTGCTGGATGTGCATCTTCACTGTAGTGATTTTTGGATTCATCAGCGTCGCGCCGCATACCATGCAAATTAATCCATCCTTTGCTGGAGTGTAGTCCATTAGGAACTCTAGGTTCCAGCGGTCATGCTGATACTTACGGGGATCGTTTACTTTACCCTGAAGTCTTCCAAATGCAAACTCCCAAGAAGCACCTTTACCTTCTGGCATTACACCAGACCAGCTGGACTCCTCTTCGTCAGCTTCTAAAGAATCACAATCTGGTGCTTTTACAATACTCAACCCCTGGTCTGAAATAGAAGAAATAATGAAGAGATGAGAAAGACCAAATAAATTAATATACAAAACTGTGTGTTTGGAGAAAAGAGGGGGCCGATTATTTAAAAAAAAAAACAAAAAAAGAAACACTTTAGTAATTCTGCCATTGTTTTTACAATGGTCACAGTGCGATATAAATAACATAACTTTATTCTCTTGATCAGCACATTTTAGGGTACATGCAACTTTTTGATCGCTTTTTATTAAGGTTTTTGAAAGGCAGAAAACTCTGGCTTTGGCTTATATTCTCAGGGTTTGCTACAAGGCTTCCTAAAAGGTGAGACATTGACTTGCAGGAATGCCGCCTTCCAATAGGTGGCACTACAGAGGCATTGTTCCATCTTCCATTTACATAAATCTCCTAGAGGAGCATGCATGGCCTTACAGGTCTCCTCAGTGGAGAAACAATACCCTTCCTGACCTTGAGAGGCAGACAAACGAAAAACAGGAATTTGGGATTAGGTTTTCTCATCTCACATAAATCACATTGCAGGATAACTAAAATTTTTATAGTTCGAGATATTACAAATTCGGCAATACTTACCATGGTGCTTGAATGTTTGTGAACCCTCTGCAAATGTCCATATTTCTACTTATATGTGACCTAAAACTACTCACACAAGTCCTAAAAGTGGACAAGTAGAACAAAATCAAACAAATCAGTCAAAAATTAGACTTGGTGATATATGTTTTGAGGAAAATGATCCACTATCACATCTATGAATGGTAAAACCATATGAACCTCTGCTTTCAGTATCTAGGGTGACCTCCCTGAGCAGCAATAACTGCATCTAAACATTTCTGATAATTGTTGATTAGTCCTGCACATCCGTTTTGAGGATTTTTAGCCCATTCCTCTAAACAAAACAGCTTCAACTCTGTTATGTTGGTGGGTTTCCTCACATGAATTGTTCACTTCAGGTCCTTCCACAATATTGCTATAGGATTAAGGTCAGGACTTTGACTTGGCCACTCCAAAATGTTAAACTTTATTCTTGTTTAACCATTCTTTTGTAAAACGACTTGTGTGCTGTGGGTCGTTGTCTTGTTGCATGACCCACGTTCTCTTGATATTCCGCTCGTGAACAGATGTGCTGACATTTTGCTTTACAATTTACGGTTATAATTCAAAATTCATTGTTCCACCAGTAATCCTACACTATCCTGGCCTAGATGCAGCAAAACAGTCCTAAACCATAATGCTACCACCACCGTGTTTCAAAGATAATATGAGATTTGTAGGCTGTAATGCAATGTTTTTCTTTTGTCAAACATAATGCTTCTCATTTAAGCCAAAAAGCTCCATGTTGATCTCATCTGTCCACAAAACATTGTTCCAAAAGCCTTCTGGCTTGTCCAGGTGATCTTTAGCAAACGTCAAACAGGCAGCAATATTCTTTTTGGAGAGCAGCAGCTTTCTCCTTGCAATCTTGCCATGCACACCATTGTTGTTCAGTGCTCTCCTGACTGGTGGTCTCATGAACATTATAATTAATTTGAGAAAGGCCTTTAGTTTCTTAGAGGTCCCTTTGGATTTGCAACCTTGCTCTTGGTGTCATCTTTGTTGGTCAACCACTATTGGAGAGGGTAATACTGTTCTTGAAATTCCTCCATTTATACACAATCTGCCTGACTGTGGATTGGTGAAGTTGAAGCTCTTTAGAGATGGATTTATAACCATTTCCAGCCTGATGAGCATCAACAACTCTTCTTCTGAGGACCCCATCAAATTTTTTTATTCGAACCATGATACACTTCCACAAACTTGTTGGAAGATCAGACCATGATAAAATAAGTCAGCAACTCACATAGGATTGTCATTCCATTGATTGAAAACACCTGACTCTAATATCACCTTCAAATTATTTGCGAATTACAAGGTTCACATAGTTTTGCCACTCACACATATGTGATATTAGATCATTTTCATTAAAAAATAAATGACCAAATTTAATATATTTGACTCATTTCTCTGATTTAGTATTCTATTTATTTTTAGGACTTTTGATGTAGTTTTAGGTCAAATATAAGCAGAAATATGGAAAATTCTGAATGACTCACAAACTTTCAAGCACCATTGTATTATGTGAATTTATTATGTGCTTCACGGGGAAAAATGTGTAGTCGCTACTGACTGTGGTATGCAGAGGGTTAAATGTATGGAGATAAGAGATTTTTCGGCTGTTTTCCCTCGGTTGTTAGAGCTGAGCCCTGTTATCAATAGACAGCAGGGCTCCAGCTCTTTCTGGTATGAGACTCCCGTGCCGGCCTTAGACTTAGATCAGAAACTCTATATTTTCTCCTTCGGGAGAGCCTTGTAACAATGACTTGGAATTAAAAGCAAAGCCAGACTCCTACTGTACACTGATGAAGGGCAAATACCCTGAAACAGCTGTCTGTACATGGAGTCTAGCTTTTTTTTTAATACCCAATCATTGTTACAAGGCTTGTATACAGAAAAAAAAACGAAAATGGAAAAACTAAAAAAAAACTCTGTCACTAAGGGGTTAAAGAACTGGCTTGTTTTTACTCTGTAAGTAAGTTTTCCATCATTTACTGATCTGGAGTTAAAGTTTGTATCACAGTGCAGAGCTGCACAGGTTGCTACTGGAAACAATACGTTTTTCAACAGAGACATCCATAATACTACAGCACCTATAAACATTTGAAGAATAAAGCCAACCATGCTTTAGGGATTTTGGATTAGTGTTGCTTATCATGACTGGCTGGGCAATAATATCAGATTGTGTCACCGCCAAACTGATTTTTAGCAAAAATCGCCAGAAAATCATTTTACAAATAAAAGTTAGAGAGAGAGTGGTATGTGTGTTTCTCAGTTGTTACCACTGTTGCCTTTCGGTGCTGGGGTCCTAGGCTCAAGTCCCATCAAAGATAACATGCATGAACGTTGACAAAACTCCACTCAGAGGTTGCCTTTTATCAGATTTGAACCTAGAACTCCAGCACTACAAAGCAGCAGTGTTAACAACTGAACCAGCACAACTGTGATTTCTGCTCCAGAGGGGAAGAACAGTAAGAATAAACACAAAGAGATCATAAAACACTATGCACATGTTGCCCTTGGATAGATTTGAACCTAGAGCTCCAGCACTGCAAGGCAGCAATGCTATCAACTCAGCCACTATGCTTCGTCTTTCTTTCTCTGGAGGTGACAGAAACAAACGAACATACAAAATCCATGCAAATGTTGTCCTTGGAAAGATTTGAGCTTAGGAACCCAGCTGTAACTTCCGACCTGAGCGTAATGCCACCATGCCCAGGACAAATGCAAATAGAAGGCTGGAGGGAAAGGATTTGGACAGGGGAATGTGCATACATGCTGAACACCATAATAAATTGAACTGCAAATGGGACTTGCGAGCAGACATCCAACGAGGACTGCAAACAGCAAAACACTTACTTCAAATACTAACATGCATAAGCAGATGTAATAGCTTAAGTACGAGCTATTGGTTCGTATTTTGGCCAAGATACATAAGCTCACGACAAGGGCCCTCGTTGCCTACTTTAACAAGACAACTTAAACCCCAGGGAGTCCTCTCTAGAAGCAGCTGATTGGTGATAATTGGCTGACTGGAGCAATACACACCCAACCAGCTCAATCATTCCACACATAGAAGCCTAGAATGGTAGAATTGGAAGGGACCTCCAGAGTCATCTGGTCCAACCCCCTGCTCAGTGCAGGATTCACTAAATCATCCCAGACAGATATTTGTCTAGCCTTTGTTTGAACACTTCCATTGAAGGAGAACTCACCACCTCCCATGGCAACCTGTTCCACTCATTGATCACCCTCACTGTCAGAGTTTTTTCTAATATCTAATCTGTGTCTCCTCCCTTTCAGTTTCATCCCAGTTCTGGTCTTTCCTTGTGCAAATGAGAATAGGGCTAATCCTTATACACTGTGACAGCCCTTCAGATATTTGTAGACAACTATTAAGTCTCCTCTCAGCCTTCTTTTTTGCAACCTAAACATTCCCAGATCCTTTAACCATTCCTCATAGGACATGATTTGCAGACCACTCATCATCTTGGTAACTCTTCTCTGAACTTGCTCCAGTTTGTCTATACTCTTTTTTTTAAAGTGGAGTGCCCAGAACTGGACCCAGTATATCAGATGAGGTCTGACTAAGGAAGAGTAGAGGGGAAAATTCCTCACGTGATCTAGACTCTATGCTTCTCTTAATTCATCCCAGAATTGTGTTAGCCTTTTTGGCTGCTGCATCACATTGTTGACTCATGTTCAGCCTATGATTTATTAATACACCCAAGTCTTTTTAACATGTGCTGCTTCTTGCCCAGATGTAGGACTTTGCATTTCTCCTAGCTAAATACCATTCTGTTAATCGACCCCCACTGTTCAAGCTTTTCTAGATCTTTTTGAAAACTCGCTCTCTATTACCTAGTGTTTGCTAGCCCTCCTAGCTTTGTGTCGTCTGCAAATTTGATCAGTTTCCCATCAATTCCCTCCTACAGATCATTGATAAAAAATGTTGAACAACACAGGGCCTAGGACACAGCCTTGTAGTACCCCACTTGATACATTCTTCCACTTGGATCTACAGCCATTTATGACCACTCTTTGAGTACTATCACTCAGCAAGTTTTGAATCCACCTAACAGTTGCCTTGCCAATCCCATATTTGGTCATTTTTTTTAATAAGTATGGTATGAGATACTTTGTCAAATGCTTTACTAAAGTCAAGATATCCACTGCATTTCACTGATCAATCCAGTCGGTCATTTGTTTGTTACAAACCCATGCTGCCTCTGGTTAATTACTGCATTTATATCCAAGTACTTGCATACATGCTGTTTAATAATTTGTTCAAAGATCTTTTCCAGTATAAAAGTCAGGCTCAAAGGCCTGTAGTTTCCTGGATCCACCTTCTTCCCTTTTTTGAAGATAGGGACAACACTTGCCCTTTTCCAATCTTCTGGGACTTCTCCTGTTCTCCAGGAATTTTCAAAGAATATGGCGAGAAGTTCAGCAATTACCTCCGCTGCTTCTTTAGTATCCTAGGATGGAATTCATCCGGACCTTGAGACTTGAATTCATTTAAGTTAGCTGAGTGTTCCCTCACCATCTTTCTACTTATATATGGCCTGTATTCTTTTATTCCCCCAATAGCACAGGGAAGATCAGTTGATGTTCCATCTACTTTCTGAGAGAAAACAGATACAAAATAGGAATTTTAAAAAGTGTGGCCATCTCAACATCATTCTTAACCAATTCACCATTTTCATCTTGTAAGCATCCAATAGCATCTTTGACTTTCCTTTTGCTTTTGACATACCGCCAAAATCCTTTTTTATTGCTTTTGGCCTCTGTTGCAAGCCTCAATTCATTATTAGCTTTAGCTTTTCTGACACTTGCCCTACAGTTTCTGCAGACTGCATTATATTCTTCTTTGGATATTCCATTGTCTTTCCATTTGATAAACAAAGTTTTCTTCCTTTTTAAACATGTGTGCAAGTTCTCTGTTCATCCATGCTGGTCTCTTTAAATGCTTCCCATTCTTCCTTTTTCTACGGATTGTAACGATTGTGCTTTGAGAAGCTCATTTCGCAATATTTCCCAACCTTCTAGGACATTTCTGTCCTTAAGAACATCCAGCCATTGGATTTTTCCTACCCTCTGAGTTCATTAAAATCTACCTTTCTGAAATCCAACCTTGAGGTCTGAGTTTTCTTAGGTCTTCCTCCCTTTATCATCAAAAATTCAAGAATAGCATGATCACTGCCTCCTAAGGTCCTAGCCACCCTTAATTCCTTGACCATTCCCTCCCTGTTGGTAAGAATTAGGTCCAAGATAGCAGATCCCTTTGTTTTCCCTTTTGGAAGATAAAGTTGTCAGTAAGAGTGGATAAGAATTTGTTGGATCCATTACTTTTACCTGAGAGAGATTCCCAACAAATGTCTGGATAGTTAAAATCTCCCATAATCACTATGTCGTGCTTTTTTGAGAACTTGGCCATCTGATGTAGAATGAGTTCATCAATATCTTCTGCTTGTGCAGATGGCCTACAGTAAATGCCTACAATAGTATCCTTTCTATTGTTTTCTTTTTGTATTCTTGCCCAAACAGTTTCTCCTTCTCCTTTTTCTCCTTCTCCTAAGCAGAATCAGGAAAAGGGAGGAGGAAGAAGCTTAGTGGCTAGTACTGTCGTCTTGTGGCACTGAGGTTCTGCATTCATGGCTGATCATCAACAACATTTGCATTGAGTTTGTATGATCACTTTGTGTTTATTACTCTTGTTCTTCTCTTACTCTGGATGAGGAAAAAAAGAAGTGTGATGGCTCAGCTGTTAGCATTGCTGCCTGTAGTGCTGGAGTTCAAGGTTCAACAAATGGTTGTTGTTTTTATGTTCTCTTTGTATTTAATCTTCGTGTAATTTTCCTCTTCCGGGACAGGTGTGGTGGCTCAGGTGATACCGATAGCACAGATGTTTTGTAGTGCTGGAGATTTAGATTCAAATTTGACCAAGGACAACATCTGGATTGTTTATTCTTGTTGTTGTTCAGAACAGACAAGTATAGTGGGTCAGTTGTTAGCACTGTTGGGAGTTGTAGATTCAAATCTGACCAAGAGCAACATCCTTCTGGATGGAGTTTTTTAAAGTCCATGATGGGATTTGAACCTAGGACCCCAGCACTGAAACACAACCATGCTAACAACTGAGCCACATTCATAGAAACACACAACCAACCACCCACCCACCCTCCTCTTCAGAGGTCAACTTAGTAGCAGTAATATTGATTTCAATGGGAGTCAGTATCTGCTGCTCTGATTCAAGATTATTTTTTGAAAATTGTGTCAGGTATACCCGACTCAAGTATTTGATAGCCACTCAACACTATTTTGGATAGAGGACACCTCTATCCTGACAATATAGTTTTGGGTTGTTTTCTTTTTTTTTGACATACGAGAATACCTTCCAACTCTATATGTGAAAATTTCCTGGTAAAACCAGAATATCCGTCATAATGCTTACCTCCAATAACTATTCCATCCTTGTTCGATTTTGCTGACATCCTCTTTAATTCAGACAACTTATTCTCCCAGTCCAGTATAATTGCTGCCTTCTCTTCAGCATTGAAGTTCCCTGTATGTGGATGCTTTTGAACAATGTGTCTTTTGATGCTGCTCTCTTTGAGAACAGTAAGAGTGGAGCTACAGTACATGCACACCACACTTCCACGTACTCCATTGAAGTCCATCAGGTAATCTGAGCGCCAACGCATTTGGTATGCATTGTTTTGGACAAGACTACCGCTGTTTCCCCGCCATACACTCACCTCCCATACTGTGGGGTCAACCCCAGCAGGAAACTGAGGAACATCAATGATAGCAGGTGGTAGTTGCGGGGTTTGAAGGTCTACTGGAGGTACCTTGGGTGCAATAACCCGCCAGGTTTTTGAGATATCAGAAGCAGAAGTGGAAGGTTTGGGTTTTGATGTCTGAAGGATTGTATGTTCTGGGATAACAGAAACCCGTGTTATAATTATGGGTGTTGGAGTTTCCACTGAAAGAGCAGATTAAGAGTTACATATTAGATTATTAACATACATGGATATCCAAACTCTTTATATAAAAATGATTTATTTTAGCTTTATTGCAAAAATGTAATTTTTACAAAGCTAAGATATTAATAATTAAAAGGTAATTATCAACTCACCTTTTAAAACAGGAAGTCCAATACCCAGTACAGCTGGTGCTTGCTGCACTTGTTGCACCTGGATTTGATGCTTCCCTGGCTCACTGGGATGTGTTTTTGCACCTTCCATTATTTGTTGATGAATTTGTTGCTTTTCTGCTTGAAAATTTTTTGCAGTCTGACTTTCTTCTTTTTCATCCTTAGGCAGTTCCGCATACTGGTGGTCCTCTGTCTTCACAATTATTTCTCCCGTCACACTCTGCACTTCTTGTTCTTTAAGTTTCTCCTGTTCCAGTCTCCGCTCCTCAACCCCCTGTTTCTGGGGCATCTGAGCTTCCCTAATTTTCGACTTTTCTTCCTCCAGCAGCTGAGCTTCCTTATCTGTCTTATTGTCTTCTTCTGCTGGTTGGGCCTCCTTAGCTTTCCTCCCCTCTTCCTCCAGCAGTTGGGCCTCCATAGTCACCTTCTTCTCTTTCTCCAGCAACTGGGCCTCCTTAGCTTTATTTTTTTCTTCTTCCAACAGCTCGGACTCCTTAGCTCTTCTCTTATCTTCCTCCAGCAGCTGTGCCTCTTTAGCCTTCATCTTTTCCCCCTCTAGCAGCTGGACTTCCTTTACCTTCCTCTTTACTTCCTCCAGCAACTTGGCCTCCCTAGCTTTTTGTTTTTCCTCTTTTAACACTGTAGCCTCTCTGATTTTCTCCGGTTCCTCGAGTTGTCTTTCTCTAGTTTTTTGCTCCTCCACCAGCAGATGGCTCTCCTTAGCTTTCCTCTTCTCTTCCTCCATAACCTGGCCTTCCCTAGCTTCAGGTTTTTTTCCCTCCTTTACCTTCTGCTGTTCTTCTAGAATTTGCGAATTTGATCCCAGAAGATGCTTTTTTCTTGCTTTCCATTCCTGATCAGCTAGCAGGTGCACCTGTTTCGTATTGCGCTCCTTGTTATCAGGGAGCCGAACATCTCCAGTTGGCGATTCCTCTTCCTCCAAAAGCTCAACATTTGTAGGCTCAAGATTCTCCTCCTCAATCAGCTGTGCACTACGACTGCTATTATTCTCTAATCCTAAATTATGGGCAGATTTTATATCTTTCTCCATTAAATCACCAAAACTTTTAGATTTCAGTATCCTATTTTCAGGTCTCTTTATAGTTCTTGATGTCACCCGATCACCTTTCACTGCTTTTTTAGCCAATTTCTTATCTGCTTCATCATCATTCATGTCTGCTTCCATATCCCCATCTGGAGTCTTGTCTTCTTCCACTTCTACCTCGGAAGTCAAGTCCTCCTCTCCCTCGGGAGTCAAGTCCTCCTCCACCTCGGGGGTCAAGTCCTCCTCCATCTCCACCTCAGGAGTCAAGTCTTCCTCTATCTCCACCTCGGGAGTCTCCTTACGATTTATCCAGGCATCTAAAATCACACTTTTCTGGGTAGGACTGAATTGTAGTGAGGTGGGATGATTATCCAAAATGTGATGTTTGATGTCAGTAAGACTTAGACTTGATAAGGTAGTTGTGCACATCATACAATGGAGTTTGTTTCCTTGGTAATCATAATCCATCAGAAATTCTAATCTAAACCACTGCTGAAGAGATTCATTCATGTACTGCTCCAGATGGGTTCTATCAAGTGGTGAAGTCAGAGGAAGTTCTGGACCCAGCACAGGCCTCCATGTTCCTTTAGCCACGGGAGGCAGACGTCGTCTTTTCTTTTTTGGACCAGTTCTGGCTTTCATACTCTCTAAAATAAATAAACACAGAATGAAACACTAAGTATAATGTACTAAATAATAAAGAGAAATAGGTAAAGTACAAAATAAAAACATGAGACTGAGACAAAAAGAAATGTGCTTCTAATTAAAGACCAACCTACTGAAAGCAGCATTTTGGTGAGCCTGACTTCTACTGGACGTACATAACTGGATAGTTGCTAGAGCCATTCTAAATACCAATTATTGGCTGCAGCACATGGTCTGACAGTGTTAACCCCTATCAGCCCATCAAAGGAGAGATTTCTCCACTGCCTACAATTATTTTGAAATACAGTGTGACACGCCCTTAGAGGAAAGGATCAATGTCTGTAACGCTACTGGCCAGAGCCTTGTGACTTTGCCATAGAGTGCCACTTAGGAGACTGCAGATCCGGAAACCTTGGGTTGTAAATTATGTTTTGACTTTTTGGCCACCCATTATTCTAGTGCTCTGAAGCTTTATAATAAAAAGCAGCCTTAAGATCCAGCAGGAAGATAGTGACTCCATTCTGTGGTGTCCGACTCCACCTAGAGGCTTTGCAAAACCATTACACCTACTTCACAGTCAATATGTGCTAAGCGATCCTTTACCACTAAACTGTTGGCTAGTTATCAATAGCAAGCAACTCTACCCCCAACTTTGTCTGACTACCTGTGTCCTTTACTTCCTCTACTTTTCCTTCTTTTCTGGATGATAAAAAGGCTGCTAAGCGGGGTACGGTATTACCCCTTTAGAAGGAGTCCAATGTTCGCCTGCCTCCTTGTCAGTCGCTCGGCATAAGCCCTGCTCTCCTCTGACTACTTATTCTGTGGGCTTAGCAACTCCTTAACTTGGCTCAAGAGGAAACCCAGAGATAGCAATGAACAGTCAACGTTCAAACATATCCGATTCAGCCCCCGTCAGCCTCATCTATAGATCAGATGATGTCAGGCCTCTTGTCTCGGTTCTCCGATCAGGGTGATGACCCTCTTCAGAAAGCCATGACTCCTAATTCCTTGTTTCCTAATTATTACAAGAACTGGATAAAATGTGCAGTCAGCTTACTTCACAGCTTAAAAGTGAATTGAAAGACCTAGAGTAATGTATCAACTTTATTGAATCTCCGCTTAACAACACGGTGGCTAAAGATAACCAAAATTCCAACAGTATTTAAGGTATGCATGATCAGCTTGCACAAGCCAACATTAAAATAGATCTCAAAAATAGGTCTCGGAAGGTCAATTTCTGCATTTGACAGCTACAGGAGTCTGTGGTAGATTTGGAATCTGCCCTGAAGGATTTCTATAAAACCTTAATTCCGGGCCTAACAAAGGAAATCATTTTGCTGGGGCAGTGCGAGATTCAGATCTACTCTGACATTGCTTCTTCCACCATCCAACACCGTAGGGTGTTCAAACCGCTGCTTTAGGTGTTGTCAAAGCATGACATTATGTTTTGCTAGAAAATTCCTTGTTGCTTGTTCTTCCAATATAAAAAGTGCAACTATATGTTTGCAATTTTCCAGGATGCTAAATTGCTATTAGAGAAGCTATGCCATATTAAAGGGGTTCTGACATGAATAATTTTTTTATGCTTTAGCAGCCATTGTTCCCTGGTCTGCCTAATGGACCCAGGGAACCCATGGGTTAATGGCTGCTAAAGCATAAAAAGATAACACTTACCTGTGCTTCTGTTGTTGTTGACATCGGGGGGTCATCTCCCGGCAGCATATTAGCACTTTCTGCTTAGGTTAAGCAGCCTGACTAGAGCCACCTGATTGGTGCACGCTGTGCAGTCACGTGGTGCCGAAGAGCCAATCAGGTGGCTCTAATCAGCAGCGCTGCTTAACCTAAGCAGAAAGTGCTAGTATGCCTCCCGGCAGGCAGTCTTCTTCCTCCAGCAGCCGCGCCGCTCCGGGATCGCGCGCATGCGCAGTGGAGAGGTGCCCTCTGACAGGAGTCAGGACGGGCCGCGTCTCCACTGCGCATGCTCAGCACTCCGGAGTTCAGCCGGACGGACGGGCCGCCCACAGCAAGCACTGCTTGTGACGTGCTTGCTGTGGCGGTCCGTCCGTTGACCTCGGAAGTGCCTGACGGACGGACCAGAGCAGGAAGCGGTCTTTTTGACCGCTCCTGCTCTGCTTTAAAGGCACAGAAGAAGATGCCGGCTGGAGGGGACATGCCTGGCGATCGGGCCAGGCCAGGCAAGGTGAGTACAAATTTTTTTTTTTCATGTCAGAACCCCTTTAAGGAAAACCAGCAAAGCCCCTATTTTTGGTCACTAGTATCGCTAGTCGCTAGTATCAGGCCGTCTCCATTGTGTGAAAAGTCCTGGGAAATGGTTGATTTTGCTGACACCTTTAGGACAACTCCTGCTTCAAATCCTCCAGGACTGAAGGCCTCCAAATTGTTGTGTTGCGAAAAGAGCATTAATGTTTTCATATGTTACGGCCCAGAGTGTTCACATTACGCTCAGGTCCCAAGTGAGATCTGCTTATCTTACATGAAATCGAAGCAACCTGTATTCAAATGTATACTTTAGCTAACCTTCTATACATCTCCTATGATATTCCTTGCTTTCTTTTGCCAGTTTCTCTCCTTCCATTTTTCCCTTTCGCTTCCTCTGGGTGGGGATCACTAGCAATCCGCCTCGCCTTTTTTTAAATTTTCTTAAGTTCGCACTTTGTGATGTTGTGGTGGTGCTAAATGTTTTGTGCAGAGGCTAGAGACTTCCCTTTCTTCTTGTGGAGGGTAGACGCTCTTTTCCCACCCTAAAGTTCAGGGCATTTCTATTGGTGTTAATATGATTGAGAAACACTAATTTTCTTTGAAATGGTTCATGGTATTGTAGGGTTCCCCTTCCAGTGGTGACTTTATTGTAGTTTGGGATGTTGGGAACAGGAATGACATTCCTGGTACCTTCACTCTCTTAGTCCCTCTTTATAACATGAAGTTTCTGCACTATGGCGCTGTTAAGTGACCCACAATCTGAAGTCTCTCCTTCTACAGTCCTTTCTCACAATGTCTGGGGGTTCAACTCCCCAGTGAAACACAGAAAAGCTATCCAATTTTATTGGTATTTTACTACAAGAGACTAGGGATGAGCGAGTATACTCGCTAAGGCACTACTCACTCGAGTAATGTGCCTTAGCCGAGTATCTCCCTGCTTGTCCCTAAAGATTCGGGGGCCGCCGCAGCTGACAGGTGAGTTGCGGCGGGGAGCAGGGGAGAGCGGGCGGGAGAGAGAGATCTCCCCTCCGTTCCTCCCCGCTCTCCCCCGCAGCTCCCCGCCCCGCGCCGGCCCCCGAATCTTTAGGGATGAGCGGGGAGATACTCGGCTAAGGCACATTACTCGAGCGCGTAGTGCCTTAGCGAGTATACTCGCTCATCCCTACAAGAGACCCATTTCTCTACTCATTTACTTAGGTGGTTCCCATTCTTCTACATGGCTTCCACAGAAGCGATAAAAAAAGGAGTAGTAGTATGCTTCTCTAACAAAAATCTCCTTCACTCCAGATCACAATGAGGGACACAGAAGGCCAATATACTGAAGTCTTAGGTATCACAGCTGTGTCAGTAGTAACTTTTGTGTTATATTAGGTTTTTAACTCCAATTAGGTTCAATTATTCTAAAACCCGCTCCAGCACCTGCTGCCACAAGCTGAGGGCTCTTTGTTTATGGGTGGAGACTCCAACCTAAATCTGGATCATGTGTTAGATAAGTCAAACCCAGGTAGACCCCATCTAAGGCACTCCCCTAAGATTGGGCATCAGCTCGCTAAATTAACTCTTTAACCCCTTAAGGACAGTATTTTTAATTGGTACCATTGATTTTTTTTGGTGCATATAATGCATTGTAACACTTTTTTTTTGGACGGCAAGGGGGGGGGGGGGGGAAACAAAAACATCAATTCTGCCAATTTTTTTTACAGAGTTAATCATATAACACAAAATTTATTTTTTCATCGATTGAGCACTGTGAGGGCTTGTTATTTGGATGACAAGCGGTAGTTTTATTTGTACACTTTTGGGGTACATACAGCTTTTCTAATAATTTTGATTGCATTTTTTGGGAGGCAAATGGATAAAATACGCATTTGTGTTTTGTTTTTTAGTTTTTGCCATGCAGGATGAATAATGCGTTCAATTACTGTACAGGTTCTTACGAAAAGGATGATACAAATACCTGCTTATGCTCCTGGAGAGGTGGGTCTTTGGCCCTGGCTTTTTGACTACCTTGATGACACTTTACTGGGCTCCTATGGCGTAAGTGAACATTAGGGGTTTTGAATCAGATAGAATTTAATATTAATAGGGGAACTCAACAAGGATGCCCCCTCTCGCCCATCTTGTTCATTTTAGATATTGAGCCCCTGGCGTTGTTTATTTGGCTTTGTCCTAATATTTGTGGCATTACCTTCGGCAGTAGGGAACATAGTGCCCCGTTTGCAGATGACCTGCTCCCTAGGGTCTCTTTCCCCTAAACATTCTACACAATTTATACCATCACCTACAACAATTCTCAGAGATTTCCGGCCTGGAATTAAACTCCTCAAAATCAGAGGCCTTTAATCTCAATCAAATCATAGATTGGTGAAAGTCGTTCAGTTAAACTACAATTTTAAATAGAATGCTGAATGCTTACTATATCTGGGGACTGCACTTACTCCCTAAATTTGTCCTCTATATGGGGCCAACTATCCACTACTATGCAAAGCAATATAGGATAATTTGCACATGTAGTCTAATTTAGAAGTGTTTTTGCTGGGTCGGGTAGCCTCTGTTAAAATTAACATCCTACAAAGATTGCCTTATGTCTTTCGGGCCCTACTCATTAACGTCCCTCTGGTTCGGTTAAAAAACCTCCATGGTGATCTCTGGAACTGTATATGGTGCACGCAGTGTAGGCACATAGGAGCCAAGACTTTTTACGCATTGTGAGACCTAGGCAGCCTTGGAGTGCCACACATCACTAAATATTATGAAACCGCTAGAATAGCTGAACTCTTCCAGCTTCATTATTGATACCAGATCCCCTTATGGGTAGAAATAGAGGGAACAGCTTGTCCAGGGCTCTCTGTAGATCTCCTCCCATGGTTGCCTTCTAAAAGCAGGCTGGCCAACTTGTGTCCAGCCTAGTCTTGCTACTTGGCCCTATGGGATTGGCTTTTGTCCAGGTTCTTCTTGGAGTTCGCCCATGAACCGGCAGCACCAGTTTTTTTAAAATCAGGATTTTTGGCTCAGGCCTTTTTAATGTTGCAATTTGAATGGTTTCCTAAGAATTAATGACTTCATAGATAGATGGCGTATTAAATTGCTTTCATTCTTCTGTAGCTTCCATAAATTACCAAACTTGTAACACTTTCGTATCCAAATCTGGCACTTAAGCAAAAGCCTTAAAGGCAACAATGTTGATATTACTACAAAAACCCTTTTGAATGTTTGTTTAAATCTATTAGGGACTAGGAGAATAATTTCTGTAATTTATAAGATGCTCTTGCCTGTAACAGAGAAGTTGCTTTATATGCAGCAGTGGGAGAAAGACACCGGGAAAGTGCTTCATCTTCACCATTGGCACAAACCACAGCTGAACAATCTATTAACATGTCGCTCGAGGAAGACGGGTGGAAGGTCCTGCTCCGGTAGTTTATGGTGCCAGCTAGACTGTCACGCATGTATTCTGGGGTATCGCCATATTGCTTTAGAAAATGTGGTGAGAAGGACACCATGTATGGTGGTAATGCACAACTGCTTGCAAATTTTGGATCCGTATTTATCACATGGTCTACTGTGTTACAGAAGTTAATCTTAAGAAAGATCCAGCACAAGTTCTGTTTAATGCTCCTATCCCTGATATTTCAAGAACCACCAGTTAATTTGCTACATCTTTTTAGCAGCTAGAAGCACTCTGGCCAAGAGATGGGAAACAAGTTCCATTCCTTTACAGCTGGTCAAGGATAAACTAAGGTGTGGAGCGTGGCTTGCTTATGACCGAGTGAGTCGCATGTTTGTGGAACTTCTGAAAACCCCACTACTTGCCAACACAGCAGACATCCCAGGACCCGATTTTTCCCCTCATAGGTCATAGAAAGGCACCTGACAGCCCGCAACAGCCTCCTGGCAAAGAGGGCGATAGGAGCAGTTCCTCTGTCCCTCTCAAGACCTGACTGGTGGTCGCGTGGAGCTCATTATGGCGCCAGCGGGGATACAGTGGCTCCTCCCTCACTGCGGACTCAGCTGCTATTCTGAAGGCTTCAGCAGACACTTGTTCACCCGGCAAGGGCTATTTTTGATAATTCCACGGTGGCACAGAGGGAGGTGGCCTGTGTGAGCTCAACTCCTGGATCCTCAGCTAGTATGCTTCTCACGTCAGCTCCTCTGCTTCTCCCTCCATATGCGTAGTCAGACTTGCAGAAGTTCAGCCATGAGGGAACAGTTTTGAGGAGGTATGAGATATGAGCTTGCGCCTATCTCTCCTACTACAAGTGGCAGTTTGGAAGAGTCCCTCTCCTTCCCTGCCCCTTCTCCAGGGGACCCTGACTAGTCCTTATATCCCCAAGAACCTGTTCCCATTCCTCCCTGACACCAGATAGAGTTGATGACTAGAATTGGAAGGCCTACATATGGGCATTACGCACTAAAATGGAGACTGATGTTCCATTGCAAAGGCTGGATGCCTCTCACAAGAAGGACATTTCTGCCTTACAACATGATATACAACATGTGGGCCACAGACTTGCGACGGTAGAGGACACACAGGAAAAAAATAATGGACACTATAAACTCTCATAAATATTTATGCATTTAGATGACTCGGAGAACAGTCATTGTAGAAATAACCTCCGCATTAGAGGCCTCAGTGAGGATGCTGATACTTCTCAGTTGGAGTTACAGGCTCAAATTTTTTTCAATAACCTTCGCTCCCCCAAGGAGCATCATGGCAAACAGTCGGGATAAACCTCAACCTCATGAACCACAGCCTGGATGCACTGAGGATATCTTGTTTGGTTTCTTTATGGATTAATGTCTGTGGTTCTCTATAATATTCTCTTTGTCCTCATCTTTCTATGGGTTTTCCTGTATAAGATCTGTGGGTTATGTCTGTACCTTCAAAAATATTTTCAATTTTGTTAATAAGTAGCTGGGGTGATTAAGGAAGCAAGCCACCCCACCCCAATTGGTATTATAGCATAGTGCCTTGGTCACCCAACGTTCTGGCTCCCCTTTCTGTCTTCTAACAGTGGATGAAAAGAAGGCTTTCGATGGAGTAAATTGGTAATTTTTGGAAAAGAAAATTGGAGTTGACCTCATATGAGGGAATGAATGATGGGATTATACAGTAAACCCACTGCCAGAGTTTGTGTCAATGATTCCCATTTCAGATTCAGAATGGCACAAGACTAGGATGCCCCGTCTCCAATCTTTTATATCTTAACCATGCAATCCCTGACCAATGCAATCTGACAAAATGACTCCATAAGCGGTGCAATGGTGGGCTAAACTGAAATACCGGAGTCCCACCTGGGGCTTGTATGCAATATTTACATTTAAGGGGCTTTGAAAAATCTCTTGACACCTGAAGTTAACACAATTAAGCCCCTCACTCCCTTCACAGAGCTATGTATGTCCTCAGATTTTCCTACACATCTGAATTCCTTGTTGTACAAGATGCTGCTGTCTCGGGAGACAGGGGACGAAGCTCCAGGGTTTATTATAGAGAGAGCCTGGTTGATGCTTCATCCCGGAGTTCTGACAAAAAGCTTATATTCTAATAGATAAAGTGGTGGTTTTATGCAAAAGAACTTCAGATTCTACCTCGGTGGTATAGAATACACAAGAAATTGCATAAAATGTTTAATCAGATTGCCTCCATTTGCTAGAGATGCTCCAGGAGTCCTGGCAGTATGGTTCACATGCTACTCTTTGGCATGATATTGTGGAATTGTATAACTACTCATGCGGCTTGTCTGTAGTACTATCTCCTAAGGCTGCCCTATTATCTATCTTTGCAGACTCTGTTTCCCACATCAAGAAGTGCTTACTCGTTTCTTCCCCTTGTCACTAGACAAGTTATTCCCAGGCTGTGGCGCTCCACCACCTCCCCCTCCAGGGTTATGTGGGTTGAGATGATGAATACCCTTATGCGTTATAAAGAGATGAGAGCGGATGAGAATAAAGTCCACTCCTGCTTCTATGCCACCTGGCAGCCCTAGATTTCCATCCTGCGTCTCTGAGATTTAATGAATGGATCTTAACAGGGCTAATCAAGACACAAGCTGTTTTATCTCATGATGGACAAGAGTCAACATTGTTTAGTGGCACTGACCTTTTGCTGCTTCTACCTCCCACTTTCTTCTTCCCCTTTTATAGTGTTTTGTTTCAATCACTTTGTACTTTCAATATTTTTTAGAAAATGTAAAGACAGAAGTGATTCTTGAACATGTCTTAAAATATGTTCTTAATGGACTTTAACATAACTGTTTATACAGATTTGCTGTTTATTTGTGACAATGGTGCCTTACTAAAAACGTTTTGAACGTAAATAAATGAAATGTTAGAACCTAAAAAAAAAAGAATGAATTAAAGGTTGATAAATGTTCAATGTTCATCTCACTGCATACCTTGTCTACATATGAGGCCATCTGGGCCCCTTAGATATCATACATGGGGGACTTCCCTGGTTGATCCCTAATCGGGTACAAGTTTCCCTTAGAACGGGGAAATAGCCTTTGAATTTTCCATCTCCTCCCTTTCCCCTGCCTTCCACTCTCTCATCTGTCTGGTCTCTCCCTTGTGTATCCAATTAGACTTAGATGTGCCTTATTTTTTTTTATACAGTATCTTTATATAGGTTTGTACTCTTCAAAACTTAAGAAAAAAATTATTGAAAGTAAAATTGCCAAGTAATAGAGATGAGCGAACGTACTCGGATAGGCACTACTCGTCCGAGTAATGTGCCTTATCCGAGTACCGCTGTGTTCGTGCTGAAAGATTCGGGGCGCTCCGCTGCTGACAGGTGAGTCGGAGCGGGGAGCGGGGCAGAGCGGCCGGGAGAGAAGGAGAGAAAGATCTCCCCTCCGTTCCTCCCCGCTCTCCCCTGCAGCTCCCCGCTCCGCAGCGCGTCCCGAATCTTTGAGCATGAACACAGCGGTACTCGGATAAGGCACATTACTCGGACGAGTAGTGCCTATCCGAGTACGTTCGCTCATCTCTACCAAGTAAGGTGAAATGCAAAAATCGCAATTGCGTCTTTCTGGGGGAAGGGAATAGTTTTTATGGTGTATAGAGTGTGGCAAAAATATCATGTTAACTTTATTCTGTGGGTCAGCAAGATTACAGAGATACCAAATGTATATAGTTTCTTTGATTGCACTACTTTAAAAAAAATGTATATATAAAAAAGAAAAACTGTCGCCATCTTCTCATCACCATATCTTTCATATTTTTCCATCACTTGTGTGAGGGCTTTTTTTCTGCAGGACAACGTGTAGATTTCTATTGGTACCATTTTACTGAATACTTTGGCGCTGTCATTGAAATGAATGGATCAACAGTGCACATTCATGTCCTCTGCTCCATCCATGTGGGGACAGCAAAATTCCTGTTCTTAGAATTGGTGGGGGTCCCAGCAGTTGAACCCCCAATGATCAAAGTCATCCCCTGTGAATAACTTTATATCTTCATACAAGCCCTTTAATACGATTGTTTGGGCCACATACAGTTTGCATATTTTAACAATTGCTTTTTGGACCACATAATAAAATGGATCATTCAATAAACGACCAAACTTTGACCAATCAATACCTTTACACAGTGCAGTAATTGGAAAAAAACATTCTTACAAATGTTTGCTCGGCCAATTATCTACACATGTAAAAGGCCTTTAAAGCAGCACAGATTTTCAACAGGGATAAGTAATAAGAGTAACTACAGACTGGTCCATGGACCATGATAACATAAGCAAAGAAGTGTCTTCACATTAAAATTTATGATTCTCCGTCCCAAAGATCCACCCTAATACATTTTCACCGTCACATCCCTTTCAATCAATTGGATCGATCAAGATTTATCCTCACTCTTCAAAGGCTATATTGTAGCGGACTTACACCCCATAACATGGAGTAAACAAAGAATAGTAGACCGAGCAGCCAGTTGGACACTCTAGGTGCCAATTGTTAACTTCCTTAGATATCAAAAGAAAAACCTAGAAAGTTAAAGGACCACTCCGGTGATTCACTTATTATGCAGCTATTCCCCCCATTATACATAAGTGAGCTAGTGTTACCTTAGTTAGTTATTTCTGTCAAATTCCTGGCCTCTTTTCGTTCAAATGGACATGTGATCTGAATTCCAACCAACTCTGACCCGGTCAGTTATTACGCCTGAAATTAGTCAATTTCTCAGTTTGTGTGAGGCTATTACATAATTCCTATCATAGAAACTACCTAAAAGGGGACACAGATACTCCTATCACAGTTGTTGCTGATGATCACACAGCCCTTATCACATAGTTATAATACAGATCACAGCTCATCCTCCTTACTATACACTTATGGTTTGTAGCTTATTTAGGTGACTCTAGACGGTAATGATAAATTGTTCCCCCAGCAGGCAGAAATGGTAGAGCCTCAGCTAATGCTGTGCTGATGCATGATGGAAGAGATGTGAAACTGAAAGATAGTGCCTGATAAGCATCAGACAGAAGGCTGCACTGCAGAGAGTAGCTGAAATACACAAAGAACTCCAGAGCGTGACATGGGTGGAAAAATGTGCTTTCGCCAGAGTGGCCCTTTAAGCGCCAGCAGCAAATTACTAAATTATAGTAAAAGTGAACAAATTTTCTACAGATTTGTCGGCTATTATTCCTCTCAAATTATAAACTCTGATCAACAGCTCCTTCTTTCATATTTTTCTGTGCCTGTTACAATATTTGACATTTGTCTCGTAATACAGGGAAACATCTTTGAGACAACCACAAAAATTACATTGAAGAATGGTCTTCAAGAGAGGTGATTCTCTCAAAGATGGTGGCCAGTATGCAAAACATATGGCCAAGCTGAAAATTCGGCACAGGATATCTGGTCTAGATAAAGGGGTGGTAATGTCTTTTAAGACGTGGTCTGTTGGAAAGGTTTCATGTTTTCAATTTTTGGTGCAACACTTTTTCGCCATTCAATAAGTAATTAGAACAACAACTTTACTGTGGAAGTTGCTAACTGAAACCAGTCAAACATTCATAACTAGCAGACTATCACAAAATTACCTGCCACGTGCTCCTCACTTCCAGCAAGTGTCTGAGCATCAACACATAAGTGCGCATCCCAGCTACCAATGATGACCTCCTTCTCGCAAGGAGTCCAGTTGAGGGAATAAGGGTGCTTCTGGCGTATGTGTCTCTTGATGGTGCTGAGTTTTAAAGTGGCCAGAGAACTGCCACAAACCATACAGATCATACTATGGGAGCGGGCATTAAAGTCCATCAAATACTCTAGTCTCCAGTGATTATGGTAGTAACGCCTGTGGTCTTTTCCAGGGATTCGGCTATTTCCTGGCCGGGAAGCCCTTTCTTCATAGGTCTCTTGCCCTGCTACTCCTCCGACGTTGTTTCGTCCCTCACTACTACTATCTGGGGAACTCCAATCAAAAGAGGCAGAACCTGGAAAAAGCCCGCCAGGAAATGAATCAGATGGATCTGGGTACATGGCATCTATTGAGCTTGCATAACTTGTATCTAAAAAAAAAAAAAAATAATATAAAAGTAAAAAAGCATGTGGTTAAAAATGACAGACCACAACAGACAAAAGTATCTCTACAAAGAGGAGAAAAATGATCCTATGTATACTATATATTTATTTACCTTCAGATTACTTGGTTTGTAAATGGAACTTTACTACATCTATTAGATTTTTACGCAATTCTTGGGTATTAACTACATATTATATGGAACAATAACACAACAGACCTGTGATGTATCTTAGGGCTAATGCCTACGGACGGATTTATGCCGCGTTCTCCACGACGGAATAACGCAGATATTAGGTTCTTTTGAATCTAATCGCTCAGTCCTCACATGCGGGATTCTGTCACGGATTTACGCCGCGGAAAAAAAAAATATTGCAGTATGTTATATTTTACCGCGTTTTTCCACGGCGGGAATATAGTATTAATGGAGACAGCAGAAAAACGCGGTTAAAGAAACGCGTTTTTCCGCGATCGCCAGCGGGGACTTTTTTCTTTATCCTTGCGGCGTAAAAGCGTGGGTAATGCTCCGTCCATGGGCATGAGCCCTTAAGAAGATGGAAATTTTTACGACACATAGAAATATAAAACTACCCTACTACAGAGTAGTGGATTAAAAAAAGAAGAAACATTTTAATAACATTACATTTAAAAATTCAGTACATTTAAAATTGGCTGTACGTGGTAACCCCTTTAACCCCTAACAATCACATTATAGTTTTAAAAGACCCTCCTGAAAATATCACTTTTTTATTGTGCATTTTGAATTTGTCTTACGTAAATATATTTGGCGCAGACCTCAGTCGACTTAAGTGCATTTTTAAACCCTAAGGCCGAATGCCCACAGACGAATTATCACTGCGGAATTCGCAGTCAGACACCAACCGCGAATTCTGCAGCAATGTTCATCCATAGACATGCTGGGGTAAACAATTTTCCCTTGCCCACGAGCGAAAATCAACAGCAATTTCCGCTCGCGGGGGAGAATTGCAACATGTTCTATTCTGTGCGGAAGTATCGCTGGACAGACGGCTGCCATTACAGTCAGTGGAAGCCACCCGTCCCGCGATACTTCTGCTGTGAGCACTTCGGAAGTACAGCGAGAATCTGTGTCACAGCCCAGCGCCGGCGTATCATGCGCTGCGCTGCAGTGCGCATCGGCTTGCTGGGCTAGACACTCGCAGCGTATCTGGAGAGGTGAATATAGGGTCTCTGGGGGTGTCGGCTCTGATTCCGCTGCGATATTTCGCAGTCAGAATCTGATCTATTCGTGGGCATGAGGCCTTAATGGCATAACTAATTTTAGCCTTAAAGGGGTTGTCCAGTTGTAAGCTATTAATGGCCTATCCTCAGGATACATCATCAATAGTAGATTAACGGTGGATGCATTGCCAGGGACCCTCACCAATTAGCTACTCGCTCAGACCTGTGTACTTGTACACTGCGCTGATTTCCGCAGAAAGCCGACAGCTCAGTCCTCACTGCAGTGACCAGGCTTGGTATTGCAGGCCCATCTTGCATTGAAGTGAATGGGAAATTGGCCTGCAACACCCAGCCTGGCCACCGCAGTGAGAACAGCGCTATCTGCTTCCTGCAAAAATCAACTCATTGTATAAACACACAGACTCAGCAAACAACTGTTCGGCCGGGTAGCAGATCCATGCTGATGTATTTTGGATCGCCTATCCTACTGATAGGCCATCAGTAGTTTATAACTGGACAACCTCTTTAAGAACCAGTAAATCATTTACCCTTTTGTGTTACAGCAGTCTGAACTTTTATTTTTTTGTCAGTGTAGCTATACAAGACCTTGAATTTGGCAGGGCTTTTATATTTTACGACTTTTGCATAATATAAACATTTTTCTTATGTGTTTTTTTACCAAGACTTTTTGTGTGTCACCACATTCCAAGTCCAAAACATTTTTATTTTTCCTTAAATAAATCTGTATGAGGGCTTGTTTCTTTGTGGAACAACTTGGAGTTTTTATTGATACCATTTTGAGGTATTATTTTAGGGGTTAATTTCTGTGCTGGATAAATGATATAATATTTTATAGCATAAGATTTTATTGACATGGTGATATTGATTATATAGTTTTTTGTGTGTTTATTTTTCAATATTAAAAGTCTTGTGTAAGGGGAGATGAAAACTTTTAACTTCTGTCAAAAAGGTTTAGATGCCAATGACTGCAGCATCTGCAGGGTTAAATTGCATAGGAGTTATTGGATGAGCAAGTCTTCATTTTTCTGGGAGACAAACCCCATATGTGACAATGAGAGTGTAAATATGCTCTCTGATTGATTGTGACATGTTAACATGAAGAAAAGTCCACATCACTCCTCTCCAGGGACAGGGGGAAAGACAGGAGAATCACAAATCTTCTCTACTGCTGGTTTGTCCCCCTCCCTTTCTCTGTCTGCTCTGTACACATAGACTGAAAAGTGACAACTGTAAATTCAGTATTCTTGATCCCACTTCAAATGACTGCATCTCCAGTTCTTTCAATGCTAAGGACAAGCTTCTTGTGTCATTTTAAAGACAAGAATCGGTAGTTCTGACAGAACCAAGGCTACAGCCATTTGAATTAGAGCAAGCTCTCTTCATTTAAAACTGTTATGTGCTCACCTTGCAGAACACACAGAGCTTGCTCTAAACTATAAGGGGATTAAAAGGAAGCAGATATAAGTTTTGTATTTTTATGCCCCCCAAACCACCATCAGTACCTAATATTTCTGCTCCTCCACACTCCAAATGGATTCTTAAGGCCCATATAGACGGGGCGAGTGTCCAGCAAACGATGCTCGACACTCGTCCCCGCACATACTAGCTCCTGTGCTGCTGCATGGGAGCTAGGATCGTTAGCTCTCAGCGGGAAGGCTGCAGGAGATTTCTCTCCTCGCGCTCCCCCGCCCCTCTCCACTGACATAACATAGCATCCGTTCAGTACTGAACGGCTGCTATTTACACTGAGAGATTAGCGATCTGCTCATCGTCTATCGTTTATGCTGCATAAACGATGGATGATAAACAGATCGCTAATCGCTCAGTGCAAATAGCAACTGTTCGGTACTGAACGTCCACTATGTTAAGGCAATGGAGAGGGGCGGGGGAGCGCGAGGAGAGAAATCTCTTCCTGCCGCCCCGCTATGACCAATGATACTAGCTCCCGTGTAGGTGAACCGTTTGCCCGACACTCGTGCTGTCTAAATGGGCCTTAAGTAGTCCAAAGAGCTGCCTCCTTACCACAAAAATGTTGATACCTCTACTTGTCATTTGCAAATTAGTACTCTGCAGTCACAGAGGTGGAGATGCTGCTGAAAGAAGCTAACCCTTTCCAATCCAATGCCGGGCCTGCTCCAACATCATTTTCCTCCACAGTTTCGATGTCGGGACAGGCCGACACTGCAGTGCAGGGGTGCATCTGCACCCGTTCATCAGAGACATTGGGTGCAGATACACTCCTGCACTGGTCCTCATCAAGGACCCCAGAGGAGAAGGCAGAAAGGGTTTTTAAGAGTCCGGGGGGGGAGAAAGAGTCCGCAGGTGAAGATGACCCCGGTCGTAAACACAATAGGATAAGGTAGAAAGAACCCCGCGCTCCTTAGCAGTTTGGATAAAAGAGAAACTATGAATCAACTATTAGTAAGGACAGTAGAACTGTAGAGGAGCCCTGTGTAAAAACAGCAATCCAGGTTCGTCCTCAATAAACCAGAACAGGTACTGGAGGTTTTCAATTACAGCTTGTTTATAAGCAGACAAATGAATGTAGACAAAGATAGGGGTCAGTGCTGAGCCAATAAAGTGCAACGCGTTTCAGAGCTAATATTGCTCCTTTATCACGCTCAAATCTTATGGTATTGTCTTTGCAGACAATGTTCCTGTTCTTGTTTATTGAGGACTAATCTGGATTTAGGAGTCTCGTTTTTACACAGGGCTCCTCTACTAAGTAAGTTCTATTGTCCTTACTAATAATTGTTCCATAGTCTCTCTGTTATGTAAACTGCTAAGGAGCGCGGGGTTCTTTCTACCTTATAGACATCTCTCAACCCCAATTCAACAAACATGCTAGTGCATGCCCTCATCATCTCCCGTCTTGACTACTGTAACACCCTTCTTTGTGGCCTCCCATCCAATGCTCTTGTACCCATCCAATCCATCATCAACTCTGCTGCCCAGCTTACCACCTCTCTTTCTGTTGCTCCATTGCCTCTCACCTCTGCCAATCACTTCAATGGCTGCCAGGTACCCAGTGAATCCAGTTCAAGGTATTATCAATGACATACAAGAATATTAATAACATGTCCCCTTCATACATCTCCAACCTAATCTCTCAATACCTCCCCATACGTAACCTCCAGTCGTCGCAAGACCTCCTCCTTTGCGCTCCCCAAGTGAACTTCTCACATAATCGGCTCCGGGATTTCTACGGTGGGTCACCTATACTCTGGAACTCACTACCTCAACCCATCGGGATCTCTATCACCTGGGAAAGCTTCAAAAGGAACCTGAAATCCCATCTCTTCAGACAAGCCTGCAACCTACAGTAACCCTGCTACCACCATATGATGAACACCTTCTACCCCCAACTACTGTCTCCTTCCCTTTCCCCTGTTTACTGTAAGCCCCCTTGTGGGCACTGTCCTCTATTCCCTCTGCATCAATTTGTTAGCCATTTAGTAGGAGGTTTATAACTTCTGTTCTTTTATATATGTATGTAGTGGAACTTATTTAAACACCTATGTTTTCATTTGAACAGCACCATGAAATTAATGTTACTTTGAAATAAATACTAATAATATACAAATCATGCAACAAACAGTAAAATGGTAAAGCGTATAAGCCATAAACTAAACTAATCTGATCAGCTTATATGAGGAGGTAAGTTCTAGAATGGACCAAAGCGAATCACTGGATGTCATATCTTGATTTTTCAAGATACTGTGCGCATAAAAGGTTGGTATATAAAATGAGAATGTTTGGTCTGGGTGAGAATGTGAGTAAGGGGGTAAGTAACTGGTCAGTGATAGAAAGCAGATGGCGGTTATAAATGGTACACCGTTACAGTGGGTTACCACAAGGGGCAGTACTCAGCACTATTCTTTTAAATATAATTATTAATGACCCAATAGAAGAATTGTGCAGTAAAATATCAATATTTGCAGATGATACAAAACTACGTACAGTAATTAACACAAGAGAGGACCATAAGGATCTGCACAAGCTGGAGGCTTCGGCAGAAAAATGGCCATGAGGTTTCAACACTGATAAAAGTAAGGCTATGGATTCAGGAAGGAAAAATACATATAGTGAAACCTCTAAAAAAAAACAACTGAGACCTACTCCTTATTCAGACCAGATTTCTTGCGGCAGATTTTCAATTCCACTGTATAGTATATATACTGGCTATCTCATGGAAGAAGACCCCCTTGAAGACTACTTTTCCATGCAATTTTGGCTAACTGACTTTACTGTACCAGACTAAATGGAAAAACGATAGGTACACAGCTGACAAGGAAAGGGACTTAGGAATTTTAGTTGACAGTAAAAACTTAAAGATTCCCTTCAGGCCAAACAAAAAAAAAAAAAAAATACTATATAGGCAAATGTACAGTTACAAGAAAAAAAAGGCTTAGGGAACCCTTCAGTATTACTTTGCCTTCTGTATCAATATTGAGATATTTTCCAATTGGGTTTGTCTATATTAGTGACTCAAGTCCCTTTTAAATGAGACAAGTGGCTGGTAAACGATGCTCGACAATTGCCCCCGTGCTGCTACACAGGAGCAAGGCTCGCTGACAGTGCGGCCAGCAGAGAGGCGGGGCGGCTGGAGGTGACTTCCCGCCCCTCTCCATTCACTATAAGTAGCGGCTGTTCAGTACTGAACGGCTGCTGTATACACCGAATGATGGTCCTTCGGATTTTAAGCATGCTGAAAACAGAACTGGAGGATTCTCATCTAGTCATTCAGTTTCTGCATGCTTTTACACACACTCCCGCATGGTTTTGAACAACCAGAACAATAATCGTCCCGTGTAAAATGGCCTTTAGACTACAATCTAACTAAACTAATAAACAGTTGCACTGTTCATGCCTTTTATTGAGTACATTGCATAAACAGCCACAGTGCAGGGAGAAAAAGGGAACCCTTGAATATCAAAGAAAAAAAAAACCTTTATAAGATCCTTTAACAGCAGTCACCACCAAAGATGTCCTATACCTGCAAATAAAATGTGCACATTGATGAGGAGTTTTGGATCATTCTTCCCTGCAATTTATTTCAGACCATCAATATTTCTGAGATGCCTTGAATGCACAGCTTTTTTCAGGTCATGCCACAACATTTCATTACGGTTAAAGCAACCCTCTGGGTCCCAGTACAAAATGTTTTCTAGGCACCGGAGGAAGGGACATACTAATAGACAATTGCTGCACAGTTTGCATTAGGTACTCAGAGGATTGTGATAGCTCTCTCAAAAGACCAAAACTGTGCCGTTTTTTGAGCGATAATCGTCGTGTGTAACTGCATTGACATCGTGCAGCTTTCGTTAAGCCGTCGCTCATCGTTGTCTTTCAACATGCTGAAAGATCAGCGATTAGTTATCAGGAATTCACAGCTGGATACAGCTGATACTATTGTTTCAGCTGTATCCCGCTCCCTGATGACAGGCTGGGTATGAAGAATAGAACGGTCCGGCTCTGTTCTCCATACCCTGCACGGGACGCTCGACTGTATAACAGCCAGCGCACTCTGAGCGGTGAACAGCTGGGAGCAGAAGACAAGCGGGGACACCGCTTCCTCCGCTCGGAGCACAAGGTGATCGCTTAATGTTTGAGCGATCATCTTGTGCTGTAAATGACACGATTATCGCTTAACTCTCCCACCCCCTGCTGGTTCCTGGACAAAAATTTGTTTTGGGACCAGAAGGTCATTTTAAAGTGACATTCCTGACATTCCTTTATATTTATCTTGTTGCATCACCAAACGTCTCTTCAGCTTGAGGTCGGAAAATGCTGCCCTTACAATCCCCTGTAAATTGTTTTGACACCTTAGAATCCATTGCTCCCTCAATGGTCACGGGGCGTTCAGGCCCTGTAGCAGCAAAACAGCCCCAAACCATAATGCTCCCTCTACCAAGCTTCACAGTTGGGATGAGGTTTTGGCGTAGTTGGCAAGTGTACTTCCCTCCAAACACAGCATTGTGAATTTATGGTTAATAGTTCCACATTTGTTGCATCTGTTCATAGAACAATTTCCCAGAAGCACAGTGGAACATCCAGGTGGTCTCAAGCAAACTTCAGATGGGTCGTAATGGCTTTTGGACGTCCTGTCTCTCCCTGCATTGTGGATGCTTACTTGGTGTGCTCAATAAAAGACAAATAGTACAACTGTTTGCATTTGTCTATAATTATGACTTAAATAACAATCAAGACTACATATTATAAGTAATCAATGAAGAGATCCATGCAATTCCAGAGGGTTTACTTTTTTCTTGCAACTGTACCAGCAATAATTACACATCTATAGCACAGCAAAGAAAAACAGCTGTATTCAAGTTGCATAAAAGGGACTTGTTATTTTGTACAGCACCAACTTATTCCAAAGCACTTTCAGGCAATTTATTACCCCCCAGTAAGGTGGGTACTCATTTTACCACCCTGGGAAAGATGGAAGGCTGAGTCAACCTTGAGCCAGCTACCATGTGTGGATTGAACTCGCAACCTTCAGGTCGTGAGCGAGAGCTTAGGATTACATTCTGCTGCCTTAACACTCTGCGCCAGACAAGTCATATAGCTGCTCTGTGTGCAGCCAGGGCTAGGGCTCTACAACAACTTATGGCATCGCGGAATAATACTAGGATTCACAAAAGACCTGAAGGTTTCCCTAAGGAAAATAGTCCCAGACATCTACCCCCCAAAGGGAAACTAGTTGCTAATCACGGGTGATCAAAAGTTACCATGGACCAGTACCTACATCTTCACTGGAAGGGTACCACATAGAATCACAGAATGGTAGAGTTGGAAGAGACCTCTAGTCCAACCCCCTGCTCAGTGAAGGATTCACTAAATCATCCCAGACAGATGTCTATCGGGCCTCTGTATGAAGGCTTCCATTGGGGGAGAACTCCCCACCTCCCGTGGCAACCTGTTCCATTCATTGATCACCCTCACTGTCAGAAAGTGTTTTCTAATATCTAATTTGTGTCTCCTCCCTTTCAGTTTCATCCTATTGCTTCTGGTCTGTCCTTGTGCAAATGAGAATAGGGCTGATCCCCCTGCACTGTGACAGCCCTTCAGAAATGTGTAGACAACTATTAAGTTTCCTCTCAGCCTTCTTTTTTGCAATGTAAACATTCCCAGATCCTTTAATCGTTCCTCATAGGACATGGTTTGCAGACCTCTCACCATCCTGGTAGCTGTTCCCTTGAACTTGCTCCAGTCTCTCTATGTCTTTTTTTTTTTAATTGGGGTATCCAGATGCAGTATTCCACATGACCAAGGAAGATAGAGGGGAATAATTACCTCACGCGAGCTAGACTCTATGCTTCTTTTAATATATCCCAGAATTGTTTGCCTTTTTTCTGCTGCATCACACTGTTGACTCATGTTCAGGCAATGATCTGTTAGTATACCTAAGTCTTTTACAAATGTGCTCTGTATGTGATTTTTTCATTTTTCTTGCACAGATGTAGAACTTTGCAATTTTCCCTGTTAAATACTTTTCTGCTTACTGTTCAAGCTTGTCTAGATCTTTTTGAATCTACTTTTACTCTCTACTCTAGTGTTAGCTATCCCTCCTAGCTTTGTGTCGTCAGCAAATCTGATCAGTTTCCCCTAAATTCCCTAATCTAGAGCATTTATAAAAATGTTGAACACCACTGGGCCCAGCACTGAGCCTTATGGTATCCCACTTGAAACATTTCTCCATTTGTGTGTGCAGCCATTTATAAGCCCTCTTTGAGTGCAATCATTCAACCAGTTGTGAATCCACCTAACAGTTGCCTTGTCAATTCCATATTTGGTCATTCTTTTTAATAAGTATGGTATGAGATACTTTGTCAAATGCTTTACTAAAGTCTAGATATACTACTGCATTTCCCTAATCCACCCAGTTTATGATTCTGTCATAGAAGGAAATTAGATTTGTCTGGCTTGACCTGTTTGTTACAAACCCATGCTGACTCTGGTTAATTACTCTTGGTGCGGTCAGTGATGAGCAGGCTGAACGATTCCGCCAAAATTTGAATGTCATGGAGGGACGGTATCAGGATAGATAGGATGTACATATAATGGCCGAGTATTGTTGGAACATTAGGCGAGATTGTCCATAGGTTGAACACTCTAGGAAAAGCTATAAGCTTAAATTTTTACCTTAACTGCTACGGTACTACTTGCACACAAGTTGACGCATGAAAACAATACGTATATCCTTTTTATGGACAAGATGACTTTAAATAAATATTAGATTCAGGTAATTTTTAGATTTTTCATTGTGTAAGATCTAAGTCAACAAAAATTGTGTTCTTCAGTGTTCACTTTTGTTTGTTTGAACGATAATCATTCCGCCTAAACGCAGCATAAGTGTTCCCTCGCCATCTCTGTAATGTTATTACCACATGATACCATGATTTATTTTTTTTTACCGCAGAAACCATATGGTCTAAAAGAATCATTCAAAAACAGCACTGATTCATGTTAAAACTGCATGGCAGAATGGTTTTCAGTGGCTACACGTGGCCTTACCCAAAAAGAAAAATCGAGTGTTTTAAGAAGTCCTTGGAGCTGAAGAATGAAAATACCAGAACTGCTGGATCTTGGCACATGTAGCCCATTATAGTCAATAAACTGTGTGCCCTCAAGTGCTTCAACGACTAAGCTTCTCTGCAGCAATGATCCTAAACAAAGCCAAACTAGGGTTGTCTCAACTGGACAACCTCCACTAAAATATCACCCAATTTAAGGGCCACTCCAGCGAAAACACATTTTTCCATCACTACTCCTTTCCCGATTGCCTGTCACACTCCGGAGGTCTCCTTATATTGCAGGTAATTCCATGCAGTGCAGCCTCCTTACTGATGCTTATCAGACAACATTATTGGTGGTGAGATTTTTGCTTTCACTTTCACATCAATCCCATGACCCATCAGCACAGCCTTAGATAGAGAGTGTACCATCTCTGCCTGCTGGGTGGACAGTTTAAATATCAGCTGCACACAGGCGGATTCTGCAGCACACACCGCCCCATAGCATGCTATGAAAAAAACACTACATGAGTGGAAATCAACTGCAATTTTCCACTTGCTAAGGAAAAATCACAGCATGCTCCATCTGCGTACGGATTCCACACGGACAGTTTCCATTGAAGTCAATGGAAGCCATCCAACCCGCAGCCCTTCTGCAATGACATTACGGAAAGGTTGCGGATTCTGCATCATCGCCTAGTGACGACGCAGGAAAAGCAGGGATTTGGGGGGGGGGGGCACCTCTACTGCGCATGCTGACGGCTCACTCTGCGGACCATCCACAGTACAGTAAAGAACAAGAAATGTCAGGTACAGGCGGATGATGGCTGGGCACAGGGTCGAATTCCACTGTGGGCTCTCGCGTGCGGAATCCAACCAGGCCATGTGCAGCCGGCCTACTTCTCATTACCGTTTATATACCTCTAAACAAGCTACATATTATTAGTATACAGTCAGGAGGATGAGCTGTGATCTCCTCTATTATAACTGTGTGATCATCATCAGTAACTGTGACAAGAGTGTATATGTCCCTGTCTAAGCAATTTCTGTGGTAGGGTCAATCACAGGGATTATGTTGACTGAAAAACCGACTAATTAGAGAACACATACACCTAAGTAAATCTGAGCTGGTCAGAACTGAGATCATATAACCATCTGAGGAGAAAGAGGCTGGGAGTTTCAGATAGAAAAGAATAACCAAACGAACGTAACACTAGCTGAATTTTATATACTCGGAAACCTAACTACATAATGAATTAAAAAAATAAAACAAAAAAAATCACTAGAGTGGCCCTTTAATAGGTCAAATGGACTGGGATTGTCCAGGCTTAATAGCCTCTTTAATGCAGGGTGGGATAATCTCCAGGTAGTCAATGTACTTAGAAATTTGCTAGTGGCACATTTTGGGATGCTTTCTATTGATATCTACAAAATTCAAACTGCCTCCTAAACACTACCTCACTGGCTCATTTTTCCAATTATATGGAAAAGAAAATTGGCGGCTTTATATATTCTGGTGATCATGGGTGGTGTTCAAGGCCGTTTATTGTGCTTTTTAGTTAAAAATAAATAAATCACTGCAAAACTATAGTCATTCTTTAACGCCATGAATTTGGAGCATTACATGCGGGAGCCAAGGCCAGGATCTGCGGCCATGATAGTGGTGCAGAATTTTACATGGATTATGTTCATTTGAAATTGGAATTTAAGGAGCCTTCCATCTAGAAAACCCCTGTAAAATACTCCATCAGTGCTGACAGCTATTACAATGGAAATGGCAGCTGCCAGTTGTTCATTTACTCCTACATATCCGGAGAAATAACAGGAATGGTACAACACAGAGGGTGGAGAGTTTTGAAACTGTCCAAAATCAAAAACTGTCTTTGTTCCCTATAGTAACCAATCACAGCTCAGCTTTCGTTCCTCATACTGTTCCTGAAAAACAAAAGCTGCTCTGTGATTGGTTGCTATGGGCAACAAAGGCAGTTTTCATAAATCTGTTCCAGAGCCCCTTTATAAGCATTAGAACTAATGGGGTTCTCCAGAAGCATGAAATCAATGACCTAACCTTAAAGGGGGTTTCTAATACAATTGATGACCTATCCTCAGGATAAATTATCATCAGTTGACCGAATGCATCTGTGTAGTGGCACAGCGGGTCCTACAGAACTCTCACGGTACACTTGCCCTGTCTCACCTGTTTGGATGCCGTTACTATATTTTTGAATACCTACTCTAGATACGTCTTCAGAGAATTGTAAAGTTCATCCGTTGTTGCAAAATACCAAAGTAAGTAAATCTGCTCACTCTCAGATTACTAAACTAAACTGGACTTGTCTCTGTTATTTCTGTGCCATTATCCAGAGTGTTTAAACTAAAGTGTGGCATCATCGTGACAAAGTCTAGGCTTCCAGCCATACCTACAGTAAGTTCATTGGGGCATTACATCTGCTACTCGGGCCACCGGCTAATCAGGTGTCCGCCGTCAGCCCCGCGATACATAGGGATCAGATTGGAAGCCAATGCTCTGACCTCTGTGTAGTGGCCGGCGCAGCTCTCATTGATTTCAATGGGAGCTGCGCCTGCAGTCACAAGTAATGATTACAGCACAGGGGTTGGAGCAGTGGATCCAATCCAAGCCCTGTGTAATACAGTGCTGACAACGGACTCCTGAGCAGTGAAGTCTGAGGATAGCTCATCAATAGTATTTACTCTGAAAAACCACTTTACGCCATAAGGCACACATTTACATCCTGAGCGCATGGGGTGTGTAAGGAGAGGTATTGGGAACCAATCCAGCTTCATAAACGACAGATTCCGGCTGTCTTTGACAGCTGACACCCACCCACAACAGCCACAATCAGCAGCAGTTACATGCCCCAGTTAGGCTAGGGTCACACAGGGCGGATTTGTTGCGGTTTTGCTGCGGTTTTTCCGTTGTGGTTTTGACGCAGAAGAACTGCTTCTGCGGCAAAACCGCTTCAAAGGTTAATTTAGGCTTGCGGATTTTTTCCGCAGCGCTTTTTTACTTTTGTCGCGTATTTGGTGCGGTTTTGGCTGCGTCCATAGAGGTCTATGGACAAAAAAAGCGCTGCAGAAACGACCAAAGAATGAACATGCTGCATCTTTTAAAACCGCGACACAGTTGCATTTCCGCACTGCGGCTGTGCGGAAAAAATCCGTCCTGTGAGAACAGCTTTTTGGCAAATCTCATTTGTGCTGCATTGCACTGCAAACGCAGCGGTTTTGCAGCAGTGCAGATATGCAACGGCAATCCGCGGCAAATCCGCCCTGTGTGACCCCAGCCTTAGTGTTCAGTGGTCCTTAATGCCCATCACAATAGATACAAGGGGTCATTTGGTTGCCATGGCAGCTTGGGGTCTTCTTGAATCCCTCAGGGTTGCCATGACTGATTATCTTGGCAAAGCTTTATAGACTGCCTGTAAAAACTCATTATAATGCAATACTTTGGTATTGCATTATACTGTATGAGCAAACAAAAGATCACAAGACCAAGTACCCTTTGTGCACTAAAGATAAATAAAAAGTAAAAAAAAAAGTTATTAACTCAAAAAAGTTTAAAAAGGAATAACAGTTTTTAAAATAGCTTTTCCCCATATTTAGAATTTTCAAAATTCAAAAAAAAAAAAACATATTTGACTTTGCTGCATCCATAAAAGGATGAGCTATCAAAGTAATGCATTATTTTTCCTGCACGGCGAACTTCATCAGAAAGAGTAAATGCACTGTGGGATCAGGGTTCCATTTTGGTGGAGTCGGAGTTCATAGAAATGTACTGACTCCGCCTTATATATGTTGTAAATTTCCATTCATAGGAATTTAGGAAAGCTTTGAAATGTCCTATAAATATATGCTCTATTCATCTCAGCAATATTTTTGATAAATGGGGACTAACTAGGATGTGGTAACAGCAACAGAAAGTCAGTTGTTGTCTTTCCTCTCCAATAGACTAAGTATCCTTATGGTGCTTCTTCAAGGCTTTTAGTTGAAAGAAAGCACGAGTCATATATGAAGGGCTCGGGAGCCTGGGAAATTGAGGAGTCGGAGTTAGAGGTTTGGCTTACCAACTCCACAGTCTTGGCCAGAATTGCGCTGCTCTGGTCACCCCGTCAAGAAGAAAAAAATGTAATAAAAAGCAATCATATAGTCATGAACTCCAGAATGGTACCAAAAGAAACTACAGGACGTCCCGCAAAAAAACATACAACTACATCGACGGAAGAATAAAAAAATGTATGGCGGTCAGAAGATGGCGGCGGAAAATGTTATTTTTTTTTCAAAAATACGTTATTTTTTTTAAAAAACACAGCAAAAATAACTAAATTTGGTATTGCAGTAATCGTACTGACCCACAGAATAAAATTGTCATGTCATTTGTGTCGCAGTGTGTGTGCCATAAAAACAAGACTCCCCAAAGATGGAGAAATTGCATTTTTTTGGCCATTTCACTCCACTTAGAAATGTTTTAAAAGTTTCTCAGTATTTGATATGGTACAATAAGTGGTAGCATTTAAAATACAACTCGTCCCGCAAGAAACAAGTCCTCAGAAAAGACCAAGCTTTTTCTTCCTTAACTGGAGGAGAACACAAAGAGAACATACAAACTCCATGCAGTGGTTGTCCTTGGATCAGATTTGAACTTGGAACCCCAATGCTGCAAGACAATAGTGCTAACCACTGAGTCACCAAAGAGAGGAGCAGAGGGAAAGAAAGAGCTTAGAGAGAAATAAAGAGAGAGAATAAAGAGAAAGAAGAGAAGAGAATAAAGAGAAAGAAGAGAAGAGAATAAAGAGAAAGAAGAGAAGAGAATAAAGAGAAAGAAGAGAAGAGAATAAAGAGAAAGAAGAGAAGAGAATAAAGAGAAAGAAGAGAAGAGAATAAAGAGAAAGAAGAGAAGAGAATAAAGAGAAAGAAGAGAAGAGAATAAAGAGAAAGAAGAGAATAGAGAAAGAAGAGAAGAATAAAGAGAGAAGAGAGGAGAGAATAAAGAGAAGAGAGGAGAGAAGAGAGGAGAGAAGAGAGGAGAGAAGAGAGGAGAGAAGAGAGGAGAGAAGAGAGGAGAGAAGAGAGGAGAGAAGAGAGGAGAGAAGAGAGGAGAGAAGAGAGGAGAGAAGAGAGAAGAGAGAAGAGAGGAGAGAAGAGAGGAGAGAAGAGAGGAGAGAAGAGAGAAGAGATGAGAGAAGAGAGAGAGAAGAGAGGAGAGAATAGAGAGAGAAGAGAGAGAGAAGAGAGGAGAGAATAGAGGAGAGAATAGAGAGAGACGAGAGGAGAGAATAGAGAGAGACGAGAGGAGAGAATAGAGAGAGACGAGAGGAGAGAATAGAGAGAGACGAGAGGAGAGAATAGAGAGAGACGAGAGGAGAGAATAGAGAGAGACGAGAGGAGAGAATAGAGAGAGACGAGAGGAGAGAATAGAGAGAGACGAGAGGAGAGAATAGAGAGAGACGAGAGGAGAGAATAGAGAGAGACGAGAGGAGAGAATAGAGAGAGACGAGAGGAGAGAATAGAGAGAGACGAGAGGAGAGAATAGAGAGAGACGAGAGGAGAGAATAGAGAGAGACGAGAGGAGAGAATAGAGAGAGACGAGAGGAGAGAATAGAGAGAGACGAGAGGAGAGAATAGAGAGAGACGAGAGGAGAGAATAGAGAGAGACGAGAGGAGAGAATAGAGAGAGACGAGAGGAGAGAATAGAGAGAGACGAGAGGAGAGAATAGAGAGAGACGAGAGGAGAGAATAGAGAGAGACGAGAGGAGAGAATAGAGAGAGACGAGAGGAGAGAATAGAGAGAGACGAGAGGAGAGAATAGAGAGAGACGAGAGGAGAGAATAGAGAGAGAAGAGAGGAGAGAATAGAGAGAGAAGAGAGGAGAGAATAGAGAGAGACGAGAGGAGAGAATAGAGAGAGAAGAGAGGAGAGAATAGAGAGAGACGAGAGGAGAGAATAGAGAGAGACGAGAGGAGAGAATAGAGAGAGACGAGAGGAGAGAATAGAGAGAGACGAGAGGAGAGAATAGAGAGAGACGAGAGGAGAGAATAGAGAGAGACGAGAGGAGAGAATAGAGAGAGACGAGAGGAGAGAATAGAGAGAGACGAGAGGAGAGAATAGAGAGAGACAAGAGGAGAGAATAGAGAGAGACGAGAGGAGAGAATAGAGAGAGACGAGAGGAGAGAATAGAGAGAGACGAGAGGAGAGAATAGAGAGAGAAGAGAATAGAGAGAGAAGAGAGGAGAGAATAGAGAGAGAAGAGAGGAGAGAATAGAGAGAGAAGAGAGGAGAGAATAGAGAGAGAAGAGAGGAGAGAATAGAGAGAGAAGAGAGGAGAGAATAGAGAGAGAAGAGAGGAGAGAATAGGGAGAGAAGAGAGGAGAGAATAGGGAGAGAATAGGGAGAGAAGAGAGGAGAGAAGAGAGGAGAGAAGAGAGGAGAGAAGAGAGGAGAGAAGAGAGGAGAGAAGAGAGAAGAGAGGAGAGAAGAGAGGAGAGAAGAGAGAGAGAAGAGAGAGAGAAGAGAGAGGAGAATAGAGAGAGAGAGGAGAGAATAAATAGAGAGAGAGGAGAGAATAAATAGAGAGAGAGGAGAGAATAAATAGAGAGAGAGGAGAGAATAAATAGAGAGAGAGGAGAGAATAAATAGAGAGAGAGGAGAGAATAAATAGAGAGAGAGGAGAGAATAAATAGAGAGAGAGGAGAGAATAAATAGAGAGAGAGGAGAGAATAAATAGAGAGAGGAGAGAATAAATAGAGAGAGGAGAGAATAAATAGAGAGAGGAGAGAGAATAAAGAGAGAGAGGAGAGAGAATAAAGAGAGAGAGGAGAGAGAATAAAGAGAGAGAGGAGAGAGAATAAAGAGAGAGAGGAGAGAGAATAAAGAGAGAGAGGAGAGAATAAAGAGAGAGAGGAGAGAATAAAGACAGAGAGGAAAGAATAAAGACAGAGAGGAAAGAATAAAGACAGAGAGGAGAGAATAAAGACAGAGAGGAGAGAATAAAGAGAGAAAGGAGAGAATAAAGAGAGAAAGACAGAGAAAAAAGAGAAAGAAAAAAAGAAACAAAAAAAAAGAAATAAGAAAAGGTGGAGCAGAGGAAGAGAGGCCGGAGGAGCAGAGGAAAGAGATGGTCTCCTTCTCCGCCTCTGGAGCTAGAGGAAGAAGGAAGGAGAAGCATGGTTGCTCAGTCTATCACTCTTGTCTTGCAGCACTGGGGTCATAGGTAAAAAACTGATCAAGGACAACATCTGCATGGAGTTTGTATAATCTTTTTTTTGTTTCTTCTTGTTCTTCTTCAGAGAGGAAGAAAAAGCCTGGTGGCTCAGTCGTTGGCACTTCACCCCTGGAGTTCCAGGTTCAAATTTGACTAAGGACAACATCTGTATGGAGTTTTTCAGATTTGAACCTGGACCTCCAGCACTACTCAGGAAGCTCCTGTGGTGCAGAAGGACAATATTCACTCTTGTAGGGGTTTGGTTGGCTCATTCCTATCAGGCTCCACAAGATATGGAAAGCATTGTTTTGGGTTTCTTTACGGATCCATGTTATAAAACTATCAAAAAACCCTGGAAGGAACATGTTATGATCCACTTATTTACGTTTCACTTCTGTTTTGATTATTTCAATTTTAAGCAAAACTGAATGTAGTAAATGTAACCTTCCATCACGGAATAATGTGAAGTGCTCCAAAATTCCAAGGAAAAACAAAAGTAGCAGTGTTGCAGAACCGTGAGCGGGTAATGACGTCACTGCTCATTGCGCATCTTAAATCTCTACCTAGGAAGGCTGCCGTTACCAAACAGCTGGGGAACCACAAGTTCTAGACCAAAATCACAAACATGTTGTATGTGCAGACACAGAATCACTAGGCATAAAACACGAGGAATCCACAACTATTATGTATTATACAGCACTACAGCTGTGCGGGGACTACAAGTCCCAGGACGTCATGCAAGCAGCCGGAGCCTCCCTGCAGCGGTCGGGCCCGCCAGTGTGCACGTCACGAGTGATCATCCAGCATGTAGTACTCCTCTACAGACACTAGGTGTCGCCAGACTCCCTGCCTTGCAGCTACCGCCATGTGTCACCTATCGCTATCAGCCTCAGCCACTCACCCCCTGCGGCCTCCTCCTTTATTCCCACCATCGGACTGTCCTGCTCTAGGCTGCCGCTCCTGGATGACGATTCCCCGGCCGGGCCCGTCTTGGGCCCCGTCGCCACTTCCGGTTCTTCTTCCTTAAACTTAGCGCGTTGCATATCTTCCGCCATTGTTCACCTTCCGCCCTCTTTGTCCGTTTCCCCGCTCCTCAGGCCTCACCGCACACAACAGTTGCACTAAGGGCCCGAGGTACACGCCACACAGCACCGCACAGGAGGGCGGGGCTATCGCCTGACGCCACGGAAGGGGCAGGGCCATGCAGCGCCGCACAGGACTGAGGGGAGGGAACATGGCGTCATTGGAGAAGCCTGTCGTACAGCGCCGCACAGGACTGAGGAGGCGGGGCTATGACGTCACGGGACTGGATGAGGCGCCGCACAGGATGGGGGCGGGCACATAGCGTCACGTGGGCGGGCTGCTCACCGTCATGGTGCCGCACGGGACGGGGGGAGGAGACGGGGCACCCTGCGGGCTGAGCTGCCGGCTGCTCTTCTGCAAGGCTGCGCAAATGCTGTAACCCGTGCAGAGGTCACGGCACAGAGCCCTGCTGCCATGTAATGTTCTGCTCCTCTATGCTCCTAAATTCTCTGCAGCTCAGTGTTCTGAAATGTTCTGCAGATTTCTAGCCTGAGGCTCTGTTCACACTAGATGGATACGCTGCAGAATTTCCAGTGCACAATCCGTAGCCCCTCGACATCCCAGCAAGATAAATGAGTTGTAGTGATTTTTCGTCTACACGGAACAGAAAATATCTGTTGTGTTTGCAAAGCGGACTTTAATGTAGCAGCGTCTAGCGTGTTTTCTGTACGTTTCCACAGCAGAATTTAACGTAAAGGTAACATAAAAGCCAAATCCCCGAGGGTTGGTTGCATTGCAGATTTTTCCTCCAATGACGCAGTTGAGTAAACGAACAGAAATCAAAGTCGCACAAAACCCCCCCCCAAAAAGCCCCATTAACCAAGAAAAACACAAAATCTGCAGGAAACAGCAACTTTATGACTTGTGGATTTCAGGAGGGTTATCGACTGCCCTGCAGAAATTGCGCAGTGCCTCCGTCCTAAAGGAACGCTAGATATGCTGCAGAGTTCTCTTCCAGAACGCGCTGCTGCTAGGAGTTTTGGAGTTTAGGGTGCCTTCATACGGACTGGTTGCACCCAACAGTCTTGGGCACAGTATATGCTGGGAAATAAGAGTCGCTCGTGCAAATAACGGGTTTTATTTTCCTGTGAGTTTCGTGTGTCTCGCAATGCACAAAACTTGCACGATTTTCTCGCCCGTGTGAATCCGCCATGACTGTCACTAAATGTCCCACCTGTGATATAACCTGCTCTGCATCCTGATGTCTGCAACAAAATGCGCCAAACTTTTCCTGTATCAAATGCTATACAGATATGCATGAAAAAGTTTGGTACCATGTTAGCCAGTAGAGCAAAATTTGATTGTTCCCAGCAAGAGAAATCAAGTAATCTTGTAGATATGGTTCCTTTTAATGGCTAAAATAATACATAATGTTAATGCTAGCTTCCGAACCTACGCAGGGTTCTTCTTCAGGCTTAAATGAAATAGATTTAAAGAGGCATGCATATATATATACACACACATACTTATGACAAAGCACAGACATGGATGTGATTAATTTGCACTTAAAAGAATACTAAAACAGAAATACAAACATCTTCAAAAAAGTCACAGATAAAGATGTGAAGGTTTTATGGTCCCTGAATTAGTGTTCAGGGGGTCACCAGGCTAGCAGTATTATCTGTGCTTCAGATGTCACATACTTCCCAAGCATGAATCCTCCTGAAGGCACACCTTGAGGCCAGTGGGGTTGCCTCTGAATCTATGTTACAACTCACAAGATTCATCCTCACACACAATTACTTCTCCTTTGGCAAAGAGATATTCCTGCAACTCGCTGGAACCACCATGGGCAGTAAAATGGCACTGCTATATGCCAAACTTTTTATGGCAAAACTGGAGAGTGACTTTCTGGCCTCCTGCTCCAGCTAAGCATTGGCCTACTTCAGCTACATTGATGACATCATAATCATCTGGACCAACACCGAACAAGAACTAGTAAAATTCCATGAGAGATTCAAAGCATTCCACCCCACCATAAACCTGACATTAGGCTACTCGTATACCGAAATCAACTTTTTGGACTACACCATAAAAATTTCAAACAACTACGTACAGACATCCTATACCAAAAACCGATTGATCGGCCCACATACCTCAGATGGGACAGTTCCCATCCTAAGCACATCAAAAAGTCCATTGTCTGCAGCCAGGCCTTAAGAAACAACCGGATCTACTCCAATCTGACAGACAGAGAAAAACATCTATACTATCTTAAAAGGATGTTTTTAAATCAGGGCTACCATCCCACCTCATTCGATGACCAAATAACCAGAGCCACCAGAAACCCCAGAAATCAACTGCTCCAATACAGAGAAGGAAATGACTGTGCACCTTTAGTAGTGACCTACAATTCACAGCTAAAGGTGCTAAGGAAAACCACAAAGAAACTCCATCATACCCTACACAAGGATGACCGTCTGAAAACCATATTCCCGGACCCTCCCCTTCTGTGTTACAGGCAACCTCCAAGTCTGAGGAACTTTATAATCAGAAGTGCATTGCCCCCTGACACACAAAAGGGAACTTATCCCTGCAATGTAAGGAGCTGCAAGACCTACTCACGTGTACTGACCACGGCCAGGATACAAATCCCCAACACACGGTAGGACTATAAGATCCCGGGGACATTTACATGTTCCATGTCCAATGTTGTGTACCTGATCATGTGCAGTAAATGTCCTGTTGGGAGGCCTTTTAGTAAAAGAAACAGGACAAAAGCTGAAAGCGAGGATGAGATTGCATCACCACATGATTGAAGAGAGAAAGAGAGAATTACCTATGGCCGAGCACTTTTCTAGCCACGGACACAACATAGAAGATATGAAAGTTATTATACTGAAAAACAATTTCAAATCACAGCAGCACAGAAGAACTTTGGAATATAAATTTATAACAACTTTTGACATTTTCAAGAGCGGGTTAAATTGTCCACGAGGGTTCATGCATGACTGGGAAATATGAGATATCTATAGCACAGATAACACTGCTGGCCTGGTGACACCCCCAACACTAATTCAGGGACCATAAAAGCTTCACTCCCTTATCAGTAACTTTTTAAAGATGTTTGTATTTCTGAGGCAGTATTCTTTGAAGTGCAAATTAATCACATCCATGTCTGTGCCTTGTCATAAGTATGTCTGTATATATATGCATGCCTCTTCGGATCTATTTAGTTTAAGCCTGAAGCAGAACCCTGTGTAGGTTCAAAAGCTCGCATTAACATCATATATTTTTGTTAGCCATTAACCACTTAATGAAGCGGCCCTTTTTTTCCATTTCCGTTTTTTCCTTCCCCCCTTTTAAAAAATCGTAACTCCTTTATTTATCCATCGACGTCTCTGTATGAGGGCTTGTTTTTTGCGGGACGAGTTGTATTTTTCAATGGTACTATTTAATGTGCCATATAATGCACCAAAAAAGTTTTTAAAAATTCTAAGTGGAGTTAAATGAAAAACAAAATGACATTCTGCCATCTTTCAGTGTGTCTTGTTTCTACGCGCACAAACTGCCACAAAAATATCATGATAACGTTATTCTAGTACGATTACTACAATACCAAACTTGTATAGTTTTTTTTTTTTGCTGTACTACTTTTATTTTTTTCTCAAAGACATTTAATTTTTTACAGTTATTTTCTGCCGACATCTTTTGCGTGCAATAACTTTTTTATTTTTCCGTCGACCTCGTTGTGCTGGGGCTCATTTTTGCGAGATGTCCTGTAGTTTACGTTGGTGCCATTTCGGAATACATACGACTTTTTGATCGCTTTTTATTGCATTTTTTTCTGGCAGGAAGGGTGGCTGAAAGTGCATTTCTGCCGTTCCTTTTTTTTTCAGATAACGTTTACCGTACGGGGTAAATAATGTGCTACTTTTATAGATTGAACTTTTATGGACGCGGCGATACCAAATATGTATTATTGTTTTATGAGTTAGATTTTTTTTTATTATAGATATGGCAAAAGGGGGTTCATTTAAACTTTTAATACTTTTTTTCACAATTTTCAACAAATCAACTTTATTGATCCTATTTTTACTTTTTTTTTTAGCCCCCCCCCCAGGGGAACACAACTAGTGATGCTTTGATTGCTCCTGCAGTATGATGTAATGCCATAGCATTACATCATACTGCAATCTGACAGGCAGTCTATCAAGTCACCCCACAGGGATAACTTAATAGGCAGTCAGCTAAGGCAGCCCTGGGGCCTTTCAGAAAGCCCCTGGTTGCCATGATACTCGCATGTGTCCTTGCGATCTCATCATGGGGGGGAGGGGGGGGGGGCGTACGGGACCCCTGAACATCGTTTGGGGCATTTAAAGGGTTAATGGCCGCGATCGGCCGCTTGCAGCTTTTGCCCATGGGTGTCAGCTGTAATAAACCCGCGACCTCTCTTCATACATACCCCAAAGCTGCAGGACGTAAATGTACATCCTGGAGTGGGAAAGGGTTAAAAGGTATTAGGTCTACAAGATTACTTGATTTCTCTTGCTGGGAACAATCACAGTTCCGTTATCAAAATGTTACAAATAGCGCAGCAGTCTGCACTATTCCAATTTGAAAACACAAGTAAAACAAACAAAATCAAATAAACATTTTTGATTTTTTGAAAGCCAATTGAAATCAGTGCGGGAAAAAACTGAAACATTTAATTCAGTTTGATGTCTGTTTCTCTGATCCAAAAATGGAACAGAAGAACAGAAATTAATAATTGAAGTGTGAACAAGCCCTTAGCCAGAAAAATGTATGTCACGTTAAATACACTTGTATTTAAAAAAAAAAAAAAAGCAGACGTTAATATTGAGAGAAAATGGACAGCATTTAAGGGTCTGCGTGCCCCGAAAGTTTGTGAATACAATTTTTCTGGTTAGTCAATAAAGGTATCACCTCTATAATACTTTTGTCTTTTTTATGCAAGAATATTTTCCATCACAAAGTGCAGCTTGGAAATCTGATAAATGCCTCCAACCAGCCGAGCCTACATGGACGTCAGAAGCACATTCACTATAGGGGCATTGCCCTGCAGTTCTGTTACTATGACAACAAGATCCATGGGGGGGCGGCTGTGTCCACATTAACAGCTCCTCTGCCAGGACTGTAAAAAGCCCAATCACTTGCTGCCTTGGATGTTTGTGTAAAGGATTCACCTTTTCTATGATTGTTTATTAACTATACAAATATAATATTTTATAAGTAACACATTTTACAGCAGCCTAATAAATAAAGGCTGTTCTACATACCAGATAGAAGAAGGTTGGTGGTTGGACAACAGCTGAATGAACTATCACCTGGTGAACAGTATTTTAGCAGATGCGGCCATACACATTTTAGTCTTTATTGACCAATACAGTTGCTTAGATTGGTCATACATGTTCAGTGACACTGGATGATGAACAATCTGGAAACTTTCAGGACAGCTCTTCCATTGGAATATCACCAGAAAATTTTTGGAAATAGTTGACTTCCTTCCAGACAAAAACAGTTTCAGTCGGGTTAAACAAAAAATATCAGCTAATCATTCTTCCCATGAGTTTAGGATTTGCATGTATTTGTTTCTATACACATACCCTTTTAATACTTTTGTTATTGGTTTTTAGTGTTTATGTTCATATATTTGTCACTGGGGGCAAGTAAAGTCCAAAATGTTATGTGCAACTCTTCACTGTTAGGACTTTAAAACATAACCTTTAATAAAGCAATTAAAATGTAAAATAGTACTCACAAAGACTGACACACATAATACATAAAGAAAAATATTAATAACTCTGGAAGTGTATCTCAGAGGGTTCTTGAAAATGTAGATGCCATATATCGTGCTTTCTAGGTATAGTGCGATGCCTTAACTGGTATCTATTCGAGGCAACAAATAACCATTTCAGGGTGATAATACACCCCCACAACGGTAGTATCTACAGTCTTGGGAAACTGATAGTGCCCAAGACCGAGATTATTTGTGCTTGGTATTAGCACCAAGAAGGCTTAATCAATATCTGGTCCTTGGTCCGACGCGTTTCGCTCAACTTGAGCTCCTCAGGGACCTCTTGTGAATATTTAATATGCCTCTCAGGATCTTAACAGCTATGGCATAATAACCAAATAGTGAGCATTCAGTTGGTCTCAGGTAAATATATATCTTGCAGATCAGATGTTATCTGCAATGAAGTATATAATACCTCTTAATCTGGTAAAGAACATTTTTTTTTTTAATTTTTTTTCTTCAAAAAATTTTTTTTCTGAAAAGTTCAGAGTAAGCCATGTATCAGAGTCTCGCGTTGTGCATGAGACAGTGTTGCATGGACTTTACACACCCATGCCTTGCATCTACCTTGATAGCTTGCTGGCCCCTATATATTTACTAATTCCTATCTACCAGTGGTAACGATGTTGCCTAATAGTTTTTAGGTCACACACTGGAGAATTTCTAAGTACTATCTCTCTCCGCTAATTAGATTCTATTAGTGCCTTATTCCTAATGCTTCTCTGATTACAAGATAGCCTAAAGTATCGCACTAAGTAGCAGGTAGATCAGTAAAACAAAAAAGGATAGAGCAATAGCAAGCCAACCACCCTGATGGTGAGTGATTGGTAGTAATTCTCCAGTGTGTGACCTAAAAACTATTAGGCAACATCGTTACCACTGGTAGATAGGAATTAGTAAATATATAGGGGCCAGCAAGCTATCAAGGTAGATGCAAGGCATGGGTGTGTAAAGTCCATGCAGCACTGTCTCATGCACAACGCGAGACTCTGATACATGGCTTATTCTGAACTTTTCAGAAAAAAATTTTTTTGAAGAAAAAATTTTTTAAAAAAAAATTTCTTTACCAGATTAAGAGGTATTATATACTTCATTGCAGATAACATCTGATCTGCAAGATATATATTTACCTGAGACCAACTGAATGCTCACTATTTGGTTATTATGCAATTGCTGTTAAGATCCTGAGAGGCATATTAAATATTCACAAGAGGTCCCTGAGGAGCTCAAGTTGAGCGAAACGCGTCGGACCAAGGACCAGATATTGATTAAGCCTTCTTGGTGCTAATACCAAGAACAAATAATCTCGGTCTTGGGCACTATCAGTTTCCCAAGACTGTAGATACTACCGTTGTGGGGGTGTATTATCACCCTGAAATGGTTATTTGTTGCCTCGAATAGATACCAGTTAGGGCATCACACTATACCTAGAAAGCACGATATATGGCATCTACATTTTCAAGAACCCTCTGAGATACACTTCCAGAGTTATTAATATTTTTCTTTATGTATTATGTGTGTCAGTCTTTGTGAGTACTATTTTAAATTTTAATTGCTTTATTAAAGGTTATGTTTTAAAGTCCTAACAGTGAAGAGTTATGTTCATATATGTTTTATATGCTTTTTCATGGCCTTATTGTACCATAATTGGGATCACCCTAATTATAATGGCACATATTTTTGGTGGCATCCTTGCTTGCCTTTTATTTTGTAATGAACCCCCAAAAAGTGCCAGCTTGGCACTGAAATGCATTGCAACTGTTTCTGTACATACCTTGCAAAATAAATTTGGGTTTTCTTGACCTGGTTCTGCTTTGAACAAATGAATATTGATATCTGGTGAGCCATCCCAGATGTAGGGGAGTTGAGTGAGTTTCACCACCCCTCTGTAGAGTAACTTTAGCTTTTATTATCTCGTTCTCTTCAGTTGTGTGTTTATTCCTCAAATACCTTTGGATGCTTGGATAATTATGTTTTTCTGCATTACCAATTAGGGCCAAGGCCATTTAGGATCTTCAAGAAGTACACAGAGCGCCCTCCCATTGTGGATGTACATCAGCTGGACAGGGTGTCCATTCTGGAACCTGACTGTTAATTCAAGGCTACCCAGGATCATAGGTGTGACGGTTTGGCCTTACTAGGCACTCTAGTCACATCAGATAAGTTCCCCCTTTATTTTTTTGTCTGCTATCTCTGGATATTACATTTTGTCATCAGAGTGCTGCTTTTGACTCTTCCTAAAAAAGAAAAAAAGTGTCTATACATATCAGACATAATTAGGTTGGTGGTTGAACAGCAGTTGAATTAAAAATGACCTGGTAAACAATATTTTTACAGACACAGTCATACACATTTTAGTCTTTATTGGCCATCACAGTCGCTCAGGCTGGCCATACATGTTCAATGACACTGGGCAATGGACAAACATCTTTACGGAAACCTTCTTTCAGGAAAGATCTTCCATCCAAATATCATCCAAAAAATTTAAAACACGGACGCCTTCCTATCAAACAATGACGGGCAGTTATCAGTTGGCTTAAACAATTATGTGTTGTTAAATTTCACAGAACGAGGATTCGTTATGGTTGAAATCAACAATTTCTGGTGTTGAGCAAATGAACCCCATCAAACCTGGTTTTGGGTAGAACTTTACTAAAGATTCGGTTCTCAGCAAATCTGAACCCAGGCACTGTGTCTTGGCCAAGCCCACTAAAATAGCGTCCCCTACATGGCAAAAATAGGAAGAAGGAAAAATCACATGGCTTTAGGATAGCTCATAATGCCATACAAACAGCTCTCCGAGCCAATCAGAAGGCAGAATAAGGGTGAGATCATGGCTAAAATAAAAGGCTATGCACCATAGCTTCAGCAGCCATTTCAGCCAGGGGTAGAGGTGCCAGGAGATGTCTGTGACTGTGAGGGAGGGACAGATTGTACTGAAGTGTACAGTAATTGCAGTTACAGTTGTGCTTGAAAGTTTGTGAACCCTTTAGAATTTTTTTTATTTGACCTAAAACTATATGAGATTTTCAAAGAAGTCCCAAAAGTAGATAAAGACAAATAAATCAAATGAGTCTAAAACATTAGACTTGAATTATTTATTTTAAAAAAAATTATCCAAGATTACAGGTCTGTGAGGGGCAAAAGTATGTAAACCTTTATGATAAACTGATGATTGGAAGTTGAAATTAGAGTCAAGTATTTTCAATCAATGGGATGACAATGAGTGTGAGTTGGCAACTTGTTTTATTTAAACACTTGGGATCTATCAGAGTCTAATCTTCACACCACAGGTTTTTGTAACTGTATCATGACACAAACAAAGAAGATGTTTGAAAGAGAGTATAAGAAATTGCGCCTTGTACAATCTTGCAGTAAAAACAGATTGGAAGGTGAATGTTAACTCACCTGGTGCATGGTGGGTTCACCTTGCCGCGGGTAATCCCACCTGCACCCCACATCCAAGTTGGCATTGAATCTAGAAACCTTTGTCAAAGATCCGGAGCTAACCAGAGAGCCGTCTGGAGATGGAAAAGGCTCCCTGGTCAACCAGGAGCCTTAATTACAGACAACCAAGGGTAATGAAAAAAGCCACTCCGCGCTCTTCTGGACTCCGGTACAATTTAAAAATAGAGTATTCAATCAGCAACCCATATGCTGGTAAACTTTATTCATAGAATGCCACGTGTATTGGCACCACACACTGTGCCTTTTTCAAGCATATTCTACACAGACAACTTACAGGTATATATATACATAAAGATATACTGCCATACTGCAATGTGTGAGCCGTATTTGTTGCTACTTGGGGAGTGGTCTGTAATGAGAATTTCTGTCAGAAACCTAAAAAATAGAACAATGCGGGATTTTCACCATTACAAGATCAGATCTGCATGACACTGCAGGTACAGATTCAGTGTAATGCGTTCCTGTAGACGAATGCTACAGGGAATATCGCAGTGCAATATAGCATAAACATGTGATAATCACACACATTAAACCATGCAGAGGCCTGAACTTAATAAAAATGTCTAATGCAATAGAATTGCGAGGGTTAAACAGCATATACCTTATAAGATAAGAGGAGAAGTCATCACATAACCGCTCTCCTGCCCCCCGAAACTGGTGCTACCAAGGTATTCCACCGCTCTCCTGCCCCTGATGGCAGCACTACCAGGGTCCTCCACCACTCTCCTGACCCCTGACGCCAGCGCTACCAGGGTCCTCCACCGCTCTCCTGAGCCACCAATACCAGTGCTACCAGGGTCCTCCACCGCTCTCCTGGGCCCCCAATAACGGTGCTACCAGGACCCTTTTCCCCTTCCTGCCCGCTGATGCCAGCGCTACCAGAGTCCTCCACAGCTCTCCTGCCCCCTGATGCCAGCGCTACCAGGGTCCTCCACCACTCTCCTGCCCCCTAATGCCAGCGCTACCAAGATCCTTCAACGCTCTTTTGCCCTCTGATGCTGGCACTACCACCCTTCTCTGGCTACCAGGGTCCTCCACAGCTCTCCTGCCCCCTGATGCCGGCGCTACCAAGATCCTCCACAGCTCTCCTGCCCCCTGATGCTGGCGCTACCGAGATCCTCCACCGCTCTCCTGCCCCCTGATGCCGGTGCTACCAAGATCCTCCACCGCTCTCCTGCCCCCTGATGCTGGCGCTACCATCCCTTTCTGGCCTTCAATTATCAAAACTGCAGGATGCTGCAATTACAAAAAAAGCCACTGACCCAAGAAACATACGACTAAAGAAGAAAAACCCCACAAAGGATCCCTGTACTGTTTATGGAGCTCCACACTTCACTGTTGATCTACTGCTAAAATCCGGACGCAGGGTTTTATGGAAAAGAAAATCACCCAGAAAAACGTCACTAAAAATACGTCACTATAAATGTGCTGGAGTAAAAGAGTCCTTAAAGCGTATTCACGTGTCGCAGTCAGGGTGCGGTTGAGAACCACATCAAAGACCGCGTGTACTTTTACCTGTAAAAATCATGTGACCAAAAAACACATCTGCAGCAAAACTGTTAGGGTTCTCAGATTTGGTGTGAATATACGCTTATACGCCGCGCTCTGCACCGCGTGCTTTACACTGTATTTACACAGGCTAGTGTGATATAGGTCAGAGAAAATCGTACATATACCGCAGTTGTATAACTGCGTTTATTAAGTTTCTGCAAAACGTTCACATGTTCAAAGTGCGCTATTCGCATCACTGCACATGCGTTTTTACACGTGAGAAATAATAAAAAAAACAAAAAACGAATGAGCAGTTCTTGCAGTAGAAATACCTCAAAATAGGACATACTGCTTTTTTTTGCACTTGCAATTGTGTGCGCCGCGTGGTCACAACTGCTGCATGAGCAACGAGTAACGTGAATATTCCCACAAAAAAGACAGTTCATCTGTGCATGCACCAGCTGAAGACCTTGCAGCGCGCATGTGAGACTTGGCAGCGCTACATGGATGATGCCTACTGCATCATCCACGGCTAAGGAGTTGAGAGGGGTGGACTTTGGAGCCGAATAAACTGCTAGTAGATGGTCCAGCCCGCCCACCTGACCACTCCGCCTATTTTGGCCATAAAGGCGTGACGATTTTTTTGGGTATTTTCATCTCCAATTTTCAAAAGGCATAACTTTTTTATTTTTCCGTTGATTTGCTGTGCAAGATAAAAAGTGCATTCAATTCACCGTACAGGTCGTTACGGATACCAAAAATGTGGGTTTGAATTTTTTTTTTTACTAGAAAGGGAAAAGTGCGTAAAAGAGTTTTTTGTTAAATAAAAGAAGTAAAATTAAATTAACACTATTTGTTTTTCTTTCATTTTTATGTCACTGTGGGGAACTTGAACCATAAAATCTCTGATGAGATTTTATGACGTTGCATTGCAGTACTTTTGTATTGCAGTGCATTATTGCTTACAATAGGCCAGTCTCTATGTACAGGTCATGTGCCGCACAGTGTAATGGGAGACACGATACTGTCCAAAGTCACAACTAAGTTAGGCCGTGAATCCCGCCACCATATCGCGCCCCCACCATGTGAATTCACAGGGGTACGAGGCGTTTTCATGTGAAAACAGCCTCGCACGGCTTCAGGGAGACCTCGATCCTCTGCCGCAGCTGTCGCAGAGAATTGGAGAAACTCAGCGATCCCTTTTCTCCACCATTGCTGCCCCCAGACCCATTGAAAACAATTGATGCTGCGATGCGAGATCCTGCAGCCAGATAGAACATGCCGCAATTTGTTTCCTGCATCGCATACGTATATGGCTCCATTCAGAAGGCGGTGGTACATATTTGTGCGAGATTTGTGCGACTCAAAATGTACAAATCTCGTGTGATTGTATCCCCTGTGTGAAGCCGGCCTTATGGTGCCCATAGTTCAGGTCGGAGGAGTCTGCGCATGTGAACGGGACTTTTCAGTCAGCGTAGTCGCATACCCTTAGAGAACAGTATGTGTGCACACTGACTGAAGAATCACACAGATGCAGGTAAGCAGAACACACCCTGGACTCCTCCGGACGCATCCTATGTACACCAAGACTTCATAGTGCTTATAGGGGACGACTGGTTCCTTTTAAAGGGGTTGTCCAATTACCAGACAGAATCTCTTTAAAGTTGCGTTCACACATGCTGCGTTTTTTGTTATGGTTTTCAACTGCAATTAAAAACTGCATTAAAAGATAAATAAATCTCAACAAAAATGCCATGTGTAAACGCGGCCTAATAGGGCTGTCTGTACTAAATTAATAAATCGCTACACTTACCACTCTGATAGGATCCAGCACTGCAGTCCCGCTGCGGTCCTGGTGTTTCTTGTGACAGCGGCCACCACAGGTAGACAGTTGATTGCAGACAATCAGAGGCTACTGTGTCACGTTTCTGAACTCCAGCCCTCATGGCGCTCAGGAGGACAAACAGTGACGCTGTGGCCTCCATTTGGCTGCAGTGGTCACCTGACTTCTTATGACAGCCGCTGTCACAACAACCGCCAGGACCGCAGCGCTGTAATCCAGTTATGGTGGAGGGGTTATTATTTTAGCAATGACAGCCCTATTACTGGGATGTTGTCCTCTAGCAGCCATATTACTTATCACCCTCCTTTCTCAAAAACAAAACTCGAGAATTTTTGCCTCGTCGGCCATGAATGTCATTTTTATTACTACCAGAATTCTGTAATTCACAGAACATTAATAATCTGGTTATTATAAAGACAAGTGAGTCAGTTTTCTAGCAAAACTTCAGTTAGCGGTGCGCCGCCCCCTCACACACTAAACAGGGAGGTCAGCATAATTACAGCATAGCTTTACAGCCGCAATCTTGGACAAATCCACTTCTCACTCGTAGGGGAGGGACTGTACTATTCTCATATCTATGTGTCACATCATTTCCTATAACTACAAGAGGCTGGATATGGCACTGGCAGGTCAGCAATAATTAACTTTCTACATATCAGCGCAGGTTTTGTAGAGCCATGACCCGGGATGAGTCCTCCCCTCTGCCGTCCGTTGGTTCGCTCCTTTTCCGCCCAGGTCCAGTGCACATGGCCTGTTAGTGCCGCCGAGCCTCGAAGGTCGATCCATTGCGACCCCCAAAATTTGAAGGAGCCCGAACCCAACTTATAGCCCTATGGGGAAGCACAGAGACCCCGAGTACGAGCTGAGCGGTGAGAGATGGAAATGCAGCGGGTGGATAACTTGCTAGATGGGCCGGAGCTCGACATGGAGGAAGAGGCCACCGAGATAGAGGCAGTACAACAGGATACTAGAGCCTCCATGCCCACCCGTATCATATCTTATATACAAGCTAGAGGCAGTACAACTGGATACTAGAGCCTCCATGCCCGCCTGTATCACATCTTGTATCCAAGCTAGAGGCAGTACAACAGGGTACTAGAGCCTCCATGCCCATCTGTATCACATCTTATATACAAACTTGAGGTGGCCCATCAGAGTACTAGAGCCCCCATGCCCACCCATATCACATCTTGTATACAAGCTAGGGGTGGTACAACAGGGTACTAGAGTCTCCCTGCCAGCCTATATTAAATCTTGTATCCAAGCTAGAGGCAGTAAAACAGGGTACTACAGCCTCCATGCCCACCTGTATCACATCTTGTGTCCAAGGTAGAGGCGGTACAACAGGGTACTAGAGCCTCCACGCCCACCTGTATCACATCTTGTATCCAAGCTAGGGGTGGTACAACAAGCTCCAAAAGCCTCCATGCACACCTGAATCACATCTTGTATCCAAGCTAGAGGTTGTACAACAGGGTATTAGAAGCTTCATGCCCGCCTGTATCACATCTTGCATCCAAGCTGCAGGCAGTACAACAAGATGCTAGAGCCTCCATGCCTGCCCGTATCACATCTTGTATCCAAGCTAAAGGCAGTACAACAGGGTACTAGAGCCTCCATGCCCGCACATATCACATCTTGTGTCCAAGCTAGAGGTACCGTACTACAACAGGGTACTAGAGCCTCCATGTCTACCCATACCACATCTTGTATCCAAGCTAGAGGCAGTACAACAGGGTACTAGAGTCTCCATGCCCGCCCGTATCACATCTTGTATCCAAGCTAGAGGTGGTACAACAGGTTACTAGAGCCCCCATGCCCCCTATCACATCTTGTATCTAAGCTAGAGGCAGTACAACAAGGTACTAGAGCAGTGGTGGTGAACCTATGGCACGCAGATCCCTCCCTGCTGCCATGGATTGCCATCGGACGCTCACCTGCTGGTATTCACTCACTATGCTGCTAGTGTTGCTGATCCCGGCGCACACTGTGACGTCAGTGTGCAGCCGGGATCCTCCTTCCCCCTCCCCTGACGTCTCCTACTACTTGGTTCTGCGAGAGCAGGAGAGGAGGCGTCTGGCAACACACTGACGTCACAGTGTGCACTGGGATCAACGCTGCTGGCGGTGTGCCGGGCAGAGGAGCAGCGATGCTTCCACGAGGGGGAGGGGGTAAGTATGTGGGTCTCGGGGATGCAGTTTGGGCACTTGGTCTCTAAAAGGTTCGCCATCACTGTACTAGAGCCTCCATGCCTACCCGTACCACATCTTGTATCCAAGCTAGAGGCAGTACAACAGGGTACTAGAGCCTTCAGGTCCATCTGCAGCAAAGATTGTATCTAAGCTAGAGGCTTAGCAACCAATCACAGAACAGCTGTGATTGGTTGCTATGGGCAACAGAGACAGTTTTTATAACTGTGTGCTGCCGGGCTATTTTACCATGATCTGCTCTATTTACACACACAGCTCTGCTACATGCACAGCACAAACCATAATCTGTATATGTATACTACAAAGATACAGCCAGGATATAACACTCACACAGATCTGCTACATGCAGCCCACAGAGTCCTGCAGACACTGATCATCCCCTGGTCATGTGATCCCTGACTCCTCCTGGAAGCTGCTGTCCAATGCTGCAGGTGGAGATCTGTGTGTCCCCTCTAAAGGCTGCCTGTCAACGGGCGTTTTAGCATTGCATTCCTCGTGGCGATAATCCGGCCGCGGGGAACGCAGTGCACACTTTCCATAGCGTCGCTATGGAAAGCGCAGCCCCCCCTGTCCATGAGCGAAGAATCATAGCGATTCTCCGCTCACAGGCGGCAAATTGCAGCATGCTGTGAATTGCCGTGATTCTCCGCAGTAAAACCTATCTGTCAGATAGGCTCACCGCGGAGATCCATCTGCTGGCTCCTGCTCCTGGGCGGCGGCGATCTTCCGTGGGATTTTGCAATGCCCATGGACAGGCAGCCTAACCCTTCACTCCCTGTGTGAGATCAGCCGCCCCGGCTGGGGGGTGACTAATAGCAGCGGCCTTTCTCCTTCCTTTAGGATGACTCCGGGGAGGATGATGGGGGTTATCTTATGTCGGCATCCCCTCCTTCTCCCCTCCTGCAACAGCCACACACTGCCGGCGGCTGCAACAATCACGCATCCGGCTGTGCGACTAGCTAGCAGTATGCTCAGCATGCATTCTGTATATAGCGGGGGCGCTGGGCCCTCTCTATTGCGTCTAGCGGTACGCCTGCCTCTGGTAAGACATTGCTTTGTGATGTCCTCATGTAAATCTGATTAGTTTCTTCCTGGTACTTGACCCGTGCCAAACATGGAGATCTGCTAGGGAAAACAGTGTCCCAAGGGGTATTCTTGGGGTTGGGGGGCTCCAGTGTTCACCCTCCCACTGGGTGGAGGTCTGATTGCTGGGAGGGACCCACATAGATCCCAAGGAAGGGGGTCCCATTTATCTGATGGCTGGATCACTGCTCCGACCGTAGCGGGGCGTGTTCAGTAGGACGCTGGTCGCACATGTGCAGCACCATTTATTTAAATGGAGCTTTATGAAGGGCGTGGCAGTGCGCATGTGCGTCTGGGGGTTCATGCAGCGCTACCTCGCTGCGGTCAGGGTAATGATCCAGCAATGACTGGCAGTGGGGTTAACGGGACCCCCAGTTCTCAGCATCGGTGGGGGTCCCAGCAGTTGTACTCCCGCCCATCTACCATGTACTACTCAGTGGATGGGTGAAAACGGGAAAAACCCCCCATCTCTGGAATATTCCCTTAAAGACTCTGCATTAGGGCTTGTGTTTTGCGGGACGAATTGTATTTTTCATGGTACTATTTAATGTACCATATAATGTACTGAAAAACATTCAAAAAATTCCAAGTGGAGTGAAATGGAAAAAAACGAAATTCCGCCATCTTTGAGTCCGTCTTGTTGCTGCGGCGTACACACTGCAACAAAAATGACCTAATAACCTTATTCTACAGGTCGGTACGGTTACTATAATACCAGGTTTATATAGTTTTATTTTTCACTGTCCTACTTTTTATTTGCTTTCAAAGATTAATTTTTTTAAAAATTGTCAGCTGACAGTCATAACTTATATTTTTCTGTCGACATAGTTGTGTGAGGGCTCATTTTTTGTGGGATGTCTTGTAGTTTCTATTGGTGCCATTTTTGGAGTACATACAACTTATTGATTGCGTTTTATTGCATTTTTTTCTTGGAGACAGGGTGACCAAAAAAGCTCAATTCTGGTGTTCCTTTTTTTTTTTCTGACGACGTTCACCATGTGGGGTCAATAATGTGTTACCCTGATAGATCGGACTTTTACGGATGCAGCGATACCAAATATGTATTTTTGTTCTATTATTTAGATTTTTATTATAAATATGGCAAAGGTTTTTTTTGTAGCTTTTATAACTTTTTAATTTTTTAATAGGTAATATAATTACTCATTACGGATACCAAAAATGTGGGTTTAAATATTTTTTTGTTATAGAAAGGGAAAAGTGCGTAGATGATTTTTTTTTGTTAATTTAATTTTACTTCTTTTTTTAAACACTATTTTTTTCTTTCGTTTTTTATGAACTTGTACCATAAAAGCTCTGATTGCTATGACGTTGCACTGCAGTATTTCTGTAGTGCAGTGCATTATTGCTTACAATAGGCCAGTCTCTATCTACAGTACATGTGCCGCACAGTGTAGTGGGAGACAGGATGCTGTCCAAAGTCACAACTAAGTTAAACTAACTTCACACGGGTGAGCGCGATACGGGGCCGTGAATCCCGCCACCATATCGTGCCCCCATCATGTGAATTCACAGGGGTGCAAGGCGTTTTCATGTGAAAACAGCCTCGCACAGCTTTGGGGAGGAATCAATCCTCTGCCGCGGCTGTCGCAGAGAATGGGAGGAACTGCGATGGATGCTGCGATGCGAGATCACACAGCCAGATAGAACATGCTGCAATATGTTTCCCGCATCACTTATGCGTATGACTCCATTCAGAAGGTAGTGATTCATATTTGTGCGTCTCATAATGCACAAAACTCATGTAATTGTATCCCCCATGTGAAGCCGGCCTCATGGTGCCCATAGTTCAGGTTAGAGGAGTCCAGGTATATGAGCGGAACTTTTCAGTCAGCGCAGGCGCATACCCTTAGAGAATAGTATGTGCGCACACTGACTGAAGAATCACACAGACCACGTGCCAACTTCCAGGGGTGACAGCGCAGGAACGGGGAGCTGGGGAGGTAAGCAGAACACATCCCGGACAGTATAAAGCAACCCAAGATAACCTCTAAGCAACTGAAGACTTTTTCTCTCATTGGCTAAATTTAATCATCACCATAAGGAGGACACTGAACAACAATGGTGTGCATGGCAAGGAAAAAACTGCTGCTCTCCAAAACGAACAATGTTGTCCATCTGAAGTTTGTTAAAGATCACCTGGACAAGCCAGAAGGTTATTGAAACAATGTTTTGTGGACAGATGAGACCAAAAATAGAACTATTTGACTTAGATCATTAATGTTATTTTTGGAGAAAGAAAAACATTTCATTACATCATAAAAACCTTGTACCATCTGTGAAACACAGTGGTGGTAGTATAATGGTTTGGGCCTTTTTAGCTGTATCTGGGCTAGGAAAGCTTGTCATCATTCATGGAACAATGAGTTTTGTCAGCAAGGTCTAAAGGAGAATGTTAGGACACCTGTTGCTAAGCTGAATTTCAAGAGAACGTGAGTCATTCAGTAGGACAGCGAACAATGTACACAAGTCGTTCTACAAAAGAATGGTTAAAGAAGAATAAAGTTTTGGAATGGGCAAGTCAAAGTGCTGGCTTAGGGTGACTACCCACTACAGTTTTGTTCACTGCGAAATCCGCAGCGTTTTTTTTTCTGCAGGGGTCTATGGGACTTGTAATGTTAAAATCGTGATATATATTCTTCCAAAATGACTGTACAGTAATCACTGCACACAATCTATTTCATTACAATTGAAAATGTTCGTGTCTTTTTTCAAAACTTTTTTTTTACAAAAGTAGTGTACAATATTTTCACTGGAGTCCAGAGAGTGTTTTTTGTCCAATTTCATTGCTATTTAAAGCATGCAGGTGTATTTTTTCTTTTTTAATTCTTTTCTTGAATTCTTCCAAAAGTAGTGTACAGTAACTGCAGTAAAGTGCACAGTGGCATGTGTCTGTTTTTAAGATTAGAAATGTCTGGTAAAAGAAAAGGCAGGAATGGGAAAGGACAGTGTAGAGAAAAAAAACTATCCCACATCCTCTGCTAATAAGGATATTAGTTCCAGTACCAGCACTGTTGACACCAGCCATGTGCCCAGACCCAGTATAAATAGCAGCAGCCATGTGCCCATCTCCAGTGGATGTGGATTGTGTTATTTTGGAGGATATTATGGCCATTGTGGACTGTTTGGCTCACTCTTGGTCATCTCAGGAGGATTACCCTAAGTTGCGTTGAGCCAGGGTACAGTAGATTCCTACTCCTCTATCCCTTCAATTACTTGGCATACTAAGGCCAGCTTCACACTAGTGATAGGCTTTTTTTTGCGATTCGAGAGTAAATGAAAACGCATGATAATGGAACCAATGATTTCAAATGGTTTCATTATCATTTGCGATCTTTTCACTCAATCCTCGGAACGCTAAGAAAAATCTGCGCTATCGCCCATTCTTTTCATTGATGAGTGGTTGAGCGCTGCCTGTGATTGGCTGAGCGCTGTTAACCATCACAGGCAGCGCTCAGCTGTCAGCTCTTACCCCCTTGCTTTTTTTTAACGCTGCTATATCGCTGCGGTTTTTTAACGTGATTGTCAATGGGACTTTCTAATGTTAAAACGCATTGCAAGTTTGTGCTTTGCGATTTTTGTGCAATGTGTTTTTAACATTAGAGCGTCCCATTGACAATCGCGTTAAAAAAAAAGCTGCGATATTGCAGCGTTAAAAAAACGCAACACCCTCGGTCCGAAGATTAAATTAGATACTCAACAACAACATAGTAATGATGAGGAGCTGTGTGAGGATAGTCAGCTTCTGGAGTGTGTGGTGGAGGTGGAAGCCAGAACTAAGACACATGGATGTGGTAGTAGGGGTGGTGGTAATGGCAGTTATGAAGGTAGATATGGTGAGGGTGGCAAGGAGCACATGAGACATCAGAACAGACTGAGAGAAGTGGTGGATGATGATGAGGACTATGATAATGATGTGGTTTTTGAACAGGACTTGGGAACCAGGTGATGATGTCACCAGAGGAGGAGGGTAGTGGCCGCACTGGCAGTGATAAAGAGCTGAGCCGAGGTAAGTCCAGAACATCTGCACAACATCTCAGGGGTAGGTTGCTGTATGATCAACTCAGGAGCAGGTGACAGGAACACTGGTGCTGCCGGTGTAGACTCCAAAAAAAAGCCTGCCAGAGGAGGGGCAATCTTGATTGGTGGTGGTAATACAAGCTCTTTCCAGTACTCTGCCATGTGGCAATCCTGTACCTTCCCGGAGGAACGAAATATGGCAATGTGCCATATCTGCAAGTAGCCAGGGTACAAATCTATGAAGTATGGCTCTGTGTAAGTACACTGAGTGATTGAGTGGTATCACAAGGTCAGATGTGACAATCAAATTTGCACCACAATGTGATTAAGACCTTGCTGCTGCTTCAAATCCCCATCATTGGTCTAGTAGCCAGGCACCATCCACAGGCAATATGGACTCATTGGCATCATCATCATCACTATCATCTAGTGCTCCTCTGTCCTGTCAGTTATCCGTTATGGAATCTATTGCCAATCAACAACACTTTATGTCCTGTTATCCAGTTGTTGTGTGCTTAAACTCACAGATCGCCTAGTTGTTCGTAATGCAGTCACTGCCGTATCACTTGTTTGAGTCCACCGCCTTTAGGCAACTTATGGCATGCTCTTGGCCTAGGTGGCGGATAACTAACCGACAGGGGCGTACCTAAAGGCTAAGGGGCCCGGGTGCAAAAGTTCAGCTGGGCCCCCCTCCCTCCATCTGTACCCATACCTATACCTAAACCGTGCTAATTTACAAACATGATCTAGGCCCTTGGCGTAAGCGTTCTTATCAGGACTCCTTTCCTTGACTACGTAAAAACCTGTTGCTAATGTCTTATGCTGCTTTCACACGGCCGCAAAAATTGTGCGAGATTTGTGCGTTGCAAGATGTACAAATCGCACATGAATATGAACCCCATTCTTTTGAATACGATCATACACAGGAGCGATTTTTTTTTGTTTTTTCTCTGCATCGCATGAGAATATGATGATGTGATGCGAGCTGGTTTTAACACAACAACCCATCACATCCGTGTGCACAGCACATGTTGGCGAGTGTGATAGGGGGCAGAGTTTCACGGCCCAATATCAGACTCACTCGTGTGAAATTAGCCTAAGGCCGGCTGAACACGGCTGGATTTGCATTGCGGAATATGGAGCGGGCATCCACCTATGGATTCCGCAGCATGTACCGCCCATAGCATGCTATGGAAAAGCGTTTTTTCCTCTACACGAGCGGAAAGCAATTGCGGTTTTCCGCTCACGGAGGAAAAATCATGGCATGCTGTATTTTAGTGCAGATTCTGCATGGACGGCCTCCGTTGAACTCAATGTAAGCCGTGCGACCTGCTGCCCTGACATTGCGGAAGAGTCACAGGCACACGCGTCATCTCCTAGCGACGGCGCTGGAAAGTCAGTGATTAAAAGAAAAAAAACTGTACTGCGTGGGTCCGACACCTCGCCTTGTGGACTATTCGCAGTACAGAAAAAAGGAAGAAATTACAGCTACGCACGGATGCCAGCGGGGCACAGGGTTGGATTGCACCGCGGGCTCACGCATGCAGAATCCGACCCAGTTGTGTGCAGCTGGCCTAACACTGTGTTCATGGATTTTGTTGCATTTTTGAACCACAATTAAAATCACATCCAAAAGCCGCATGCAGTATTATAAATCGCACGTGGATTGAAACAATACATGCGGTTTTTAAACTGCATGCAGGTTTCTGATGCGTTTTTCAGTTGTGTGTAAAGTGCTCAAATATACAGTATATACCCAGGTTATACCAGCTGTACATATATAACTATATACAGGAGAGGTATAACTTATACTAGCTGTACATATATAAGTATATACAGTATATACCCAGGTTATACCAGCTGTACATATATAATTATATATAGGAGAGTCATAACCTATACCAGCTGTACATATATAATTATATACAGTATATACCCAGGTTATACCAGCTGTACATATATAACTATATACAGGAGAGGTATAACCTATACCAGCTGTACACATATAATTATATACAGTATATATCCAGGCTATACCAGCTGTACATATAATTATATACAGGAGATCTCCAGGTTACACCAGCATGGTACATATCACTATATAAAGGATGTATATCCCCCTATATCCCTGTATATAGTGGTATGTCCCATGCTGGTGTAACCTGTGTATCTCCTGTATATAATTACACACATATATATATATATATATATATATATATATATATACAGCTGGTATAACTTATACCAGCTATACATATATAGTTACAATTTCTTCTCTACTCACCTCTGCAGCAGTCTCTGGGCAGCCTGTAATGGAAAGTCCCCCGTCCTTTGTTCACATGACCAGAGTGTGATCTGCAGCCACAGGTTCTCTCTCAGGTCCTGTGCATCCAGCGCTCTGGAGGTGAGTAGAGTCGCACTAGCCCCTCCCCCTAGTAATCGCTGGTCGGCAGAGACTGATAGACTGCAGCTGTGACCACTCACAGCCGCAGCCTATCAGTGGGAGGGCCGCGCCGTGGGAGTCTGCAGCTTGTAATTGGCTGCTGACTCCACGTGTAACAGCCCTCCCCTCTGCTCTTGCCGACCTGCGGCGCTGCCTCCCGTCTCCCTCCTCTCCCTCCTCTGCTCTCTCTTCTCAGCCATCATGCGGCCGACAGCGCCGGTCCCCTGGGCCCCCTCAGCTCAAAGGCCGGGTCGCCGTTGCGACCCCTGCTTCCCCTCACCGTACGCCAGTGCTAACCGACATTACTTCTCTAAGAAAGCTGTCCCTGTGTTGCACAATCATATTGAGAAGACAGTAGGCCATTCCTTGCGATTGTCAGTGTGCAATAATGTGTACACCACCATCAACACATGGAGCAGCAACTATGGCCAGGGATAGTACTTATCTTTCATGGCCCACTGCATCAATATTTTGTAGTATGATGTACCCCCGAAACAAGGCAAGGCATTTCTAACACCTCCATGGTTGTGTCGGTCTGGTTCAACTTCTGACCACAAGTGCCTATACCCCTGCTCCTCAATAGGAGTCTTCCTGTCCCCAATAGTGCAGAGCATAGTCTACATTCCTCATCCTCCCTCCTTACATAGGTGCAGGGTAAAATGCTGCCACTCTGCATTATACCTGTTGATCCTGGGCAAGAAAAGCCACGCAGGGTAATTATTTTTGCTGTGTATGAAGGAGCAAATCTCACTGTGGCTGTCTCCTCGGAAGCTCCTACTGGACAATGTGGTCACTGATAACGGAAAGAACATTGCGACTGCATTACATCTAGGTTACAATACACATGCTTATTGCATGGTACATATTATCAATCTGGTCATAACACATTAATTTAACACTTCTGTTAGTTTGACGCATGTGCTGGCCATGTCCAGGAGAGTTTGCGTTTGCCTCCTCTGAAGGCTTCCCACTGTCAGCGCTCCCCGGTTTCTGGTTCCCAGTGGTCTGTAGAGGCCTCACCTGACCAGGCTGCTGGGAACTGGAAGCCGGGGAGTGCTGGCAGCGGGAAGCCTTCGGAGAAGGTGAGGGGGAGCGCCACAAATGCTCGCCACAGTGCAGCAAATTTGAGCATGAACTAGGTTTGAAGAGAACAGCAATTGGCATATTGTGCACATATCTGCACATAGTACTGTAATTTTTGCACACCTGCAGTGACCAGGCCACTCCACAGACTGTTGCGGGACTGTTTAAGGTGGTCGTCATGGGTGGCTCTGCAATCTCTCCCCGGCAATGGCAGCAAAGCCAGGAACGACCCAGTTGCACGGAAAGGGAAAAGTAGCACAGTTCAATGGCAATTGTCACAGTGACCCCAGTACCTTTGAGTGGGGGACAGGGGGACTCCTGGTGATGATGATGAAATAATGGAGACAAGTCCACGTCTCCTGTCCCCAATAGTGCAGAGCATAATCTACACTCCTCATCCTCCCTCCTTACATAGGTGCAAGGTAAAACGCTGCCACTCTGCGTTATACCTGTTGATCCTGGGCAAGAAAAGCCACGCAGGGTAATTATTTTTGCTGTGTATGAAGGAGCAAATCTCACTGTGGCTGTCTCCTCGGAAGCTCCTACTGGACAATGTGGTCACTGATAACGGAAAGAACATTGCGACTGCATTACATCTAGGTTACAATACACATGCTTATTGCATGGTACATATTATCAATTTGGTCATAACACATTAATTTAACACTTCTGTTAGTTTGATGCATGTGCTGGCCATGTCCAGGAGAGTTTGCGTTTGCCTCCTCTGAAGGCTTCCCACTGTCAGCGCTCCCCGGTTTCTGGTTCCCAGCGGTCTGTAGAGGCCTCACCTGACCAGGCTGCTGGGAACGGGAAGCCGAGGAGTGCTGGCAGCGGGAAGCCTTCCGAAAAGGTGAGGGGGAGCGCCACAAATGCTCGCCACAGTGCAGCAAATTTGCGCATTAACAAGGTTTGAAGAGAACAGCAATCGGCATATTGTGCACATATCTGCACATAGTACTGTAATTTTTGCACAGCTTCGGTGACCGGGCCACTCCACAGACTGTTGCGGGGCGAGACCGCGGGGTCTGTTCAAGGTGGTCATCATGGGTGGCTCTGCAATCTCTCCCCGGCAATGGCAGCAAAGCCAGGAATGACCCAGTTGCACGGAAAGGAAAAAGTAGCACAGTTCAATGGCAATTGTCACTGTGACACCAGTACCTTTGAGTGGGGGACAGGGGGACTCCTGGTGATGATGATGAAATAATGGAGACAAGTCCACGTGACTTTGTGGTAAACCGAAGGTACACAGTTTACTGAGCAGTATTCAATCAACAGTTTAGCAGAGTACAGTTCACAGTGATGCAGTCTTACTCGGCACTTGAATTTATGTTGCTCTGATTACACACTTTTCCACACAAGGTTTTGCTTCCACGCTCTCTCTCTCTGGTTACAGCTTCTCACAAACAATTACCATCACTCTGAGGGTTATCTGAGGGTCGTCTTCTCAGAAATTACATTAGTGGGTGATGGCATAACTGTGGTTGCACCACTTGCACTCCCCTGGCTTTCAACTAACAGGGGCTTGTACAACTCACTGTCGGGTAGACAGCTTCCAACTATGGTTTCTCTCCATTCTGCGCTCACTTCCATAGTTTTGAGGTACTCTTGCTCCCCTTTTTGGCAATGCTATCTCTATGACCGTGCTGCACACTTTCCACATGACTTGTCATAACAGGGGTTGTTGCTCCTGGCTTTGGCACCCGGGGTAGATCATCCCACTGGGGCTCAGGCAGGCCCGCAGCTCAACGTGGGCAGAAGAAAAGCGAGCGTCAGCCTCCCACTGACATGTCCGCCTCCACCAACTACATTTCTTTTCTCCTTCCTCACTCCACAGGCAAACAGATCTAATCATTAACCCTTTTGGGACTCACCAATTGCTTGTATGTTTTAAACACCAGCTGAACTGACGAAGGGGTTATCCCTGAACCGCGTTTTCATAAGCTGATCACATACTTTATTAAATAAAAGGAGAAGTTTCCCAAACCTTTGGTCACTTCCTATTTGCTTTAACCTGGAGTGTTGCGCCTTCTCCATTGCCAGTTTTTTAGTTCTATTCTCTTACTCTATCACGTCTATTCAGGTGGTGCGTCATCTGATCTGGCAGCACCTCCACTATTGGAGTTACCACTCCATTCTCTTCACGACTTTTATAGTATCATTGTTCACAACAAACACAACTGTACGGGTTTTGCTCCATCCCTCTTTTCCCTCCTCGTCCACATCTATTAACAACAAACCATGTGTTATATAGGGATATAAATATGATGCAGCTTCTTCCTGTGTTCCCTCAAATATGACCCCAGTATAAAAGCTTTCACACCCAGCAGGAATACATCCTCTGTAGAATATTTATCCTTATTAACAACAGATCATGTGTTACATAGGAATATAAACGTTATGCTGCTTCTCCGTCCTCTGCTCAACTGTAAATGGCCACTGGTTACACTGTGCGTATATGGCTAGATCATGTAATGCAGGCGTCTAATAAAACTGACCCCATATGCAAGATGGGGAACACATTTGGTGACATCAGCAAGGCTGGCTGCTGATTGGCTGCATGCTGACCTGTGCAGCAGGCATTATGGGAAATTCGAATTTCCTACGATTTTTGCCAAAAATAATTATGGACTAACCCTATTCGATTTAGCAAAAATCAGGACGATTTTAATGCCCGACTGATCAAAATCAGCAACACTAGCCGCTAAAAACACGACAATACCAAACTTGTGGGGATTTTTTGTGTGCGCTTTTTTTTACATACTAAGGGCGCATTCAGACGACCGTATATCGGTCGGGTATTCACGCCGGCCGATATACGGCATCTCTCTGCAGGGGGAGGAGGCTGGAAGAGCCGGGAGCAGTGATCTGAGCTCCCGCCCCCTCTCTGCCTCCTCTCCGCCTCTCTGCACTATTTGCAATGAGAGGGGGTGGGGGCGGGGCTACGTTTTGGGGGAATTATCTCCACCCCCTGGCCCACCTCTCCTAATTGAAAATAGTGCAGGGGGGTGGAGAGGAGGCAGAGAGGGGGCGGGAGCTCAGAGCACTGCTCCCGGCTCTTCCAGCCTCCTCCCCATGCAGAGAGGGACACCGTATATCGGCTGGGCGTGAAAACCCAGCCGATATACGGTCGTCTGAATGCGCCCTCCGGGCTTATTCACATGGACAAGAATCTCACATGAGTTTTGTATGATGTGAGATGCGCAAAATTCACATGAGTATGAACTTCATTCTTTTGAATGGACTTATTCAAATGAGCAATTTTTTTCCTCCACAGGATAAAACTTGTAGCATGCTCTACGTTTGGGCATTTCTGTGGAATGCCTTACCTATTGTTTTTTAACGGGACCTTAAAAGACATCGCATAGCACTCACAAGTGTTTCACGAATGAAATCAATGGGAAACACTTGCGATCCTCTGACGAGCCTGAAACACGTGCCTGAGGATCAAAATTTCACAAATGTGATTTTTTTTATTTAAAAAGCACATTGGCAAGCACAATATCGTACAAAGTTTCTTCGCCCAATATCGTGGTCGCCCATGTGAATGTAGCCTCAATTGGGAAAGGTGAGTTTTTTTTCTTTTTTTTTTGTATTCATTAGTATTTTAACACTTTTTTTAAACTTTTGTCCAGCTACTTGACTTGAAGTTTGCCACTTTTAATTGTTTCTATAATACACTACAATACTTCAGTATTGCAGTGCATTATATAGCCTATGAAGCTCAGTGAAAGGCTGAGCTTCATGGGCTACCATAGATGACAGACCCAGAGGCCATCTACAAGCCTTCAGGTGCTATAGCAACCTGTTGGGACTCCACAATCATTTTGCAAGGGTCCAATGAGAGACAGAGGGAGCCCCCTTCTTCTGTCAGCCTTCTCCATGCTGCAGACACACTGACTGCAGCATGGAAAGTGTTAAACAGCTTGGATTAGCAGTTTTTCTGGTCCCCATCATTACAGCTGGAGCCAGTCTCTCATTAGACAGCTGGGCTCCTGCTTCTTTATGTCAGACCTCTGATACAGCGCTGTAAAAAAAGAGCAGGCATCAGATTAAGGGCTTATTCAGACGACCGTATATTGGTTCGGTTTTCACGCCGAGCCGATATACGGTGTCATGGAATATGAAGTGTTAAGTTTCAGAATGCAATAAGTGTATGCTTCTTACCTTGTATTGGACTATTGACCCTTAAATAGAAGACTAAAACCTATGCCTTATAGTGCCGGGAACTAGGATTTTAAAATAAGAAGTCAACAGACAAATTAAATAAAGCTAAGCTATGTTAACAGAGAAGACACACAACTATTGCAGAACTATTGTCTAATGCAACAGTAATATCCTGACTTAGGTAATTTCTATGTCTGAGAGCTTTGAGACTATTTGGTAGATGTCAATAAGTCTTGTGATCAATAAGTATTTTCACCTTTGTAACAGTAAGCTACGTAACACTAATCTTTGTACCAAGCAATATTTGGATACGCCCTCGTCTTTCTGTATAAGAGTTGGCAATGTTCATAATAAAGTAGAATGTCCTCGAGATTCTCACTGGAGAAATGTCTTGACATAACATGGAGTGTTTTTATGCTATTGATAGATAATTGCTAGCAAATCTCCTCATCACGGGCTTCCATATCTACCAATTTGGCACCTGGCAACGAGGTCATCAGTACCGGTGTCCGATAACAATGGTGTGCTAGTCTGCAGGGGGAGGAGGATGGAAGAGGCAGGAGCAGAAACTGAGCTCCCGCCCCCTCTCCGCCGCTCGCCACTATTAGCAATAGGAGGGGGTGAGATGGGGCGGAGCTAAGTACTGCCACTTAGCTCCGCCCCGTCCCTCCCATTGCAAATAGTGGTGAGGGGCGGGGAAGGGGCGGGAGCTCCGTTCCTGCTCCTGGCTCTTCCCCCCCCTGCAGACAAGGACACCGTACATCGGCTCGGCGTGAAAACCGAGATGATATTCGGTCGTCTAAATAAGCCCTAAAGCCCATTAACGGCCACCATTAAAAGGGTAATACTCACTTGAAGAAGTGAGAATATTCTAATTGGATGTTGAAAAAAGCCAATACAATAGCATTGACACATGTTTCTTTTAGATATAAAGAAAACGTCAATATGAATAGGATTCCTACTTCACACGGGCTTATATATTTTTGCGCACACCTCAGTGTAATGTATTTAGGTTATATACTAAGCTTTTTTGCGCGCGTATTGGTGTATTTTAATGTACTTTTTGTGCATAAAGGGCATGTTCATTGGCACAAGACAGACGAACACGCCCCAATTTAAATGGCAATTTAGCCTAATGAGATTCAGATGTGTTATTTTTTTCCCAGAATTGCGCAGTACATTGAGAATCTATGCGTGCATTTGTGCAGCTCCCATAGACTTCTGTGGGGACCTTCGATACGCAAGTGCGCACAAATATAGAGCGGGACTTGATTTTTTGCGATTATGAGAAATGCACCTGCAAAAAAGGAAATGTGCAAGAACACATTGACATCAATGGTTTCTATTCTCTGTGTATTGCACACAGAAATTTTGTGTGCACAAATACGCCTGTGTGAAGGTGCCCTTACTTTGTAAGTCCGTGAACCTCATGATACACAACAAAGCTTGGGTTATAACACATTGTCTGGTGGACAAAAGACTAGTATTCTTTTAGTGTCTATGTGCCACAAGGTATTACGTATGCCCCGGGAACTGTATGTCTCTTGGATGTGTATTCTCGGTTGTAAATTCCCATCTATCAGTTCGTTAGGGAACAGTTTATAGCTTTTGGCTCATAATTATTGTGCCCAGCCTGTTTTCATGCTCAAACAGCAGAAATGTTTGCGCACTTTTTGCACTACTTTGGCATCCATAGCCATGGACATTGCATCAGTGTATGCAGCATTTTTTGTCAGGCTCAACGAGGCATCAACAGAGGGCCCAGAAGCTATGAACATTTCCATATAAATGCATGACATCTGTTCTGGCTTCTGTTTCTCTCCCACATTTCCCATAGCTGCAAGCGTTAAAAATAAAAAATAAAAAATGGGAAGGGCATGACATTCACATTTCAGTCATTTGCCTTGTGTCACAGACTTGGTATACTAGAAAGAAATAACATTTCCCTTTTGGTGAAATTGTTTTTTTCTTCCTTCCTAAATATTTACTAAGGAGTTTGGAGTCTAGGAATGCAAAGCAATTTTCAAATAAAAAAAAAAAGCTGTTATATAAGTTTTATCCAGTTTTCATTGTTAAAATAATCTATTTTTAGACATATATGCTCTTCCTAATTCTTTCAATACTTGTAGAGCTTATTTACATGAGCATATATCGGCCGGAGTTTTCACGGACGGCAGGTATATGCTTCCATTTGAGCAGTCCCCCCCCTTCCCTCCCCCTCACCGGCTCTTTGCCTCTCTCCTCCCCTCTGGCTGTTTGCAATGGGAGTGGGTGGGACGGATGGAGCTAAGCTCCCACCCCTCCCTGCCCCTTGTCCACAGCCTGCAATGGTAGTGGGCGGGACAGAGCAGAGCTTAGCTCCACCCCACACCCTGCCTCCTCCCATTGCAAAGTCCGGCGTGGAGGAGAGAGGCAGAGAACGGGTGAGGGGGAGGGAGGGGGGGAACTGCTCAGATGGAAGCGTATATCGGCCGGCCGTGAAAACACCAGCCAATATACGCTCGTGTAAATAAGCCCGTATTCTGTAACTGTGTGTCATTCTGATAAATACTGTATATTGTATTTTAATACTACTATGAGTGACCTTGGACAACTGGAGTTTCAAGAGGTTGCTAATGAGCACCTGCTAGATGCTTTGCAGGAATCAGGTAATCTACTTTTAATGAAATCTAGATTATTGGCAAAAATACCAGGCATAGAATATACCTAACAAACTCTGAAAATGAATGCTTATCAGTTATTTTGATAAGCAAGTTCACTAATGAAAATACAAATGTATACATGTGATGTTTTGAAGGATTTATGTGAGAATTGACGTGGGTCCACGTTTTTAAAATCCCGATAATTATTTCTCAGTTATAAGACAGGTGTTTTTGGAATTATTCACCTACTCCCTAATTCTTGATTTTTGTACTAGCGGTGTGTACAATCTTTACACTAATTCATTACTATACTTATTTTTATTCCTGACCTTTTGTCCACAATAATAATTAGAACATCCAGATGTGAATAAGATATTATGGAAAATTCCAAATGTTATGTAAGTTATCACATTCTCTGCAAACTCAATAGGTTTAGTTTACTAGGAAGGCTATAAAATGTCATGCTTCTCACAAAACCATTTCTCTGTGAGAGATTATTAGCGCCTCTCCATATGTCTCTTGACAGAATGCAGAATGATCCTGAAGAGATAACCAGTCTTAGGGGGTAATAATTTATGTACTTTGACAGTACATGAAGGTCCCGTACCAAGATTTCCAGATTAAACCTTTGTATTCAGGAACAATCAAGAATGAAGAGCATAAGACTTGTGGTGAATATTATTGTTACTCGCATCTATTTCTTCCTTTCTTGAGAGCACTGGTGATTTTAGACAGAGGTGGGATTGTAGAGAAAAAGAACACAGGGTCTAGTGAGAACATATGGTCTTCCATTTCTTATATTTCATTTCTTTTCTCACGTTTCTTTTCTTTGTTGTGCTGCTATTAACGATTTATTTGCTGCTATTTATGTCCTAGGTGTATGAATACAACCATGATTGAGATAAAATGAACTCAAGGATACTGGTCATTGATGGTTAAGAGCAAACACTGACCTTCTGGTGGCTTGACTGCTTATGGTCCCATTGGCGCCCCTGGTTCTCTATGACTGGGCTCCTTCGGGGAGGCTGAGTGATAAATTTCCACTTGTGCAATAAGGCTATCCATGCAAAGCTGGACATCCTTCTGGAACAACTTAGCATTGACACCCTGGGTCATTCTGAGTTCTGAGGGAAGTGCATATGCTCTTACCTCAGGGGAATGAGAGAAGTGACAACTAGCTGCCTAGGAGTCTGTTCAGGTTCCTCTGCAGTTCCATTGTATCTTTAAATGGTTATGGGGTTGTTGCAAGTTGTTTGTCCGGCACCTTATGCTTGACTAATACCCTATTGTGAATGTGTATATCACATAATTTTTTTTTGGGGGGTGGGGGGTTGCTGTAAAATAAATGAATCCTACTCAGATGTGAAAGGAATATAAACTGTGAGGAAGCTTTTACCCTTGTATAATTGTGTATACAGACTAGAAAGCTATATAGACGCCTAGGAACCATTTTCAGGTAGCCCGTAGGATATTTAAAGCTAACAGCAGCAGCACTACATTAGTATCTTTCCAGTTATGACAGCTGTGACCCAACCTGCAAACAAGTTATGACAGTGACTAAAATTCCATGACTTGTAATTGGTGTATTTGCTCACGGAAGACAATGAGAGACCACAGTGGATTGATATATTTTAGTGACATACAGTATGACGTATAACTCCAACACACTTATAGAGGATACAGTAAAGTTTACATAATCACTCCAGTTCATGCAATACCCCATCTTAGAGCTTTACATATGCAGTGGAAGTGGATTCTGAGAAGAAGATTATACTTACCACAAGACATATATTTGACTCACTGTTATTGTTAGGGACACACCAGACCCAGGCTACTGTAGTGATTGATGTCATCCTCGTCTTCCTTTGACCATAGTGACAGGGAATACTAGATAAAGTGTATACGGTAAGTAATTCTGTTCATAAACTGCTTTTTATGATGTTGTCCAGAAATGGAGAAGATTACAGCAACAGTTAGATGTAGGTTAAGAAGTTTACCTTGAATTTGGGTGACCGGTGTAAAAGGGCACTGGTCAACTTGAGGAGGCTTTGCTTATAACAGGCATTGCAAATATTCTGAGTCCGTTGGTAAACTGGCCTAGGTGTGAGGCTACAAAAACAGATTATTATTAATCTGGGGTGGTTGTTTAACTATAATTATTACACCTAGGTGTGGGACTACAAACCCAGATTATTATTTATCTGGGGTGATTGGTAACCGTGGTATGGTTGAGACTCTACTATTGAGTAATCTCACCAGAAGGCAGGGCTATGGGTGCTCAGATCAGTAAGCCAGCCTGAATCAGCCATGGACCTAGTAAAGTCCATGGAGGGGTCGTGGGCTCTCAGAGGTATGTACAGATTGTTTAGGGGGGCAGGGTTGCCATCTTCAGGGACAATGGACCCTGAAGTGTTGCAAACTATGACGAAGGAACATGATAAATGGCTAAATGTAGCAGAACAAGTAGCAGCTTGGAAGAGAGTAGCAGAACATATACAGTATGAGACAAAATTAGAGGAAAAGGAGGAGGAAGGACGTACAGCTCAAAACATAACATCAAATTTAGAACAGTGACTGGACAGAGACAGCTAAGGGTGTACTCTGGTGAATCCACATTCTTACCTAGACCAAAATCTTACAGCTTGAAAACACCACAATATAACTGGAAGTGCAGACAAGGGCACGGTGAATGGTGTACCAACAGACTATTTGACATATGTAAATACACTAAATCAGATATAGGGAAAAGTCAGGAGACTATGCAGAGGGGACAGCAAAAGCTTCAGCTCCACCTCCTTCATGCAGGTACTTTCAATACTAGTTTGTACCCTGTTTTTAATCAGACCAGGACTACGCCACAGGCAGATGGACCACACCGACTTGACGTGACTACTTAGTTTAAATCCTACAGTAATATAGAAATCATGGATATAGTTTAAGACGTGCCAGATGTCTGAAATCACCCTATAGCTTTTCTCAGATATATGAAAAGACTTCAGCAAATTTAGGGGGTGATGTGGTTAGATTAGGGGGATGTTCACTAACTCAGACAGGTAGTCATATAATTGTACAAAGTTAGAATTACAGCAATCTGACAGCATTGACATACTAATAAAAGGTGAGGCCTGTAAGACACAGACTTGAGGACAACCTTGACAATGACATGAGACAATGCGAGGCATATTGTGAGAACTTAGTAGCAAGCTCTTCTGTAATGGTGAAGTAAAAATATATATAAATCCTGTGATTTAAATGTGTGTATTGTAACAGTCAACCTCCTGTTACTGGAGGGAGTTAACTAACGGAGGGAAGGATATGGCTCTCTATCCACACATACGGCTGGAGTTGGGAGGGTGTAGTGCATGAACCTGTCACGGTAGCACTTAGCAACTCCTAGTCCCAGAAGGAGTTACCGCAGCATAGGATAGGGCCAGTAGTCCTCAGGATGAGGGGGGTAGTAGTTGGTAGTTCGTGACGCCATCGTTCCACACACTGGCATTCATACACGCAGATTATTAAAAATGAACAAGTGTATAGTACACCAGGTCCTCCAGAACGATGGAGGCCTGGTAAAAACTTTACTAGTGACTTTTTTTTCCCAACAATAGTTTTTATTCAAAGATTTCAAATATATCAAAAGACATAGCAATAGACAAGTTTTTACAGGCATGAGATAATGACATAGCTACAAAATGTTACTGATTAAACTGTGTCTATTAAAGTTGTAGCAATTTAAAATGGTCGCTGTCATGTTTTCCCGCCTAACATTGCTATTTTATCGTAAGAACATTTTACTAAAAAAGAAATCTAATGCCTGGCCAGGGCCAATGCATAGGTTAAGAAGTATTACCCAAGTCCTGTTCCCATCTTGTTACATACGATAATTGTGTTCGGTACTTGGAGTAGACAAGGATTGAATAGATTGGAGAGATTAGACCTTTTGCTTGTGGATGTTTAAGGCAAAAGGTTTCAAATGGAGTTATAACGTACGGGCTTTTGTGTTTCTAAGGAGGAAGGATAACCAATTTTTAAGCTGTAAGTAACAAAATATTTCAGAGGGCGGCAGATCTTTATTTTCTCGAAGGATGGAGAATGAAATCACACCCTCCCGCGAGAGTAGATGGTGTACTTTTGTAATGCCCCCTGTTGTCCAGGCCTGAAAAGCTAGAGGGGAGTCATAGGCTGGATGGAATAAGGGGTTGCGCGTAAGTGATAGAAGGGGTACGGGAGGGAAGATCAAGTTTCCAGAGTATTTTATGGAATCCCAGACCCTAAGGGAGTGTTTTATAATAGGGTTAGATATGGTAGGCCTGTCGGTCGGGGGAGTCCACAAAAGTGAATCTACTTTGAGTGGGTGTATTTCCATGGCCTCTAGAGTAAGCTAAAGAGGGGCATTAGTAGTCGAATGAAGGGAGGCCAGCTGGACTACCTGGTAATATTTCATTATGTGCGGGACTCCCAAACCACCCTGTAGTTTATGTCTATATAGAGTGGAACGTGCTACCCTGGGGATAGAGTTATTCCAGATAAAGCGCAGGGTCATCAGCTGAAGTGTCTTCAGGATATGTCCAGGTACCTGCACTGGAAGACCTCTAAAAAAGTAAATGAGTTTAGTACGGAATGAAATTTTTAGGGCATTCACCCTTCCAATCCATGATATATGGTATCGGTCCCAACTCTCCAGTAGTAGTTTAAGTTTACGGAGGAATGGAATGTAATTCCACACATATAACATTGTATATGAATTCGTCAAACTTATTCCCAGATAGCCCAGCGAATCGGACCTCCACTGAAAGGGATAGTTGGATTGGAGAAGTGATAATGTGTGTGAGAGCATTGTGAGCTTAAAAGCTTTAGATCTCCCCTCATTAATCTTCAGGCCTGAAAGCGAACCGAACATGGACAGTTCTGCCATAAGATTCGGAATGTTAATGTGGGGAGAAGTTATTATGGCTAATATGTCATCTGAAAACATACTTATTTTGTGGTGGATTGAAGCTATTTCAACTTCCTTAATGTCAGGGTTATTACGGATGTTTATAGCTAATGGTTCTAAAGCTAGGATAAAGAGGAACGGGGAAAGTGGGCATCCCTGTCTTGTGCCTCGCCGGATCATGAAATTATCAGAGCAAAAACCTTCATAATGAACAAAGGCTGTGGGAGAGTGGTATAAGATCCTCAGCCATGTTAAAAACTCGGTGGGAAACTTCCAATGCTCCAATATCGTAAACAGGTATGACCAGCTCAAAGTATCAAAGGCTTTATAAACGTCCAAAGAGAGCAACATTGCAGGGATGGCTCTGGTTTGACAGATGTGAGTGAGGTGGGTTATTCGTCGTATGCTGTCCAGGACGCTTGTTGACTTTCATTTTTTTTATTGCTTCCTTAACCTCTTCTGAAGTGATTTTGGATGCCAAGTGTTCCACAAATGCTTCAGGGAGTGCAGGAAGTGTTGTTTCTTGAAGGTATTTAGTTAGTAGTTTAGGAGATGTGTGATGTGGCTGGGAGTATAGTTTGGCCAAAAACTGCTTGAATTCTGATATTACTGTCACTGGGTTTGCCGTGACTGTGCCATGTTTTGTGCGGAGTCTGATAAAGGGGTTTAATATTGGGTTGGCTTGAAGCCTATGGGCTAAAGGTGTTCTTGGTTTGTTGTTTAATATGTAGTATCGCTGGCGGGACCATCGTAGCTTCCTCTTGACTAGGTCCGTAATGCATAATTCTAGATCTACTCTAGCCTCGCCGGATCATGAAATTATCAGAGCAAAAGCCTTCATAATGAACAAAGGCTGTGGGAGAGTGGTATAAGATCCTCAGCCATGTTAAAAACTCGGTGGGAAACTTCCAATGCTCCAATATCGTAAACAGGTATGACCAGCTCAAAGTATCAAAGGCTTTATAAACGTCCAAAGAGAGCAACATTGCAGGGATGGCTCTGGTTTGACAGATGTGAGTGAGGTGGGTTATTCGTCGTATGCTGTCCAGGACGCTTGTTGACTTTCATTTTTTTTATTGCTTCCTTAACCTCTTCTGAAGTGATTTTGGATGCCAAGTGTTCCACAAATGCTTCAGGGAGTGCAGGAAGTGTTGTTTCTTGAAGGTATTTAGTTAGTAGTTTAGGAGATGTGTGATGTGGCTGGGAGTATAGTTTGGCCAAAAACTGCTTGAATTCTGATATTACTGTCACTGGGTTTGCCGTGACTGTGCCATGTTTTGTGCGGAGTCTGATAAAGGGGTTCAATATTGGGTTGGCTTGAAGCCTATGGGCTAAAGGTGTTCTTGGTTTGTTATTTAATATGTAGTATCGCTGGCGGGACCATCGTAGCTTCCTCTTGACTAGGTCCGTAATGCATAATTCTAGATCTACTCTAGCCTCGCCGGATCATGAAATTATCAGAGCAAAAGCCTTCATAATGAACAAAGGCTGTGGGAGAGTGGTATAAGATCCTCAGCCATGTTAAAAACTCGGTGGGAAACTTCCAATGCTCCAATATCGTAAACAGGTATGACCAGCTCAAAGTATCAAAGGCTTTATAAACGTCCAAAGAGAGCAACATTGCAGGGATGGCTCTGGTTTGACAGATGTGAGTGAGGTGGGTTATTCGTCGTATGCTGTCCAGGACGCTTGTTGACTTTCATTTTTTTTATTGCTTCCTTAACCTCTTCTGAAGTGATTTTGGATGCCAAGTGTTCCACAAATGCTTCAGGGAGTGCAGGAAGTGTTGTTTCTTGAAGGTATTTAGTTAGTAGTTTAGGAGATGTGTGATGTGGCTGGGAGTATAGTTTGGCCAAAAACTGCTTGAATTCTGATATTACTGTCACTGGGTTTGCCGTGACTGTGCCATGTTTTGTGCGGAGTCTGATAAAGGGGTTCAATATTGGGTTGGCTTGAAGCCTATGGGCTAAAGGTGTTCTTGGTTTGTTATTTAATATGTAGTATCGTTGGCGGGACCATCGTAGCTTCCTCTTGACTAGGTCCGTAATGCATAATTCTAGATCTACTCTAGCCTCGCCGGATCATGAAATTATCAGAGCAAAAGCCTTCATAATGAACAAAGGCTGTGGGAGAGTGGTATAAGATCCTCAGCCATGTTAAAAACTCGGTGGGAAACTTCCAATGCTCCAATATCGTAAACAGGTATGACCAGCTCAAAGTATCAAAGGCTTTATAAACGTCCAAAGAGAGCAACATTGCAGGGATGGCTCTGGTTTGACAGATGTGAGTGAGGTGGGTTATTCGTCGTATGCTGTCCAGGACGCTTGTTGACTTTCATTTTTTTTATTGCTTCCTTAACCTCTTCTGAAGTGATTTTGGATGCCAAGTGTTCCACAAATGCTTCAGGGAGTGCAGGAAGTGTTGTTTCTTGAAGGTATTTAGTTAGTAGTTTAGGAGATGTGTGATGTGGCTGGGAGTATAGTTTGGCCAAAAACTGCTTGAATTCTGATATTACTGTCACTGGGTTTGCCGTGACTGTGCCATGTTTTGTGCGGAGTCTGATAAAGGGGTTCAATATTGGGTTGGCTTGAAGCCTATGGGCTAAAGGTGTTCTTGGTTTGTTATTTAATATGTAGTATCGCTGGCGGGACCATCGTAGCTTCCTCTTGACTAGGTCCGTAATGCATAATTCTAGATCTACTCTAGCCTGAGAGAGTACTCTGAAATTCTCTCGGGTTGGGAATCTTTTTGCGGCTGCTTCTAATTGTAAAACTTTTTTTCTAATTCTAATTGGTTTTGTAAGCGTTCTTTTTTTCTTCGAGACGATAACTGGATAAGGATGCCTCGGAGTACAACTTTATGGGCTTCCCACAGAGAGATGGGATAAGAAACTGATGGGCCATTTAAAGCAAAATACTCCTCAAGTTGTGGTGTTATTAAGGACACTATTTCAGGGAGTGCTAAAAGGGAGTCATTAATGGACCATGATGAATTAGTAGGTTTTGACATTAAGGAGTCACAGGATATTGATACCGGACTGTGGTCTGACCAAGGGACTGTGAGGGTTTGGGGTGTGTTATTCGTGGTAGAAATGACACGGACACTAAAATATGATCTATTTTCCTGTATAAGGAGAGCAGAGCTGAGAAATGCGTAAAGTCTTTGAAAAGCATCCACTAGGTGGAATTGTAGGAGTAGTTTTTTAAAGTGATGTGATATAGAGTGTTGTGGTAATAATTGTGGTGCTGGGAGGGATACAGCATTTCTGTCCAGGCTCAGGTCTAGAATACATTTGGACTCCCCACATATAATAATAGTACCACACTTATTAGACACCACTACTTCAAATAATTTTGTTAGGAAATTAATTTGTCTAGAGTTCGGGGTATAGTATGTAACAATGGTTACCAGGATATCTTGGATTACACCCGTTAGTATTAAAATGACCTTTAGGATCCGTAATGGTTGATGTATGAGTAAAAGGGACAGAGCATCCGAAACATATCATCACCCCTTTTGTTTTAAATGAACCTGTTGCTGAGGAAAAAACAGGGAAGTGAGGAGAAAGGTAGCATGGGGAGGAGTGGGTGGAGAAATGAGTTTCCTGTAGACACCCTATGTCAGCGTGGACACTTTTATAATAGCGGAAAGCCTTGGATCGTTTGTTAGGGAAATTAAAACCTTGTACGTTATGCAAAATAATTTTTAAATCCATTGGAGGTTGTGTAAGAAGTTGCAAAAAATGGATAATATCCAGGGGTCCCAGCCCTAAAAGAGAAGAAAGGAGAGAAATGCGGGAAGAGGGGGTTATGAGAGGGGTGGAATGGATGGCCAACCTTGAGGTGTAACATTAAAGACAGTACAGTTATTCTGTCTAATGAGAGCTGCTGTGGTAGTCATAGCAGCAACTACAGACGGTTTCGGCACACTGCAGTGGTGCCAGAGAGGAACTGATAGTTGTATTGAAAAGTTAAAGTGAGGAGATTCTCTCTCATGAGGGAATCATGAAAATACAAAAATAAAGGATTAAAAGAGAGGGGTAATCAGGGAAGGAACTAGTAGGGAGGACAAACTTAAAAAAAACCAAGAACAGTGGAGGGGGAGGGGGGAGGAGAGAAAAAAAATAATAAAAAAACAGTGGAGGGGGGAGAAGAAAATAATTTTTTTTTTAAAAAGGAGGCGGGGTATAATATATCTAAACAGCTTTTAACAATCATCAAACATATGGCATATCAATCACCGGTCCATGCGGACCAGACCTAAGCCCTTTTTCCTCTAACTGGGACACTACACTTCGGAACCTGTTGAAACTGTACTTGTTTACTATGACAGCATAATCAGACTGCGCTTGGATTAGCTGTTTAATCTGACAGATGACAGAGACGAGAGTGGACTAGACTCTAGCCTACAGGATGAACTGATAAGACACGACTAGAAGCAGGTACCTTGACTTTAGAAACTTTACTTCCCATATTATGAGTTATAGAACAACAGAGGGAGGAAAACAAAAAGAAGTCCCAGAAATCAAAGATGTTGAGCATAAATTTGGTTCAGGGGACAGAGGGACTAATGAAACCTGGTAACAAAACTAAACGAAAAGGGTGAAAACCCAACCAAAAGGAGGCCTGGAGGAAACACTTGTGTTTCTGTTGTGCGTGACCAGGGCACATCAGGCAAGATTTCACTCAAAGAGTGGTCATAAATAGCTGCGCATACAGTTGGAAGAATGTCTCAAGTGGGGTACTACAAGGCTTGTTCCGAGGCCCAGTGTTGTTCAACATTTTTATAAATGATCTAGATGAGGGAATTAAGGGGTAACTGATCAAATATGACACAAAGCTAGGAGGAATAGCTAACACTAGAGAAGAGAGAGAGAAGATTCAAAAAGATTTAGACAAGCTTGAACAGTGTGCAGTGACTAACAGAATGATATTTAACAGGGAGAAAGTCCTGTGCAAGAAAAATGAAAAAAGCACATACAGAATAGGAGGAATTGTGATAAGCAGCAGCACATGTGAAAAAGACTTGGTTATACTAAGGATGACAGACTGAACATGTGTCAATAGAGTGATACAGCAGCAAAAAAGGCAAACACAATTCTAGAATGTATTAAGAGAAGCATAGAGTCTAGATCCCGTGAGTTAATTATCCCCCTCTACTCTTCCTTAGGCCTTAGTCAGACGGGCGTTTTTTCGCGCGATTTGCGGATCGCATGACGGATGCGCATCCGCAAATCACGTGACCGATGCCCGAAAATCGCCCGAAAATCTGCTCCTAGCCGCGTTTCATTAGAAACGGGCCGGAGCTGTCCAGCACATTGCATTCAATGGAGCCGGCAATACAGCGCTGAGCCAATCAGGGGGCAGGTCTGACTCACACCCCATTCACACCCACTGCAGGCCGGCCGCGCGGAACTCCGGCTGCCGGGAGCAGGTGAGTATGTATATATTTTTTATTTTAACACTTTTCTGGATGAATTGCAGAGAAGGGCTTATATATTTAAGCCCTTCCCGACAATTCATCCCGCGCACGCCGGCAGCCCATTGCTTTCAATGGAGTCGGCTGTATTGCCGGCTCCATTGAATTCAATGGGCAAACATCGTTCTTCTCTGCCACAGCTGTTACAGCTGTGGCAGAGAAGAATGATTTGTCTTCTATATGTTCTCAATGGGGTCGGCGCTGCTGCCGCCGGCCCCATTGAGCGCATATAGTGAAGAGAGCAGGAATCGCAGATCGCAGATAGGTGCGATCTGCGATTTCTGTTCTATAATTTATCGGACGAGCGCATAAAAAGCGCTCATGTGTCCGATACCATTGCAAAGCAATGGTTTTAAAAAATCGCCGGACGCATGCGCATGCGCAAATCGCGCAAAAAAACGCCCGTCTGACTAAGGCCTTAGGGTGCATTCACACGAGCGTATATCGGCTCGGTTTTCACGCCGAGCCGATATACGTTGTCCTCATGTGCAGGGGGGGAGCCTGGAAGAGCCAGGAGCAGGAACTGAGCTCCCGCCCCCTCTCTGCCTCCTCTCCGCCCCTCTGCACTATTTGCAATGGGGAGAGGTGGGGCAGGGCTAATTCTCAGAACTTAGTCCCACCCCGTCCCGCCTCTTTTCATTGCAAATAGTGCAGAGGGGCGGAGAGGGGGTGGAGAGGAGGCAGAGAGGGGGCGGGAGCTCAGTTCCTGCTCCTGGCTCTTCCATCCTCCCCCCTCTGCAGATGAGGACAACGTATATCGGCTCGGCGTGAAACCCGAGCCGATATACATTCGTGTGAATGCACCCTTACTCAGACCTTATCTGGAATACTGCATCCAGTTCTGGGCACCCCAATTCAAAGAATACATTGACAAACTGGAGCAAGTTTGGAGAAGAGCTACCAGGATAGTGAGAGGTCTGCGAACTTATGAGGAACGGTTAAAGGATCTGGGAATGTTTAGCTTGCAGAAGAAAAGGCTGAGAAGAGACTTAATAGATGTCTACAAATATCTGAAGGTCTGTCACAGCGCAGAGGGATCAGCCCTATTCTCATTTGCATGAGGAAAGACTAGAAGCAATGGGATGAAACTGAAAGGGAGGAGACACATTAGATATCAGAAAAACCTTTTGAGAGTGAGGGTGATCAATGTGTGGAACAGGTTGACACAGGGATGTGGTGAGTTCTCCTTCAATGGAAGTCTTCAAACAGAGGCTTCAAACATCAGTTTGGGATGATTTAGTGAATCCTGCATTGAACATGGGTCTGGGCCCGATGACTCTGGAGGTCCCTTCCAACACTACAATTTTATGAGTCAGTCCGTCGGTGCTGCACCACTGTTATTGTGGTGCAGCATGAGAGGAGTTACGGACCTGGCAATCCATTGTCCATCCCATCCCCAACACTTAGCGGTCAGGCCCGCATGTACTTGTTGATCTTCAAATTAAGGGGGCCAATTATAATTCTCTAGTGAACACCAGAGTAGCTAGAACTGTACATGAGATATTCCAAGAAAATGTAAACCAGAGTAAAGGTATAATTTTGGATATCTGTGTGGACTAATTGCCACTGATGTTTGGACATGTTTTTATGCTGTAGTGAATGTGAGCAGGAAAAATGTTGCTGAGTATAAAAGAATTGCAGGCTAGTGCAACCTTTGTAGCCCATGGCATAAATAGGAATGCAGAAACAAAAAGAAAAATAGGCGGCAGCAAGTTGTAGGAATGAGGTATATGCATGCCAGACATTCCAAAGTACTCATTTCAAAACTTGTAAAATGATCTGTAAATGTGTGTATTGGAGAATGTAATAAAGTACAGTTAAGGCCTCCTTCCCACGAACGGATTTCCGCCGCGTAATTCGCGGCGGAAATCCGCTGCGTTGCCCGCAGCTATTAGCTCCGTGCTCACGGTGCGAAATTCCACCGCGGAATACCGCACCGTGAATTCACCCGTCCTCACCCGCGGCAAATAGAGCATTCAATAGAGCAGTCAATGGAAGCCGTCCATTCACGCTATCTTCCGCTGTAGCACAGTGGAAGATAGCGTGAAAACGCTTCCCCGCCTACTGCCGCCGCGTCATGTGACGCGGTGGGCGGGGAAGCGTCATGCGGGAGCGAGGACGCCGGATCCGCAGGTAGGTTTGGGGTCTCCTGGGGGGAGCCGTGACGGGCTCCGCCGCAAAATTTTGCGGCGGAGCCTGTTACGGCCGTGCGCAGCCGACCTTATTTTTTTACCAAACTATGTTTGTGAGTATCAAGAAGTGACTAATTGAAGGGTGTGGGGAGGGGGGGGGGGGGGGATGAGGGTACTAACTTTGTGCTTATTTGTAGGAGAAAAAAAGAAGATTCTGCCCCAAAAGGTAAATGAACAAAGGACATTTCCACTGCAGAATCCGCATTCAATTTTGCCCATAGGGAATCATTGGCCATCCGTGGATTGCATTTTAATTTGGCGTTTTTCACGCGCGGGAGAAAAAAACACGGCATGGTCCATTTTACCGCGGATGCCATGTGGATCGGCCACATTGCTATCACAATGCTATCAATAGGTGCGGATATCTGCATGAAAAAAATACCATTTAAAGCACATCCACGCGGAATCTGCTGCGGAAATCCGCAGCAGATTCTGCGTGGATTGTATTTTTCTAGTGGACATGAGGCCTAAGACGGGGAGCACTGACAGTGGAAAGTCTGACAATCATTTTTTCTACATTTTTGTTTTGACAATCTTTTTTACAGAATTTTTGTTTCAATTAATAATGCACATTTATTTTTTTACATTTTTTTCAATTTTTATTATTTCTTTTGTGTTTTTTATGAAGTTTTTTGTTATAAAAGTGTATGTGCATGAAAGCGTGTAATGGGTCAATTGTTGTTTGTGTATGATTTTTATGTGAACCCTCAGGGGGTAAAATGAGAACTGGAAGAGAAACATCATTACAGTCTACCACACCCAGGGGGTGTCACAAAGTGACATAAGGGGAAGGGAGAAGACATAGGTGACCTTGAGGCAAAACACCACATTCCAATAAAATGGAGAAGAAAGTATTCTGTCTCTCTTTGAGTTGAATTTATGTGTATATTAGGGATGAGCGAACGTGTCCGTTACGGACACATCCGCACCCGGACACCGGCTTTGCCGAACACTGCAGTGTTCGCGCGTAAGTGTCCGGGTGCCGCCGGGGGGGCGGGGAGATGCGCGGCGGCGCGGGCGGCAGTAGCGGGGAACAGGGGGGAGCCCTCTCTCTCTCCCTCTCCCCCCCACTCCCCGCCGCACCCCCCCGCGCTGCCACGGCGGCCCCCGAACTTTTTCGCCCGAACACTGAAGTGTTCGCAAAGTTCGGTGTTCGGGCGAAAAAGGGGCGGAGCCGAACGTGTTCGCTCATCTCTAGTGTATATACTGCATAATCCTGATGTGTGTGTGTATATGTAGTATATATGGTATTTTTCTTATGTGAGTTAACTTTGAATAATGCCATTGACCTATGATGTTAAAAGCGTAATGAGACAATTGTGTATTTGACGAGCCTGGGAAGTACATTACAAATAGAATTTCCAGATAGTATGCGATCAATTAGGATTTATTTAAAATGTGTTACATTTTCATTCTTGTTAACAAATGAAGGTGTATGATGAAACTGACATGAGTGTTTAAAGGTTTATATTGAACTAGCTGATTCAATTAAAGTCAGTTATATTCTCCTCAGTATATATACACATAGAGGTCAGTTAGATTCTCCTTAGTATATACACATAGGAGTGAGGTAGATTCTTCTCTCTGCTCAGTTTTTGGAGGATGTAAAACTGAAAAGAAAAGAAAGTTTTTTTCCCCCATTGATTTCAAATTTTACCTACTTGGGAGGCTATAATTGTAGGGCTAAAGAATTTGTGGAATGTTATTGAGACTTCATATGCGCTTTGCGACTTGGATAATGTAATATTTGTTGCCAGGGGCGTAGCTAGAGGCTCATGGGCCCGGGTGCAAAAGTTTAGCTTGGGGCCCCCTTCCAGACCCGTCCACCCACCACTCCTTTTCACGGCTACTCCTTGTATATCACTTTTAGCTACATTACTGTTTTTTTTTAATGACCCATCAATGGATCATTAGTAATCAGGGATTTTAGATTTTTAAGACATCCAGAACACAAGCCTCAAGGCACGCTTTGCTTCCCCAAGAAAGAAAAAAATAAATATATATACAGATACATACATACAGGCACACATACATTGGAGACAGCATGAGCTAACTTTTATATCATGTACTTGAGAAAGTCCTAAGGACGAAACGCATCGTACAGAATAAACGGAGTTTGCATCTATTATCGGCACCAGAGGAGATTTTCCTTAAGGAGCGCAGGTCTTTTTTCTTTGTTTACTTATGCTTTTTGTGCACGGATCCCTGCAAGGATTCGGCTTACAGTACCTGCTGGCTCTCCTGGTCTCTAGCCTGACGGGATATTAAGGATCTCTGGAGGAGGATTGATTGATATTAAAGCTAACATGGATATGGGGTGTTAGTAGGTCCCGTAATAGGGCCTACTTAACACCGGGTAAGTGCATATCTTACTCTTTTTTTGCCAAAGAGGCTATATTTATTGAACCCTTCTGTGAGCGCTGTCCTTACATAGTTTTTTGTCTATATCTTAACTTTTATAACATGTTAGGGCTCATGTCCACGACCAGGTTTTCACCACGTATTATGCACACGTGGTAATCCCAGCATGCTCTCTTTCTCTGCGTACCACGTAACGTGAGCCCTGTACACTTGTATGATACACTGCCCATACACATTACATTGTTTCCATACGCATTGTCACTCTAAACAGAGTGGGGAATTAAAAAAAGAATCCCCCTGTGCATGTGCAGTGCTACACAAAGCCGTATGTGGTCCCTGCCGGCAGCGTGCATGGCTGGGAAATGTGTGACATGCTGGTGGTCTCCCACAGTGTTGTAGACTTACGGCTGTGGCATTGAGCCCTTAGTCACCAAAACAGCGGCTCAGTTCTAGCATACCTCTAATAGTGAAGTCAGGTGCCGGCTCGCAGAACCCCCCTCACTCACCCCCACTCCCCATCACACAGAACCCCCCTCACTCACCCCCACTCTCCATCACACAGAACCTCCCTCACTCACCCCCACTCCCCATCACACAGAACCCCCCTCACTCACCCCCACTCCCCATCACACAGAACCCCCCTCACTCACCCCCACTCCCCATCACACAGAACCCCCCTCACTCACCCCCACTCCCCATCACACAGAACCCCCCTCACTCACCCCCACTCTCCATCACACAGAACCTCCCTCACGCACCCCCACTCCCCATCACACAGAACCCCCCTCACTCACCCCCACTCCCCATCACACAGAACCCCCCTCACTCACCCCCACTCCCCATCACACAGAACCCCCCTCACTCACCCCCACTCCCCATCACACAGAACCCCCCTCACTCACCCCCACTCCCCATCACACAGAACCCCCCTCACTCACCCCCACTCCCCATCACACAGAACCCCCCTCACTCACCCCCACTCCCCATCACACAGAACCCCCCTCACTCACCCCCACTCCCCATCACACAGAACCCCCCTCACTCACCCCCACTCCCCATCACACAGAACCCCCATCACTCACCCCCACTCCCCATCACACAGAACCCCCCTCACTCACCCCCACTCCCCATCACACAGAACCCCCCTCACTCACCCCCACTCCCCATCACACAGAACCCCCCTCACTCACCCCCACTCCCCATCACACAGAACCCCCCTCACTCACCCCCACTCCCCATCACACAGAACACCCCTCGCCCCCCCACTCCCCATCACACAGAACCCCCCTCACTCACCCCCACTCCCCATCACACAGCACCCCCCTCACTCACCCCCACTCCCCATCACACAGCACCCCCCTCACTCACCCCCACTCCCCATCACACAGAACACCCCTCGTCCCCCCCCACTCACCATCACACACAGAACACCCCTCCCCCCTCTTAATCATACCGAGGACGTTCCCTCTCACTGACTGCACTTAAAGGGGTTGTCCCGAGGCAGCAAGTGGGTCTATACACTTCTGCATGGCCATAATAATGCACTTTGTAATGTACATTGTGCATTAATTATGAGCCATACAGAAGTTATAAAAAGTTTTATACTTACCTGCTCCGTTGCTGGCGTCCTCGTCTCCATGGTGCCGACTAATTTTCGCCCTCCGATGGCCAAATTAGCCGCGCTTGCGCAGTCCGGGTCTTCTCCTCTTCTCTATGGGGCTCCGTGTAGCTCCGTGTAGCTCCGCCCCGTCACGTGCCGATTCCAGCCAATCAGGAGGCTGGAATCGGCAATGGACCGCACAGAAGCCCTGCGGTCCATGGAGACAGAGGATCCCGGCGGCCATCTTCAGCAGGTGAGTATGAAGACGCCGGACCGCCGGGATTCAGGTAAGCGCTGTGGGGGTTGTTTTTTTAACCCCTGCATCGGGGTTGTCTCGCGCCGAACGGGGGGGGGGGGGGGGTTTAAAAAAAAAAAAAACCCGTTTCGGACAACCCCTTTAATTTCACTATGGTCTCTGCGCAGGCAGGCAGCCTCTCCTGCACATCGGTGTTTCCTCCCAGGACCTCCGCTCAGACCCCTCCCCTCTGATGATCTCTGTGCTGGAGAACCAGATGGGGGAGGAGTCTGAGCGGAGGTCCTGGGAGGAAACACCGATGTGCAGGAGAGGCTGCCTGCTGCGCAGAGACCATAGTGAAAGTAAGTGCAGTCAGTCAGTGCCGCCTGACTGACTGCAAAGTAAGCCCCGTGGGCCCCCAGGGGCTCAGGGGCTGGGTCGCAACCGCACCCCCTATATGTACGCCAGTGTTTGTTGCTGCAGCGGGAAACGCCAGAGGCAATAAAATATGTTTCTTGAAGCATGACTATTATGATTTTCTTTTTGCGAAATCTATACATTTGATTTTGTCAAAAAACCTTGCATACATGTTAGCTTAGCTAGGCGCAAATTTGTGCCTGCAGTAGTCTCCCTTGTTTGTTGCTAAAATGTGTTTTGGTCTTTAAAATAATTATTATTTAAAATGAATTTAATGGCCTGAGATAAAAAATCCCTTTGTCATTGTGGCATCAAGGGATCGGATTCAAGAGAACTTGTGATCACAGCCAAGTCATGGTTGTGGAGTATATTAGTAATTTCTTGAGGAGATTAAGCAAATAGCCTGTGTCATTGATGTATGATGGTAAACTATGTAGCTTTGGAGTTGGTGGTCCAAGTACTCAGAAAGGTTACTGGTAAAAGACTCAACTCCAGAAATGATGGATGGCCAGGAGGATGTGTAGGATTGTGTACTGTGGGTACAAAATAAAAATATGGAATTTCTAGATTGTTAATGTTGATTTACAGTTTTTCATTTTTTGAAATGCACCTATTTTCGTAAGCAATATTGATAAACCTATGTAGTTGTTTTCTTATCTAAGAGATGGGACCTGCTTCTAACCTCTCATAATATTTTGAGCTGTTCAGAAGTCTAGATGCCTCTATTTCATAGTAATCTTGATCCATAATCAGAATGCCACCCCCCTTGTCGGCCCCTTTTATTACTATAGTCTCTTTAGTTGGTTGCCTTAATGTTCGCAACTTACATTGGGTCCTTTCTTCCCTTTAAGTAATACAAATTCCTTTACAACTTGGTTATAAAATAATTCTAGGAGGGGTCTCTGACTCTTAATTGGTTAGAAAGACCTTGAAGGTTTCCTGTCTGTCAATATAGGTTTTCTAGCACCCAAATGTCTTCTAGGCTAAAAAATGGAAGTTCTAATGTGTCAGTATTAGTTGTGAGTAGAATTAGACATATACAGATTTCCGCCATCTGAAAACAAGCAGAGGAATTGAAAACAGGGAATTGAAATACAATAGAGTAGATTACAGCGTTGCAGAACTTTTCATTATATAGTGATTAAGTTTTTATTACATAGACAGTCCCAATGATCTGCCACTTCCTTTCAAGCATATCAAAGTCTCTCTGTAAAATTAGATATCTTTGGAAAATGAAATGTCTGATTTACTCCGTGCTACTGACAAAACTAATTCAGCAGACATTGAAAAAAAAACGTAAGCAAAAGTTAAAAAAAGAAGGCTATCTAAGACCCTATGCATTAATCATATGTGTACAGGACTAAAACATGCAATAAAAAACTACTACGTCCATTTGTATTTGGAAACACTCATTTGTTTAGGGCCACTCCCATGACTTTTTTCATTCATTCTGTAACTAGTCCCTCAGTATATATAAAAGCTAGTTTTATCTTGTTTAGTTATTCCTTTCTATTTAATAAAAAATGCTGGAGTCCTTTTCTTCTTATGTGTCATGTGTAGAGATGAGCAAGCGTATTCGCTAAGGCAAATTACTTGAGCGAGTATTGCCATTTTCGAGTACATGCCTGCTCGTGCCAAAAGATTCGGAGTGCGGGGAGGAACTGGGGGAGATCTCTCTCGCTCTCCCCTCCCCCCGCCCCTGCTCCCCCATGCTCACTCCTGCAACTCACCGCTCACCCCCGCCGGCCCCTGAATCTTTTGGCACGAGCGGGCATGTACTCGAAAATGGCAATACTCGCTCGAGTAATTTGCCTTAGCGAGTACGCTCGCTCATCTCTAGTCATGTGATGTCATTGTGATAGTCTGAGAATTACTTGGCTTTGTGTTAGCTCAAGAAGTCACTTTTTTAGTCAGCATAATCCCTAAATGTTAAAACTGTATGGACTGTACCACACAGGCTCTTCAAAGAGGGGAAGGGCGAGGCAGAAACTCCTATCACAGTTAGGCGAGATTCACACAGACATATTTGCGCACAAAAAATTTGCATGCATAGTGAACAGAAGCCTTTGGTTTCTATGGGTTGGTTCACAGGCACATATTTTGGTCGTGCAAAAACGTGTGCAGCATTCTCTATTTTCCTGCGTATTTGCGCAGCGAAAGAGCACATATTAAACTAATTACATTAGTTGGCCATTTCGATGGCTGAAAGCATCATTGAGTGTGCAAAAATTACAGAAAACAAAAAAACACAGTTGTGTGTAAACACGCAACACCATTCTGCAAATATGTGCGTGAATATGCATACACTCATGTGAATCCGGCTTTACTGGTAATGATTAGAGGCTATAACAAAGATGACAATTTATCCTCCTGACTGTATACTTATAGTCTTGAGGTGAGTACAGAATGTTATAGTAATCACAGTGTCCTTCTAGCAGGCAGAGATGGTACTGGCTTTAGCTGGGCATCTGATGCTGTGCTGATTCATCATGAGATTGCTAGCACAGCCTAGAGGCAGAAAAAGCAGGGGAGAATGTAAACATCAACATGGTGTCTTATAAGTATCAGATAGGAGGCACGGAAGTGAGTGCAATATACACAGAAGACTTCCAAAGTGTGAAAGACAATCAGGTGCGGGGGCACAGCGATGGAAAAAGATTTTCTCGCTGGATTGGCGCCTTGGGTTATGAGAGAGAGAGACAATGTTACTGCAATTCTACGGCATCTCTCCTGACATCAGAGAAGATACAGCAACTTCAGTAGTAGCAGCTCACTAAACCAGGAATTCCTCTACATGACCAGTGGAGCAGAGCAAGAAGCAAGACTGAGAATGTGTGACTATCTTGGAACAATTACTGAGGTGGACACAGAATAGAAACAGCAGGTAGCGGTATTCTAACATTAGTACTGGGATATCTGAGGGCAGAAACATTATTTTAAATAAGTGTAACTATAAAAAACTGTTTATAATTATGGGCTGTGTTTAACTATAAACAATATTTAACATGGGACAACCCTTTTAAATCACATATCTTCCCACTGTGGGATGCCTTGGGATGACAATATCCCTATTGATCTTTGCTTTGTCTAAGGAAGTGTAACCATTAAAGTGATCCTCCAGTCCCCGAGAAACCAAGACCGACTACATAATGCATTTGTGGTGTATTAGTAATCTAAGACACTACATGCTACTCTGATTGGCCAGTACTACTCACGTGCACAGCGGTGGCAGTTATAGCAGCAGGTAGTGTCTCAGTAAGGTGACCAGACATCCCGATTTAGGCGGGGCAGTCCCACTTTGGGACATTTGTCCCGCTTTCGAGACGTCTGGTTACCATAGTGATTACCAGCTGGGGTGCTGCAGCTCCCTGCCGGTAATCACCTAGTGGCGCAGCAGCGGATGCACATACTGATGGCAGTGTGTGCATCCGGGATCTTCCTCCCCTCCTCCCCTGACCTCTCCTCTTTAGTTCCACAAGAGAGGAGAAGGGAGGAGGTGCTGCTGCGGGTGCAAACACATTTCCTCCCACAGCAGTGCAGAGAAGAGGAGCAGTGTCCCTCTTAAACCAGGAAAAGGGTAAGTATATCTGTTTCACGGTTGCTCTACTACTACAGTGAGGGTCACTGTTACTACTGGGGTTGATATAGGGGGCACTATTAGAAATACTGTCCCCTATATCAGCCCCAGTAGTAATAGTATTAGCACTGAGGCCACTGTGTGGGACATTATTACTACTGAGGGCTACTGTGGGTGACACTATTACTAAGGGCTACTCTGATGGTCACTATTACTGCTGGGGCCACTGTGGGTGTCCCTTTCATACTGACGGCCACTGTGGGGTCACTATTACTACGGAGGGCCACTGTAGGGGTAAGTATTACTACTGAGGGTCACTGTGGGGATCACTATTACTACTGAGGGCCACCGTGCAGGACACTATTACTACTGAGGGCCACCGTGCAGGACACTATTACTACTGAGGGCTACTGTGGGGGGTCACTATTACTACTAAGGGCCACTGTGGCGGTCCCTATTACTACTGAGGGCTACTGTGGGGGACAGTATTACTACTGAGGGCTATTGTGGGGCACACTATCCCTACTGAGGGCCACTGTGGGGCACACTATTACTACTGAGGGCTACTGTGGAGGACACTACTACTACTGGGGCAACTGTGGAGGACACTATTACTACTAGGGCCACTGTAGGGGACACTATTACTACTGAGGCCCGCTGTGGGGGACTCTATTACTACTGGGCCCACTGTGGGGGACACTATTACTACTGGAGCTACTGTGGAGGACAATATTACGACTGAAGGCCACTGTGGGGGACACTATTACTACTGGGGCCATTCTGCACGTGGCAGCATAAATCAAGCTGACTTACGGTATGTTTACACATGGCTGTAGAATGTCCACAGTAGAAATTTGCATGGAAAATTCTGCAGCATTTCTGCATCCAAAAATAACAATCACAATCTGTACCACTGGTGCGGATTTTGACTGAAAATCAGCCGTGTATCCGCAGCTGGTTTCATGCGCTCCCCCTTACCTCCTCCATACACTTCCCTGGTCAGGTGAGGCCACTACAGGCCACTGGGTACCATAAGGCCTCATGCCCACGGGGAAAATAAGAATGAAAATCCACAGCGTTTTTCCCGCACGCGGAACCCCATAGGAATGCACTGACCACCCGCAGGTAGATAAATACCCGTGGATGGTAATTAAAAAATTTCTGGAACATGAAAAAAAATGGACATGCTCCATTTTAGTGCAGATCACGCATGCGGGAGCTCATAGAGCACATAGCTCAATTGATCTCCCGCATGAAAAATAAAAGACAATTACAGTGCATCCGCAGCCCAAATCCGCGTTACAAATCCGCAGCAGATCTGATTTTCCCAGTGGACATGAGGCCTAAGGCCTCATGTCCACTAGCAAAATTGAATTGCGGATTCCACTACGGATTTCCACTGCAGAATCTGCATTCAATTTTGCCCATAGGGAATCATTGGCCATCTGCAGTCAATCAAATTGAATTTTGCACCCGCGGATTGCATCTTAATTTGGCGGTTTTCACGCGCGGGAGAAAAAACACGGCATGGTCCATTTTACCGCGGATGCCACGTGGATCGGCCACATTGCTATCACAATGCTATCAATAGGTGCGGATATCCGCATGAAAAAAATACCATTTAAAGCAAATCCTCGCGGAATCTGATGGGCAAATCCGCAGCAGATTCTGCATGGATTGTATTTTTCAAGTGGACATGAGGCCTAAGACGGGGAGCGCTGACAGTGGGAAGCCTACGGAGGAGGTGAAGGGGAGCGTCGCACAGTATGAAATCATAGTACGAAACAAAAAGTGCCAGGCACCCAGAACGGACTGCCCAGCAGAAGCCATGACTTTTATGAATATGTAAAACCAGACAATAATAAATAGGAAAGCAGATTTAGAAATGGGTGGAAAAATAATCAAATATTTAAAAAAACGTGGAATAAAAAAAATATAAGTTATAAATAATATATCTGCTAACTTTGCATTCTATATAATTTCATACAAAAAAGATCTTTAGGATAAAATTAAATTACTGGGATGACCACTATGTTGTGACATGTAAAAACAAATTGCTTGTTATAAATGATTATAACATAAATACTAGAAATACATATATAGAAATAATAGTAACAATGATAATAATAATACACCTGAGATGATGTGCAAAAATATATAAGAATTTGAGGCCTTAGTCAGACGGGAGTTTTTCTGCGCGATTTGCGCATGTGTCCGGCGATTTTTTAAAACCATTGCTTTCCAATGGTATCGGACACATGAGCGCTTTTTATGTGCTCGTCCGATAAATTATAGAACAGAAATCGCAGATCGCACCTATCTGCGATTCCTGTTCTCTTCTCTATATGCGCTCAATGGGGCCGGCGGCAGCAGCGCCGACCCCATTGAGAACATATAGAAGACAAATCATTCTTCTCTGCACAGCTGTAACAGCTGTGGCAGAGAAGAACGATGTTTGCCCATTGAATTCAATGGAGCTGGCAATACAGCCGGCTCCATTGAAAGCAATGGGCTGCCGGCGTGCGCGGGATGAATTGTCGGGAAGGGCTTAAATATATCAGCCCTTCCCTGCAATTCATCCAGAAAAGTGTTAAAATTAAAAATATATACACTATCGTTCAAAAGTTTGGGGTCACCCAAACAATTTTGTGTTTTCCATGAAAAGTCACACTTATTCACCACCATGCGTTGTGAAATGAATAGAAAATAGAGTCAAGACATTGACAAGGTTAGAAATAATGATTTGTATTTGAAATAACATTGTTTTTACATCAAACTTTGCTTTCGTCAAAGAATCCTCCTTTTGCAGCAATTACAGCATTGCACACCTTTGACATTCTAGCTGTTAATTTGTTGAGGTAAGCTTGTGAAATTGCACCCCACGCTTCTAGAAGCATCTCCCACAAGTTGGATTGGTTGGATGGGCACTTCTGGCGTACCATACGGTCAAGCTGCTCCCACAACAGCTCAATGGGGTTCAGATCTGGTGACTGCGCTGGCCACTCCATTACCGATAGAATACCAGCTGCCTGCTTCTGCTGTAAATAGTTCTTGCACAATTTGGAGGTGTGTTTAGGGTCATTGTCCTGTTGTAGGATGAAATTGGTTCCAATCAAGCGCTGTCCACTGGGTATGGCATGGCATTGCAAAATGGAGTGATAGCCTTCCTTATTCAGAATCCCTTTTACCCTGTACAAATCTCCCACCTTACCAGCACCAAAGCAACCCCAGACCATCACATTACCTCCACCATGCTTAACAGATGGCGTCAGGCATTCTTCCAGCATCTTTTCATTTGTTCTGCGTCTCACAAACGTTCTTCTTTGTGATCCAAACACCTCAAACTTGGATTCATCCGTCCACAACACTTTTTTCCAGTCTTCCTCTGTCCAATGTCTGTGTTCTTTTGCCCATCTTAATCTTTTTCTTTTATTGGCCAGTCTCAGATATGGCTTTTTCTTTGCCACTCTGCCCTGAAGCCCAAAATCCCGCAGCCGCCTCTTCACTGTAGATGTTGACACTGGTGTTTTGCGGGTACTATTTAATGAAGATGCCAGTTGGGTACCTGTGAGGCATCTGTTTCTCAAACTAGAGACTCTAATGTGCTTATCTTCTTGCTTAGTTGTGCAACGCGGCCTCCCACTTCTTTTTCTACTCTGGTTAGAGCCTGTTTGTGCTGTCCTCTGAAGGGAGTAGTACACACCGTTGTAGGAAATCTTCAATTTCTTAGCAATTTCTCGCATGGAATAGCCTTCATTTCTAAGAACAAGAATAGACTGTCGAGTTTCAGATGAAAGTTCTCTTTTTCTGGCCATTTTGAGCGTTTAATTGACCCCACAAATGTGATGCTCCAGAAACTCAATCTGGTCACAGGAAGGTCAGTTTTGTAGCTTCTGTAACGAGCTAGACTGTTTTCAGATGTGTGAACATGATTGCACAAGGGTTTTCTAATCATCAATTAGCCTTCTGAGCCAATGAGCAAACACATTGTAGCATTAGAACACTGGAGTGATAGTTGCTGGAAATGGGCCTCTATTCACCTTTGTAGATATTGCACAAAAAACCAGGCATTTGCAGCTAGAATAGTCATTTACCACATTTGCAATGTATAGAGTGCATTTGTTTAAAGTTAGGACTAGTTTAAAGTTATCTTCATTGAAAAGTACAGTGCTTTTCCTTCAAAAATAAGGACATTTCAATGTGACCCCAAACTTTTGAACGGTAGTGTATATACTCACCTGCTCCCGGCAGCCGGAGTTCCGCGCGGCCGGCCTGCAGTGGGTGTGAAGGGGATGTGAGTCAGAGCTGCCCCCTGATTGGCTCAGCGCTGAGCCAATCAGGGGGCAGGTCTGACTCACACCCACTGTAGGCCGGCCGCGCGGAACTCCGGCTGCCGGGAGCAGGTGAGTATGTATATAGTTTTTATTTTAACACTTTTCTGGATGAATTGCAGGGAAGGGCTTATATATTTAAGCCCTTCCCGACAATTCATCCCACACTCGCCCGCAGCGCATTGCTTTCAATGGAGCCGGCTGTATTGCCAGCTCCATTGAATGCAATGCGCAGGACAGCTCCGGCCCGTTTCTAATGAAACGCGGCTAGGAGCAGATTTTCGGGCGATTTTCAGGCACCGGTCACGCGATTTGTGGATGTGCATCCGTCATGCGATCCGCAAATCGCGCGAAAAACACCCGTCTGACTAAGGCCTGAAGGTGTAAAAATATATTTTAAAAATTTTTAAAAGTGGTGTATGCGCAACCTACTATGTGAGCTTAAATGACTACTAAAATAAAAAATATCAATTACTGTATACTTCAAAATGTTCCCAAAAAGATCTAAAACCATTTCTGCATCCAAAAATAACAGTCAAAATCTCTACCATTGGTGCAGATTTTGACTGAAAATCAGCCGCATATCCGTAACTGATTTTATGCCCTCCACCTGGTGAGGCCACTACAGGCCGCTGGGCACTAGAAGCCGGGGAGCACTGACAGCGGAAAGCCTATGGAGGAGCCTATGAAATCAGTTGTGGGTACGCGGCTAATTTCCATTCAAAATTCGCACCAATGGCATGGATTTCGACAGTTTTTTGGAAGCAGAAATGCTGAGGAATTTGCTCCCTGTCTTTTTTGAAACAGCCCTGTACTTTTTATAACGACAGAGGTTGTAGTGGCCCAGTACATGCTTTCATGGCCCCCTCCATTAATGTCATACATGTCTGTCATGTTAATGCATTGTGCAAAACTGTCTCGTCCAGGGGTGTAACTATAGAGGATGCAGGAGATGCGGTTGCACCCGGGCCCAGGAGCCTTAGGGGGCACATAAGGCCTCAGTTCTCCTTACAGGGAGCCCAGTACAATGAATAAAGCATTATAGTTTGGGGCCCTGTTACAGGTTTTGCATCGGGGCCCAGGAGCTTCAAGTTACGCCTCTGATCTCGTCATTCAGTTATGTGTATTGCACAGCTGCAGTGTGTGATGGGTTAATGTCTGCAAAGTTTGAGCTGACTGTCTGCAAATGTAACAATTTCTGTCCTGTCACATGGTATGAGGGAGGCTATAAATGCGAGTTCTTGAGCGTTAGAAAGAAGTGCATGTCTTCTGGAGTTGGAGTGAGGAGGTCTAGTTACATGGGGGCACCTTCAGCCCTCATGTAGTAAAGCATGGAGGAGGAAGAGAGGTTTCCTGGAGTGCTTGTTGCTGTAATGAAGATGGAGTGAGCCCCCAAGAGAGAGAGTGAGCAAGACTTTCTCAAGGCCCGGTGCAGAGGTACTCTTTCTTTTTCCTCAACTGTTCACACCCAGGTGTCCAGAGGCCTGGAACCGCTGGGTGGAGGTGCTCGTCTACAGTTGTCACACACGCAGGTGTCCTGAAGGTTGGGATTACTGTGTGGAGGTACTCATCACCAAGTCTGTCTATATATATATATATATATATATATATATATATATATATATATATATATATAAAATTTTGCCTGCACTTGGAATACTGCTGAATTTTGCCTTGTATTGTTTGAAGTTATTGCCAAGTAAAGTTATTCCAGGCCCTGACCATTCCCAGGGACCTGAGGTACTATAACCTTGTCTGTGGCTCAATTATTTCCCGACGTTCATACCAGTGAGTGTCGGAACGGTGGCGTCACCCGTAACAAACTCAGCACCTATCCTAATGTTTATTGGGCATTCCCAAACCGGGGGTGTCTGGAAGAGGCCCAACGCTGCCCTGGCCTAGGCTGCATGCGTCCCTCCGGGAAGGAGTATGGTGAGTGTCGCCGTGACAAGCCAGCATCTTACTCTCCCAGCTCCTCAGCATATACCATGTGTCAGGGGTCACCATACAGGACGCTGCAGGACCCTACTTTTTTTTGGCATCACTAGGAACAAGATTGAACCTCGTGTGCCACACAGACATGTCTGCGATGATGCACAGGTACTACCCCAAAAGAAGAAATGTGTTAACAATTTGCAAACATTTGCACTGCATGTTCCACCCGTGACTATCCAAAATGGCGCTCAACCGCCAAAGCTCTCCTCTCTCCAGCTCACTCCCGCAAAGGATTTGGTGCGTTGGCCAGGCGCAAAGTAGGGGGGAGGAACACCCCCACCAGGACTTTCAACGACCCCCTAAGGGGAAGAGTTTCCTGTTGTTGCAGACTCCTTGTGCCAGACTTCCACAAAATTTTACTGACTGTGACTGTAAAAGTAAACATGATTCCTTAGACTGGGACACCTCCTTCCATTGCTCCATGGTTCAGTTCTGATGCTCACATGTCCCTTGCAGAAACGTTCGGCGATGGGCAGGAGTCATCACTGATACTCTGACCAGTCTGCAGCTACACAGCCCCATACACCTGCAATACACAATGTGTCCTGATACCATTTTATCATGGGCGGTATTACTGGTTTCAGCAATTTGCAGCGTTTGCCTCAGGCAGTCAGAGAATCAGTGCAACCATCTTGGTTTGCTGGGTTTTAAAGGGTCTCTTTAAAACCACCTGCACTGCAACAGTCCCTTTTTTGCTTTCTGTAGCCAACTTGTCAACTTTGTTGTACAGAATGGGGAAAAAAATCAGCAGTCACTCATTATCATTAGGAGGGTGGGTTAGCTAATGACAGCTCTATTGTACTGCTAGCCTGGATAAGGGCCTTTTTACATGGGACAATCTGTTGGGCACAGATACTAGACAGGTCGTCCCAGCAATAATTGCTTCTGTGCTTTTACACAGGAATGATAATCGCTAGTGAATAGAGATGGAGCGGGCTAGGAATAGTTTCGGCCCGCCTGCCTCTATTCACAATAAACAGGCCTGTTTTTTATTAGTTGGGGTGGGGGGTCAAACGGGCAACTGCCCAGAGACCTCATCCCCAAAGGGGCCACCTCTCCTCAGTGCTGCCATTACAGCCATTCATCTGCAGATCAGCCAGACCAGAATGATCAGGCAACGTGCAGCTCGCTGTCAGCAGGAGCTGTGCAGCGGGTGCGACTTAGTAGAGATAAAGCTGGGTGGCCGGACCTCCAGTCCCTCCCTGTCTGCTGTGCCAACACCGCTAACTAACTGAGAAGAACCTAGCTGGTTTAGCGCAGCCTCTTCTCCTTCTCTATGATACTCCCTGCCTGACTAACGAATCTTTCAGTGTCAGAAGAACACAGATACAGGGGCGCACACAGGTGGGGTGAGTCAGATAAAAGTCCACAGTCAAGGAGGAGACGCCAGAGGCAGGGAATGCTGTCAAACAGTGCCCAAGCCCCAGCAGGAAGGTCACTTGCCCTACACAGCTCTCTGTCTGCTGCCAGCCAGGTCTTCAGCAGGTAGGTACAGAGCTGTGTGGGAGTGATAATTTGTCTGTGAGGTCTTTTTAGTAATATAAACCCTATAGACTGTAATATATGGACAGCATAACAAATAAAATAGCACCTTTATTTCTTCCCTCACAGACTTCCATATGGCGATATAATCTTCTATACCCTTCCCTCCGTGTGTGCTTAAAAATGGTGGATTGTCCAGTGGGCAGTTCACCTTGCGGTGCATCAAGATTCTTTTCTTCAGTCTTCCTCCTAAAAACATCCCCTTCATTGTTGATTGACATCTCCAGGATTGGCCGCTGGAGACATCTTGTCTTCTATCTACGGTGTGCCTAAACTGCACTAGGCACGGCCCATGCGCGTAACATTATTCCAGGTGAGTGGAAGTCACAGTGCATGCACCCCTCCCTCAATGCAGCTCTGGTGCACCATAGATGAATGCATGACAGCTCCAGTGGCCATTCTTGGAGACGTCAATCAATGATGAAAAGGGCGTTTTTAGGAGGAAGAGAGAGATCCTGGCCACACTGCGAAGTAAACTGCACACTGGACGATCCACCATTATTTGGCATCCAGCGCTGGAAGCGTTTAGAAGGGTATAACTCCAGATTGGAGCCTGTGAGGGAGGAAATAAAGGTAGCATTTTATTAACTACATCATTCATATATTACAGTCTATAAGATTTATATTGCTTAAAAGACCTGACAGATTTCCTTTACATAGCCTGGTTTGGATCTGCCTAGGGGACGAGGATTTGAGGGTCATGCTGCCCTTAAGGGTATGATCCCACAGCGGAATCTGATGTGGATTTTTCTGTGTGGATTCCTCTTCTAAAACCACAGCAGGATTCTAAAGCTACTCAATATTGATAGAATGTTTTAGAATATTGGGCCCCACTTTCAATTTTTCACAGGGCCACACTGTCTAAAACCATCCATTTAAAAGGGAAAACAATTGCTGAATTGATCAAGAAAATGCCACCGAGGGCTCATTCACGGTCACTCCAGTAGATTTGTGACCGAACTTTCCCCTACTATGAGCGTTTATACTACGGATCGTAGAGAGGCAGACTGATCCTTTCAACCCCTTTACTGGAATTAACAGTATCTGTATTAGAACTTGTCCTTATAGAAAGAATTTGTGATGAAGAATTACTACAATTCTTGTCTGACTGATCCGAAGAAAAAAATTATCTGTGATATAAAGACAAGGTTTCTGGCGCTCCTCTTATTAGGCCTCCTTCACACGGGCGACACCGCATCCCTGTGAGAAAATCGCAACAATATCGATGCACTGTGCGATATCACATCGCTGCACCATGTAGCGCTACAAAGTCGCATGTGACTCTACAAAATCGCGCGACTTTGTAGCATCACGTGTGAGGATTTTCGGGGGTGGGGGGCCTAAAATATAAGCCCTACCCCAAAAATAAGCTGTAATTAAAGGAGAGAAAAAAGTATACATCAACTCTTCCGCGCTGTCTTGGTTCAATCACTACCATTCATCGAGAACTTGCTGTGATTGGCTAAGTGTCAGCCAATCACAGCCAGCGCTTCCAGGAGGCAGGGATTTTTGAATCCCCAGCCAAAAGAGAAGAAGATGATCAGTGCCGAGGACCTGGGGAGAAGATGCGGCCGGGCTGACAGTGCGGAAGAGGTGATGTATGTGTGGTTTTTTTTTCCCAGGGGTTAGGGCTTAGATTATAGCTTTGACAGTAGCATTTGCTACTGTTAAAGCTGCATCGCATCGCATGCAAACCGCGTTTTCATGCGATGCAACAGAGAGGAAGGCTCCATAGAGAAACATGGGCTACAAAACCTAGCGTGTCGCGGGCATATCGCCAGACCTGCAGGGTTTGTGTGTCATTTTGTAGCATGCTACAAAACATCTCATGTGTGAAGGAAACCATAGGAAAGCATGGGCTTCACATACATGTGATTTGTAGCATTGTAGCAACGCTACAAAATTGCGCGACTGTGTCGCCCATGTGAACGAGGCCTTAGACACTTACTTCTCATATGTGGTTGTGACAAAAAAGACATAGATTCTTGTATGTTGATTATGGCGAATTTGCATGATGAGCTCAGGCACTCCAGTCGTACAAGATTCAACAGCCAAAGCAGAGTGTGATCATCGATAGTGTCTGAAAATATTAGAAGACGTGCAAAACAAAGTAGACCATAGGGCGATACATGTAAAAAAGGTATTCCAGCTGGAAGCGCTGAGCAGTTTTAGTCAACGCTAACTTTAAGGCCTCCCTCACACAGGCATTTGCAGAAACGCATTTTTCAACACTGTGTTTACTGCAGATTCAGCCTGGTTTCAGCAGCGCTGGCATTCTGTATGCCAGCATTTTGGCTGCGTTTTTAGCACAGCTGAAAACGTAGCCAAGGATTCTGAAAGGAAAAAAAAATCAATACTCACCTAGCCGCTGCTGTCCTGGTCGTGGCTGCTGATCTCTGCCGCTGCTCCAGGCTTCCCCTGCACTGACAAATCAATTGCCGTAGGCCAGGCAGGAGAACCCCGCCTCCATCAATAGATTGCTGTGATTGGGCATCTAGCCTGCGCCGAGAACCAATCACAACCCTTCATTGATTGCCTCAGCCAATCAGAGCTTGCCGGCTTTTGTTGACGATTTTACGCTGTGGGACTTCTACTCAGTAGGATAGTCATCTATAGTTAATTTACGTGGATCTGCCGTTTTGGATCTTGACAATCAGTAGATTGTTCAACTCACTGTCAATGTAGCGGACCGGACATAGTCACTGGTAGCCAAGGGCAAGATTGTGTAATAGACAGCATTGTTCCTGTAGGGGGTCAATCAAGTCTTGACCGTAGAGCGGATGCTGTCTGCCTCCAGATTAGTCTTGAGATATGGGTACCCATAGACGACACAAATGGACAACCACATGCTGGATGAGTTGTCAGAGTGAAGTGAGTTTATTTTCAGAGTGCAAAACTTTATAGAAACAGAAAATGCTTGCGTAAGATCTAACCACTGCGCAGGTCCGAACCTGCTGGACACCTGGACTTTCTTAATGAACAATACATATCTTTCAAAAGCCGTCTCCTTCATAAACAATGCGTCAATGTCCGATGATAACTGTATCAACAATATGTTCCCAGGCGCTTCTAAGCAAAGGGAGTAAATTTCTCTAGGACAGAGAGAACGCTGATTACACACACGGGAACATATCCAAGGTCATTATATCTGAGATTTAACATTCTTCTAAGTAAAGAGTGAAATTAATACAGAAACATGCATTTAGCAAAACAGCAAAGAATACAAAATGGAGTCGCTGTAGTCAATGATTAATACACTTATCAATTTAAAAAGGCATAAACGTGAATTAACCCCTCACATTCCCCCGTTTTGGACATGGGGTCAAGACAAGTATGACTCCTAGTCCATAAACACGTGATTCATATCGGCGAAGAGAAAGCTTTTTCAGTACATTTAGAAATACATGAAATTATAACCTTAATTGCTCTATAAATGCATAATAAAATCATCACAACTTGTAATATACTTTGTAGGATCCCCATAAACCAACCTCCTAAACCAGAAAACCAATTGGCAGGGTTCAAAGCACTAAATGTGTCACCCCACCAGCTATCTCTGGTTTCTGAGTTTTCATTTGTCCATGCAAACAGTTCTTTTGACGGAACAGGAACAGCCAAGAAAGGAAAACCAGTGGCACTAGGTGTGTGTACAAGTCCAACAGTACTTGGTGGTGCCTAACAAGGTGGTTTTGGGCATTGTCCCTTTGCACCCTCTCACAAGGGTGAAGCATGGAGTGAAGAGTCCAAAAATCCATCAATAAACAAAATGTCCTTCATTTTCCTTCTCATGGGGGGGGGGGGGGGACAAAGGTAGGGCGTGAAAAGTCCATTAGTCCTAAAACAAACAACAGTTCTTTACAACTTTACTTAAAGTAGGTGTGGTCAGCAGGACTTGACAGGGCCCTTTGACTCTGGGCCCTAGGGATTTCCGGACACGTCTCTTTACGACCACCCAATCTCCAGGTAGTAGGGAATGAGATCCCTCTAGGTTGTCTGGGCCTTCTACCACTCCACACGCCTCAGCGAGGGCCTGTAACTCCGCTTCCTGTCCTGGGACATGCGGAGGCATTCTGCTTTTAGGACATCTTGTTGCGTGATCACTGCATATCCAGCGTGGAGTCGTCAATTACCCTGGTACCATCTACAAAAACAACTCAGAATATACATTATTAACAAAAACTTTCAGTTGACATAAAGAAGAGACAGTGTCTACAATTACATCTTCCTGGACATGTGCCAGGGGGTACTGACGGACCAAGGGGGCTAAGAGCTTGGTCCTCTGTGTACGTAAGAGTGAGGACGGGTAGAGGTGTCGCTTGGTCTGCTGCCATCCGACATAAGGTCGGGTGACTTTCAGACCCGGGGTGTATACAAGCCTCACCGGACAGGTGAAGTTTGATACAACCTCCCAAGGGTCCCATCACGCAATTCTCAATATGCTTTCAGGACCTTCCAGCATAAGGAAGCGAGTGAGGTATCGTGACCCTTTAAACATTACCTCAAGCGGTTCAGTTTCTGCCAGCTGAATTGGCACTTCTGAAGCCCCTTGCACCGATTATCGCTAGACAATCAGGCTGGTATTCTATTTCAAATAGATCATAACCTTGTTGTAAAAAGGGAAAAGAAAAAATTAAAAATTAAAAATTTAAAAATAGCTTTAAAAATAGCTGACCTGCAATACCTAGATCACCTATATCTTCTCTCCCCCCCTTTTGAACTAGGGTACTTAGTTGGAAGGGTAACCGAGTTCAAGGTAGTAGCAACAGTGAGAAGAATGACAGGAGCACATTGTAGCTGGATTTGACGGGCCAGAAATAAGTGCTTGGGTTGCACTTGCGTGTATATGCTCCGGGTGTCATGGGGGGGGGGGGGGGGTGAGGACCACTAGGGGGAGTTGGTTCAAGACCAACTCCGAAGATTTGTTAACCATTGCCTGTACTGCTGCCACCGCACAAACACATGAGGGAGCTCCTCGAGCCACTGGATTCTGAGTAGCATCCAGGTGGCCGTGGTCGTCCCCTGTGCTTTTGTGTCGATACTGTCACCTGGTCAGAAAATTCAGTACAGAAAAGAATAACGGATGAAGTATAAAAGGATGAGAATGAGCTTCAGGGGTGAGAGAAAAGAATGAGTAGTTGTATAAGAGCAAAAACAAAGTGGACCAATGGGGGCAGTATGAAAACAAGGCCCAGAAAGGTGCGGAATTTGGCAGCAGGTGTAAGTACAGGTTTGGCCGTCCGTACGTTTCTTCTATAGAGCATTCTCAGAAACAGTATAATTATGACTTGTTGGCAGGCTGCCAAATTATCAGCACACAGCGCCTACATCACACACATTATGCATACATTACAGTCTGAACACGGGTCATTAATTCTCATCCGTTCATGCAGTCAAGTCTCATTCAAATATTAGTAAGAGTTCACACAGGAAGTAACGGTATGATGCAACTGTCCTCATCTTGCAGACAAATACATTCAATCATTCTCACCTCTCCCTGGGATCAGTCAAACTTTAACTGTCTGTAATACCAGAGAAGTATACCAGATTCCACATCAACCACTTTGTAAAACTAATGAACACACATTTAGCAATTATGCACACGTCCGACCAGTTACAAAACTGACATTTACACAAAGAACAGCAAAAACAGCAAGATTCACTGGATTCATTACGGGTTTCATTCTATTCAAGCAAGCAGGGTTACTCGTTCAGTGTTCTCCACTCTAATCTTTTTGGCTTTTAGAGGCACGCATTCCTCTATCTCTCTGGAACAGAACTAAGATTTTTGGAAAACAGCCAGAATATCCAGGCTCCAAACCACACCAATCAAACCTGGACGGCAGAGGAATAGTTAAACGCTCACACAAAAAAAAAAAAAGGACAAAAGACTAAACGTATGACAAAAAATTAGATTACATAACATGAAGACACACAATATTGGTTATTTGTCACACATAACTATCCACAGATTCTGCATGGACTTGCTTTATGTCCCTAGGGACACAAACTATAAAAGAATTCTCTTTCTCTGATAACTACCGTATCTACACGTATCTTACTCCTTCTATTAACATACGTTTATCCATCTTTTTTTTTTTTGGCTTATCTCTGAATCTTTGAGACTTTGTGGTTCTCAGATTCCCAAAATTCTAACTTGCTTTGTCTGTCCTTTGTTATTTCTCTAACTTGCTTTTCCATATAGGCATACTCTTTGCCTTAAACATTTCTACTATTTCACATGAATTTTTGAGACAGGATTTGTAGCCCCAGTGTCTATAAGGAAGGGCACTTCCTCACTTCATATGGAAACAGGCTCGAGAGTCTGAGTGCCTCTATCCTCTGTTTCCACGGTAGGGATACTGGGGCTGGATCGCCGGGACTTCATTGAGACGGATTCGGGCGACGCGGCGTTGTTGCTGGGAGTGGCGCCCTGATCCGTCTCCTGGTTACAAGGTTTCTTGGGACAGCGGCAATGCTTGGCCAGGTGGCCTACCTTGCCGCAGTTGTAACACTTGCGTGTTTTGTTGTTGGATTTGTCTTGGGGCTGCATCTTCCTCCCCCTGGTTGCTATAGTATTTGACCGCCACTGCAGGGCGCTTCTCATCCATAGCAAACCCTACTGCCTTTTTATACAAGTCTCTGGGCTTGGCTTGTTGCCAATCAGGGGTGCATGCTTCTATTTTATTTGCCAATGATGGGCCAATGCCTTGCATGAACGCTTCACACATCATTGAGTAGTACACTTCATCTGTACGGGAGGTGAGACCCATGTCTCTAGCCTTTGTTTCTAGTCTGCCAAAATAGCATTCAACGGTTTCATTCTTTTCCTGTTTACACATAGTTAAAGCTGTTTGTTCGTAAAGGGTGTCGTTGTCCGCATCTGGGACAATGCCAATAAGGTTTTTTTTTTTCTCTTTGGGGCTCTTGTGGCGGGGTTGCAGTGGTACAACTCTGATACTCAGGAAGAATCTCAGAGCTGTTTACGGTTGGTAAAATCGGGTGCATTCTGGTCGGATCACGCACCGGGGGTGGTGCATACACAAGTATGCCCTCAAACACCGGCTCACAATCCCACCGTTCTACGTTTGCCTTTCTACTATATTTGATTATGGCCTCTACTCCTTTATCTAGATTGGCGTCTTTGATAGCTTTCTTGTGTTTTGTTCTGTACTGCCGCCAGAACTCATAGTTGAAAGTTCCTGCCTTTTTAAGCCCTATCAGCTGGTAAACTTTACGGGCTTGTTTATAACTGTCCTCCCCCTCTCTCTCCCTAATTATCTCAATAGGGGTCAAGAAAATCTGAGACCCCATACTAATAATTGGACTTGCCATTTTTGATTTACCCAATCACGGAGTAGTGAGGATGTACAAAACGTCCTCTGGGTAAATCTGGCGGTCGCGATGACCTTTTAAGTCCCTTCTGCCAGGTCGCGGCTGGCAGGACACAAATGTGTACTATGGGCAGGACACAAATGTGTACTATGGACTTTGATGTCCGCTGTCTCTACCTCAGTTCTTCGGGTAGATCAGGACAGTCCCTTCTGCCAAGCCTACGGCTGGCAGGGTATGAATTTTCACTTATTAGTATTATGGACTTTGATGTCCGCTGTTTCTACCTCAGTCCTTCGGGTAGATCAGGACACAGTCCCTTCTGCCAAGCCTACGGCTGGCAGGGTACGGATGTTCACTAGTAGACCTTTTATGGAGAGAGAGGAAACCACCTCTCACCTTTATACGCGGCCTCTGTGATCTTATAACAAATGACAGCTAGGAAAATGAGTGCGGCAGTCAGAGTACAACAGAAAGTTATCAGTTCAATGGTTCCAGCAGACAGCATGGCAATGTGGGTTCTTACGTCTAACACGGTTACTAAGAACACCGTAAATAACACAGGCAGAAGTATCCTATAAACATGCAGCAACAAACCTTTCTGTCGACACGTGGCTTTTGGAGACAGGGGGGCTCAGATCTTTGAGTGATAAGTACAATGGCTTACCTTACACCGGTGTTTTGTAGATCTGAGGTCCCGTGTCCCCTAGTCCGGATGGTCGGCAGGCAGGGTTGTCAGATATTGGCTGCAGGTAAGGAGTTAAATTCTGGCCCCACGTTGGGCGCCAAGTAATGTAGGGGGTCAATCAAGTCTTGACCGTAGAGCGGATGCTGTCTGCCTCCAGATTAGTCTTGAGATATGGGTACCCATAGACGACACAAATGGACAACCACATGCTGGATGAGTTGTCAGAGTGAAGTGAGTTTATTTTCAGAGTGCAAAACTTTATAGAAACAGAAAATGCTTGCGTAAGATCTAACCACTGCGCAGGTCCGAACCTGCTGGACACCTGGACTTTCTTAATGAACAATACATATCTTTCAAAAGCCGTCTCCTTCATAAACAATGCGTCAATGTCCGATGATAACTGTATCAACAATATGTTCCCAGGCGCTTCTAAGCAAAGGGAGTAAATTTCTCTAGGACAGAGAGAACGCTGATTACACACTCACGGGAACATATCCAAGGTCATTATATCTGAGATTTAACATTCTTCTAAGTAAAGAGTGAAATTAATACAGAAACATGCATTTAGCAAAACAGCAAAGAATACAAAATGGAGTCGCTGTAGTCAATGATTAATACACTTATCAATTTAAAAAGGCATAAACGTGAATTAACCCCTCACATTCCCATTGATTTCAAGGGAGTAAAGCCTTCCATTACACTTCCAGCTCTCGCCACTGATGCGAATATCTGGCTCTGCTGCACTGACAACAGGCTGGACAATCAGCTAATCGGTTGGGTTCACAAGCGGCGGACCTCAGTGATCAACTATTTATGACCTATCTGGAAAATAGATATCAATACTAAAAGTCCTGGAATACCCTTTTAATGTTAGCGGCAAGGCACAAGCTCAACCATTGTTAAATTTTTTTTTCTACAGAGTAGAATAACTGGGAAAAGCGTGCAGAAAATGTAACTTGGACTGTTTTCACATCTTCGTCGGGGTTTCCATTTGGTGAGCAGGAAAGGGGAATTCCCTGGCCGAACAGATCCGTCTTATGACAGGACAGAGCCGAACCGTACTAAATGGACCTCATTGACTATCATGGGGTCCTTTTATTTTCTGCTCAGCTGCTCCACAGATCTGCAATGGAACCTCCATTCGCACATGTGAATGCGGCCTAATCCTGGGTTTACTATTCCTGAAATTGAACAACTTACCTGGGAAGGTTAAAACTACATCACAATTTTCAGTGGGCACGGTCCACATCCAGGATTTGTGGGATGTGATTACCATAAACAGTGATTTATCAGGTTAATGATGTTTTTGAATGCTACTGTAAATATACTGGGCTAATGCATTCTTTTTTAAACATACAGTACAATAATAATTAGAGATGAGCGAGCATACTCGCTAAGGGCAATTACTCGAGCGAGCATTGCCCTTAGCGAGTACCTGCCCGCTCAGAAGAAAAGATTTGGCTGCCGGCGCGCGGGAGCGGTAAGTTGCGGGAGTGAGCAGGAGGGAGCGGAGGGGAGAGAGGGAGAGAAAGATCTCCCCGCTCTCCCCCGCAGCTCCCCGCCCCTTGCCGGCACCCGAATCTTTTCTTCCGAGCGGGCAGGTACACGCTAAGGGCAATGCTCACTCGAGTAATTGCCCTTAGCGAGTATGCTCGCTCATCTCTAATAATAATCTTTCTGGCATTTGGTTTGATACCCCAGAGGGTCTATCACTAGATTATGCTGTCCTTACATAAAGCAGCATATTATGGGAACAGATCTGTTTTAACATGACAATATCAGGATTTTAGACATGTTTACTGTGCGACAAAATTGTATATAATCAATGTTTGCTGCATAGAGTTATCCCCAGAGCATTAAAGAGGCGCTCCCAAGTAAGACGCGGTTCAGTTGATGTGGCATGACCCTGCAGTTCATTCCTCAATTAGGGTTGGGAATCCCAACCTTCACACTAGTTGCCACCAATTCAAGCTGCTTCAAAGGAGGCTACTCTGAATATTTTTCTGAGCATTTTTCTGAATATTTGCGCACTAAAGATCTCCATAGAAGTCAATGGCGGGTGAGCCAATCCGCGTGCAATATGAAAGGAGATGCGTGAAACGTTGTGTAATTCTGCAGGGAAAAACGCACACACCCAGGACTAATTAAGACTAATTAGCCATTTCAATCAGCGCATCTTTGTTTGCCACCCGCAAATGAATATGCCTTGCGGCCGCAAAGACCATAGTAAAGTACGCTGAATGTGCGCACAAAAGAGCATTGTTCAATCTGCAAAAATGGAGTGCTGAGGTGTGTGCAAATACGCTTCCATTCATGTGAAGCCAGATCACTCTTACACATGTGCTTGTAAAAACAGTGTTTACTCCATTTACTCCATATTCTGCTACATTTTCAGCACAGGTATAAAGGCAGCCAAGCAAGCTGATAATGCTAGAACTGAAAAAAAACGCAGTAACCACATTCTACTGCGTTTTTAGCAGGACTGAAAAAGCACCCCCTACATTTCAATGAGCAAAGCATTGCGTTTTAAAACGCAGAAACGCATGCAAATAGAACAGACAGCACTTGAAAAACGCTGTGTTTCAGCGCATGTCTGAGAAGCCCCATTGAAATGAATGGTAGCATTTGACAGCGTTTAGCGCTGCTCTGAAAAAGCAGCATTAAACGCTGGAAAAAACGCATGTGTGAGACAAGCCTTAGGTCGTATCCACATGGGCTAGAAAATCTCGCTAGAAAATCATTGCTACAAACACATGTATGTGAAGCTCAGGGTTTCCAATGGCTTCTTTTAGGCTACAAAACATCTCATGCGAAAGAACCCATTGGAAACCATGAGCTTCACATACATACGCTTTTGTAGCGCTACAAAATTGCGCAATTTTGTAGCCCGTGTGAATAAGGCCTTATGCCACCGTTTTTAACGCTACGTTTTTCAACGGTGAAGTAGCAAGAGAGGTATATGCATGGGGTGCCAGATGCAGCCAACCCAGTACACGTTCAATTCGTGGGTAGACGTATGCAGTACGAAATGGTATAAACCAAAAAGCTGGGAATAAGGTGTAACCCTTAAATAGACATGCACATACACAGGTATTTGTCATTAACACTTCTTAGTTTTTATTTGGCTAAACCAAAACAAGTTTCAAAGCAATGCAATGCTTCTTCAGTAGTACTGGTACATGATATGCAAATAAGGAAGATAGAATAATACTTCCGCAGCGCCACCTATTGGATGGTAGCATTCCCTCAAATCAATACAGGTCTTTATAACAATGATTGGGAATAGGAAACCAAGCCAGACTCCACACACAGACAGCGGTTTCAGGGCCTCTCATCAGTGTGCTGTAGGTTTCTGGCTCAGTTGGTGAGAGGCCTGGGACGCCCTGCATGGTACATGATTTATATATATATATATATATATATATATATATATATATATAGTTGAGAGTGAGAGCCCTGAGCTGAAGACACCACACCACGCTGCAGGGAAGGTTTGCTGAGACTATGCCCTATTGAACTCTAAAAGACTTTTGTTTTTGCTTTGGTAGAACTGCTGATTTAAAAAAAACTTAAGATTTAAAAATGCCAGTACTTTTTGTTATGTTCATCAAGTCTGAATAAAGATAAGATGCTCAGCATTTGGTCGTGGACTGGTGTGTTTCCCCCCACACTGCTACAATTGGTGGAGGATGCGCTGGCATTAAAAGACCCACTGTTATATATCCTGGGTGAAAGCCACAATAAGAATGCAAGCTGCCACGACAACTATGGAGAAATTAGTGAAGCAGCTGGAGCAAATGAGTGTGCGGCAGCAACAAATGCAGCAGGAGACAAACCAACTCCTGGTAAAGCAAATGGCCATGCTGACTGACGCCATTCAGGCTAAAGAGACTGTAGCTCTCCCCAGGCAACATGCCAGGAGGGATGTTTTGAAGACCGTAAGAGGGGCATTGCAAAAAATGACCCCACAAGTAGATGTGGAAGCCTTCCTTGCCATTTTTGAACAGGTCGTGGAAAGGGAGAAGTTGCCTCCAGAGCAGTGGACGGAGGTGTTGGCCCCGTATTTAACTGGGGAACCCCAGAAAGCTTACTACGATTTAACCCAGCATGATACCCGGGAGTACAGCAAACTTAAAGCTGAAATCCTGGCTCGCTTAGGAGTAAGCATGGTGGTCTGAGCACAGCGAGTCCACAGCTGGAAGTACTCTCAGGTGAAGCCGCCAAGATCCCAAATGTTTGACCTGCTACATCTGGCTCAGAAATGGCTGCAGCCAGAGATGTCCTCACCCACGCAGATGGTGCAAAAAGTCGTGATGGACCGGTTCGTGCAGTCCCTGCCTAGGCTCAGGCAGTGGTGGGTTGCCCGGGGAGAATTCCGATATCTCACAGCAGGAAGGCCTTTCCAACTACAAGATCCATTCATCTTGGCGCCAATCCTGGGATGGACACCCGGAGAAAGGAGTCCTCGGCCAATGTTGAAGAGAGGTCAAAGAACCACAGGGAGCAGCACCTGTAAGGAGGAGTCAAGTCACCCCGATTGTCTGCTGGGAGTGCGAGACTCGCAGCCGCAAATGTGTAAGGTAACGGTAAATGGGGGCAAGGATGGCAGCATTGTTGGACTCAGGAAGCCTGGTGACTTTGATCGCTGCCTCCATCCCGCATTTGGTGGTTCATGGAGAAAAGTTGGAGGTGGTGTGCATCCATGGGGACACTAAAGGCTATCCGGTTGCCAACGTGTCTATAAGCACTGACTGTGGGGTTTGTGTAAACAAGGTTGGGGTGGTGAGGAACCTACTCCACCCAGTGATAATCGGAAGAGACTTTCCTCAGTTCTGGAGCTTGTGGGCTAAGCTGTCGCACCCCGTTGTTCAGGACGTTGCACCAGGACATAGCAAGGTTGCTTTGGACAATGAGGCTGTTGATTGGGAGTTGCCATTCGCTGGTTTGACCAGGGAAGAGGAGTTATCCTCAGAACCCCGGATCTCGAGGTATCACCAGGTGATTTTGGGACTGCACAACATAATGACCCCCCATTGAAACATGCCTTTGAAAATGTAACTGTATTGAATGATGTTCCTCAAGATGCATGGGTCAAGGTAACGTTCCCTCATTTTTCTATTAATAATGAGTTGTTATACAGAGTGACAAAAATTAAAGAGAAGGTGGTGGAACAACTTCTGCTACCTGGTTGCTATTGACAAACAGTCTTACACGCGACCCATTCACACGTGTTGGGAGGCCATTTGGGGGCAGAGAAGACACAGGAGCGCCTTCTCTAGAGGTTCTTTTGGACAGGCTGTTATAAGGAAATAGATTTCTGCCAGGTGACTGCCCTGGCTCCCCATTTTAAGAGTCTCTTGGTTCCATTACCCATAATTGAGGTGCCGTTTGAGCAGATTGCCATGGACCTCGTAGGACCTCTGGTAAAGTTGGCCAGGGGTCATCAGTACATTCTGGTAGTGGTAGATTATACAACCAGGTATCCAGAAGCAGTTCCGCTGAGAAATACCTCGCCCAAATGTATTGGAAAAGAATTGGTACACATATTTTCCAGAGTGGGTCTGCCTAAGGAAATATTGATAGACCAGGGGACGCCTGAAAATTAAGCAGTTGTGGACTTCTATCTACCACCTTCCAGACTGATGGGCTGGTAGAAAGGTTTGATAAAACCCTAAAAAATATGTTGAAAAGGGGGTAGAGACAGATGGCCGAGACTGGGACTGTCTGCTTCCCTACCTCTTATTTTCCATAAGAGAGGTTCCACAAGCATCCACAGGTTTTTTAACCATTTGAGTTATTATATGCACGACAACCCCGGGGGTTGCTGGATATAGTAAAAGAGACATGGGAGAGTGAGGTTACCCCACATAAAAGTGTGGTTGACCATGTGGCCCAAATGCAGGATAGGATTGCAAAAGTCATGCTCCTGGTCAGGGAGCAACTTCTTAGGGCACAGGAGAGTCAAGCCAGGGTATATAATAGGTTTGCAAAGGTCAGGGAATTCAGGCCGGGGGATCGGGTACTGATCCTAGTACCCACAGTAGAGAGCAAGTTCCTGGCCAAGTGGCAAGGGCCGTATAAAGTCCTGGAAAAGATGGGGGAGGTTAATTACAAAATACACCAACCAGGTAGAAGAAAGCCCATACAGATCTATCATGTAAACTTGTTAAAAGCCTGGAAGGAGTGAGACTCTCTAGTCCATCCTTGTTTGGCTATGGAGTCAGGATGTGGCATCCAAGACGTGATGATAGCCGAAACGCAATCAAGATCCCAGGCACAACAAGGTAGAGAGTTTCTGCAGTGTAATAAGGATTTGTTCAATGATCTGCCTGGTTGCACCAAGATCATTGAACATGAGATCCTTACAGACCCTCAGGTAAAATTCTGCCTGAAGCCATACCGAATCCCAGAAGCCCGTAGGGAAATAGTGTCGGTAGAAATCAAAAGAATGTTGGAACTAGGGGTAATTGAGCCATCTAAAAGTGGGTGGTCAAGCCCAATAGTGCTGGTACCACTATTGGCACTCTGTGGAATGGTGGTTTGTAATGACTACAGGAAACTCAACGAGGTCTCAAAATCGGATGCCTACCGCATGCCTAGGGTGCCTAGGGTGGATGAGTTGATTGAGAGGCTAGGGTCCGCCAGGTACATAACCACACTGGACTTAACAAAAGGGCATTGGCAGATTTCTCTCTCAGCAAAAGCTAGGGAGAAGACAGCCTTTTCCATCCCAGAAGGCTGTTTTCAATATGTGAGAATGCCTTTTGGGTTGAAAGGTGCCCCGGCTACATTTCAAAGGGCAATGGATAGGTTGTTAAGTCCCCATAAAAGATACAGCGGCTTACCTGGATAACATTGTCAGAGCCATTTGAGTAAAGTCCAGGCTGTACTAGACTCAATCAGAGTTGCTGGGTTCACGATAAACCCCAAAAAATGTACCTTAGAGATGGAAGAGGGCAAGTATATGGGCTTCATTGTGGGAAGGGGTTTGGTAAAGCCCCAACTCAATAAAGTAGAGGCCATACAGAACTGGGCCCGACCCCTGACAAAGAAACAGGTGAGAGCCTTCTTGGGGTTAGTGGGCTATTACTGATGTTTTATCCCCAAATTTGCTATGATGGCAACCATGTTAACAGAGCTAACAAAAGGGGGGAAATTGGGAATGGCCCACTGGTCACCAGAAGCGGAAGAAGCATTCATGAATCTAAAATGTGTGTTGTGTCAGCTGCCTGACTTTACAAAAACGTTTGTAGTCCATACGGATGCATCAGATGTAGGGCTAGGAGCAGTAATGTTGCAGGAGGTTAACGGCAAGGAACATCCTGTAATGTTCTTGAGCCGAAAACTTACGGCATGTGAAAAAAACTGCGCAATAATTGAGAAGGAAGGGTTGGCGATAAAATGGGCCCTGGACTTACTCCGCTATTACCTCCTGGGAAGAAAGTTCAAGCTGGTTGTCGGATCATGCCCCCCCTGAAATGGATGTACAAAAGGAAAGGTAACAAGGCGGTTCCTGGCCTTACAAGAGTTCGACTTTGAGGTTGAACACAGGCCAGGAAAGGCAAATGGCAATGCGGATGCCCTGTCAAGGGTCAGTTGTTTGGTAGAGGTTGGTGCCAAGCCAAGGGGAGGGGGGGGGGGGGGTATGTAGCAGGGTGAGAGGTGAAGTGAGGGACGGCAGGTATATATCGCGGAGGTTACTAGCATCCATGATATAGGTCCAGTCCGTTCCTCACTCCGGTATGGAGTTCCACCTGAGCAGGACAGGTGGTGGACATAAATTAGTGCAGCTGACATGTTCAGAGAGAGATGTCCTGTGTGGGCAGCAGAGGCTGAGAGTGTGAGCCCTGAGCTGGAGACACCACGCTAAGCTGCAGGGAAGGTTTGCTGAGATTATGCCCTATTGAACTCTAAAAGACTATTGTGTTTGTTTTTGCTGGACTGCTGATTTAAAAGGACTTTCCTTGCATGTTCTGTTATCTGGAAAATACCAGTACTTTTTGCTATGTTCATCAAGTCTGAATAAAGACAAGACGCTGAGCATTTGGTTGTGGTCTGGTGTGTTTCCCCCTACATGGCTAATATATATATGTACTGGCATTCTCCATATATATATATATATATATATATATATATATATATATATATATATGAGAGAGAGAGACTTGGGGTAAATGAGTAATGGTACAATAGTGGGGGGGGGGGGGGGGGATATAGAGGGAACAGATATGAGACGGAACCGAATGAGAGCAAAAGGGGAAAAAATATTACGTCAGTAAAGTACATATAGGATGAATTTGGCAATTGAGTACTAGTATTAACAGCTTTGGACAAGTAACATATGTTAAAAATGGTCACCGTGATGAAGATTCAGGTAATAATAAATGGCAATAATATAAATAATAAGGTATATAATACTAGTTAAGGCACAATAAAAAGGCATAGTAAAAATCGCTCTTTTGCCGTTGGCTTCCGGCACTTAGGGCTGTTCCCTCGGGCTCTTCCTGTCCCCGCAACCCATGGTGGCGGCAACGTCCGGTATGTGCAGTTGGCAGCACTTGGGGCTGGCGTATCCAGTGGAGCTGAGACATGACTACATAGTGTATGTAAGCTTACGTATATATGGTTTGTTTCCCTGACCTTTATGCTTGAGGAAGGGGTAAAGGTACACTGCAAAAAGCATTACATGTATGTTGTATATAATTTCTCTGTGTATGGAGTCTCGATGAATGCTGTGGACCTGGTACAGCTTGGCTCTGTGACTGACTTTCCATCAATTGATGGCACACTACTGTCAAATTGGTTGAGGAGGTTCATATTCACTCACAAAAGTAACTGTTTTCCTTGGAGCATTTGTTACATCCTTGAATATACACATGGCAGTCCCCTGAGTGCTAATTTTATATTTGTTCTTTGTGGCATATAAAAAGTTAGGCATTACTCTCCCGCAAAGAATACACATAGTACGCACTAGTCAGGACTGCTTCAACTGTAGTATAAGACCTCCCTTTGGATCATTGGCACCCTCTGGTGGTGAAATCTGAGTACTGTCCACTTTTGAGAGACAAAGGGAATCTGTGAGTGTTAACCCTGTAAAGGTCCATTTACATGCAACGATTATTGCACAAAATTTGTTCAGGACCGCAAATGAGTGATAATTGTCACATGTGAACGCTTGCATTGTTCACTTTTTGTGTGAACAATGAATTTAAGGTGCGCTTAAAATCCATCTTTCAGCCATGTGTTCTCTCGGGAGCCAGGAGATTAAATCTGTGAGTGTTAACCCTGTAAAGGTCCATTTACATGCAACGATTATTGCACAAAATTTGTTCAGGACCGCAAATGAGTGATAATTGTCACATGTGAACGCTTGCATTGTTCACTTTTTGTGTAAACAATGAATTTAAGGTGCGCTTAAAATCCATCTTTCAGCCATGTGTTCTCTCGGGAGCCAGGAGATTACATTGTATTCTGCTAACAGCCTGTGCATGAACAATGCAGTTGTGTTCAGAGCCCACACGCTGGGCTCTACAAACAGCTCCGGAAGGCCCTTTTACATGCAAACGATGATAATAGACATTAATGTCCATTAACACTTTATGTAAAATGATCACTAAAACTTTCAATCTTTCAATCGTGTGAAAGATTATCTTTGCACGTAAATGGGTTTTTAGTCCTATATATAATAAATGTCACTAAAACAGGGCTATGAAACTTCAAATTGATGAAGTAGGTTTACTGTATGTCAAATTTCTTGTAACAAAAGAAGTAGTATTAAGAAGCTGAGATGCTGGTATAACTAATATACTCTATGAATGCAGCTGCAAAATATAATCAGTTTTGCAAGAGGTTTTGGGCTATCGGAATATTCACTGTCCCTTCATGAACTTTCAATGCTCACCTTAGATCAGAGGTGTGCCACATGCAGCAGTAGCCACCTGTTGCTGACACTGTGCCAGTACCTTCGGAGCTATAACTGTATGAAGCTCCTAGCCTTCAAGATGGCACCATCCTCTTTCTTCCTCAAGATTGAGATGATGGCCTAGAGCAGTGGTGGTGAACCTATGGCACACGTGCAAGAGGCACGCGCCACCATCGGCCGCTCACCATGTCAGTGAATACCAGCAGGGGCCAGGGCTCCCTTGGCAGCATTCACTCAGCTGCGCTGCTAGTGGCGCTGATCCCGGCACACACTGTAACGTCAGTGTGCAGCCGGGATTCTCCTCTCCCCTGCCCTGACGTCTCTTACTTGGTTCCACGAGAGCAGAGGAGGAGGCATCCGGCAGCACACTGATGTCACATTGTGCACTGGGATCAGCGCTGAGCAGCGGCACTTCCATGAGGAGGAGGGGGGTAAGTATATGTGACTCAGGGTGTCACTATTACTACTGGGGGCGGCTGTCGGATGTCATTATTACTACTAGGGGCCGCTGTGGGATGTCATTATTACTACTGGGGGCCGCTGTGAGATGTCATTATTACTACTGGGGGTCGCTGTGGGATGTCATTATTACTACTGGGGGCACTGTGGGGTGTCACTATTACTACTGATGAACCACCCTAAAGGCAATACTTTATTAAATCTATTAAAATTCTGGGCCATAGACTAACAAAAGACAGATAGACAAACAACAATAAAGTGTATATGTATTAGTGTTTCAGTATATCGCACAGTGGGAATTGAAAGATAGATATCTTCCGAAGAAACAACCCTTCAAGAATTAGTCATCATGTAATAGTTCCCCCGTGGATACAACGTAATCAAGGACCATACACCTTCCTCCCCAAAACCACAATCCAAGTGATTGATTTAGATCACCATATATAGGGGGTCATGTTTTTAGCAACTACTAACTGGCTGTAAATAAACCTTGAAAAGTAGCCGACCTTGATAAAAAAAAGTCTGAGCTGCTAAATTAGAAAGATATATAGGAACTCATTTAGCCTAGAGGAGAGTTCAAAAACCCAATGCCTACACTTGCAAACACAGCTTGGTTTAGTAATCCCTCAATAATGGGAGAAAAACAGCCAAACTGTATTAGAGGTTGGATTAAATTAGGTTCAATGCATTTCAGTTGGACCTGCAACTCACCAGGAACCAGTTGGTCGCCATATACATACTTTAGGAGAAGCATAATAAAACTATAACCCCTATTATCGATTCTTGGACAAAACATCTGTCCAGGGGGAACTGTCAATTTATGGACAGCAAAGAGTTTACAATATAGAGCACTAGCTTACCCGTCGCGCGTTGCTGCGAAGACAGACAGACATACATACATTTGTTTTTATATATATAGATAACAACCAATCACAGCGCAGCTTTCATGTTACCTCAGTGTTATAATATATAATAACCAATCGCAGCGCAGCTTACATGTTATCTCAGCTTTATAATATATAACAACCAATCACAGCGCAGCTTTCATGTTACCTCAGCAGTAAGAGAAATAACAACCAATCACAGGTCAACTTTTATTCTGCCTCAGCAATATAAAAAATAGCAACCAATCACAGCGCAGCATTCATTTTACCTCAGTGGTATAATATATAGCAACCAATCACAGCACAGCTTTCATGTAACCTCAGTAGCATAAGAAGTAGCAACCAATCACAGCACAGCTTTCATGTTGCCTCAGCAGTATAATATATAGCAACCAATCACAGCACAGCTTTCATGTTACCTCAGCAGTATAAGAAATAGCAACCAATCACAGCACAGCTTTTATTTTACCTCAGCATTCTCAATATCCAGCAATTGTCTTGCGAAACGTTCGGCGGATGCATCATTTTGTAGTTGAACACTCTTGCTCGTCATGCCTTTTGCTTTCGTGCTTGAGATGGAAATCAAACGATCTTTGTCTGGGGGGCATAACTGTCGACGATGCTCGCACGCGCGCCACCTATCGTAGGATAGATGTACTATGCCAGTAATCTTCCCAGGAGTGTACTCAACAACTTCCTAAAGTTTCATGGCGATCGGATGAATGGTGTAGTAATGCATAACGGACAGACAGACCGACAGACATACATTCATTTATATATATATATATATATAGATGACATTAGGAAGTGAGAGAATTAGATTCCGTACGTAAAATTTGGACGCTAATTCTTTTGCGCTTAGAATTGAATAATCGAGTTGGGACCCATTGGCCTTTCCTATTTATGACATAATCAATGCTCGTGCCAAATTTCTAGTTTCTATGACATTGAGAAGTGAGAAAATTAGATTCCGTACGTAAAATTTTGACGCTAATTCTTTGGTGCTTAGAATTAAATAATCGAGTTCGGACCCATTAACGTTTCCTATATATGACATAATCATTGCTCGTGCCAAATTTCAAGTTTCTATGACATTGGGAAGTGAGAGAATTAGATTCCGCACGTAAAATTTGGACGCTAATTCTTTTGCGCTTAGAATTGAATAATTGAGTTGGGACCCATTAGCTTTTCCTATTTATGACATAATTAATGGTCGTGCCAAATTTCAAGTTTCTATGACATTGGGAAGTGTGAGAATTAGATTCCGTACGTAAAATTTGGACGCTAATTCTTTTGCGCTTAGAATTGAATAATCAAGTTGGGACACTTTAACTTTTTCTATTTATGACATAATCAATGCTCATGTCAAATTTCAAGTTTTTATGACATTGGGAAGTGAGAGAATTAGATTCTCCGTACGTAAAATTTGGACGCTAATTCTTTTGTGCTTAGAATTGAATAATTGAGTTGGGACCCATTAGCTTTTCCTATTTATGACATAATTAATGCTCGTGCCAAATTTCAAGTTTCTATGACATTGGGAAGTGTGAGAATTAGATTCCGTACGTAAAATTTGGATGCTAATTCTTTTGCGCTTAGAATTGAATAATCAAGTTGGGACACTTTAACTTTTTCTATTCATGACATAATCAATGCTCGTGTCAAATTTCAAGTTTTTATGACATTGGGAAGTGAGAGAATTAGATTCTCCGTACGTAAAATTTGGACGCTAATTCTTTTGCGCTTAGAATTGAATAATCGAGTTGGGACCCTTTAACTTTTCCTATTTATGACATAATCAATGCTCATGCCAAATTTCAAGTTTCTATGACATTGGGAAGTGAGAGAATTAGATTCTGCACGTAAAATTTGGACGCTAATTCTTTTGCGCTTAGAATTGAATAATCGAGTTGGGACCCATTGGCCTTTCCTATTTATGACATAATCAATGCTCGTGCCAAATTTCTAGTTTCTATGACATTGAGAAGTGAGAAAATTAGATTCCGTACGTAAAATTTGGACGCTAATTCTTTGGTGCTTAGAATTAAATAATCGAGTTCGGACCCATTAACGTTTCCTATATATGACATAATCAATGCTCGTGCCAAATTTCAAGTTTCTATGACATTGGGAAGTGAGAGAATTAGATTCCGCACGTAAAATTTGGACGCTAATTCTTTTGCGCTTAGAATTGAATAATTGAGTTGGGACCCATTAGCTTTTCCTATTTATGACATAATTAATGGTCGTGCCAAATTTCAAGTTTCTATGACATTGGGAAGTGTGAGAATTAGATTCCGTACGTAAAATTTGGACGCTAATTCTTTTGCGCTTCGAATTGAATAATCAAGTTGGGACACTTTAACTTTTTCTATTTATGACATAATCAATGCTCGTGTCAAATTTCAAGTTTTTATGACATTGGGAAGTGAGAGAATTAGATTCTCCGTACGTAAAATTTGGACGCTAATTCTTTTGCGCTTAGAATTGAATAATTGAGTTGGGACCCATTAGCTTTTCCTATTTCTGACATAATTAATGCTCGTGCCAAATTTCAAGTTTCTATGACATTGGGAAGTGTGAGAATTAGATTCCGTACGTAAAATTTGGACGCTAATTCTTTTGCGCTTAGAATTGAATAATCAAGTTGGGACACTTTAACTTTTTCTATTCATGACATAATCAATGCTCCACCCTCCATTGATACTGCAGGGAAAGAATTGTGTAGGCAGGGCCACAACACAGTTATTATTCATTGAATATACGCAGTGCGGCCTTTTGCTTGTAAAACAAGTGAAAATAATTCTATTTTTCCTGCCTCTGTCCGTCCTAAGGGCGGTGGACACGTGTCGGCTGCGTGTGCAACGTTTAAAAATCAGACGCACCCAGCTACGTTTTACTCCTGGCTTCGCCATTTGCTTTCCTTAATTTGGAAAAAAAATACCTGCTCTGCCAGAGTTATAATAACTCTGCTACCCTCAAGTTCTGTGCCACATTAGCAGGGCCACAGCACAGTTATTAAACTTCTCATGTTCATTGAATATACGCAGTGCTGCCTTTTGGTGGAAAAAAACTGAAAATAATTCTATTTGTCCTGCCTCTGTCCGTCCTAAGGGCGGTGGACACGTGTCGGCTGCGTGTGCAACGTTTAAAAATCAGACGCACCCAGCTACGGTTTACTGCTGGCTTAGCCATTTGCTTTCCTTAATTGGAAAAAAAAATACCTGCTCTGCCAGAGTTAATAACTCTGCTACCCTCAAGTTCTGTGCCACATTAGCAGGGCCACAGCACAGTTATTAAACTTCTCATGTTCATTGAATATACGCAGTGCTGCCTTTTGGTGGAAAAAAACTGAAAATAATTCTATTTGTCCTGCCTCTGTCCGTCCTAAGGGTGGTGGACACGTGTCGGCTGCGTGTGCAACGTTTAAAAATCAGACGCACCCAGCTACGGTTTACTGCTGGCTTCGCCATTTGCTTTCCTTAATTGGAAAAAAAAATACCTGCTCTGCCAGAGTTAATAACTCTGCTACCCTCAAGTTCTGTGCCACATTAGCAGGGCCACAGCACAGTTATTAAACTTCTCATGTTCATTGAATATACGCAGTGCTGCCTTTTGGTGGAAAAAAACTGAAAATAATTCTATTTGTCCTGCCTCTGTCCGTCCTAAGGGCGGTGGACACGTGTCGGCTGCGTGTGCAACGTTTAAAAATCAGACGCACCCAGCTACGGTTTACTGCTGGCTTCGCCATTTGCTTTCCTTAATTGGAAAAAAAAATACCTGCTCTGCCAGAGTTAATAACTCTGCTACCCTCAAGTTCTGTGCCACATTAGCAGGGCCACAGCACAGTTATTAAACTTCTCATGTTCATTGAATATACGCAGTGCTGCCTTTTGGTGGAAAAAAACTGAAAATAATTCTATTTGTCCTGCCTCTGTCCGTCCTAAGGGCGGTGGACACGTGTCGGCTGCGTGTGCAACGTTTAAAAATCAGACGCACCCAGCTACAGTTTACTGCTGGCTTCGCCATTTGCTTTCCTTAATTGGAAAAAAAAATACCTGCTCTGCCAGAGTTAATAACTCTGCTACCCTCAAGTTCTGTGCCACATTAGCAGGGCCACAGCACAGTTATTAAACTTCTCATGTTCATTGAATATACGCAGTGCTGCCTTTTGGTGGAAAAAAACTGAAAATAATTCTATTTGTCCTGCCTCTGTCCGTCCTATGGGCGGTGGACACGTGTCGGCTGCGTGTGCAACGTTTAAAAATCAGACGCACCCAGCTACGGTTTACTGCTGGCTTCGCCATTTGCTTTCCTTAATTGGGAAAAAAAATACCTGCTCTGCCAGAGTTATAATAACTCTGCTACCCTCACGTTCTGTGACACATTAGCAGGGCCACAGCACAGTTATTAAACTTAGATTATTCATTCACTAGAGGCAGTGGGGCCTTTCATTTTCAAAAAAGGGAAAAAATTATATTTGTCCTGCAGTCTTGCGCCAATTTATTTCCTGCCTGTGAAATCAAATCACTGGTAATACAGCATGCTGAGGGGTAGGGGTAGGCCTAGAGGACGTGGACGCGGCCGAGGACGCGGAGGGCCAAGTCAGGGTGTGGGCACAGGCCGAGCTCCTGATCCAGGTGTGTCGCAGCCAACTGCTGCGCGATTAGGAGAGAGGCACGTTTCTGGCGTCCCCACATTCATCGCCCAATTAATGGGTCCACGCGGGAGACGGTTATTAGAAAATGAGCAGTGTGAGCAGGTCCTGTCCTGGATGGCAGAAAGTGCTTCGAGCAACCTATCGTCAACACGCAGTTCTGTGCCGTCCACTGCTGCAAATCCGAATCCTCTGTCTGCTGCTCCTCCTTCCTCCCAGCCTCCTCACTCCACTACAATGACACCTGCTCAGGAGCGGGAACACTCCCAGGAACTGTTCTCGGGCCCCTGCTTAGATTGGGCAGGAGCGGTTCCTCTCCCACCAGAGGAGTTTATCGTCACTGATGCCCAACCATTCGAAAGTTCCCGGGGTCCGGGGGAAGAGGCTGGGGACTTCCGCCAACTGTCTCAACAACTTTCTGTGGGTGAGGAGGACGATGACGATCAGACACAGTTGTCTTGCAGTGAGGTAGTAGTAAGGGCAGTAAGTCCGAAGGAGCAGCGCACAGAGGATTCGGAGGAAGAGCAGCAGGACGATGAGGTGACTGACCCCACCTGGTGTGCAACGCTTACTCAGGAGGACAGGTCTTCAGAGGGGGAGTCAAGGGCATCAGCAGGGCAGGTTGCAAGAGGCAGTGCGGTGGCCAGGGGTAGAGGCAGGGCCAGACCGAATAATCCACCAACTGTTTCCCAAAGCGCCCCCTCGCGCCATGCCACCCTGCAGAGGCCGAGGTGCTCTAAGGTCTGGCAGTTTTTCACAGAGACGCCTGACGACCGACGAACAGTGGTGTGCAACCTTTGTCGCGCAAAGCTCAGCCGGGGAGCCAACACCAACAGCCTCACCACCACCACCATGCGCAGACATATGATGGCCAAGCACCCCACAAGGTGGGACGAAGGCCGTTCAGCGCCTCCGGTTTGCACCCCTGCCTCTCCCCCTGTGCCCCAACCTGCCACTGAGATCCAACCCTCCTCTCAGGACACAGGCACTACCGCCTCATGGCCTGCACCCACACCCTCATCTCCGCTGTCCTCGGCCCCATCCAGCAGTGTAGTTCAGCGCACCGTCCAGCCGTCGCTTGCGCAACTGTTGGAGCGCAAGCGCAAGTACGCCGCCACGCACCCGCACGCTCAAACGTTAACCGTCCGCATAGCAAAATTCATCAGCCTTGAAATGCTGCCGTATAGGGTTGTGGAAACTGAGTCCTTCAAAAGTATCATGGAGGCGGCGGCCCCGCGCTACTCAGTTCCCAGTCGCCACTACTTTTCCCGATGTGCCGTCCCAGCCCTGCACGACCACGTCTCCCGCAACATTGTACGCGCCCTCACCAACGCGGTTACTGCCACGGTCCACTTAACAACGGACACGTGGACAAGCACAGGCGGGCAGGGCCACTACATCTCCCTGACGGCACATTGGGTGAATTTAGTGGAGGCTGGGACAGAGTCAGAGCCTGGGACCGCTCACGTCCTACCCACCCCCAGAATTGCGGGCCCCAGCTCGGTGGTGGTATCTGCGGAGGTGTATGCTTCCTCCACTAAAGCACCCTCCTCCTCCTCCTCCTCTGTCTCGCAATCAAGATGTGTTAGCAGCAGCATGTCGCCAGCAGTCGGTGTCGCGCGGTGTGGCAGCACAGCGGTGGGCAAGCGTCAGCAGGCCGTGCTGAAACTACTCAGCTTAGGCGATAAGAGGCACACGGCCCACGAACTGCTGCAGGGTCTGACACAGCAGACCGACCGCTGGCTTGCGCCGCTGAGCCTCCAACCGGGCATGGTCGTGTGTGACAACGGCCGTAACCTGGTGGCGGCTCTGCAGCTCGGCAGCCTCACGCACGTGCCATGCCTGGCCCACGTCTTTAATTTGGTGGTTCAGCGCTTTCTGAAAAGCTACCCACGCTTGTCAGACCTGCTCGTAAAGGCGCGCCGGCTCTGCGCACATTTCCGCAAGTCCCACACGGACGCTGCCACCCTGCGCACCCTGCAACATCACTTTAAGCTGCCAGTGCACCGACTGCTGTGCGACGTGCCCACACGGTGGAACTCTACGCTCCACATGTTGGCCAGGCTCTATGAACAGCGTAGAGCTATAGTCGAATACCAACTCCAACATGGGCGGCGCAGTGGGAGTCAGCCTCCTCAATTCCTTTCAGAAGAGTGGGCCTGGTTGGCAGACATCTGCCATGTCCTTGGTAATTTTGAGGAGTCTACCCAGGTGGTGAGCGGCGATGCTACAATCATTAGCGTCACCATTCCTCTGCTATGCATCTTGAGAAATTCCCTGCAAACCATAAAAGCAGCTGCTTTGCGCTCGGAAACGGGGGCGGTGGAAGACAGTATGCCGCTGGATAGTCAGGGCACCCTCCTGTCTATTTCTCAGCGCGTACAGGAGGAGGAGGAGGAGCATGAGGAGGATGAGGAGGAGGGGGAAGAGACAGCTTGGCCCGCTGCTGAGGGTACACCGGCTGATTGCCTGTCATCCTTTCAGCGTGTATGGCCTGAGGAGGAGGAGGAGGAGGATCCTGAAAGTGATCTTCCTAGTGAAGACAGCCATGTGTTGCGTACTGGTACCCTGGCACACATGGCTGACTTCATGTTAGGATGCCTTTCTCGTGACCCTCACGTTGCACGCATTCTGGCCACAACGGATTACTGGGTGTACACACTGCTCGACCCACGCTATAAGGAGAACCTGCCCACTCTCATTCCCGAAGAGGAAAGGGGTTCGAGAGTGTTGCTATACCACAGGACCCTTGCGGACAAGCTGATGGTAAAATTCCCAGCCGACAGCGCTAGTGGCAGAAGGCGCAGTACCGAGGGCAAGGTAGCAGGGAAGGTGCGGAGATCGAGCAGCATGTACATCCCAGGCAGTGCAACAGTCTTTAAGGGCCTGGCCAGCTTTATGGCTCCCCAGCAAGACTGTGTCACCGCTCCCCAGTCAAGGCTGAGTCGGCGGGAGCACTGTAAAAGGATGGTGAGGGAGTACGTAGCCGATCGCACGACCATCCTCGGTGACGCCTCTGCCCCCTACAACTACTGGGTGTCGAAGCTGGACACGTGGCCTGAACTAGCGCTGTATGCCCTTGAGGTGCTTGCTTGTCCTGCGGCTAGCGTCTTGTCAGAGAGGGTGTTTAGTGCGGCTGGGGGAATCATCACAGATAAGCGTACCCGCTTGTCAACCGACAGTGCCGACAGGCTAACACTCATCAAGATGAACAAAGGCTGGATTTCCCCAGACTTCTGTTCTCCACCAGCGGACAGCAGCGATACGTAAGCAATACGTAGGCTGCACCCGCGGATGGTAGCTACGTTCTCTCTCACCATCCAAAACGGGGACATTTCTGCTTCATCAATCTGTGTCTAATATTCCTCCTCCTCCTCCTGCTCCTCCTCCTGAAACCTCATGTAATCACGCTGAACGGGCAATTTTTCTTAGGGCCACAAGGCTCACTCAAATAATTTTTCTGAACAATTTTTATAAGTTTCAATGCGCTTAAAAGCGTTGGAACTTTAACTTGAACCAATTTTTCGTTACACTGGGCTGCCTCCAGGCCTAGTTACCACTTAAGCCACATTAACCAAAGCGATTCACCTGCCATCTTGGTTGGGCATGGCCAATTTTTACTGAGGTACATTAGTACTGTTGGTACACCAATTTTTTGGGGCCCTCACCTACAGTGTAATCATAGCAATTTGTATGTTCTTCGCCTGCACTCATGGTACAGAAAGGTGTGTGGGGTTGGCCTACACTTTAGCTACATAAATGTAACTTGGGCCTTGGCTATACTAAGGCTACTGAAATGGAACTAAGACTGCGCTCCCACTATACTGCTGCTTCAGAATTGTTACTGGGGCCTGTCTTGAGTGCTACTATTGCTGACATGGAACGAAGACTGCGCTCCTGCTATACTGCTGCTTCGGAATTGTTACTGGGGCCTGTCTTGAGTGCTACTATTGCTGACATGGAACGAAGACTGCGCTCCCGCTATACTGCTGCTTCGGAATTGTTACTGGGGCCTGTCTTGAGTGCTACTATTGCTGACATGGAACGAAGACTGCGCTCCCGCTATACTGCTGCTTCGGAATTGTTACTGGGGCCTGTCTTGAGTGCTACTATTGCTGACATGGAACGAAGACTGCGCTCCCGCTATACTGCTGCTTCGGAATTGTTACTGGGGCCTGTCTTGAGTGCTACTATTGCTGACATGGAACGAAGACTGCGCTCCTCCTATAATGCTGCTACTGATATGTTAGTGGGGCCTGTCCTAATGCTACGGCTGAAATGTTACGAATTCTGGGCTCTGCCTATACCGCTGCTAATGGTATGTCTCTGGGGTGTGGAAACAGAGGCTTCCCAAAGACATGATGGCGGCGAGGCCATTTCCCACCAACGCGGTTACTGTTAAGGTGCATATAACCACGGACACGTGGAGAGGACACGTAGTGCCTCAAAAACATCCCCCTCCTCCTCCAACAGGGAAAACATTCTTGGCAAATGCCTTTGCATTGGTTCGTCTGGTGGCAGTCCAAGAATTTCACCTTTACCGACACAACAAGAGAGCCCCCACACCATCCCCCCGCCACGGCCCACTTAATCCTGGCCGCATTCCGAAAACCAACAAAATACAACCGTGCTACTAGGTCCGCAGTCACCACCACATTACCACCAACGCGGTTACTGTTAAGGTGCATATAACCACGGACACGTGGAGAGGACACGTAGTGCCTCAAAAACATCCCCCTCCTCCTCCAACAGGGAAAACATTCTTGGCAAATGCCTTTGCATTGGTTCGTCTGGTGGCAGTCCAAGAATTTCACCTTTACCGACACAACAAGAGAGCCCCCACACCATCCCCCCGCCATGGCCCACTTAATCCTGGCCGCATTCCGAAAATCAACAAAATACAACCGTGCTACTAGATCCGCAGTCACCACCACATTACCACCAACGCGGTTACTGTTAAGGTGCATATAACCACGGACACGTGGAGAGGACACGTAGTGCCTCAAAAACATCCCCCTCCTCCTCCAACAGGGAAAACATTCTTGGCAAATGCCTTTGCATTGGTTCGTCTGGTGGCAGTCCAAGAATTTCACCTTTACCGACACAACAAGAGAGCCCCCACACCATCCCCCCGCCACGGCCCACTTAATCCTGGCCGCATTCCGAAAACCAACAAAATACAACCGTGCTACTAGGTCCGCAGTCACCACCACATTACCACCAACGCGGTTACTGTTAAGGTGCATATAACCACGGACACGTGGAGAGGACACGTAGTGCCTCAAAAACATCCCCCTCCTCCTCCAACAGGGAAAACATTCTTGGCAAATGCCTTTGCATTGGTTCGTCTGGTGGCAGTCCAAGAATTTCACCTTTACCGACACAACAAGAGAGCCCCCACACCATCCCCCCGCCACGGCCCACTTAATCCTGGCCGCATTCCGAAAACCAACAAAATACAACCGTGCTACTAGGTCCGCAGTCACCACCACATTACCACCAACGCGGTTACTGTTAAGGTGCATATAACCACGGACACGTGGAGAGGACACGTAGTGCCTCAAAAACATCCCCCTCCTCCTCCAACAGGGAAAACATTCTTGGCAAATGCCTTTGCATTGGTTCGTCTGGTGGCAGTCCAAGAATTTCACCTTTACCGACACAACAAGAGAGCCCCCACACCATCCCCCCGCCACGGCCCACTTAATCCTGGCCGCATTCCGAAAACCAACAAAATACAACCGTGCTACTAGGTCCGCAGTCACCACCACATTACCACCAACACGGTTACTGTTAAGGTACATATTACCAGTCTGACTGGGGCATGCAGACACCTTGACAGAATGAATAGTGTGTGGCACATAGGTTCCCCATTGCTATGCCCACGTGTGCAGCTTCTGATGGCGGTGGCACAGGATTATATTTCTCATTGCTTCTGTACAGCATTGTGGGCTATCGCCCCGCCCCTTTTAAAGAGGGTCGCTGCCTAGCCGTGCCAACCCTCTGCAGTGTGTGCCTGCGGTTCCTCCTCTTGGCAGACGCACTTCTAAATAGACATGAGGGTGGTGTGGCATGAGGGCAGCTGAAGGCTGCGCAGGGACACTTTGGTGTGCGCTGTGGGGGGGAGGGGGGGGCGGTTGGTCAGCATGTAACCCAGGAGAAGTGGCAGCGGAGTGTCATCCAGGCAGTGATTGTGCTTTGTTGTAGCTAGTGTGGTGCTTAGCAAAGGTATGCCATGCTAATGAGGGCTTTTCAGAAGTAAAAGTTGCTGGGAGGGGGTGGGGGGCCCACTCTTGCCGGTATTGTGGCTTAATAGTGGAACCTGTGAACTTGAGATGCAGCCCAACATGTAGCCCCTCGCCTGCCCTATCCGTTTCTGTGTCATTCCCATCACTTTCTTGAATTGCTCAGATTTTCACACATGAAAACCTTAGCGAGCATCGGCGAAATACAAAAATGCTCTGGTCGCCCATTGACTTCAATGGGGTTCGTTATTCGAAACGAACCCTCGAACATCGCGGGAAGTTCGTTTCGAATAACGAACACCCGAACATTTTGGTGTTCGCTCATCTCTAATACTGATGTATAAAGACTGTTTTGCTTTGCATAACAATAGACCTGTGAATGATGTCGTCTGATGATTACAAGTACCTTCCCTCTTTATAAGATGGCACATCTCCATCAAAGAGACACAGCCAAGTGCAAAATTTGTCTCAACAAGCAGTCTAAGACCATCCAAGAGTGTCTACAGTGACAATTTTGTAAAACACGAAAAACAAAGTCAGCACTTCCCAGCTATGAATCTATAGGTGCATGTTAAACCGTGACTCTGACTAAGCAGAACAAGCAGAAAACACATGGCAACAGCACTCATATACATCTGTTATCAGAAAAATACATAACTATTATATATATATATATATATATATATATATATATATATATATATATATATATATATATATATATATATATATACATATATATATTCTAATCACATTAAAATATGCAAGGTACTTAGTATATAGTTTGATCAAAGTATAATGACCCATCCACCAATGCTTGCGGATGGGTCCTAACACTAATATCAGGCGTATGGGTTAATTATAATAACCTGGGAAAGATGGGTTTCCTAACTTTTTAGCAGACACTTCTCTCTGGGTCTAAACCTACAAATAAAACCAGGGAAAGCAGCATATTAATTAATATGGTCTAATTAAAGGGGTTTTTGTAGGATTAGGCAGTTTTCTGATGGGATTGAGACAACTAATGACAATTGATGTCACTTGTCATTAGTTGTCTCAGTCTCATCAGAAAACAGTTTTTTCGGGGTACAAGTGAATAGAGCTGAAGCCAACAGAGACACAGACCAAAATGGAAAGCATTCATTCATATGCATTAAACTTTTTTTGTATGACTACATTGACAATGGTATAACATGTCCATCAATGTCTTTTTTGAGGGACTAAACTATTGATAACCTCTCTTAAGGATAGGTCATCAACAATTGATCAGAGGGTGTCTGCTTCCTGGGTACTGATCAGCTGACTGAAGTGACAGCGGTGCTCAGCTAAGTGACGCAGCCACTTCAGGTCATACCAGGCCAGCACCATACATTGTATAGCAACTGTGTCTGGCACAGCAGCTCATTCCCATTCACTTTAATGGGACTGAGTTGCTCTCAGCCCATGTGACCAATGAACATGACATCACATACCTGAGAAGAGGCTGCAGTGTTCCTCAGATAGCTAATCTGTGAGGACACCTGCCAATCAACTACTGATGACCTATCCTGAGGGTAGCTCATCAGTAGTTTAGTTCCTGAAAACGCCCTTAAGTCCTGTAAGTTGTGAGATGGGGCTTTCATGGATCAGATTTATTTTTCCAGCAGATCCCACAGATTCTCCCTCATCTTGAGATATGGGAAATTTTGAGGGCAAGTCAACATCTTTGACTTTTTGTCATGTTCTTCAAACCATTCTTGAACACTTTTTGCAGTGATGCAGGGCGAATTATCCTGCTGAAAGAAACCACTGCAATTGGGGAATAACGTTGCCATGAAGGGGTGTACTTGGTTTGGAGCAACATATAGATAAGTGATACATGTCAAAGTAATATCCACATAAATGCCTGGATCCATGGGTTCCAAGCAGAACATTTCCAAAAGCATCACACTATCCATGACACTGTTGCCAGTTCACCAGTTGCCCTTTATTGGATCCAATGGCTAATTATAATATAGGCTCCTGTGGGACTTGAGGAGACATCTCAGGAGAATTTCCGATCTAACTCTCCGAAGGGCTCTTTCACACGAGCAAATATACGATGACAGTGTTTTTACGTTTTCACGCCTGCTCAGTATGAGCACCTGAATGGGCGTTTTTCCGCAATCACAGCCAGCGTTTTCTCGGCCATTCACTCAACTGCAAGCGTAGTTTTTAGCAAAAGAATACACCACACACCAGAAAACCATTGTTCTGCCAAAATACTCGGGATGCCTTACAGTGCCTATATAGAAGCACCTGTAAGCTTTTTGCAGCATTGGACGTTGCAAAAATGTTCCCTGCTTCTTTTTCCTTGCTCCCATGCCCACTGCCGTATATTGGCTAAAAGATAGTTCCAGAACTATCTTTTTGGCCACCGTATATACGGCAAACGACCCTCACAGTGGCTTCAGTAGTAATAATTTCCTCTACATCAGGCCCAGCAGTAATAGTGTCTCTCACAGTGGTCTCATTAGTAATAGTGACCCCCACAGTGGCCTCAGTAGTAAAAGTGTCCCTCATAGTGGCCTCAGTAGTACTAGTGACCCTCACAGTGGCCTCAGTAGCAATAGTGTTCCCTATATCTGCCCCAGTACTAATAGTGACACCTACAGTGGCCTCCGTAGTAATAATTTCTCCCACATCAGGCCCAACAGTAATAGTGTCCCTCACAGTGGTCTCAGTAATAGTGAACCCCTCAGTGGTTTCAGTAGTAATATTGACCCACACAGTTGTCAGGGAAATTCTGCGTACAGCACCAATCAGGCCCACCCCAATGCCCCGCTGCCGGCGGTAACACACGGAGGTCTGGTATAGTTCCTCACCCGGGGACATAACTGCGCACTTTATTACAGATTACATGGGGTCTTATACCCTTTGGTCACATCACTAGGAATGGGTAATGGTCTCATTGGCTCAAATTCACCGCATAACCATATATGTAAAGTCCGCATTTCTGCCTGAGGCAGATGATAGTCATATACGTAGTTAAACAGTCGTTATCTAGATACGGCGCCTCTGGGAAGACAGCCAAGCATGCGGCCTTCGTGTTCGGTTCTTCCTTGCGGTGTTCAAGATACATTTTGTCTTCGCCTTGCAAGGCCTTTGGAATATCTGATGTAAGGCAACAGATTAAAGGGTTGTCCCGTGATAGCAAGTGGTGTTAAGCACTTCTGTATGGCCATATTAATGCACTTTGTAATATACATTGTGCATTAAATATTGGCCATACAGAAGTTATACACTTACCCCTCCGGTGCTGGCGTCCCCGTCTCCATTGCGCCGACTAAAGCTGCCTTCTCCCTGGATTAGACGCATTTGCGCTGTTAGACACGCAGCGCAAGCGTGTCTAATCCCGGCAGAAGAAGGCTTCGGTCAGCACCATGGAGACGGGGACCCCAGCACCGGAGGGGTAAGTGTATAACTTCTGTATGGCCAATATTTAATGCACGATGTATATTACAAAGTGCATTAATATGGCCATACAGAAGTGCTTAACACCACTTGCTATCACAGGACAACCCCTTTAAGTTTTTGTAATTTTAGCATTGAATAGAACTTGCATACAGATATAAAAGCATAAAAAACATATGGCAATATATGCATATAGCCTCACAAACCCCCCTAAAAACTTAATATGGAGTTCAAGCACCAGACCTTGCACTCTTCCTCGGTCGCCTCTCCCTTGCGTCAGGGTTTACAGTAAGGCCCTACTCCTAGGAGGGGGGATCCCTAGCTCACCTCAGAAGGAGGCCATGGATTCCCTGGGCTCATTTCCAGGCATCCATACCCTCTATCTGTACAAGTTAACACCCGCAGAGTGTGCCCTTGCTCGAACCTAAGGTCTTCTGCACTATCCCTAGGCAAATGGGAAGTCCACTGACAATCCATCTTGGGAGACCGGGGCAGGCTCAGTACTAGTACATTTCTCCATGTCTTTGGTAACGTACAGTAGTTGGCATTATCGGGACTGGCTCTTCATCTTTTTCAAACAAGGGAAATGTTGGTGTCACATTATCCAGTCCCTTACTCATATTCTTTTTGATCAAAGGGATAATACACGCACAGGAAGTTACATACCCCACCTCTTTCTGCTAAAATCATATCCAGGGCCACTCTATTTTGGAACGCCATGGATGCAGTGGGCCCCAACTGGTCAGCTAACCCCTGCAAAGCATCCCTGGTGTAGTTTACAAACCTCTGCTGATTGTAATAGATAAAATTCATCCAATCTACATTATTATTAACAGTGACAATAGCAAATAAGGACTCAAACCTGCTTTAACCTGATCTCTAGAATTAAATTCATCTGGTACCCCCCTTGGCACTCCTATTGCATCTATGTATACATGTGGATCAAATCTACCACCTGGAACGTCAACTTCTCTCTTAGTACAATGCGGTGTTGTATTCTTACCCTCAGTGTAGGCTTCATATTGCACATTTTATTGTATTAATTTGTTCTGATCCATGAAACAGGGGCTAGTGTACAGTAGTTAAAGGTGTATGTGGCTACTTGTGTGTGTTAGAGGAATTGTACAACAATGTCACTGTGACAGCCACTTCCGCCCAGGTCCCCAACCCTGCCCATAGCATGTAAAGGATATGCAGGATCATGAGTTCTGTGCTCCGGGACCCAGGGCCTTTTTGCAGTGCAAGGTGTGGATCCAAGTGGGCTTTCCTTCGAGCTTGACTGCAGTTGGGGTGGTGAGCAACACCTGGTAGGGACCTTCAAACCGGGTTTCTCTCTCAAACTTTTTTACATAGACCCTGTCACCTGGTTTCAGATTGCTGTCTGTTTCATTCACGGATCCCCCTCCCTGAACGTCTGTGACATAACTGTAAATCCTGGAGCACCAAGGGGTTAATGGGTCATGTGATAATGTGAAGATGCGCTATTTCCTATGTAGACTGCAGTGTAGCTGATAAAAGTATTATTTACAATACTAAGCCGTCTGCACACGAGCGTTCCGGATTCCGCTAGCGGATTTTCACGCGCGTATGGTACCTAAATGTGCTTGCGGATAGGTGCGGATGCGTGAAAAATCACGCGCGGATATACGCGGATGTGTTGCGGAAGAAAACGCGCAGAAAAACCAGCAGCCGCCCCTTATTGTAAACCCAACCCCTAGAGAAGTGCCCATTCCTTGGAAGACAGCTTAAAAACCAACACCCAGACTCCGTTTTGTCCCTCTTGCTTGTGCGAGCACCGTTAAATTATTCTGGCAACATGCTTTCACCTGGTGAGCAGATGTCTTTGTGGGCATGGTTGATCCATGTAACTTTTTTCGGGTGCTTCTCCAGCGTGACTTTATTTCAGTCACTGCAAAAAAATTCACAAGAGGAATTCATTACTACAGATTTTGCGTTCTTACATCCTGCATTGGCAAGAAATACTACCTATCTCCCTCTACACATTGCAGGTGTCTGCTGAACAAGGCTATTAACCCAATAAATGCCGCTTCAGTGGCACCAGTGGAAAATACAACTGTTCCCGCAAAAAACAAACAGGGAGGGCTTAGTAACTTGGGCGCATCCTGGTGGCTGATGCACCCGTCTTCCTACACAAGACGGCCTCAATGCAGGATGGACGTCTTTCCACATAGCTGGAGGAAAGAACACAAGTCCGGCAATGGATCCGGTCATGTGCTCTTTTCTGCCAGCGTTGCGGAGAGTCGCCCGTCCTGCAGTGTGACCGTTTTGGTATCGCTGTATCCGTAAAAGTCTGATCTATCAAAGTAATGTATGATTTACCCTGCACGATGAATGTGGTCAAAAAAATAAAGAATATACGCCTGAAATGCACTTTTCCGGTCACCCTATTTCCGAGAAAAAATGTAATAAAAGGCGATCAAAAAGTCAACTGTATGCGAAAATGGCACCAACAGAAACGTCAGGACATACCGCACAAAATTAGCCCTCACACAACTATGTCGCCAAAGAAATAAAAAAGTTATTGCACGCAGAAAATGGACACAGAAAATAATTTTAAAAAATGAAATATCTTAAAAAAAAAAATACAAGTACTACAGCAAAAAAAATACTATATAAGTTTGGTAACGTAGTAATCGTACTGACCCATAGAATAAAAATATCAGGTCGTGTTTGTTGCACTTTGCGCGCTGCAGAAACAGGACGCACCGAAAGATGGTGGAAAGTCTTTTTTTTTCTCTCCGATTACAATTTTTTAAAGGTTTTTCAGTAAATTATATGGTACAATAAATAGTGCCATTGCAAAATACAACTCGTCCCGCAAAAAAACAAGCCCACATACAGCGACGTCGATGGATAAATAAAGGAACTACGATTTTTTTAGGGAGTAGGGGAAAAAAAAGGAAAAAAGCAAAAAAGCTCCGTCACTAAGGGGTTAAAAGTGGGGATGGAAAAAAGCACAATAAAAACAAAAGTAAAACTGCTCGGCCACTAAGGGGTTAAAATGAAAGAAAAAGGACATTTGACGCAATAGCGAATAATACTCACGCAAGTTCTTCTTTTCCGCTTCTATTGCGTTCGTCCAAGCATCCCCATAAACCTGAGCGGAGAGTTGAAGCCAGGATTTTTCCTTTCGATTCTTGTCTAGGTACTCTGGGGAGTTACTGTCCCATATTCTAGGGAAGTCCTGCATCATTGCGACAAGTTTGCCCATGTCGATCATTATTCGTTACGCCTGGTGGCTGGTGGCTGCAGGCTGGTGGCTGATGACTGGTGGCTGCAGGCTGGTGGCTTGTGGCTGCAGGCTGCTGGCTGCTGGCTGCTGTCTGGTGCATGAGGTGACTGGAAGGGCAGTGCTGCTGCTGAAATTTGCTTGTGAAGCTCTGTGCTGTGTGTTGGGATGCCTCCTACCATGCCTACTTCCTGTAGTCATAGCAACCAGTGACTCCATCCGCAGCTGCACTGCGGATGTACTGCGTGAAAAAACGCACCCATTCACTTGTATTGGAGGCTTCTCGCGCAGAATCTGACCCAAATTAGAACAGGTCGCAGATTTTTTTCAAGCGCGTGAAAAAACGCGATACAAATCCGTCCGTCTGGGGACAACTGCGGATCCTCATAGGCTGCCTGCACACGGGCGGAAATCCCGCCGGGATTTCCGCCACTGAAAGTTTGCATAGGAGTGCATTACAATACGCACTCCTATGCAGACGGCCGCGGTTTGGCCGCACGAAATCTCGCGCGGCAAACAAACCGCGGCATGTCCTATTTTTGTGCGGGGCACGCACTCACCCGGCCGCCGGCTCCGGTCTGCGCATGCGCCGGCTGCGCCGCAGCCGGCACATGAAAGAGCCGGGGCCGCCAGGCGCGGGTGAGTACGCGCTCGTCTCTGCAGGCGCTCGGGTCGGGTCACGCGGCGAGAATTCTCACTGCCGGATCCGACCCGCTCGTCTGCAGGCGGCTATAGGAGTATATTGGCTGCGGTCTGGGGCAGATAATGTGCCTAAAATAACGCGCTAGAAATTCCGTTCGTGTGCAGGCACCCTTACTTGTGTCTTTTTCCCGCAATCTCTCTGCATACATACCCCGACGCTCCAGGACGTAAATGGACGTCCTGGAGCGGGAAGGGGTTAATGACACTCACATACAGAAATCTGATATCAATGGAAACAAAAAATCAAAAAGTTTCATTGCAAAAGATGTATATTAAGGTGACCAGACATCCTGATTTAACCCGGACAGTCCCGCTTTGGAACCCTGTGTCCTGATATCCCCAAAGTCCCAAGCAGGACAGCCATTTGTCCTGCATTTGTCCCATGAAGGTGATTACCAGCCGTGGTGTTGACGGTAGTGTGTGCATCTAGGCTCTTCCTTCCCCCTTCCCCCTGCCCGTGTACTGGAGTCCTAAGGAGCTACAAAATTGTTGAAATTTAAATATACAACAATGGCCAACCTTAGCTACATGTGACACAGGCAGTCGCACAGGGTAGTAGCCACCAGCTTGTAGGGTGAGGGGGAAACCAGGTGGCTGTAGGCTGGAGGTAATCTCCCCCCTTAGGACCATCTGGCCAGATGATGTTTTACATTTATGTGACAATATCTTGTGGAGTTACATGAATCATCCTCCTCATAGCTCTGTCTCCACCTCTCTAATGTTCTGGGGCACCACTGTCAGCCCACAGGCGCTCCCACAACACAATCACTTAGTTTTGCTATTGTATTTATGTTAGGAGCTTGGTTCAGGTGCTGTATTCATGCACTGGCCTTGGTTCTTGGGCTGTATTTGTTATAAGCTTGGTTCTGATTAGGGATGAGCGAGTATACTCGCTAAGGCACTACTCGCTCGAGTAATGTGCCTTAGCCGAGTATCTCCCTGCTCGTCCCCAAAGACTCGGGGGCCACGGCAGCTGACAAGTGAGTTGCGGCGGGGAGCAGGGGAGAGCGGGTGGGAGAGAGGGAGAGATAGATCTCCCCTCCGTTCCTCCCTGCTCTCCCCCGCAGCTCCCCGCGGCGGCACCCAAATCTTTCGGGACGAGCGGGGAGATACTCGGCTGAGGCACATTACTCGAGCGAGTAGTACCTTAGCGAGTATACTCGCTCATCCCTAGTTCTGATACATATCTTTTTTTCTTTATGCTGGGGAGGGGGTAGGGTGAAAAAAAATTCTTCCTCTTTCTTGTTGGCATCACCACATGACCACGGACTGCTACCAAAGAGGCCTCGCATGCTAACCTCAACTGTTTTTATTGCCCAATCCTCCAGCAATGCCCCCTTTACTGTAAACGACTGAATAAAATTTAAAGTGACAGTAACCTATCAGTAATACCTTTCTACATCCCTCCCTTCTTTAAGGGTTGCAGATCCTGTAACCAACAATACATCAAACAATGAAACAACTATAGTAGCGGTGACATCCTTTTAAGTTATGAATTATCACATTTGAAAACCTCTTCTTATGACAACGAAGGGGTTAATTTGTACGGACACCCTCGTATTTGGCGTCAGTGGCCTCTCCAGACTTCCATGTTTGCCTCTCTGGTCCCCTGAAATGAGTCAAAGAGACCTAACACAGCCAGGTGTCTCAGAGCTTGACCTCTCTTGGCCACCACTAGAATCCCACAACTGTTCCCAATCAAGGATAAGTTTGATTCCCAGCTGTACTGGGTCATAATGGGCTCTCCTCTCTGTCCTTGCCTTCTACCAAGGGGTATTTCCACCTGGTTTGTCACACTGGTATATTGCTGTGGCCCAGTGGCTTCATAGGCTCTGCATTTGGCTATAGCACACCACCTCACTCTCAACCAGATCATGGTTCTTAAAACTTAAGTCCTCCAGCATGACTGATAACAGTGGGCAAAGAAGTTATTGTCCAGCTCTGCTCCTTCATGAACCCCAAAACCTCTATGGGCTCGAACTACATGGCAGTCCACACTTTTCAGAAATTCCATCATTCGCTCAGATTATGGACCTCTTTCAGTTGGGCAATTCTGGTGTTTCCCACCTAGGTTCACTGTCCATTAACCTCCTGTACCACCTGCCACTGCAACCCAGCCCTGGGCATGTACCTGTACCCATGTTGGCAACCTTGGGCCTCAGCTCATTTTTTGCCACTGACTGACGAAGGTCATTTTTGACTGTGGCAACATCTCCTGTTCTCTCGCTGGAGGGTCTCATATAGGCCTCAGGACTCTCTCGGTTCGGCTCACTGCAGGTTCAGTCACAGTTGGGAAGTTCATTACTTGGGAACTGTTCAGATGTTCTTGGGTCGGTATTTTTTGCTGGTCAGTTCATACTGTTCCAGTATCGGTACTGGTGCAATATGTCTCCACCGGAACTAGGGCTGGAGACATAGGTTGGACAGCCAGAGTGACAGGCAGCACCCAAGTAACACCCTCGTAGCACCTTACATGTGATGAGCAGCCCTTCCTGTGCTGTGGTGGCTGGTTCTGGGGAGGACTGACAGCTGCTGTTTGGCCGGAGCACCATTAACAATGTTGAGGCCAACTATCAAAAGCGGGCGCAGGATGAGTGGCGGAGGCGCTCCTAGGAGCTTTCAGCCTACAAACACCAACACTGGCAGAGAGATCCGATTTCAGGAGTTTCTCGGTCTTGGTGGCGTTGGCACGGTTAAGCAGCAGTAGCCAGCCAGCGAGCAGCCCGTGGGCAACAACCTGCTGCTTCCATACACCTGGTCCTGAAAGTGTCACCCAGCCAATCACAAGCTGTGGGTGTGCACTTACAAGTTGTGAGCGTGCGCTTTAACTAAGGCCGCACAATCCAGGTTTTCACCCATTCAGCTGGTGGAGACATAATGCACCAGCACCTCCGGTATCATGGGTTGGTTTATTCTGCCATCTATACAATCTGGTGTTTCCTACCTAGGTTCACTGTCCATTAACCTTTTGTACCACCTTCCACTGCAACACAGCCCTGGGCATGTACCTGTACCCATGTTGGCAACCTTGGGCCTCAGCTCATTTTTTGCCACTGACTGACGAAGGTCATTTTTGACTGTGGCAACATCTCCTGTTCTCTCGCTGGAGGGTCTCATATAGGCCTCAGGACTCTCTCAGTTCAGCTCACTGCAGGTTCAGTCACAGTTGGGAAGTTCATCACTTGAAAACTGTTCAGTTGTTCTTGGGTCGGTATCTTGGCTGGTCAGTTCATACTGTTCCAGTATCATGGGTTAGTTTATCTTGCCAACTATACCATGTAAAACAGGTGCAAGCCAGGCAAAGCCAAACACCAGGTCAGGATCTTTCAATAAACTGGACGGCACCTTGGCTATCAGTAACCACTTCTTGGTGAAGCAGAACGGACTCCACTGTTCAGAAGGTGGTCTTTATTCACTTTTGCCAATGCTTGGCGGTGCTCTGAGTCATTGCATAACACATCATGTGATTGTTTTCAGTAAGAGAAACCAAGTAATCTTGTAGATATGATACCCTTTAATGGCTCACAAAATACATGATGATATAGCAAGCTTTCAAACCTACTCAGGGTTCTTCCTCAGGCTTATGGCTCTACTGGCTAGCACGGTACCAATGTTTTTCCATAATAATGCATCAGTAACACCTTTCTACATCCTAATGTGTCAACTATGTGACTCCCCTGCATGAGTTTTACTGTATTCTATATGGTGGTCGGTCCTCCTGGTTCTTACATGTATTTTCAAGCTGTTTGACCGGTAGGGCATTGAAAAACGCATTGAGCACTTGTGGTTTTGAGTGCAGCCCAGTAGCATAGTGTAAGGACAGCAGGTGGCAGTGTTTTCCTTGCTGCATACAAAGCAGTTGCACATGCGTCCATGCAGACATGTATGTATAGATGCGCAGACACATACAAGAAGAAGAGTGCTAATGCAGCGTCTGAGGAGCATGCCCTCAGCCAAGGAGACAGCGGGGCAAATTAAGTAGCAACCTTGTCACAGGGGTCTACTGTCTCCTCTAAATGGCTGGCTTAACACCCAACCTCGTTACTAACCGGGGGAGGTCACATTTAGTAACCTGGGTTACCTTAAGTTCCTGTTTTGTCACAGTGACACCAACGTTCCTTGATCAGCGGTGGATTACCCAACTTGAATAAAGAGTAGTCCACACACACAAAGTATTTTTCCAACAAAAACCAGGAACATTCGGTCTTCTTCTTTCACTTCATTGTATTTTTCAATCAACAGAAGAATAACTTGTACAGTATTAGATTAGTATAAGTGGTAGGCTTACATTTCTCGCCTGTTTTCCTTTCACTCATACAGTTCCGGTTTTCCAAGGTATATACATCCACAGTCTCAGTTATCTGTTGGATCTCACTCTCTTGGACGAAACTCTCTCAACTGTACGGATTCTAGACCTCTTTCACACTTGTGGTTACATCAGGCGGTCACTCACTGTTCTTGTATGACTTGCGGTTTCTGAATGTGAACATGTGGTTCTTGCGCTTTCACACCCACGCGTTCTCAGCATGTCATGGGTTCCAAAACCCCGAAAGAGCAAACTTCTATAGGGAGGGACTCCGCCATGGCTGAGCTTTGGCAGCAGCAGCAACCCATCTCTCCTTCATCTCCATTGCTTGACTGACAATCACTCACTCAACACAACCTTCCTCCTGGACACCTCACTCCACACTCATCACGTGCACACCGACCAATACCTGACCGGACAAATTGATACATTCTCCAGACATTACCAGACATTAACCCTTTCATGCCTGGAAGTACTAATACACATATTACTGACTCATACCACATTAACATAAGACATACATAGAACATGCATTCTACTGTGCTGGAGGGGCCCCAAACTCTGGGCCACTACACTAACAGCCCAGCGTAAGTGTTGGGGTTGCACTCTTAAGGTGGGCTTGTGGTTGGACCTTTTCAATAGCTGGCATTGTGACTGGAGACATAGTCAACATTGTTGAGGAGGAATGTGGGCAACATTGTTCTGGGGATATTGTTGAGCGGCATTTCGGCAACATTGCTCAGGGATATTGTTGGGGGACATGTGAGCGACATTGCTGTAGGGGTATGTGAGTGACATTTGTCACCAGTATGGGGCCCGTGTATAAAATCAGATGTTCTATAGGTTTTCCTCTAAGAGCTGTACACAGTCCTTCCTCACAGGACCGGATGCTAGAAGTGCTTTATGACTGTCCTGTTATTTCAGATGCCGACTGATATTCCAACGCCGCAAGACCATTTTATTTTGCTCCATAATAGTAAATAAGAATAAATACCCCCGCGCTCCGGAACCAGGACAATAATCTATATTAATATTCCACTTTATTGATGCGACTCGTTTCGACGGAACATAGCCGTCTTTTTCAAGCATTACATGAGCATACAAACATACATCTTTATAAATACAAATAAATTAGTCTTTACTCACAACACACGATCACGGAGGACGCCGCGTCTCGGCGCCATCTTGGAATCACGCGGTAATCATGTGGCATGACACGTCATACCTATCACGTGATGATGGTTACGTCACCAATTTCATTCATAAAAAAGATCCTATACTACGATCCCTTATCCGAACACTATCACATGATCGGATCAATCTGTCTCACAAATATATTAACCCTTAATAATTATAATAATTTATTATGCAATTTTATATGATCAATTTATATATGGTTTATATATCTACACTAATAGAGGGACTATGTAATGAGTTAATAATCCATTTTCCCTTATGGGAATAATTTTACTACGGGATATACTTACAATTTAAGTTTATATGTTTTTTATGCAATGGTCATCTAATAATAATATGAATACGGTTTAGAACTGAGAATAGGATAGATAGTTTATAATCTTGAAAGCCTATGGGAGAATATATGTTTTAGTATTTGTGAGACAGATTGATCCGATCATGTGATAGTGTTCGGATAAGGGATCGTAGTATAGGATCTTTTTTATGAATGAAATTGGTGACGTAACCATCATCACGTGATAGGTATGACGTGTCATGCCACATGATTACCGCGTGATTCCAAGATGGCGCCGAGACGCGGCGTCCTCCGTGATCGTGTGTTGTGAGTAAAGACTAATTTATTTGTATTTATAAAGATGTATGTTTGTATGCTCATGTAATGCTTGAAAAAGACGGCTATGTTCCGTCGAAACGAGTCGCATCAATAAAGTGGAATATTAATATAGATTATTGTCCTGGTTCCGGAGCGCGGGGGTATTTATTCTTATTTACTATTTTGGATGTCTGAAGCCCATGTGAGGGCTTTCTACCCCGGGACGTCTCTCCTAGGATTTAGGATCGTGGACCAGGTTTCTTTCTGAGAGTGATCGTGGACTTCAGGTGCCAGTGGCTCCTTTATACAGAGGGGTCCACTGTGCACCAGGTGAGTGGACACTCACCATTTAGTATACTTATTTATTTTTCTAATTGATATGTGAGACGCTGAGATTTTGTTCTTATTTTGCTCCATGTTAACCAGCTGAGTCTGTCCGTCTGGAACTTCTCCAGGCTCATTTATGAGGGGGGAGGGGTGGGGGGGGGGGGGGGGCAACAAAACCTTTAAAGGTAAGAGCATTCACAATGCTTGAAAAATACTAACACAACGATGTAACAGAGCTGAGTTTTCAAAAAAACTGAAAGGTTTCTGTTTGCTTCCATCCCATCGGGTTTCCGTTTTAGTTTTTTTTTTTTTGGTGGAAAAATAATGCTTCAGACTTCGCTATTTTCCCGTTCAAAAAAATTGATCATTTTCAGATTCTCTCCTCCAAAAACAGAGCAAAGATGGAAACCCTGAACTGACCCTAAAGCCTGGTTTAGACACAACGACTATCGCTCTAAAAATCTTTAACGACCTTTCCTTTCCTTGACCTGCCGATCAACTGTTTGTTGGGCTGGGTGTACCCATGCAGAAAGCAGACAGCTCTATGTCCACTGCAATGGTCAGGCTTGTAATTACCTTCATTCAGTTTAATATAAACTTTGCCTGTAATATCAAGCCTGGCCACTGCAGTGGGAACGGAGCTGTGTGCTTCCTCAAGAAATCGGCTTAGTGCAAACAAGTAATTGGTTGGCAGATACCTACACTAGTTGGCCCAGAAGGCATTTTCTGTTATGGAAAGAGCAGCTCTGGAGCACAAACTGCTGCTTTACGGCTCAGTCAGATGGGCGTTTTTTGCTGCGCATGTTTTTTGTGATTCGCATCTATATATAAGAAATGCTTTTCAATAGGAGCGGTCACATGTCCAATTTTTACATGCACATTAATTCCCACCTACAAAAGACAGAACATATGGGTGTCAATAGACGCGGTCACGCGATTTTTTTCATGCGTGAATAAACGCATGTAATAAACACCCGTCTGACTGAGCCCTTAACAGGTGAAATTACGTGCAGATGAAAATAGGAGATATTCCTGGGCCGATGTATGGAGCAATGTCACATTTATTGGATGTTAGTATGGGTTTATGATTTCCATCTGTTTATATCTCATGAGCTACATGACATTTGCTAAGAAAAGTCCAGCATTTTTGACAACTGTAGGCTGAGTGTTGTTGCGGTTCTACGGACCAATCATGAGTGTGGAATACTATTTACCGTCTTATATCATTAAATGTAATCGCCACGTGTCGTTATTTATGCAGGATTTTCTTTGACTGGTTTTTATTTTTCATGCCGAGGATGTGATCTTCAACATTTTTCACTAGGGGGTTGTGCGGATCTTACAGGGAAACCAAAAGTCGTACAATTCTACGTTTTGATTGGACACTAAAACATTGATAATAAGGCCCCATTAGGGCCCCATCGGAAGTGACAATTCAAAATTGAATGCAGTGGGAAGTAAATCTGATCCCATAGAGGTTTAATGATTTCACATGACCACCAGATATGTAGCAGTGATCCAACTTGTCCATAGCATCTCCAACACAAACCAGAAGTACCAGGAAACATTTCAGACAAGCGGTAGATGCCACCAGGGGCGTAACTATAGAGGGTGCAGGAGATGCGGTTGCACCCGGGCCCAGGAGCCTTAGGGGGCCCATAAGGCCTCTCTTCTCCATATAGGGAGCCCAGTACTATGAATAAAGATTTATAGTTGGGGGCCCAATTACAGGTTTTGCATTGGGGCCGAGAAGCTTTAAGTTATGTCTCTGTGCAGCATGGTTTAGGTATGGGTACGGGTACAGATACAGATAGAGGGGGGGGGGGCCCAGCTCACGTTTTGCATCAGGGCCCCTGAGCCTTTAGTTACGCCCCTGGATGCCACCTATATAAACGTCTTCTTAATGATTAGCACAACAGGAGGTCTTAGCACTCAACTAATATACAACAATCCATTGGTCCTCAATTAAAGGTCTCCTGAAATTCTTTTTCCCAGTTCTTTCTGAAACGAGGGAAGGGGGGTTGGAATTAAAGGACAGTACTGTGTAGGTTCCGCTTATACCTTTAGGCTCCTTTCACCTAGCAAGTGTGGTCCAGGTCCTCCCGCTGCTCTCTAGAGCTCTGTTGGGCATTCTGCTGTCCTCGTTTGCCCACAAAAGACCACTTCCTGGTTGGTTGGTGCCTGAGTAAAAAATGCATCACATAGCACACAGACATGCATCTGGGAACTGTCAGAACCCCTCGGGTAGTGGATATTGCATGTCTAACTCTCGCCTGTGATATAGACCAAAATAGAACATGCTGCATTAATTCCCACCTACAAAAGACAGAATGTATGGGTGTCAATGGACGCGGTCACGCAATTTTTGTCACGCGCGAATAAACGCATGTAATAAACACCCGTCTGACTGAGCCCTTAACAGGTGAAATTACGTGCAGATGAAAATAAGAGATATTCCTGGGCCGATGTATGGAGCAATGTCACATTTATTGGATGTTAGTATGGGTTTATGATTTCTATCTGTTTATATCTCATCAGCTGGATGACATTTGTAAGGAACAGTCCAGCATTTTTGACAACTGTAGGCTGAGTGTTGTTGCGGTTCTACGAACCATTCATGAGTGTGGAATATTATTTACCGTTTTATATCATTAAATGTAATCGCCACGTGTCGTTATTTATGCAGGATTTTCTTTGACTGGTTTTTATCTTTCATGCTGAGGATGTGGTCTCCACCATTTTTCACTAAGGGGTTGTGCAGATCTTACAGGGAAACCAAAAGTTTCTAAAAAACAATTCTACATCTTGATTGGACACTAAAACATTGGGCCCCATTAGGGCCCCATTGGAAGTCACAATTCAAAATTGAATGCAGTGGGAAGTAAATCTGATCCCATAGAGGTTTAAGGATTTCACATGACCACCAGATATGTAACAGTGATCCAACTTGTCCATAACATCTCCAACACAAACCAGAAGTACCAGGAAACATTTCAGACAAGCGGTAGATGCCACCTATATAAACGTCTTCTTAATGATTAGCACAACGAGAGGTCTTAGCACTCAACTAATATGCAACAATCCATTGGTTCTCATTAGAGGTCTCCTGAAATTCTTTTTCCCAGTTCTTTCTGAAAAGAGGGAAGGGGAGTTGGAAATAAAGGACAGTGCTGTGAAGGCTCCGGTTATACCTTTAGGCTTCTTTCACCTAGCAGGTGTGGTCCAGGTCCTCCCGCTGCTCTCTAGAGCTCTGTTGGGCATTCTGCTGTCCTCGTTTGCCCACAGAAAATTACTTCCTGGTTGGTTGGTGCCTGAGTACAAAATACATCAGACAGCACACAGACACGCATCTGGGAACTGTCAGAACCCCTCGGGTAGTGGATATTGCATGTCTAACTCTGGCCTGTGATATAGACCAAAATAGAACATGCTGCAATGTTTTCACATGTGCCTGTGAAATTATTGAATTATATTGCATGCAGTAGTGTTATGTGCATAATATTTGTGCAGTGTGCATGACAAGATGTACAAGTGCAAAAGACACGCATTGTAGTGAAATTTGACTAACGTGGTCTCATATATTGAGCATGCAGCTTTATCATAATTAACCTTTGTAATGTTTTACTAAGAGAGAAGTATAACACATGGCGTAGACTTTTAATTGTTAACCTTGTGGGGGTTGCCACACTATATAACCTCTCGCATTGGAACAATGAAACAGAAGAGCTTGGAAACATCACTTAAGTATGTCTCATTGTTTTCTTCTCGGATGCATTGAATAATAATTAGGCATACCTGATTGATAAGCCTGCAATACCCTTCTAGTATCGCCTAAGTTAAGTAATTACACTAACAGACCATCAGTCCTTGTGAAAAAATGTTTGCGTTTATAGCCAAATTGGCTATAATGGGTCTGTGTGATGCCCGTTTAATGCACAAACAGCAGCCAGATGGTAAATGCTCCCGTGTGAATGGGCCCTTATAATGCTAAACCAAGAAGAGTGCCCTTCTTCCTTCCCCCTACTTCCTTTCTTTCATTGAGGTGCGGGGCTCACCTCTTGGTACAAATAAGCACTATAAAGGAATAATATTAAAACACATCCACAACAGAATTTTGATTTAAATATATATCTTTAATTTAGGATGTTAGATTATAAATTAAAAATATAAAAAACTAAGAAGATAGATAAAAAACATTTAAACCTAATAAAAATATGCAAAAAACAATATAAAAATTAATATAAATCTATATTTATATTAATAAAAGAAATATAAAACTATATACAAATCTAAAAATTAATAAAAAACAACATTAACACTTTGCAATCCAATTTTGGATTCAGGGTTTTCCTCGGGGGCTTTCTCTTTCTGTCATTATACAATGGTGCCATCTGCTGGCTAGAGCCAGTACCGCAGTATGGGACATGGTGGAGAGGCCCCCAACAGTAAAGCAGCCAGTAATATACAATAAGAATACCCTGCCGAACGTCTTCCGACATCAGAGCTGTATAGGCTTCAATCAGAATGTCTTTAGACGTCAGACAGTGGATTGGAAAGGGTTAAAAAATAATAAATTGGTTGGTTGCAGACGGTGGTATTCAGTATTCCTAGCAGCCAGTAGTATTTATTGTTGGTTGGTGGCAGCAGGTGGTATCAGGTGTTCTTGACAGCAGATGGTATCTACTGTTGGTTGCAATCCTGTGAGCTTAATATCCTCAAGTTGCCACAAAATGGTGGAGGATGCGGGCAAGGAAAATGGTGTAGGACCCTGCTGAGGTGTCCTGAGCGTCTGGAAGTCCAGTGGTGAGTGGAAAAGTGTTGATTTCCACTGATGCAAGTGATATATTGCAGTAAAGAGCCAGTGTGGCTGAAGATGGAATGCTGCATGTGATAAAGTCTGTTGATGGAGTTGCACAGATTTAAAGGACTAGTAAGCCCAAAATTGGCTGGATGTGAGTTACTGTGGTGCAACAACCCCAAAGCTCAATATATATATAATCACTGTGATGGGTCGGCCATTGTTATACTGTCTAGCATTAGAAGCCATGATCTCATGTGTTTCAAATCAGACATCGCCTGTTATTAGAAAGCCGGTCAGCTCATGTGGATGTTCACACTAGGAGAGTTTTCTGTTTTGTAATGTGACTATATACCTCAATATATCTGTCTCACAAATATATTAACCCTTAATAATTATAATAATTTATTATGCAATTTTATATGATCAATTTATATATGGTTTATATATCTACACTAATAGAGGGACTATGTAATGAGTTAATAATCCATTTTCCCTTATGGGAATAATTTTACTACGGGATATACTTACAATTTAAGTTTATATGTTTTTTATGCAATGGTCATCTAATAATAATATGAATACGGTTTAGAACTGAGAATAGGATAGATAGTTTATAATCTTGAAAGCCTATGGGAGAATATATGTTTTAGTATTTGTGAGACAGATTGATTCGATCATGTGATAGTGTTCGGATAAGGGATCGTAGTATAGGATCTTTTTTATGAATGAAATTGGTGACGTAACCATCATCACGTGATAGGTATGACGTGTCATGCCACATGATTACCGCGTGATTCCAAGATGGCGCCGAGACGCGGCGTCCTCCGTGATCGTGTGTTGTGAGTAAAGACTAATTTATTTGTATTTATAAAGATGTATGTTTGTATGCTCATGTAATGCTTGAAAAAGACGGCTATGTTCCGTCGAAACGAGTCGCATCAATAAAGTAGAATATTAATATAGATTATTGTCCTGGTTCCGGAGCGCGGGGGTATTTATTCTTATTTACTATTTTGGATGTCTGAAGCCCATGTGAGGGCTTTCTACCCCGGGACGTCTCTCCTAGGATTTAGGATCGTGGACCAGGTTTCTTTCTGAGAGTGATCGTGGACTTCAGGTGCCAGTGGCTCCTTTATACAGAGGGGTCCACTGTGCACCAGGTGAGTGGACACTCACCATTTAGTATACTTATTTATTTTTCTAATTGATATGTGAGACGCTGAGATTTTGTTCTTATTTTGCTCCATGTTAACCAGCTGAGTCTGTCCGTCTGGAACTTCTCCAGGCTCATTTATGAGGGGGGGGGGGGCGGGGGGGGGCAACAAAACCTTTAAAGGTAAGAGCATTCACAATGCTTGAAAAATACTAACACAACGATGTAACAGAGCTGAGTTTTCAAAAAAACTGAAAGGTTTCTGTTTGCTTCCATCCCATCGGGTTTCCGTTTTAGTTTTTTTTTTTTTGGTGGAAAAATAATGCTTCAGACTTCGCTATTTTCCCGTTCAAAAAAATTGATCATTTTCAGATTCTCTCCTCCAAAAACAGAGCAAAGATGGAAACCCTGAACTGACCCTAAAGCCTGGTTTAGACACAACGACTATCGCTCAAAAAATCTTTAACGACCTTTCCTTTCCTTGACCTGCCGATCAACTGTTTGTTGGGCTGGGTGTACCCATGCAGAAAGCAGACAGCTCTATGTCCACTGCAATGGTCAGGCTTGTAATTACCTTCATTCAGTTTAATATAAACTTTGCCTGTAATATCAAGCCTGGCCACTGCAGTGGGAACGGAGCTGTGTGCTTCCTCAAGAAATCGGCTTAGTGCAAACAAGTAATTGGTTGGCAGATACCTACACTAGTTGGCCCAGAAGGCATTTTCTGTTATGGAAAGAGCAGCTCTGGAGCACAAACTGCTGCTTTACGGCTCAGTCAGATGGGCGTTTTTTGCTGCGCATGTTTTTTGTTATTCGCATCTATATATAAGAAATGCTTTTCAATAGGAGCGGTCACATGTCCAATTTTTACATGCACATTAATTCCCACCTACAAAAGACAGAACATATGGGTGTCAATAGACGCGGTCACGCGATTTTTTTCATGCGTGAATAAACGCATGTAATAAACACCCGTCTGACTGAGCCCTTAACAGGTGAAATTACGTGCAGATGAAAATAGGAGATATTCCTGGGCCGATGTATGGAGCAATGTCACATTTATTGGATGTTAGTATGGGTTTATGATTTCCATCTGTTTATATCTCATGAGCTACATGACATTTGCTAAGAAAAGTCCAGCATTTTTGACAACTGTAGGCTGAGTGTTGTTGCGGTTCTACGGACCAATCATGAGTGTGGAATACTATTTACCGTCTTATATCATTAAATGTAATCGCCACGTGTCGTTATTTATGCAGGATTTTCTTTGACTGGTTTTTATTTTTCATGCCGAGGATGTGATCTTCAACATTTTTCACTAGGGGGTTGTGCGGATCTTACAGGGAAACCAAAAGTCGTACAATTCTACGTTTTGATTGGACACTAAAACATTGATAATAAGGCCCCATTAGGGCCCCATCGGAAGTGACAATTCAAAATTGAATGCAGTGGGAAGTAAATCTGATCCCATAGAGGTTTAATGATTTCACATGACCACCAGATATGTAGCAGTGATCCAACTTGTCCATAGCATCTCCAACACAAACCAGAAGTACCAGGAAACATTTCAGACAAGCGGTAGATGCCACCAGGGGCGTAACTATAGAGGGTGCAGGAGATGCGGTTGCACCCGGGCCCAGGAGCCTTAGGGGGCCCATAAGGCCTCTCTTCTCCATATAGGGAGCCCAGTACTATGAATAAAGATTTATAGTTGGGGGCCCAATTACAGGTTTTGCATTGGGGCCGAGAAGCTTTAAGTTATGTCTCTGTGCAGCATGGTTTAGGTATGGGTACGGGTACAGATACAGATAGAGGGGGGGGGGCCCAGCTCACGTTTTGCATCAGGGCCCCTGAGCCTTTAGTTACGCCCCTGGATGCCACCTATATAAACGTCTTCTTAATGATTAGCACAACAGGAGGTCTTAGCACTCAACTAATATACAACAATCCATTGGTCCTCAATTAAAGGTCTCCTGAAATTCTTTTTCCCAGTTCTTTCTGAAACGAGGGAAGGGGGGTTGGAATTAAAGGACAGTACTGTGTAGGTTCCGCTTATACCTTTAGGCTCCTTTCACCTAGCAAGTGTGGTCCAGGTCCTCCCGCTGCTCTCTAGAGCTCTGTTGGGCATTCTGCTGTCCTCGTTTGCCCACAGAAGACCACTTCCTGGTTGGTTGGTGCCTGAGTAAAAAATGCATCACATAGCACACAGACACGCATCTGGGAACTGTCAGAACCCCTCGGGTAGTGGATATTGCATGTCTAACTCTGGCCTGTGATATAGACCAAAATAGAACATGCTGCATTAATTCCCACCTACAAAAGACAGAATGTATGGGTGTCAATAGACGCGGTCACGCAATTTTTGTCACGCGCGAATAAACGCATGTAATAAACACCCGTCTGACTGAGCCCTTAACAGGTGAAATTACGTGCAGATGAAAATAAGAGATATTCCTGGGCCGATGTATGGAGCAATGTTACATTTATTGGATGTTAGTATGGGTTTATGATTTCTATCTGTTTATATCTCATCAGCTGGATGACATTTGTAAGGAACAGTCCAGCATTTTTGACAACTGTAGGCTGAGTGTTGTTGCGGTTCTACGAACCATTCATGAGTGTGGAATATTATTTACCGTTTTATATCATTAAATGTAATCGCCACGTGTCGTTATTTATGCAGGATTTTCTTTGACTGGTTTTTATCTTTCATGCTGAGGATGTGGTCTCCACCATTTTTCACTAAGGGGTTGTGCAGATCTTACAGGGAAACCAAAAGTTTCTAAAAAACAATTCTACATCTTGATTGGACACTAAAACATTGGGCCCCATTAGGGCCCCATTGGAAGTCACAATTCAAAATTGAATGCAGTGGGAAGTAAATCTGATCCCATAGAGGTTTAAGGATTTCACATGACCACCAGATATGTAACAGTGATCCAACTTGTCCATAACATCTCCAACACAAACCAGAAGTACCAGGAAACATTTCAGACAAGCGGTAGATGCCACCTATATAAACGTCTTCTTAATGACTAGCACAACGAGAGGTCTTAGCACTCAACTAATATGCAACAATCCATTGGTTCTCATTAGAGGTCTCCTGAAATTCTTTTTCCCAGTTCTTTCTGAAAAGAGGGAAGGGGAGTTGGAAATAAAGGACAGTGCTGTGAAGGCTCCGGTTATACCTTTAGGCTTCTTTCACCTAGCAGGTGTGGTCCAGGTCCTCCCGCTGCTCTCTAGAGCTCTGTTGGGCATTCTGCTGTCCTCGTTTGCCCACAGAAAATTACTTCCTGGTTGGTTGGTGCCTGAGTACAAAATACATCAGACAGCACACAGACACGCATCTGGGAACTGTCAGAACCCCTCGGGTAGTGGATATTGCATGTCTAACTCTGGCCTGTGATATAGACCAAAATAGAACATGCTGCAATGTTTTCACATGTGCCTGTGAAATTATTGAATTATATTGCATGCAGTAGTGTTATGTGCATAATATTTGTGCAGTGTGCATGACAAGATGTACAAGTGCAAAAGACACGCATTGTAGTGAAATTTGACTAACGTGGTCTCATATATTGAGCATGCAGCTTTATCATAATTAACCTTTGTAATGTTTTACTAAGAGAGAAGTATAACACATGGCGTAGACTTTTAATTGTTAACCTTGTGGGGGTTGCCACACTATATAACCTCTCGCATTGGAACAATGAAACAGAAGAGCTTGGAAACATCACTTAAGTATGTCTCATTGTTTTCTTCTCGGATGCATTGAATAATAATTAGGCATACCTGATTGATAAGCCTGCAATACCCTTCTAGTATCGCCTAAGTTAAGTAATTACACTAACAGACCATCAGTCCTTGTGAAAAAATGTTTGCGTTTATAGCCAAATTGGCTATAATGGGTCTGTGTGATGCCCGTTTAATGCACAAACAGCAGCCAGATGGTAAATGCTCCCGTGTGAATGGGCCCTTATAATGCTAAACCAAGAAGAGTGCCCTTCTTCCTTCCCCCTACTTCCTTTCTTTCATTGAGGTGCGGGGCTCACCTCTTGGTACAAATAAGCACTATAAAGGAATAATATTAAAACACATCCACAACAGAATTTTGATTTAAATATATATCTTTAATTTAGGATGTTAGATTATAAATTAAAAATATAAAAAACTAAGAAGATAGATAAAAAAAATTTAAACCTAATAAAAATATGCAAAAAACAATATAAAAATTAATATAAATCTATATTTATATTAATAAAAGAAATATAAAACTATATACAAATCTAAAAATTAATAAAAAACAACATTAACACTTTGCAATCCAATTTTGGATTCAGGGTTTTCCTCGGGGGCTTTCTCTTTCTGTCATTATACAATGGTGCCATCTGCTGGCTAGAGCCAGTACCGCAGTATGGGACATGGTGGAGAGGCCCCCAACAGTAAAGCAGCCAGTAATATACAATAAGAATACCCTGCCGAACGTCTTCCGACATCAGAGCTGTATAGGCTTCAATCAGAATGTCTTTAGACGTCAGACAGTGGATTGGAAAGGGTTAAAAAATAATAAATTGGTTGGTTGCAGACGGTGGTATTCAGTATTCCTAGCAGCCAGTAGTATTTATTGTTGGTTGGTGGCAGCAGGTGGTATCAGGTGTTCTTGACAGCAGATGGTATCTACTGTTGGTTGGTAGCTGCAGGTGGTATTAGGTGTTTTTGGCAGCAGGTGGTATCTATTGTTGGTTGTTGCCTGCAAGTGGTATTAGGTGTTCTTGGCAGCAGGTGGTATCTATTGTTGGTTGGCTGCCGGTGGTATTAGGTGTTCTTGGCAGCAGTTAGTATTTATTGTTGGTTGGTGGCTGCAGATGGTATTAGGTGTTCTTGGCAGCAGATGGTATCTATTGTTGGTTGGTGGCTGCAGCTGGTATTAGGTGTTCTTGGCAGCAGATAGTATCTATTGTTGGTTGGTGGCTGCAGATGGTATTAGGTGTTCTTAGCAGCAGGTGGTATTATTGGTTGGTGGCTGCAGCTGGTATTAGGTGTTCTTGGCAGCAGTTGGTATTTATTGTTGGTTGGTGACTGCAGCTGGTATTAGGTGTTTTTGGCAGCAGGTGGTATCTGTTGTTGGTTGGTGGCTGCAGGTGGTATTAGCTGTTCTTGGCAGCAGGTGGTTTTTGATGTTGGTTGATGGCAACAGATGGTATTTGCTGCTGTTTGACATGTCCCCTGATGTTATGGGGAATGTCACTTCCTGCAGAAAGAAAACATAAGGACAATTTAGTTAAACCTTCTTTGAAGGTATAGGCAGTGTGGTAGCACAGATGGCCTACAGAGGGCAGTAGAGCAGTCATTCTGCTAGTAAATTACAAAAAACCCTGTGCGACTATGACAGGGAGAAAATAAAACCTCAAGCCCTGCTACACTCAGTGTCCTCGGGAGATGGCCCTGTGTGGTCCATGAGAGACTGTAGCTCTGAGGAGCATGGTGGCTGGTAGCCAGGATCTTGACAGGGGTTATCGGCCCCTAGGATGACATCCTGCTTGGGTAACAATTATGATGGACATTTTCTCTGTGTTTAAGGCACTAAGCCAATTATTTTGAGAGGGCAAAAGCAATATTTTATTTAGTAGCCAGACAATCTGGGATGTGTTGATATTTACGTGTTTTGTGATGTATTATAACAGATTATATTCCTTTTGCCTTCTGTTATGTTACCATAATAAACATGGATTTATGGACGTTTACCAAGCATCTGGCCTAGACGTAGCTTACTGATGTGTGACCACCCAACTTGGTGGAGGAAAGATTGCAATCCTGTGAGCTTAATATCCTCAAGTTGCCACAAAATGGTGGAGGATGCGGGCAAGGAAAATGGTGTAGGACCCTGCTGAGGTGTCCTGAGCGTCTGGAAGTCCAGTGGTGAGTGGAAAAGTGTTGATTTCCACTGATGCAAGTGATATATTGCAGTAAAGAGCCAGTGTGGCTGAAGATGGAATGCTGCATGTGATAAAGTCTGTTGATGGAGTTGCACAGATTTAAAGGACTAGTAAGCCCAAAATTGGCTGGATGTGAGTTACTGTGGTGCAACAACCCCAAAGCTCAATATATATATAATCACTGTGATGGGTCGGCCATTGTTATACTGTCTAGCATTAGAAGCCATGATCTCATGTGTTTCAAATCAGACATCGCCTGTTATTAGAAAGCCGGTCAGCTCATGTGGATGTTCACACTAGGAGAGTTTTCTGTTTTGTAATGTGACTATATACCTCAATATACAAACGGGAGATGTTACAATACTTTGGCAGTGCCATCTATTATAAAATCTAAAAGAAGGGAATGGTAGAGCTACTACTATAAAGGATGTAAACCAATGGCTGTAATTGGTTCATTGAGCTTTGCATTGATTGGCTGAGCTCTGGCTCTCAAGAACCAATCAGAGCCAAGCGCTTCCTAGAGGCAGGATTTATGAACCCTCTGAAGACTTCAAATAAGTGCGCCGCAGCATCGGGAAGAGAAGCGCAGCGGAGCGAACAGCACCTGTTGGGTAATGTATGGTTTTGAAGTTTTTTGTTAAATGCAGCTAGGGCTTATTTCAGGGTTAGGGCTTATAATTCAAGCCCCCCTGAAAATCCTGGCAAAGGAGCACTACATAGTTGCACAGAACACAGCTGTGATATCGCTGTTGCCCGTGTGAAAGAGGCCGAAAGCAACTGAAATGTAGCAGGAGCACTTGGGTCTTCGGCTGTTAGTCACAGTTGAAGACCTGGAGGAGAAGGCAGAAGTGGTTTTAAACTGCTTCTGCAATGTCCTTTACAGGCTAAATAGTGCTCAAAAATACACTATACATTTCTTTTCATTTTGTCTTTCTTTACCGCTAACGAAACTGAAAAACGGTAAAAAGAGTTAGTGATAGATATTTAAAAAATCGACTTATATGTCACGGGAAAAAAACGCAGCAAAAATGATTATGACAGCTGATAAAAAACAAATAGGGCAGTAAAACCAACAGATGGGTAAAATTCCCTAAAAAGTGTCTGGTCCTTTAGGGGTAAAAACAACTTTTCCTAGAAGTGAAGAGGAATGATATGGAATGGACCTGAAGACTAGGAGAACTTTACAAATATATACACATAAGGCTTTTCATAGACTGGAGTAGTGTAGCTGCTGTAAGACATATCATTAGCGCTATATGTTACCTCGTCGCGGTATTATTGCGGTATTATTGCCGGTCCCTGAGACTATCTCCGTCTCCTCTTCCTTCTTGTCCTGTTGGTTTTCAGACCTGAAAAATTACAAAATCCAGATATAAGAATAATTCCCAAAGATCTTGTTATCGTGTGACGTTGGTGCCATCAGGGATGAGGACTCGTATATGTACATGGAGACAGATGATACTTAGCAAGACAGTCGGGGGAAGTTCAACACATCAGGGGGCGGGTCTTATCAACACGTATGATTTTACCTCCGTCGTTATAAAAAGGATTGGGCCGCTTCAAAATAGACAGGAGGAATGCCGTGTGGTTTTTTCCCAGCTGGAGCTCTGGATTACCATTGGTGCGGATTTTTACTAGAAATCAGCCGCATATCTGCAGCTGATTTCATACTATGCGACGTTCCCCTCACCTCCTCTGTAGGCTTCCTGCGCTCTCCGGCTTCCGGTTCCCAGCAGCCTGTAGTGGCCTCACCTGACCAGTATCACCTGACCAGCGCACTGCATCTGAACAGGCTACTGGGAACTGAAAGCCGGGGAGCGCTGACAGCGGGAAACCTTGGGAGAAGGGGGGACCGCATAGTATGAAATCAGCTGTGAATATGCGACTGATTTCCCATCAAAATCTGCAGTAATGATACTGATTTTGACTGTTTTTTAGGTGCGCAGTTGTTGCGGAAATTGCCACGGAAATTTCAGCTACGGACATTCCGTAGCATTTCTACCACATGTAAACATACCCAAAGTCAGCTTGAGGTATGCTGCCATGAGTAGAGTAGCCCTAGTAGTAAAAGTGACCCCTACAGCAGCCTCAGTAGTAATAATGTCGCCCACATTAGCACAAGTAGTAATAGTGACACCCACAGTGGCTTCAGTAGTAATAATTTCCTCTACACCAGGCCCAGCAGTAATAGTGTCCCTCACAGTGGCCTCAGTAGTAATAATGTCCCCTACATCAGCACCAGTAGTAATAGTGACACCCACAGTGGCTTCAGTAGTAATAATTTCCTCTACACCAGGCCCAGCAGTAATAGTGTCCCTCACAGTGGCCTCAGTAGAAATAGTGACCCCCAAAGAGGCCTCAGTAGTAAAAGTGTCCCTCACAGTGGCCTCAGTAGTACTAGTGACCCTCACAGTGGCCTCAGTAGTAATAGTGACCCCCACAGTGGCCTCAGTAGTAAAAGTGTCCCTCACAGTTACCTCAGTAGTACTGGTGACCCTCACAGTGGTCTCAGTAGTAATAGTGACCCCCACAGTGGCCTCAGTAGTAAAAGTGTCCCTCACAGTGGCCTCAGTAGTACTAGTGACCCTCACAGTGGCCTCAGTAGTAATAGTGTTCCCTATATTGGCCCCAGTACTAATAGTGACACCCACAGTGGCCTTCGTAGTAATAATTTCTCCCACATCAGGCCCAACAGTAATAGTGTTCCTCACAGTGGTCTCAGTAATAGTGAACCCCTCAGTGGTTTCAGTAGTAATACTGACCCACACAGTGGCCTCAGTAGTAAAAATGTTCCTCACAGTGGTCTGAGCAGTAATAGTGACCCCCTATATTAGCCTCAGCAGTAATATTATCCCCAACATCAGCCCCAGTAGCCATAGTGACCCCCACAGTGTTCTCAGTAGTAATAGGGACACTCACAGTGGCCTTAGTAGTAACAGTGACTCCACAGTGGTCTAAGTAGTAATAGTGGCCCATACATTGGTCTCAGTTCTAACAGTGACCACCATAGTGTGGTCATAGCAGTAATAGTGTCTCCCACAGTGGCCTCAGTAGTACTACTATTATTACAGGGGCCAAACTATTACTAATAGTGTCCCCTATATTGGCCCCAGTAATAATATTAACCCCACAATAGTTCCAGTAGTAGTAGCCCTTTTTCCCTGAGACCCATATACTTACCTCCTCTTTGCAGTCTTATCGACACCCTTAGTCTTCTCGGCGCTGCTGCGGGGCGCTCGAGCTGATGGAGCTTCTTTTCTTCTCTACTCCTCCTAAGGAAATAATGAGAAGAGGTCAGGGAAGTATGATCCCAGGTGCACACACTGACATCAGTGTGTGTGCCCGGCACAAGCGGCGCTGATAGAATTGGTATTTTTTTTATAGGGCTTCAGGGCCGGTAGTGACTGCTACCTCTGCATCCCCTATAGCTATGCCCCTGAGTCTATAGCTAGCTGATCAGTTTTTAAGTGTCGGATTTCTAACTATTTAGCTCATTGGTTGTTCATGCAAACGCAACGAACAACATAAAACGTTTATGATAAACTACGAGAACTTACTCTTCCTCTGGTCTTTTGACTTCATCCTCAACAGTGAACGTGTCAGATGTTTTTTCCTGCTGTCCATTTTCTCCTGTAAAATAGACACGGCCTATAAGATTAGATGTTCATATAATGCACATTGATCCCCTCCACTGCCGGCCTGGAGTTGGAGACCCCATAAAATACTAGATAATGACATAAACCACAATTCCCTAATATATATATTAGTAGAATGACAGCTGCTCATTTTATCCCAACAATGTATATTGGGAAAAATGAAAAAAGTTTGGTACCGTTAAAATCTCACGGTGGGGATCAATCTTTTCATCAAGCTATAAGCAAACTTTTTACCATGTCTGAGATATGTGTGTCCTAACTCTGGGACCCTCGCCTATCTCCAGATTAGAGTCTCGCACCTAGTGAAGCAATTGATTACTGCTGTATGCATGCAGAGAGAGAATAGAAGAGAGGTCATGGATGTGCGGCTCGTATTTCGGCTGCTTATGTTCCATCTTTAATGGTGCTGACGTATTTACGTGCCGTATGATCGCCCATGTAAATGAATGCATTGGGAACCCATGCTTCACATGGGTAGCGTATACCTGCCCAGGCGTGAAATCGTGGCGTATATGCGCTCGTGGGAATGAAGCCTAAAGAAAAGTTCCACAAGCCAGGCCAACCCCAGCCCAAATCCATCTTCACTCACCAGGCCAATTCAAACCATTAAAAGAAAAAAATTGGGGTAGGTTCCACTGTCTTGGCCCTAGGATTTCATTAAATAAGTATTTAGGTTTTATTTTTTAAATAGTTTGCTTAATTTCTCATCTCCTTTTATGGTCCTCTTAAATGGGCCAACAGTCGTTTAAAGAACTGCACAAGTGCTGATCTCACCACTGGATTGCTGGCTTCTCACTGGCTTCTCGCTCAGCGCTTCACATGGGAGGTGGGGAGCATTTACACACAATGAGAAGCCAGCAATCCAGCAACAGTTTTTGTGAACGAATAGTGAGCGTTTTTTTTCCCCTCTCATTTACACTAAACGATTATCACTCAAATTTGTTTGTTTGAACAAATTTTGATCATTAATCGTTACATGTAAATGGGGCATTAGATGTGTAGTATCAATCTCACATTATTAAGCAAGTCACAGTTCTCATAGAATCATAGAATTGTAGATTTGGAACGGACCTCCAGGGTCATCGGGTCCAACCCGATTTACTAAATCATCCCAGACCGATATTTGTCCAGCTTTTGTTTGAACACTTCCATTGAAGGAAAACTCGCCACATCCTATGGCAGCCTGTTCCACTCATTGATCACCCTCACTGTCAGGAAGTTTTTTCTAATATCTAATTTGTGTTTCCTCCCTTTCAGCTTCATCCCATAGCTTCTAGTCTTTCCTTGTTCAAATGAGAATAGGGCAGACCCCCATGCAATGTGACAGCCCTTCAGATATTTGTAGACAGCTATTAAAGGGGTTGTCTCGCGGCAGCAAGTGGGGTTATACACTTCTGTATGGCCATATTAATGCACTTTGTAATGTACATCGTGCATTAACCCCTTAATGACGCGGCCATTTTTCGTTTTCCATTTTCGTTTTTTCCTCCCCCCTTTAAAAAAATCATAACTCCTTTATTTATCCATCCACGTCACTGTATGAGGGCTTCTTTTTTGCGGGATGAGTTGTATTTTTCAATGGTGCTATTTAAAGTACCATATAATGTACTGAAAAACTTTTAAAAAATTCTAAGTGGAGTAAAATGGAAAAAAAACGACATTTTGCCATCTTTTAGTACGTCTTGCTTCTACGGCGCACAAATGGCAACAAAAACGACATGATAACTTTATTCTATGGGTCGGTACGATTACTACGATGCCAAACTTGTTTAGGTTTTTTTTTACTATACTCCTCTTTTTTTTTTTTAAAGACATAAAATTTTTTTCAATTATTTTCTGTCGTCATTTTGTGCGCGCGATAACTTTTTTATTTTTCCGTCGACGTAGTTGAGCAAGGTCTCATTTTTTGCGGGATGTCCTGTAGTTTCTGATAGTACCATTTTGGAATACATATGACTTTTTGATCGCTTTTTATTGCGTTTTTTCTTGGAGACAGGGTAACTAAAAAAGTGCATTTCTGGCATTCTTCATTTTTTGTTTCGGACGACGTTCACCGTGCGGGAAAAATTATGTGCTACTTTGATAGATCGGACTTTTACGGACGCGGCGATACCAAATACATATTTTTAATTTATTATTTAGATTTTTTAATAATAGATATGGCAAAAGGGGGGTGATTTAAACTTTTACAACTTTTTTTTTTTTTCAATTAAAAAAAAACTTTATTGATTCTTTTTTTTACTTTACTTTGAAGTCCCCCTGGGGGACTTTAAGATGCGATGCTTTGATCGCTCCTGCAGTATGACGTAATGCTATAGCATTACGTCATACTGCTTTTTGACAGGCAGCCTATGAAGCCACCCCACGGGGATGGCTTGATAGGCAGTCTGCTAAGGCAGCCCTGGGGCCTTTCATTAGGCCCCCGGCTGCCATGATACGTGCAAGGCTCCCCCGATCTCACCGCGGGGGGGCCGCGCTGGACCCCCGAACATCGTTCGGGGGATTTAAATGCCGCTGTCAGAATTGACAGCGGCGTTTAAATGGTTAATAGCCGCGATCGGCCGCGCGGCCGCTCGCGGCTATTGCCCGCGGGTGTCAGCTGTTATAAACAGCTGATGCCCGCACTGTATGAAGAGAGGTTGCCACGCAACCTCTCTTCATACATACCCCGACGCTCCATGACGTACCAGGTACGTCATTGGTCGTTAAGGGGTTAAATATGAGCCATACAGAAGTTATTCACTTACCTGCTCCGTTGCTAGCGTCCCCGTCGCCATGGATCCGTCTAATTCTGATGTCTTCTGGCGTTTTTAGACGCGCTTGCGCAGTCCGTGCTTCTGGCTGGTGAATGGGGCCGCTCGTGCCGGAGAGCTGGTCACCGCGTCGTCATCGTAGCTCCGCCCTGTCATGTGTGCCGATTCCAGCCAATCAGGAGGCTGGAATCGGCAATGGAACGCACAGAGCCCATGGTGCACCATGGGAGAAGACCCGCGGTGCACAATGGGAGAAAACCGCAGTGCATCCCTGGAAAAGGACCGGCGGCCATCTTAGGGAGAAGATTTTTATAACTCCATATTTCGTCGGATCGGTGAGTAGCAAGCGGTTTAAAAACCGCTTTAAATTGCTATTTTATGCCAGGGGGGTGACAGGGGGAATGGGGTAATGTAAAATTTTGATGTTTGCCGCGAGACAACCCCTTTAAGTCTCCTCTCAGCCTTCATATTTGCAAGCTAAACATTCCCAGATCCTTTAACCATTCCTCATAGGACATGATTTACAGACTGCTAACCATCTTGGTAACTCTTCTCTGAACTTGCTCCAGTTTGTCTATGTCTTTTTAAAATTGGGGTGCCCAGAACTGGACACAGTATTCCAGATGAGGTCTGACTAAGGAAGAGTAGAGGGGAATAATTACCTCACTTGATCTTGACTCTATGCTTCTCTTAATACATCTCAGAATTGTTTTTGCCTTTTTGGCTGCTGCATCATATTGTTGACTCATGTTCGATCTCATGCAATATGAGGAGGAAGAAAGACCTTTCTGAAGATGAAAAGCATAAAATAGTCTAATGTCTTGCAAAAGACAGAAAAACAATTGATATATCATGGAAACTGAAGTTAGATATTGAAACTGCGAAAAGATATCTGAGTGATTCACAGCACACACAAATACGATCTGATAAAGACTTACCGTATTAAGGAAAGGTTCTGCCAAACGAATTCATTTTATTAAAAGGGCAATTGTAAAAATGTCACTGATGAGCAGCAAGCAGGTATTTGATGGTGTTGGTTTCTACAGAGTATCACCAAGCTCTTGATGCAGGATCCTCTGGAGGGTGGCAGTTGTGTTTAAAGCTGTACCTATGCTACCCCTAACCAAAGCTCAAAAAGAGAAGCATTTGAAGTGGGCTCATAAATTCATGATGACTAATTTTCAAACAGTTTTATTCATCGATGAATGCCATGCTTCATTGGATGGTGCAGATTAGAGATGAGCGAACACCAAAATGCTCGGGTGCTCGTTACTCGGCACGAAATTTTCGCAATGCTCGAGGGTTCGTTTCAAGTAACGAACCCCATTGAAGTCAATGGGCGACCGGAGCATTTTTGTTTTTCGCCGATGCTCGCTAAGGTTTTCATGTGTGAAAATCTGGGCAATTCAAGAAAGTGATGGGAACGACAGAGCAACGGATAGGGCAGGCGAGGGTCTACATGTTGGGCTGCATCTCAAGTTCACAGGTCCCACTATTAAGCCACAATAGCGGCAAGAGTGGGCCCCCCCCCCCCGCACTGTCAGCGTAAAGATCGTTCTCCTCTGGCACAGCTGTAACAGCTGTAGCAGAGAAGAACGATGTTAGCCCATTGAATTCAATGGAACCAGCAATACAGCAGGTTCCACTGAATGCAATGGGCTGCCGGCGATCGCAGGATGAATGGTCGGGAAGGGGTTAAATATATAACCCCTTCCCTGCAATTCATCCAGAAATGTGATACACTAAAAATATATACCGGCATATAAGGCGACGGGGCGTATAAGACGACCCCCCAACTGTCACCTTATACGCCGGCAATACAGTGGAGCAAAGAATAAAAAGCATTACTTACTTCTTCAGACGATCTGCGCCGCTCCTGCAGACTGTCACTCCTTCCTGGTCCACGGACTAAAGCTTTCTCTATGAAACGCTTGAAATCCCCGCCTCCAGAAACACAGCCAATCACAGCAATTCAATGACATCACTGTCATTGGCTGTGATTGGCTGAAGGCACGTGTGTTTCTGGAGGCGTGGATTTAAAGCCTTTCGTAGAGAAAGCAATGCTCTGCCGGGAACCAGGAGGGAGCGACAGCCTACAGGAGCACCGCAGAACACCAGGAAGGAGTGACAGTCTACAGGAGCGGCGCAGATCGTCTGAAGAAGTGAGTAATGCTTTTTATTCTTTGCTCCACTGTATTGCCGGCGTATAAGGTGACAGTTGGGGGGTCGTCTTATATGCCCCGTCGCCTTATACGCCGGTATATATTTTTAGTGTATCACATTTCTGGATGAATTGCAGGGAAGGGGGTTATATATTTAACCCCTTCCCGACCATTCATCCTGCGATCGCCGGCAGCCCATTGCATTCAGTGGAACCTGCTGTATTGCTGGTTCCATTGAATTCAATGGGCAAACATCGTTCTTCTCTGCTACAGCTGTTACAGCTGTGGCAGAAAAGAAGGATTTGTCTTCTATATGTTCTCAATGGGGTCGGCGCTGCTGCCGCCGGCCCCACTGAGCGCATATAGAGACGATTTATGGCCTTTAGAAGGACCGTTGGGGTTCTTGAAGCCTACAATACACCTAACACTCTCCCTATAGTAGCTCCAACACGATACCACTTTCCCTGAACTAATGTCAGAATACATCCGTAGCGAGCCGCGGGAAGGGCAGATTTCAATACTCGGGTGACACCTTATCTCCCCAGCCACTCACAGCAGGGGGGTGGTATAGGGCTTAAACGTTGCAGGGGGAAGTTGTAATGCCTTCCCTGTCTTTCAATTGGCCAGAAAAGCGCGCTAACGTCTCACAGAGGAAAGTGAAAGTAACCCGAACACCGCGTGGTGCTCGTTAAGAGTAACGAGCATCCCAAACACCCTAATATTCGCACGAATATCAAGCTCGGACGAGTACGTTCGCTCATCTCTAGTGCAGATGGATGAAATTCTGGATGACTGGTGAATGGCCATTCTGTTCCTACAAGGTTGAGACGTCAGCAAGGAGGTGGCAGAGTGATGTTTTGGGTCAGAATATTGGGAAGTGAGATGGTATGTCCCTTTAGGGTCCCTGATGGTCTCAAAATGAACTCTGAATGATATGTAGAGTGCCTAACTGAGCACATTCTGCCATGTTATTATGTGCTTTCAGAAATAAATTAATTTTCATTCCAGACAATGCAGCATCCCATGCTGAAAAAAATGACTCCTCGGCTGCTATGGGCATAAAAAGAAATAAAAGCACGGTTTGGCCACCATAATTTCCTGACGTTAGTCATTTTGAGAACCTTTGGAGCATCCTTAAAAGCAAAATATATGAGAGTGGGCATCAGTATACCTCAAAACAGCAGCTTTGGGAGGCAATACGGGCATCCTTTAATGAAATACAAGCAGAAGCTATACTTGGACTTACAAGTTAAATGGACAAGACAGTTGTTCAAATTATATCGAAAAAAGACTCCGATTCATATGTAACTTGATCTATGAATATGAACTATTGGTTTAAAAGGGTCTATCCGGGGATTTAAATTTCTTACTGGGTCCCGCTGTGTCGGCTGCGTTCCAAAAAGACGTCTTGTGGTACTGCGAGCCGCTGATGTCAATGGCGTCATAGATGAGGGATGAGCTGTTGGCTCATTATATTAATTAAGCAAGCTCCTCTTTCTATCACTGCTTTGACAGAAAATCCACAGCAAATTTGTGGTCTGTATGGAAATACCCTAAAAGGGTATTCAGAGATTTAAGAAAAAAAAAATCCAGAGGAGATATAAGAGTGCGTTCACAAATAGCAGATTTTGGTTCAGATCCACAATAGATTTCACAATAGACCCCTTCCTTCTATTTAAATTCAATTGAAAGGGGGAAATCTCCTGCAGATCTGCGGTAAAATCTGAGACTAAGGCTGCGTCTAAATCTGAGACAGCAGTAAATCACTTACATGTAAAAGTACCCTAAGGGTGCCCACCCACTAGCGTTTTTTTACTGCGAAATTCGCAGCGTTTTTTTTTTTCTGCAGGGGTCTTTGGGCTATGGGACATGCAAAGCTAAAATCGCGATCGCGCAAAATCGCGATATCGCGGTAAATCGCGATTTTGCGCGATCGCGATTTTTACATTACAAGTCCCATAGACCCCCTGCAGAAAAAAAAAACCTGCGAATTTCGCAGTGAAAAAAACGCCAGTGGGTGGGCACCCTTAGGGTGCATTCACATCAACCGATAAGGTCAGATATTGCGCATGTAAAGAACAAATTACTTTCAGAGTGATTTTTCTCTCGGACCAATGGTGGAATGAAAAACATTAGTTGCAAGGCTTTTCAGGTACTAGAGGATGCCATTAACATTCCAGGACAGACCTGAGTTCCACATCACTAAAAATGCTATTATCGTCAACTTTACTTTGTCCCCTCATGCATCCCCTGCTGCGGTAGTGTTCCCATTCCTGTTGACTCTCATGCACAGCCAAGCATCCCTTCACCTATGGTTGTGCTTTAACCCAACCAAACTGAGGAAGAGGTTTTGCCTTGAAATTCGTTTTGTGCTAGCTCATAATTTTATCCAATAAAAAACTTAGTTTACCTAAAGTTTTTTGGAGGGTTACGCCTTAATGCAATAGTTCTACCTACGTCTCTACCAGTCATCACTAAACAAGACAGAACTTGCAGATCGTGCATCTTGTTCACATATTTGAATTGCCCATTGACAAAATTCCAAGCATCTGTCAGGGTTATTTTCACACAGCTTCTGTTGTAGCTGCAGTTTGTAAGGGTACCACTTGTGCGTCTTGAGGATCCTAATGACAGTTGGCTGATTCATACCATGCTCCAATGCCAGTTTCCTCATGCTTTTCTGTGAACTCTTCGTGTGAACAGTTAGCACAGCTGTCGACACCTGGGCATTGGAAATACTGCTTGGACGACCAGTTCTCGGTTTGTCCCGGACACTACCAGTTTCCCTGAACTTCTGAATCAGTTTCATGACTGTTTGTGCGCTCACTAGCTGTCTTCCTGGGTGCTTGTGATTGGAACCCGTGGCCATCTCATGTGAGCTTCTGTTGCTGACTAACAGGAGGATTTCTTTACTGGATTGTTACCAACTTCTTATGGTACCTGAAAAGATATGTGCTCTATACATCTGTTTCCATAATTAGAAATAAAGATATATCGTAAAAGAAAAGGTGGGAAAGGACAGGGTAGAGCGAAAAACACTCATGCCACCTGGAAGATGAGGACTACGATGATCATGTGGTTTTGGACAGGACATAGGAACCAGATGACAAGGAGGTGATAACACTGTCAAAAGAGGAGGTTAGTACCAGCACTGAGATGGTGATAAAGAGCCAAGCCAAGGCATGGCTAGGGCATCTGCAAAATGGCCTAGAGGTAGGCCTCCTGGTATGATCAGCTCAGAAGCAGGTGATGGTAACACTGTTACTACCAGTGCAGACTCCCAAAGAAAGCCTGCCAGACATCTTAGGTGGTGGTAATACAAGCTCTGTCCAGTACTCTGCTGTGTAGCAATTCTTCTGTACCTCCCCAGAGGAACCAAACATGCCATTGTACTGGATCTGCAAGTAGAAAGGTGTGGCCAGAGCACAAATGTAGGAACTAAGACTTTACGGAAGTAGATGGAGCAGCATCACAAGGCCACATGCAAGAATTAAATTGCCCCACAACATGATCAAGACCTTGGTTTTGCTGCTACTATAAATCCCTGTCATCTGTCTAATAACCAGCCTTCATCCACAATGCTCCTCTGTCCTGTCAGTTATCCATAACAGAATCTATAGCCAACAAATAACACTATGCCCAGTCATCTAGTTGTCATGCATGTAAACTCACACCTGGCCAAGCTGTGCAGTTGCTGCTGTACCATTTGGTTGGTTGAGAAAGGGCTTGAAAAAAGGCTGGTTGCACCAGCCGAAATGTTGTCTTTTATGTGGATCTGAATAAAGGAGCATCCTCTGGACTTGAGGATGTGAATATTGTAACTATCTGCTGCTCATGGACTGTTCTGATTTACTGATCCAAGGTCGGGATTCTACATTGAGTGTGCAGTTTTTATATGCTTCCCACAGTAAGTGGTGTATTTGTGTGCTCCTGTCTACATTGTATACTATTTGCAATGGCCCAGCTGTGCAGTTGCTGCTGTACCACTTGGTTGGTTGCATCCACCGCCTTCAGGAAACTGATTTCACAGCATACAGAGATAAGAAAACATACACCGCTCAAGAGTATAACCAATAAGGTTTAAAAGCCAAGATTCCACTGCCTTTAGGCAACTGATAGTATGCACTCAGCCTAGATGGCAGATACCTAGCCACTATTATTTTACCATAAAAGCCATCCTTGCCTTGCACAATCACATGAACGAGAAGGTGGGCCAATCCTTGCGATTGTCAGTGTGCAGCAATGTGCATGCTACTGTCCATATATAGAGCAGTAACTATGGCTAGAGACAGTACATGCCTCATGGTCCACTGGGTAAATATTTTGCAATGTGGTGCACCACTGTAGCAAGGCATGGTGTGGCAGCCTGAGCAGGAGGTTCACCATTGTGGGGAAGACCACGGGGAAATTACGATGGCAGTCACAGGTAGCTCTATGATCTCTCCCGCCACTGGCGCCAGCATGGCCTAGCTCGGTCACGCGAAGGGAGCATCAAGGCTTATGATATTCCTGGCTTTAAACATAACGACAGCACCTCTTCTAGACTGCTATTCACACAGCGTGAAATAAAAAGTCCAGAGTCCAATAGTGAAGTTTCAAGAAAACAACCTGAAGTACACAGTTGTACTTTACTCACACTTTTCCAACTATGATTCTCCAGCAAATCACTTGCGTAGTACACTTTTCAGGTATAATATTTTCTTTACAAGCTTTCGTTCTTTCTGGACCTTCAGTTTCACACGCTTATTAGGAGACACTTTTCCCTCTACACTCCAGACGTCCCCAGTCCCAGTTATCTGATAGATCGTCCGTGGGGTTTGCACTCCTGACGCAGTAAAAGCATTCACTCAAGCTTCCCTTCTCTCAACCTCCTTAAATTACTTTCCTTCTTTTTGTGGTAGCAGGAGCACCGTTACTCTATGCCTCAGCCTCACGCTGGGATGTCCAACTTCTCCGAATAAATTCTCTCAACTCCCTCCCTCTCTCTCCTAAGCTCCACCCCCTTAACTACCCAAGACTTATAACCATGTCACTCATGCAGTTAAAGGGGCACACACACAGGATTCACTCACAACAGTCATTCACATATGTCAACACTATAACTTCGGGCCACTACACGAGCATTACTAACACCTCCACCACAGGGGAGGAGGTGCTGTTGTGTATGAAGTAGGAAATGTTACACTGGCTGCCTCCTTTTGAATATTATGGTTGTGCTGCATCTAAGTCACATGACACATCCTCTGTGCATGGCATATGTGATCAATCTCATTGTAACACGTCTTGTAGTAGACATGATGATTAGTTAGCGTAAAATGTCTATTGATTTGTAATAAACTAGAAGTATTACGCAGCTGAAGGGACTTTAACTCTATAGAGGCTAATGGCTGCATAATCTCACTATGGTAATTGCTGGACAATGGCATGGTGAAAGATGTGTGTTTCATAACTTTAGACTAATACAAAGTTTCACAGCAGCCTCTAAGAGTTAAATCACAATACTATATGTATTGCTTGTATTCATCTTGGATGTTTCCCCAGCCCTGCCCCCACACAGAAACTTCTTAAATAACACTGAAACTTCTTAAACAAAGACTGCCACGTACACTGAAATTTCTTTAGCTTGACTGCATGCTAAGAGGACAAAGTCCACACTACACTGGACTTGAGAGAAGGTGGGGGGAGGCGGGTAATTCTATATGACCCAGCGAATAAGAATATGTATATGTTACTGATGTAATCTGTTAAACGCCCATAAAGGGCAGGTATTATCTGTTTCAATAAATTAGGGCTCTGAGGATTATAACTCAGAGAGAGCTGGTTGAGATTCAAGGCTGCTGACCTGTGTCCGATTGGTTTCTTTCATTATGTGTGCACACTATACAATTAGGAAGCTACAGAATACCCTGAAACCTGCTGGAGGAAAATATGATCCAGTTCAGTCTCTTAAACATATATGTTGGTTTGAAGCATGTGCTGACCATGTCCAGGAGAGTTTGTGTTCATTTAAGCCTATTCTTATGCATTTAAGGGTTCACTCACACAGACGTATATCACCCACGTATTACGCATGCATTTTTCATGCACGTTATAGGCGGTGATGAAAGCTGATTGATTTCTATTCAGCCAATCACACATGCATTTTTTCAAGCAGCATGTCTTAATTTAGTGCATAATACACAGCAATATAGACTATGGGGATTTAACATGCATAATACGCTGGCCACATACGCCCATGTGAGCCCTAAGCATGGACTTCTAGACTTGCAGCGACACAGCAGTATCCCTGACAACACCAACGTGCTGGAATTCCACGTTACACATGTTGGATTGTCTGTACCATCAGCGGAAATCGGTGAATGATTTGCTCATGCAGCAGATAGGCAGCGTTTCGAGACAGTGTAATTTTCAGCTCAGGCATTGGCCTCAGATCAGGGATGCATATTACATGCTGAGGCCTTTTGAAGAGATAACGAGATTTGTCAGCAGGAACAACAGCAGAATCAGCAATGTTATACCACTGATATTCATTTTAGAGCAAATGCTTACAGTGATGATTCAGCAAAGAATGAAGGAAGTGTGGTGGCAAAGCGCAGACCTCACCGGGTTGAGTAGATGGTTGTCACAGGTGGCTCTACTGCTCTGCTCCATGGATGGGCAGTAGTCTGATTTAACCACTCACCGGTTGCAAATGGATATAGACAAATAGCTTGTGAAGCCAATACCCTTTATCTTAATTATGCTAATTTGAATGATAGAAAACAATCCAGCCAGGAATATGTTGGTAACCCAATGCTATACAGTTGACTAAATTCCTCAATACAGTCCATAACAAATTCCAAACGATATTTTTACAGTGGCAGGGTTCAACATGAATTACTTCTCAGGCTGAGGATAATACACAATGTCTCTCTTGCTATCCTGAGGGCATTGTTAACAGTGATGTAAAGGAACTTTAAACGAGCTTCTCCCGTGGACACTATCCTTTCTGTTTTGTTCAAGGGTAGCTTACTCACGGTTGCTTTCTGTCTCTTCAGGGTGACTCAGAGGTCTTGTCCCATCTGGGCATGACTCTTCCAGCGGGAGTGAAATAGACTCTCTTCCCTGAGCCTTTGTTCTTTCCCCTTTAGGGGGTGTCTTAAGTTCTCTCCCTTGAGTGCTTCTCTGGAACCCTTCTCTAAACTCTCCTCCTTTTTCTACCCCCCTGCGTTCCTGTTTATAGACTCCCCTCTGCCTAGACCCGGGGGATTCTGGGTGAACTCCTATAACCAATAGGCCGTATGTAGTGGATATGGAAGAGGCTGAGAGGATAGAAGACGTGTGCTGTGGACCCCCTTCTTCTTCGGATAGGAGAGTGAAAGGCCACAAGAAGTGTGGGTTCCTGCTGTGCAGCGTTGGGTGCAAATCTACTACTCCATGAGTGTGTACCAGTAGAGAGTCGGTGACGTGCTTGTGAAAAAGTGTCCGGGAACAGAGATCCGCAGATAACTTAGCCTGTGTAAGTCACTCTGTGCTCCCGTGTTTCCTCCCTGTCACACCACGTGTTTTCCTGCACTAGCTATTCTGCCAGTGAATGTCAAGTGTGGACTGCATTGGATTTTACTGCGAGTTGTGTTTAAGTAAACGGCTTTATCAACCGTTTCCAGTTCTGCCTTTAAACCTCAACCCTGCATGTGGACTCTTTATTCCTGCATTAAGAGATCATCGCAGAGGAAGGAACGGTGGCATCATCCATGAAAAAGTGAACTAAGGTAAACCCTCAGTAGGTTAACCTAATTTAATAGCCTGCTCTTGGTCCCTTGGACGTGTCCCTCATGGGAGACGGTAGAGCCACCGTAACAAGGCCTACAACTAAACCCCGTTGTCTCCTAGGCTGGGGCCCACTCCTCAGATGCTGCACATATTTTTACTTTTAAAAAGCTTTAAAAAATCTATTTACCCATAGCCATATATGTGTTAGGTTATGCTGCTGGGACCTGTAGTACTATGGTTTCTAGGAGCACATTTCTACAGGTGTTGCATGACTGTGCTGGCTGGGTGTGGTGATCTCCTGCTAGCCAATCCCCCAGGCCTTTGCTCACATATATACCCAGCTCCTGTCAGTGTCTGTTTGGTATTCAGGGTGAGCAGTCATATTTCCTTCTGTGTTGCAGCTTGTTGTGTGACTTGTGTCCCATTACTTCTGTGTTGCAGCTTGCTGCATTGACTTGTGCCCAGTTGTCTGTGCTGTGGCTGCTTGCTGTGTGAACTGTGTCTGGTGTCTGGTGTTGCTGGATCATGTGTCTCGTAAGAGTTGGAACCGCGAGACACAAGGACCCTTGATTGCTGGGTTCGCGGCTTGAATGTCTTGTCCAATTCATGAACTAATCCCTCGTATTTATATTTCAGCATTAGCATGTGGGGATGCTTGGCGAGTGTGTTGGCCGTTTGTCCTATGTTATGGCTGTCTGTGAGTCCAGTCCGCAGTATGCAGTTCTCTGTCCAGTTGGTGTTACTATCAGTACGTCCAGTCTGTAATCTGTTTTAGGTCCCTGTATTTGTTATATTCCTGTCCTCTGGGCACGTTTGTGTGGGCCTTGTGCTTTTTTTGCCCACATCAATGTAACAATATGATGCCGTAACTTTGACAATAACTTTGCTTTAAAAACAACTCAAAAGTACTCAGATACATTCTTAGGTAACTTAAGAGTATTATACAAGACTTTAATATGGCAAACAGGCCAAATCAAACTTTTCAAAAGTTTGCTCATCACTAGCCATAACTTGAAAATGATTGCAGATATTGAAAAAAAATGACTGCACCAATCAATTTCAGATGAAATTTTATCCTTAAATCATATATCCCATGACCCCCTTTCCAGTGATGTTTTTGAATCTAAGATGGCTACTGGCATTCATTTTAAACTTTTGTTCTTCCATACGGCTCAAATCTGCTTGTCCTGGAGTATTATTATCATGCTTTGGTTCAATTACATTCAGTAGCTGTCTCTCCTGACAACTCTAATATGGATCAAAGTGCTAAAGACCACTTGTCTGTCCACCCGTGTGTGCTGTGTGAGTTACATGCGCCACCCCTGATCACATGGTAGCATTGTCATCGCAGGTCCTACAGCATAATAAAACATGCAGAGGCTGACAGCAGCCATGTGCTCACAGGACCTGCGATGATGTCACCGTCATGTGATCAGTCACCTAGGCTCTGACCTCCTCCCCTGATGATCACATATTGCACATAATGGTGACGTCATGAGAGGTCCTTCACCTTGCAGAGCCATGCATGTAACAGACAGAGTAGCAAAGCTGTGCATGTGATAGACAGAGCAGCAAAGCTGTGCATGTGATAGACAGAGCAGCAGAGCCGTGCATGTGACAGACGAAGGAGCAGAGCCATGCATGTTAGCAGAGCTGTGTGTGACACGCATGTTAGCAGAGCTGTGTGTGACACACATGTAGCAGAGCTGTGTGTAACACGCACATGTTGCAATGCTACGTGTCTTACACGCACGCATGCAGCAGAGCAGTGTGTCTTACACGCACGCATGCAGCAGAGCAGTGTGTCTTACACGCACGCATGCAGCAGAGCAGTGTGTCTTACACGCACGCATGCAGCAGAGCTGTGTGTCTTACACGCACGCATGCAGCAGAGCTGTGTGTCTTACACGCACGCATGCAGCAGAGCTGTGTGTCTTACACGCACGCATGCAGCAGAGCTGTGTGTCTTACACGCATGCATGCAGCAGAGCTGTGTCTTACACGCACGCATGCAGCAGAGCTGTGTGTCTTACACGCACGCATGCAGCAGAGCTGTGTGTCTTACACGCACGCATGCAACAGAGCTGTGTGTCTTACACGCACGCATGCAGCAGAGCTGTGTGTCTTACACGCACGCATGCAGAAGAGCTGTGTGTCTTACACGCACGCATGCAGCAGAGCTGTGTGTCTTACACGCACGCATGCAGCAGAGCTGTGTGTCCTACACGCACGCATGCAGCAGAGCTGTGTGTCTTACATGCACGCAGGCAGCAGAGCTGTGTCTTACACGCACGCAGCAGAGCTGTGTGTCTTACACGCACGCACGCATGCAGCAGAGCTGTGTGTCTTACACACACGCATGCAGCAGAGTTGTGTGTGTGACACACGTGCGTGTAGCAGAGCTGTGTGTGCCGTGCATGTAGCTGTGTGGGTGTGTGACATGCCTGTAGCAGAGCTGTGTGTGTGACGTGCGTGTATCACAGCTCTCTATTATCTATCAAACACCCTAGAGGCGCAATAACGGTCATGTCATCACTGGTCCTAAACCAGCATCCGTGTGCTTAGAACTCCAACCATTTCACTATATTATATCAGTCAGTAGCGCATTGCACCACCAGAAACACTGGTACTATAATTTCCTAATAATTACTAGTACTTTAATAATGATCACCCTGTATATATGTATATAGTGTGTATATACTGAACAGTCATGCACTTACACAAGCATACAGTTTATACATGTATTCATATGGTGTATTATAGATAATATGTGATGCAGAAGATAATAAATTTATATTTTAGTGTACCCTGTATGCATTGTATTATGTCAATGAATCTCTTTGGAAGTTGTTAGACTTGTTAAAATGGTTGTGATTATACAGAACAGCAAATGCTGTCATTGCAATGTTCCATACTGATGATCCATAGTCCTTGAATGTGCTGCAAAGTACTTTGCATTTGTCTGCAGATACTGGTTAATAGAAAATATGTTGTGTATTAGCATAATATTGACGGAGATTATAAAAAGGGTAAGGAAAATAAGGACATATGAGCAATGAGCTGCACGCCGATGACAAGAAATAGCACAGCTGCATTAAGACAACAACGTTCTGTATAAAAAGATTTTATTTCAATAAATAGATCAGTTTAATAAATAAAGATATGTTCCCCGGAAAAAACTTAGGGAGCAATGAGAAGGTCAAAGGGATGGTAGGCATCTTGTTGCTACCCCCTCCGTTCGGAGGATGCCCGATTTCACAGTGTAAATAGGGGATTTAATGCCCGAGGTAATTCAGTCTCCCGCTTGGGAGATTTAAGACACAGATATTGAAGGAGGAACATGAGTTGGTATGAAAATACCAATGGAAGGAGGGGGAAGGGATGCTACGTTTCAAGCAGATACCTCATTTTCTCACAATGTAATATAAAAAAAGTTGTCACTTTGTTATTGCACATAATTCTTGTTGCAAATCATTTTCTAAAAAATATTGTCCAATGTTATTCACTTTCTGTAAGTAGAAAACCCTGGTATTCATTGTTCCTTTTTCATTTTGTGTTGCAGCCCTGTCCACCGGCTGAAAAGGGATTACATTTGTTATCCACCAGATTAATGTTATGTAATCATTCCACTTCTTTTTTACCCTAAGCCTATTGGCCAATGCAAGAATCTGTTTTCTTCAGTTCCAATGCACGAATTATATATGAAGGAGCACATAAAATTCTTGATTACACGATTATTATGGAAATGAACACACAATCTGGTTAGGACAAACTGCATTCCTGTCTGTTCACCCCAAACGGTCCATAATGCTCATTTAATATGAGAATAGCTATATACAAGCTGCATAATCGTAAATTCTTAATATTGGTGCAGCACCAAAAATGGCTGCTTTATTCCATACAGTAAAAAAATTGTAGTCTGCCGGTTACTTGAGGAGAATAGGTTATAAAGGATAAAGGATAATGCCTTGCTACGGTTATAGATATCAATCATAATCTAAATGCTACAAACAAAAGGCTATAAGTATTTCTACATTGGCAATGTGTATTTTTCATGATGTCCCACTCCATGAAAGAACCATGGTTGAATGTAGGACTTCAATATTACCATTCCCTTCTTTTTTATGTCTATTAGCGTATTTCTAAGTATAACACACAAAATAAATCCTTAAGATATAAAATGGCAAAATAATACCTCAACAGCCTCAGTTACAGTGCCATCGAATTATATTTAGGCTGAAGAATTTGAGATAGGAGAGATGAAAGGTCCTCAGGGTTTTGAAACAGCTAATCTGTTGAGGCCTGAAGCTGCATTTTCTTGTGGATCCTGACACTGCATTTCAATAATGATCTAGTTTGGAAGGTTTTGCTGCTTGCCTAATCATATCTTACTGTGCAACATCAGAATTGGCTTCTTCCATCGTTTATGTTTTTATGTCTTACACATCACTCTCAACACCCCTCAGTCTAGGAACAAGGATTCTTGGCGTGATGCCTGCATTTAGGTCAGATTCAAACTCCAGGAGTTGCCCCATGAAATTCAGATTGGGTGATATGATGGGACGCTTCCCCTTCACAAACTTGTAGGCATCTCCCACAGTCATCAGTGTGTGCTTCATCAGATACGCAATGACCACAGTGGCAGAGCGAGAGACTCCAGCCTGGCAGTGAATAAGAACTCCTTTGCCTTCTTGATGCGCCTCTTCTACAATAGTGAAGAAAAATAAAACAATCCTGGTCAGTTACCAGCCAAATCATATCTTAGCTAACACCAACACACAGTTCCCTGCTAATATACAGTAAATGTCTGTTTCCAGTAGATTATGCCTTTAATACAACATTGTCCGGGTTCATAGTGTGACACCAAAACTTAATACATATTAAATAGAATATTGTGATATTAAAACACAAATGTATTTATTTCAATGTTATACCTAGATCTTTCTGTAGGATAAGTAAATATAAATGGTAAAAAAATTGTATAAATAATACAAGTAAATTAGAGAAAACTCAGAAAAGGTACATGTTAAAGTCTATACAAAGTAAACAGAACCAAAAGATATAGTCACTAGAGATGAGCGAGCGTACTCGCTAAAGCAAACTAGTCAAGCGAGTAGTGCCTTATTCGAGTACCTGGCCGCTCGCCTCTAAAGATTCGGCTGCCGGCTGGGGAGAGCGGTGAGTTGCGAGAGTGAGCGGGGGGGGGGGAGGGGGTGTAGAGTAAGAGAGGGATCTCCCCCCCCCCTTCCCGCTTCCTCCCCGCCGGCACCCAAATCTTTAGAGACGAGCGGGCAGGTACTCGCATAAGGCACTATTCGCTCGAGTAGTTTGCCTTAGCAAGTACGCTCGCTCATCTCTAATAGTCACACACTGCAGATCTGTTGTCGAAATTATCTGAATGGGGTTTTCAGAAATCTATGTCCTTGCTGCTGAAACAAACCCGTTCAGGTTTACAGAACAGATTTTCAGTTGCAGAATGCCTGCAGCAAATCTGCCATCTGTAAAAATCCTGCACTGACAGGGGGTCGGACCAGATGACCCTGCAGGTCCCTTCCAACTCTACCATTCTAGGATTCTATAAAAACCCTATGTAGGAAAAAAAAAAGCTCTGTCCCCATCAAGTAGCTTCTGGGAGGCACTTTTTAAAAATTTAATTATCTTATAAAATATTTTAGTTAAATGTATAATACGTTTTGTTATGTGCATCCCAGGACAGGAGATTAGTCACTTTTCCACGCCTTTTGATAAACTTCTCAGATTTTCATCTGGCTGTACAGCTCATTTCTCTGCCATTATGTATGAATGAGTGCCAATCTACATAATAGTATGCCAGTTGGTGCTGGTTCTGTTGCTCACACTGGCAGAGGATCGGTCATATGGGAATGAGCGATCATTACTGTAGTCGGCTGTCCCCATAAAAAGTGCAGTCCTGAGCAGCACAACCCCTCGTTCACACATGTGGAGGAATGTGCTACTGACGAACAACTATTTTTATGCTGGCACAAAAGATCAAATCAGCCAATGAGCGAGCATTTATTCATTGGTTGATAACCACCATATTACCATGGGTTGATGGTCAAGCAGATGAATGTCCAAATGTTTGTGCCCAATCAAAGACCATATAAAAATACCTTAGGGCTTGTTCACATCTGCGTTAACAATTTCCACTTGAATACTTCCTATATGTTCCATTTTTAGAGCAGAAAAACTCAGTTCAAACAGAATTAGGTTTTTTCGTTTTTTTCCCATCTTCTCCTTTACTTTGACCCTATTTTGTTTAATATTACAATTAAAACTGAGAAATCTATAAAGAAGTATTCAGTGTGTGTGTCAGGAGCTCAGCCATATGCTACTCCTCCTCTCCCTGTCCTGTGTCTGACTGCAGCAGGAACCTCCCCCCTCTGCACGGTCTGCAGTAGGATAAAAAGATTGTTAAATGGCCTATAGTCTTTTAATAAACTTTCCATAAATTAATATCTTTAAAGTGAGAAATGTTTTTTTTTCCCACTTATCAGGCTCCTTTTCTTCTCCTTATCTCGCTCCTAAACTCTTTACTCACTCAGGGTAAAACCGATGTTATATGTATTATGCTAATCACAGAGCTTGAGGTGTTGAATTATAAAAAGAAAACATAAGAGACAAAGAGAGAGTCAATGTGCCACTATGGCCGCGATAAGAACACTACTCTGTAGGAGGTGGCTGGGAGGAAGAAAATAGCTGAGCATGGCAGGGCTATGCTGTTTTTGTAATTCCTGTAGAAGAAAATGAGAACAAACAGCGTAGCACATCAAGTCACAATGTTTCCGTAAATTTAGTTAACTTCTATGAACGTTACAAAGACAGCATAGTGAAGAACGGTTAGTTGTTTCTCTTCTCCAAACCATTCCTGGCCACCTCATACCACTGGGTCGGCCACAACTGGGCCCACAACTAGAGATCAGTGCAGGTCCAAAGCTGGGACCCACATGTATCTGGCTTTTATGGTATATCTTGTGGATATATCCTAAAAAGTCTGAGATGGGAATACCCTTTTAAGGTGTCTATACACTTTCAATAGCTGTTGGCCGGACACTTATATGACTGTTATATGGCTGTTTCTCCTGACTTCCTCATGCACACGAATGCTCAGTTTGGCTGAGCATTCATGTTTTAATGCCAGAAGGGAGTAAACTGCTGCAAACAACCCCTGGCAGTGGCTTAGTTTCAGGGAGAACAAAAGGACTGGGATCTGAGAGACAACGTGCCCAATCTTTCTTTACCCAGACATCATTTGTTGCAGAAGTCAGGAAGCCCCCTGATAGCTGGTCGCTCTAGCCGAAAACGATGGATTTAAAGGAGATGTCCCGCGCCGAAACGGGTTTTTTTTTTTTTAACCCCCCCCCCCCGTTCGGCGCGAGACAACCCCGATGCAGGGGTTAAAAAAACCACCCGCACAGCGCTTACCTGAATCCCGGCGGTCCGGTGACTTCAATACTTACCGCTGAAGATGGCCGCCGGGATCTTCTACCTTCGTGGACCGCAGCTCTTCTGTGCGGTCCACTGCCGATTCCAGCCTCCTGATTGGCTGGAATCGGCACGTGACGGGGCGGAGCTACACGGAGCCGCTCTCTGGCACGAGCGGCTCCATAGAAGAAAGCTGAAGACCCGGACTGCGCAAGCGCGGCTAATTTGGCCATCGGAGGCCAAAAATTAGTCGGCTCCATGGAGACGAGGACGCTAGCAACGGAGCAGGTAAGTATAAAACTTCTTATAACTTCTGTATGGCTCATAATTAATGCACAATGTACATTACAAAGTGCATTATTATGGCCATACAGAAGTGTATAGACCCACTTGCTGCCTCGGGACATCTCCTTTAATTGACTTCTTTCTAATGTGTATGGGGGCTTTTAGCTTTAACATTGTCTAGCGGTTTAGCTCAGAGTGCTTGCTTAAGGTTTTACCGTAAATCCTAGATAGGTCCCTATTATGTTCTGAGTTCGGGTCACTAGACCTGCGGTTGGCCCAGGACACTCATCCGTTTTACGAACACATAAAAGTGGCTCTGTTACGCTTGTGTAAAACTGACCTTAAACTGTATTCATACACCTTTACATGTCATATACAGAGCCAAAAATGGATTCCATCAGATGTAATCAGGAAAACCTTTCCCCACAAATATAACTAACTAAAATCTATCATATTTTTGCATTTATCAATGTAAACAACAAACTGCTGTAGTATTAGCAAAGTATAGCATCAATATAAATCAGAGATTTCTGCATATCACATTATAGCTGGTGCAGTTATTATCAACTATAATTTATACCCAAACACTGGGTGCGCTTAAACAGATCGATTATCATTTAAAAAACCATTCAAACAAGTGAAATTGAATGATATCATTCAGTCTAAACACGAGCGAATGACGAATGATAATCGTTCGCTTTTTGTTCGTTGTTCATTTAGTGCAGGACTAACAATCATCGTTGGCTTGTTCACTTATCGTTCAGTTTAAAAGCTCTCCATTAGTCCATCTCATTCACTTAGAGTGAATGTGAAAGACTGAACGATTCTGAAAGATTTCTCATTTGAGCCAACTGTATCTGTCTGCCCGAGAGCGAATGAGCTAGCGGTGACATCACTCGCTCATTCAAACGATAAATCAGCTTGTTTAACCCTTTCCAATCCACTGTATAACCTCTGAAGACATTATGATTTAGGGCTGTACAACATGTTGGAAGACATCCGTCGGGGTTCTCTTACTGTATATTGTCAGCCTCTCTGCTGTCGGAGCCTAACCATCCTGTCACCTCATGCAGTACTGGCTTTAGCCAGCATATAGCGCCGTTGTATAACGGCAGAAAAAGAGTAAGCCCCTAGGAAAACCAGAATACAAATTGGATTGGAAAGGGTTAAAAGGACCCTAAGAGAAAGTCTATAGTTTCGCTTCTCAACCTGCTTTAGAAAAATCTCACTTACCAATGAATTCAAAGGCTTCCTCAAAGTACTGGCGGAGGTCCTGCTTACTATTATCAGTGGCTGGAAGTCTCTTGTAACGCAAAGCTCCAGAATCAACATGGTAGAGAGGCAGGTGGGTGGTGATGTTCAGAACATGCCCTATGTTTAGGGTTACCATGCGGCCTAAGTCTTGGGCATCCCTTTCATTGCCGAGATAAAGGAAAGGTAAGATTGGGCTCAATTCAGCTTTTTCAACGTCAGGAGACAATGGTAAAGCGGGAGTTACTTCTGGTGCTATAACACAGTCCTCAGCAGGGGGATCAGCTAAAACTGCCAGAAAATGACATAGTGTTAGGATATCACAAACCTTTATAGAATAGGAACACATTATATATAACTGAAAACATTAGAGGTAAAGTGATGTTAAGAGTTCACGCTACCGTCATGGCTTCTGTTTATAACGAAGCCTATGATAGCTCTGTCAGATCTGTATTCAATTGGAAACCATGTAATCCTGATTGACCCCATTGACTGTAATGAAGTTCAGTACTTTTTACAAAAATAGGTTTGCTATTTTTAATAAAAATCCTTAGGTAAATCAGACAGAGCCAGTCAATCCCAATTTTTTTCATACTTCTTGGCAAACACATCTTTTGTCTAATATGGAAATTTATATTTTATGATTGGTCCTCTTTAAGAAATTACTTCTATTGTTTTGATTCTTCATGCAGGAAGACGAGTCAGAAACACATGAGGTGTACCCATACATCACCTGTGTGTCTATAATGTGTCACACAAATAAATGCAGAGCTCTCTTTTTTTCTTTCCGGTTTAGGAGGTGACTTTCCATGACTTGTTAAATGATGCAAATGAATGATGGTTGCTTCCACTCCATACTGAGAATCCTAACAAGTTCCTTCTTGGAGTCTACATTATGTCACCTGATAGTTATCTGTACATGTATTAATCACCATAGTGTTACACATGTAAACACGTTACCTATTAATCATCCCGCCTCTTTTATTACATGTTTATTCATTGTGATTCACCTGTCCTCCTTCCTGTGAATTGCCTAATGAAATGTTGACACTATTTTGTCTTTCCATTGAAATCCTGTCACCTAAGATCCCTTTATAGAAATTGTGAATGATTAGGAAGCTATGACTGCACTTAATTTTAGTGTCAAGTTTAATTTGCCTTTTGGGTTCCTCTGTGGTTTCTTAATTCATTCCATTGCTCTCTCATTTACTCAGTCATTCATTCTTTTCTAACTTCAGCTTATTGTACATTTAGGGTATGAAAACTATGAATGATCCTTGCTGAACTGTCAGTTATGACCTTCATTTGACTTAACTTTATATGATGGCTTCATTTGGTGAAGGCCACATCTTTTCTAGTAACCTCTTGGGTAAGGTCATCGTATTGCTAGAATCAAACCATCTCCAACTAACAGGCAATTAAAAAGAAAAAACAAAAACAAATGTAGGCATGTTCCTGTTACCTCTTCCTCCTGCAGAATTTTCTTTTTCACACAAGGGCTCCAAAAGTAGGTACAAACTTTGAAGTCTTCTATTTGTCCCAACTGGGGACATTGCTGGTGGTGTGGAGGGAGGAGGAGAGCGTGGAGGCGCTGGATCGTCTACCTCCAATGCTTCTAACCCCCTACAGTCCAGTAAGAGTGGTGTTCCTCCAAGCATTCCTCCACGTGTCCGAGACATAATTTTTCGTGCTAGCTCATCTGGCCAAATAGCCCGTACGCTATAATCATCATCCTCATCATAGCTTACTCTTGAGCTCCCCACAAATTGTGGGTCAAACGTCACAATAGGGTCACAGCTACAAGATGAACCCACAGACTTCCTTGGAGGGCGAAGCAGTCGCCAACAGCCTCGGCAGCCACATTTTAGAGGGTGAAGAGCCCAACGGAAACATGAAGATGATTTTGGGGAAGGTGATGGAGGAGAACCCCTGCGACGAGAACAAGGTTCTCGTGGCCAGCGGGGAGGTTGGAGTTGGGGCAGCAGTCCAGGCAAGGTGAGATCAGCATGGGATGGTGCCCTATGTCCTGGTTGCAGACCTCGGACCTCAGGGGCCATTCTTGAATGTGAAGTAGAACGTAGTGGTAGAGAGCGAGGACGAGGCAGGGGGACTGAACGATCTTCTAGAGGCACCGGGGGCATAATGCTAATGAGAGAGAGATAAAAAAAAGAATTGTAGATGTTAAAATAAAATACTGCAGTCTGCATTATTTCATACATTATAAAGACTCATAAAATCTGTTGAAGTTATGCAGGCTGCTTCTATAGATCTATGCAGAAAATACTGCTGCATTTCTTAGGCGCCCTTCAAATCCAAAAACAGGATGTAACACAAACCTTCTGTGTGGTCTACATACCAGTCAATGACTATGACCAGATTTACTATCATACATGTAAATACAAAACACATAATGAAGCACAATGCTTGTCTACGTCCATTCCTATCCTCATTTGTAGCTCTGCAGTAGATGCCTCTCCTCTTAAACGTGAGCTCCATCTAATCTGTACAGATCACCTTCACATAATGCAGGGGTTCCACTAAATAATCAATACAAGCCCTGAAAATGTATGCATCACCTGTGATATTAGATAATATATCATCTGCACACAATTACATGTCATATATCTATATTATATACTCATACATCCATTATATACACTGCTGCACTGTTATGCTAGAGAAGTTATCTTGCAGGGTATTTAGTGCAAAACCAGTTAGTAAGGCACCTGCATGAAAAAAACAATGGAGCTACTGCTAATGCTATAATATATATATACAATACCGGATATATATATATATATATATATATATATATATATATATATACACACACACACACACACACTCTGCAGAAATGAGAAATGGTGACCTGGATATATGGCCTCATAGAATACCTTTGTCCCTTTGTCAGCTGCTCCCCTCCTCGGCAGACGCGGGGTGCTGTGTATTCGCCCTCATCTGTACATGTCGCCCCCCGGGTGTCACGTCCTTTGTGTGTGCCTGTGTCAGCGTGTGTGTCTGCTGTGTGCACAGGGTGACACTGAATGACGAGTCCCGCCCCCTCCACACAAGATGACATCACTGCCAACCAATCAGCGCTCGCCCATACTTCACAAATAGACAGACCAGCCCCAGCTAATTACTACTATGCTCATTCTGCTGATTACAGGAGAACCGAGAGCAGCACAAAGAGACGGACAAAAGACGTCAGATCTGGACCCCGCGGATAACTGAAGCCGGGTTCTAATTTAGCAATTTCTTGTGCACAAAAACACGTTGTCGTGTTTTTCACTAGTCAGCAACTGAGGAGTATGTATCATAATAATAAATACATTGTAGCGAGATGTCCCGAGGTGAATACAGTTAAACAGCCTAACCGTACTCTGCCGATATTCTGCTGTGACCAAGATAGACAGAACTCACATGGACAATGAATGGGTTCATTCACATGAGCGAGTTTTCACTTGTACCAAAGTTTGAAAAATTGCTGCATACTCTATTTTTGTGAGAGTCTCACGTGAAAATGGGACATGTAATATGAGGGGTCCTGCACGTCGCACAGCACATTTTTGAGACAAAGTAAAGATGGATTCAGTATGGATTGGTAATATAAAGCTACAACAGAAACTGCAGTGGTGTTTATCCACAAAACACCGTGTGAGAATCAACCCTTAGGGTTTCCACAGACGAATTGAGCGGATTTGAACAAGGCTTGTCCGCGGCGTCACACACTTAACCTTGATTTGTAAACCTGGCATAGATTTCTATGGCAGCTTTCTGTGTAACACGGTGAGAATGAACCCATTGAAATCAATGGCTACGCTTCATCACGTTTTGCGGTCGTGAGTTTCATGCACGCAAAAACCTACGCAAACACGTTCTTCTGTCGAAGCCCTTAGCCAGCTCTCACAAGCCCACTTTTTGACGCAATTAGAGTGGCGTTTGAATCATTGTACAATGCCTTCATTGATTTTAATGGAGCTTTGCAGAGTGTGGTGTTTATAACACCGTGATTTTTGAGCGCTGGTTGCTCTATTTTTGCACATTTTAGCGCTTTTTAACACACCTCCTCACCCATCACAATGATGGGGTGTATTAAAAGCTCTGTCAAACTGCGTATAATGCGTTCAAAAATGCAGCTCGAAATCGCGGTAAAATGCTGCAATTTTGAACACAGCGTTTTGTGCACGCATGTGTAAGAGTAGCCTTAAGCTGGATGACCATGGATGAGCATGATATCGGTCTGAGAAACTGGGCCTGATATTGCGCTTGTAAAATGCATTTCCCACTTCGATGCGATTTACGAGAAAATCGTAAAGCTGAATGTGCGATTTTTTTTTTTTTAATGTGCATTTTTCACACATATGAAAAAATCGCAAGGGCTTCTAATAGTTTCAATGAGAAAAATCCCATGGCATGTGAGTGCGATAATATATATATATATATTTTTACAATCCCATAGAAAATAATACGCAATTACTTGTGAGGAATTGCCCAAAAAAAGGACATGCTGCAATTTTCCTATCTCACAGCCTCAATGCGAGAGATAAATCATTCCGGCAAATAAACAAATGGAAATCAATGTGAGTTTTGTCCATATCGCTATCGGACAGAATTTGCGCATGAAAATCGCATGTGTGAATCTAGTCTCAGGAAATGTTTCTAAGGACCCCTTCACACGACTATATGCATGAGTGTAGAATTTTTGCAAATTGAACAATGCTTTTTTGCATATGCACCGGCGTATTTTACTGTACTTTTTCTGTGAGCAAGGCATGTTTATATGTGTGGCAAACAAAGATGCACCAATTGAAATAGCTAATTAGTCTAATTAAATTCAATGTGTTCTTTTTCATGTGCAATGTTTCACAAATCTCCTAGTGTATTTTGTGTGGATTCGTGCATCCCCATTGACTTCTATTAAGACTTTTGGTCCGCAAATGCGTAGGACATAGAGCAGGCTGCATATTTTATTTTTTTGGGCTCAACCGAAATATGCAGAAAACGCCAGCCAAAATATGCTCCTGTAAATAAGGCCTTACGCTGCGTGAACTTGTGCATGCCATTGTGTGTAACGTCTTGTATAGTATTGCTTCATTGTAACAGCACCTGCATAGTTCAGTATTGGACCATAAACCAATTCTTCCACTTTGGGGCTTCTTCAGAAGACCGTATTGCACGTGTTTTTGCTTGCCTAAAATATACATGCACAATGCGCAGTGAATAGGACCTATTGATGTCAATGGATTTGTTCACATGAGTATGATTTGTACATGCATTTCATGTGTGGACATGTGTGCATAAAAAAATAGGACTTGCTCTATTTACCTGTGTATTTGTGCACCAAGGGCCACATAGAAGTTTATGGGAGGTGTGCAAATATGTACTCAATATGCACGCAATCGCACAGTTCCATGAACAGTAGAACACATCGTGACCTCATCAGGCTAAGTAGCTAAAAACCACAAAAGGGGTATGTCACACGTGCATGAGAACTGGCCTTGCGTGTGCAAAAAGTACAGTACTATGTGCCCATACGTGTGCAGATATACCTCATCGAACCTCGTTCACTGCGCAAATACGTTGTGCTGAGGTGAGTGTGTTTGCACATACGCTCGTCTGAAGCTGCCCTTAACAACACATAACTTAAGGTTACGTCCTGCAGGTTCAGGGTGTATATGGATGGAGATCGCGGTGTGATCTCCTTCCATACATCGCGGTTGACGGCTGTTTCTTACAGCCGACACCCGCTCGCTACAGCTCCGATAAGCTGCGCTGCTCATCAGAGCTGTAAACCCATTAATAGCCACTGTCAATTCTGACAGCGGCATTTAAATCCCCCGACAGATGTCCCGAGGGGCCGTGCGGGTGTCATGGCAGGCGGGGGCCTTCTGAAAGGCCCCAGGGCTGTCATACCAAAATGCCTATCAAGCCATCCAAAGATGGCGGAATTTCTTTTTTTTTCCATTTCACACCACTAAGATTTATTTTTAAAGTTTTTCAGTAGATTATATGATACATTATATAGTACAATTGAAGAATACAATTCGTCCCGCAAAAAAAAAGCCTTCATAAGGCTAGGTCGATAAATAAATAAAAGAGTTAGGATTTTTGAAAAAGAAGAGAAAAAAAAGCAGGATGGTCCTTAAGGGGTTAAGCACTGAAAGCAGTGCTTCTAAAGGTGAATTTTGTCTGGAAAGTAAAACTGAGAAGAATTACTGAACACATTGCGTAAAAAAGAACGCAGCATGTATTCGTAAGTTGCCAATATATACATTATGCACCCTCCTATATTCATTATATAAAATGGCCAACCCCTAATGTTAATGGGGATTAAAATGTGCCAGTTCTACTACAGATATATTCATGTAAAATTAGAGGAATGACATAAAAACGTACATTTGCATTGTCATTTGCATAAAAGCCATTGGTGACAAACTGCTAATATATGCCACCAATTTCTGATCAAAATGGCAGTCATACTAGAAGCGGTTTGCTACTTGTTGTCCAATCGGCTGTGCATGACTTTGGGTCTTTTCATTTTTTTAATGTCATTTTGCTGTTCCATTGTGGTAAAGCAAATAGGATAGAAAACGTTTCTGTTTTTAAGCCTATAGAAATGCATTGAAGTGGAAGGTCTTCAGTTTCGATCGGATTCTATATTTTCTGCCTCCACTCTGATTTTTACACTGGATCAAAAGCCCAGACTACTGCACTTTCGTTTGGAAATGGAATACAGATGGATCGCCTTTTTATTGCATTGTACTCAGATTGGCGGTTGGAACATGAAGAGAATCCATTTTTCATTTTTGTCTGTTTTCTGCATAGAGGTGGCTTTTCAATGAATGATGGCTCTTAGTGGTTAGCACTGTTGCCTTTCAGTGCTGGGGTCCTAGGTTCAAATCTCATCAAGAGGAACTTTGAAAACCTCCATACAGCCATAACGCTTGGTCAGATTTGAACTGGCTCTGGCAGTAAAAGGCAGCATTGCCAGCAAAATATAGAAGCAAAACATCCAGGTGCCACCTGCGCAGAACATAAGATTCAGCAGGCAGTCATGTGCTGTTCTGTTTCGATCCGGTTCAGGGTTGGACTCTCTTGTTGCAACTGGTGCATAATGGTAGCGTGGTCAGCGAAAGCCAGGGGTCGGTACACAGATAGACCTGTATCAGTTCATGGTACAGAGGAGCAGGCGAGTAGCGTAGTCAGGGAAGCCAGAGGTTGGTACACAGGTAGGTATGTCAGGGAGCTGTATGGAGGAGCAGTATGAGAGAGAGCTTGACTACTGCCTGGAAGTACAATAATCACACACTGAGGGATGTACAGGGCCAGGTTTTTATAGAGTGTCTAATCAGTGTGGGGTGGAGCTAATCAGAAGCTGGGTTGCAGGAGCAAGAAAATGGGCAAGGTTAGGTAAGGGAGCTGCCCAGCAGGCTGAATAGCTCACTAGGGAGAGACGTCGTCAGGAGTACAGGAGTTCCCAGGTTTGAACCCTGATACATTCATTGTGCACATGACCACTTAGCCACTCAAAGACTTCAGTATTGAGTCTTTTATGGCCAATAAAGCCCGTGAGTGGTCACATGCACAATAAATGGCTTCTTCTGGGCTCTACAGATGAGCAACAGGGCTGCAGCACTGGACAAGCAGCTGCCGGAATAGGTGAGTATGGAATTTCTCTTCATTTTAACCCTGTATATTTTTTTCATGTCATGGAAAACCCCTTTAATAGTGTAGAACTTTCCTTGTAAGATCTCTGTTTTCTACACAGAGATAATACTCAGACTACTACTTCATACAGGCCCTTTAAACAGGCCAATGATAGTAAACGAGAATTCATTAGAATGCTTGTTTACCCTATGGGCTCTTTCACACAATCTTATGTTTTCACGCTCACTTTGTATAAGTGCCTGGGTGTTTTTCTGCAATCACGGCCAGCGTTTTCTCGTCCATTCACACGACCGTGAGCGTCGCTTTTACCGAAAAAATACGTCGCACCCCAGAAATCCCTTGCTCTGCCAAAATCCTCGGGATGGCTTCCAATGCCTATATAGAGGCACCTGTTAGCTTTCTCTGCTCCCATAGGAGTCTTTAGGACCCGCCGGCTTATTTTGGCCAAAAGATAGTTCAAGAGCTATCTTTTGGCTGAGCATATATGCGTTTGAACGGATGCATTGAAAATCAATGCCTCTCATGGGCGCGTATATACACCCGGTTGTAAAAACAAGCCGTATATGCACTCTTGTGAAAGAGCCCTACCACTGTCCAATGTAAACAAAAATAAGCAAATGCTTGTTTATCGGCTGATCGCATCTTTGATGCAGTTTGTTCCCTGCAACAAATTTCTCTTCCAACAGTGATTAAAATGAAAGGGGGACGAACTATTCTATGAACGATCGTTCGTCCCCCACTAGATCATTGTTTGTGAAGGCTGAGATAAACGAGCACTGATGATGTGATGAACAGTGCTCGTTAATCCCGATAGGTGACCCGTGTAAAAGGTAACATGTCCAAATAGCTTACGGCCTACTGTTCTACAGTAAACACTCTCTACCATTCTGGTGTTCTGTCATTAAAAAAAAATTCTATAGTTACATATTCCCCCCCAGACAGTCTTCTTACCACATCTTCTCCTCATCAATCTTCTCCTCCAGTCCCCTGGGTCACGTCATCATAGGCCGTCTGAATCTTCTACTTCCTGTGATGTAGCGTCCATTCCCTACATTCAGCTTCCTGCAGGTCAGTGTACACTACATCACTAGCGACGTAGCGTTCACTGCCTAGCAAAAAATGCAGAATCCTCGTCAGCCAGCTTTAGGGTGCAGGAGCAGACCATTGCCACAACTGCGCATGCGCGGTATAGCATATGTCAGGGGCGTACCTAAAGGCTCAGGGGCCCGGGTGCAAAAGTTCAGACGGGCCCTTCCCCCTCACCTCCATCTATACCCATACCTAAACCATGCTAATTTACATACATGATCTAGCCGCCCTAAGCTGTTTACACATGGTCGCGAAAATCGCGCGATATTTGTGCATTGTGAGGCGCAAAAATATGAACCCCATTCTTTTGAATGGGGCCATACACATGAGCAATTTTTTTTCTCTGTATCGCATGAAAATATCATCGTATATCTCATCTTTGGTTGTTCCCTTGGAACACGTCTCATCGCCTATTGTTTTCAATGGGGCCGTCACAGCATCGCACGGCGTATCAGGTGCACTCGAGTGTGATGCGATGCAAGGTGTAACCATTGAAAACAATGGGAAACACTTTGCGCCACAGCTAAAAGCATCGCAACTTCCCCAATGTGATGCGAGCTGGTTTTAACATGAAAACCCCTCACATCCGTGGGAACATCGCACATTGGCGAGCGTGATATGAGGCAGAGTTTAACAGCCCGATATCAGACTCATGTGAAATTAGCCTAAGGCCGGCTGCACATGGACGAATTTGCATTGCGGAATACAGAGCAGGCATCCGCCTCCGGATTCCACAGCAAATACCGCCCATAACAGGCTAAAGAAAAGTGTTTTATCCTGTCAACGAACGGAAATCAATTGCGATTTTCCGCTCACAGAGGAAAAACTCTGCATATTCTATTTTAGTGTGAATTCCGCATGGACGCCTCCATTCAACTCAATGCAAGCTGCCTGACCCACGGCTATACCGCAACGCCAATGCAGAAAGGTCACGGGCACCTGCGTCATCACCTAGCAATGGTGCAGGAAAAGTAGGGATTTATTTTTAAAAAAGCAAAAAACAACTATACTGCTCAGGTCCGACGGCTCGCCTTGCAGACCATCCATAGTACAGAAAGAAGAAAGAAATTACAGGTATGTACGAATGCCAGCCGGACACAGGGTCGGATTCCGCGGAATCCGACCTGGTTGTGTGCAGCCAGCCTAAGCCTGTGTTCATGTATTTTGTTGCATTTTTGAACCCCAATTAAAATCACATCAAACAACTGCATGCACTATTAAAAACCGCATGTGGATTCAAAACTACATGTAGGTTTTTAATGCGTTTTTCAGTTGCGTGTAAAGTGTGCAATCATACATTATATAACCAGGTTATACCAGCATGCTTCATATCACTATATACAGGGAGAAGTATATACATCTCCTGTATACAGTGATATCGACCATGCTGGTGTAAGGACTGGTTCACATCCATGTTGAAACCTCTGACTGGAGATTCTGTCACAGATCCGATACCAAATACCGGAAAAAAGCGCTGCATGCCACGCTTTTTCTTCCGTCCAAAAGCCAGGCGGAAAGCGGTCGGGCCTTATTATAGTCAATAGAGTCCATCCGGCGCTGTTTGGTTCCATACACAGACTTGTTTAGCCGTGGGAATTCCCATTTCCGGTACTGGTGTATCTTGTCTTTACCGAAAGTATGGGTGGAGACATGGGTTGGCCCTGCTCACGCCCCCAGCAGTGGATTGAGTGCTGTTGCCTAGGATCCCTAGAGTTGAAGCATGTATATGAGCCATGTTCTGCTGCCTCCTGGCCCCGGTCATGTTCTGCACTCAGTGGTGTTTTTTGAAAGACAAGCACCGTGTGCGTATCAACGGGTCGGCGCTGTCATTGGTCCTTCTCCTCCACTGTCCCCATTATCTGCTAGCCCTGGCCCATGCATTTAAGGGCGGCCAGGGATCAGAGTGCAAGACGCAGGGAGCGGAGATCGCAGTGGGGCAGGGAAATGGGACAGCGGTCCAATTAGCAACTATAAGGGCTCCTACACACCTGCGATATCGCAGCGTTTTTTTAACGCGATTGTCAATGGGACTTTCTAATGTTAAAAATGCATAACAAGTTTGTGCTTTGCAATTTTTGTGCGATGCGTTTTTAACATTAGAAAGTTCCATTGACAATCGCGTTACAAAAACGCAGCAATATCGCTGCATTAAAAAAGCGCAAGTGTGTAGGAGCCCTTACACTGACACCGGGCCATTGCGGACACATTGACAGCGAGGTGGGCAGTGGGTATGAAACGCCGAGGCAACACTCACATCTGTCTGGTCGGCAGGAAAGCTAGACACTAACAGTAGCAGACTGTCAGCCAATGGAGATCGCGGACCTCGGCACCCCGCTGAAGTTGCAGCCACAGCTTCAGTGCCTGGAGTATGAGGCAGCAGGCAGAGCTCAGGAGGCCATGTCTGCGGCAGCCAATCAGCCACTGGGAGCGTTGCAGAGCTCAGGAGGGCACATCTGCGGCAGCCAATCAGCCACTGGGGATGTTGCAGAGCTCAGGAGGGCACATCCGCGGCAGCCAATCAGCCGCTGGGGGCGTTGCCTTCGACTGAGGACTGGCAAATGCTGACATCCGGTGTAGACAAGATACACCAGTACCCCCTTTCCTGCTCCCCAAATGGAACGGGAAAGCAGAATCCCCCAGTGCAGGTGTGAAACCACCCAAAACTGTGTATCTTCTGTATAAAATTATGTGTGTACAGCTAGTAGAAGCTCTACATCCTGTAAATAGTGATATCAACCATGCTGATATAAACTGGGCCAGGGTATACCAGCATGGTACATATCACTATATACAGGCTGTATAACTTATACCAGTGTACATATATAATTATATACAGATCTTCAGGTTATACCAGCATGCTCCATATCACTATATACAGTAGATGTATATCCCCCTGTATATGGTGATATAGCCATGCTGGTGTAACCTGGAGATCTACTGTGCATAATTATATATGTACAGCTGGTATAAATTATATCAGCAGTACATATTTAAATACACTCCGCGCTCTACTCACCTCTGGAGAGATGTCTGGGCGCATATATCTATATTCCACAACACTTTTGCTCGATTCACAACCTGATAAGTTGTTTGGGTTGGCTGATTCACAGTGATTGGTTGTTTGGGTTGGCGGGCAGCTTGTAAATGACCAAGTCCAGGACCTTTGATCACATGACGGCTCATGTGATCTGTGTTGCTATGCAACCAAAGGTCCTCTCACTATTTCAATTACCGGTTGTGCATCCATCTCTCCAGAGGGCATATTAGCCTTTTACTCCCCACTTCTACACGAGGCAACCTAAACAACGAATCACCGTGAATCAGCAAAACCAAATAACCAATCACCGGGAATCAGGCAACTCAAATGTTCTGAGTAGATATCAAACTGGTGATGGCAATGACCTTTCAAGTTCTCCCTCTAGTCATTTCTGTGGCCCCAGAAATAATCTATATTACACTGTGCCCCCATAAATAAATGATAATGCATACTGTGCCCCCTGAAATAAATAATAATCTACAATGTGCCCCTTGAAATAAGTGATCTTTTTTTCTTCTCTATCTGGGTCTGGACCACTGTGAAGATTTCTTCCAAGCACAACTTGTGTCTATACACTGCCCCCATCCTGTTAGCTACCTCCATTGCTTCTGTCAGTCCCCCTACTCGGGCTTATTCACACGAGCATTAGGCAGCATTATTATTTTGTGATGGGTGAAGTGTGAAACCTGATACTGAGGACTTATTCACACGAGCGTATATCGGTCGCCATTTTCACCATCTCAGCTGTCTTCCCCTTCCCTCCCCCTCAACGGCTCACCTCCTCTCTCCTCCCCCTTGGTTGTTTGCAATGGAGGGGGGGGGGGGACTGACAAGGGGCAGGAGCTTAGCTTAGAACAGAAGGGAATTTAGGGCAGAAGGGAGAGAGGGGACGGCAGGGGCATCACCAACTCCCGTAACTCCGGCTCATCGCCCCAATAGAATCTGGGCTGAGGTGGTGGATATCCAGCTGTTGCTTCGTCGTGGGGGTGACGCCCCCCTACTTTTTCCTCAGTCTTGGCGGGAACAGCTTGGCGGAAAATTTTCGCAGGCTGACGAACATGAGGGCTGGGTGCCATTTTGGCTCTGAATACAGTCAAAGCCCATATTTACACTTGGTTGCTCACCATGTAATGCAGGCAACTCCACACAGTCCAGCAACACGACACAGTCCCTCTGTAGCCTGTGACATATCTCTGCTACATATAAATTAAGATTCTCCCTCTGCATCTCCGGCAACTGACTTGGTTTGGCACCACTCTGGTAAAATGTCCATAGGCTCAGAAGACCCGCGATCTCTTTTAAGAGCCAGAGGGATCTTGTCCTGGATGTCTGAGAAAACACAGGGGGCTTAGGACCTGAAGTAACTTTCTCTTACTGTTGCGTGGGCAAAAATCTTCTGCGACTGGGGGAATGGTGGGAGAGCGCCTTTTTGGTGGCTTTTCAGCAATTTCTTGAGAACAGGCACATAAGATTCATCCTGTTCATGATGCCAAGTTAGCTCCGCAATGCAGCATCCGAGGAGCAGACATGGCATAGGAGAGAGCGGGTAGTGTTTGCGCCTTGTCACGGTGGCTCTACCGTCTTCCACGCGGAGGGTAACCGGTGACCCGTCCAAGGGCCGAGGACAGGTTACTAAACAGGAAACCCAATAATGGATTACCTTAGTCTCTAATGTCATGCGTGACACCACCGTTTCGGCTGCCACGGGGGAATTCCTAGATGGCGGAGTAAACTCACCCTCGCGCTGCCTCTGTTTGGGAATTCCTAGTTGTCGGAGTAAATCCACACACACACGAGGTTCTTTCAAGACACAGCCTCCGGAAACGGATGGGTAACTGGTCGCTTTACTTGAAGTAACTTGATTACAACTTTTAGATGCACTTCAGCAGAAAGACAGTGTAAAACATCATCGTGGTGTAACAGGCAGGACACACGGGTCTACAGAAGAAACCATAGTCCTGTTATCCGTAGGTACTGATCCTGGCAACATGCTCTCTTCTCTCCAGCACTCAACCGGTGAACACTCACATTTGATAAAACTGGGTGCGCTGCATGGCGGTTCCTTTCTCTTTCTCTCTCTCCTAGCACGGGAATAGTCCTTCCATATCTCCTAGGTACGGCAGTCCCAAGGCAGGCTGTAGACTTCTTTCCGCTTTTTCCATTCTTGGCCGCACAGGCTGAAGGTGCCCGAGTGTTCCTCTTAGGCCTCCTGCACACAGTTGGAAATTCTGCAGCGGGATTTCCCACAGAATTTCTGCCCGTAGAAGCTGCCATAGGATTGCATTAGAAAACGCAATCCTAGGCAGATGGCCGTGATTTGTCCGCGTGAAATCACACGCGGAAAACAAATCGCGGCATGTTCTATTTCTGTGTGGGTCTCGCAGAGGCTCACACAGAAATGTCACTCCCAGGCCGCTGGCTCCACTCTGCGCATGCGCTGGCTGGCTGGCAGCCGACACATCACAGAGCCGCTGGGGCAGGTGATACCCACAGTGGTCCCTGTAGGAGCACGGGTCGGGTCCCGCTGCGAGAATTCATATCTCATAGTGAACTCCATATTCATAGAATTGTTATTCAAATAAGAAATAAACTGTGTGCTCAATCAAATACTGACAGTGTTAATGAAGGAGGACATCCTACGATTCAAGATGTTTTTTAAGAACGTGATTATAGTCTGGTCGGATATAGTAGCGAGAAAGGTCTGGAGGGGGGCCAAGGATTTAGAAGCGATAGACAGAGTTAGGAAAAGCGTGAACTTTAGGATTTCAAAGTACATGCAGTCGTTAGGTGGAGTGGCCATACGTCATTGGGAGGTAGAGAGGAGGGAGCGGGAGATGCTTAGGAGCGATGGGGTACATCTCAGTGACATCGGTTTGGACACATTCTTATCCAGACTACAGGATGGGTAGAGGCGGCATTATTGCTGGCTGATGGAGTTCGGAGTGCGGCGTAGGGGATATGCCGCATCCTTGGCATAATTTTGGGATTTCTATGCCAGCAATGGAGTGTAAGGTGGCTTTACAAGCCCATTTGGGGCTTTCTCATGCCTTGTTTTCTGTTTCTATGTTTTTCAAGTTTTCAGCAAGTAAAATTTTTCAAGAAGCATGGAAAGGATGGTGGATGATTAAAATATGTTGATCATAAAATTTTAATAAAGCTGTGGCCTACTCACAATTTAAAAGACAGCAATGGTGTTTTTGTTCATTTTTCGGTTGGGACAGGAGCTTGTTTGAAGGTTAGTAGAGTCCACCCAGTCCCCATATTCCTTCCATTATTTTTGCCTAAAAAGAGGTCACCAAATCTGGAACAATGGTATTTGGATAGAACGTCCATGGAAATGGAGGCATCTATCTGATACAGCTAATCGTGAGGTGGTATGGAGGTCAGCGGTCTCCAAACACTTTGCAGAACAACATGCAGGCTGCACTGATGGATTGTTTTTTCAGTGAATAGAAAAAGTCAGGAGACTGATTAGAGGAGATGATGATTGCGGGAGGGTGGCCTGCTGATGGACAAGTGAGACGTGTCTCGCCATCGCTTTCAATGCCAGTGCCGCTGCACTAACCTCTTCTACTGCCGGGACCCCTTGCTGCCACACAGATGGGAAGGAGGTAGATGCATGACACCCCATGGAGCCACATGAAGGGAGCCTCGTGGCGTTTCTCCAAGGTCTGAGAAATGCAGGAGACCAAAGAGCGCTTGCCAAAATGGTGCCGCCAGAGGAGACAGGCAGTCACAAGGGTCATGTGACCCAGGCAGAGGACTCTGCAGATAGAACGACGGATGGTGTGGGTGCCCCCAGGGTGACCGCTGGTGGCTCTAAGGTAGGGAGTGCATTGTCAGGTGAAGATCCCTTGGGCTCTCCGTCCGTTAGCTCTCCTGCTGCTGGGTAGGAGTGGGCAGGAAGCCCTGCACGGCTCAGTCAGTCCACCAGTCCTACAGCTGCACCCAGGCTTCGGCCCCTCTCCCTCATCTGCTGGCGTCTCTGGGGAAGCTCCCCACAGAACAATGGGGTAGTATCAGGATCCCCCTCATACTGCTGATGCTGTGGGGGGCTTGGAGTCTGTCCATCGACCTTCACGTACCTCTCCTCTTTGGGTGACCTGGCTGAAGATGGAAAGGGGGGGGGGGTCTCCCATAGTTAAAGCTCACCAAGGTCACAAGTCATGGCAGTGACTGGTGAGCCTCAGATGAACCAAACATCCACGGTGCCCAGCTTGGCTACTAAAGCTATCAGACCAGAGCTGCCTGAGGCCCAACCCTGGGTTCTTTACCCCCTGACCCACCTCCTGCTCAGGGAGAGTGCGACTGGAAAGAACACCTCCATGCCCTACCCACTAAGGGCGAGATTGATAATCTCTTTCTGATGATGGAATCCGCTCATAAAGGAGACTTTGCTGCCTTACAACACAACATCCGCCATGTAGGCCAGAGGGTGGAGGTGATAGAAGATGCCCAGGAACAGATCATTAATACCATGGACTCTTACTCTCAGGAGCTGCTTCAGCAATCACAATAGATCTCTGAGCTATACCTACTTATTAATGATCTTGAGAATCATCACCTCACAAATAATTTAAGCATTAGGGGCCTCTCCAAGGAGATCAGCCCCTTCCAGCTGGAGTTGTGGGCGCACAATTTTCTCAACAACCTGCTACAGGAACCAAATGACCCCATTCTTAAGATTAACAGAATCCACCATTCTCCAGGGCAAAAATCCTCAGATCCCAGTAGACTTAGGGACATTGACTGCAGAAACCATTTCTATAAAGACAAGGATCAGATCCTTCAGCAGGCCAGAGGGGCTAAAGATCTGCCCTTTCATGGATCTCTGATTATGATTTTGTCAGATCTCTCCCATCACACCCTAGAACTACATAAAGCTTTGAAGTCCCTACTAACAGTGTTGCATAAAAAGGGAATTTTCTACCGCTTGGGCTACCCATTCCAGCTTCATGCCAGTAAAGAGGGCAAGTCGGTCACATTTAGAGGCTTGGGCGACCTTCCTAAGTTATTGGGCACCTTCTAGAGCCCTCCCAGACTGCTCGACTGCCTGCTCTCTTCCGATACCTCCTCCTAGAAGTTCATGGCAGATGGTGGATCACGGATAATGTCGCCGAGCTCCACGTCAGAGGAGCCTGGAGGTTCCTATGGCTTCCTCCAAAGATCACACCTGAGGGAACTCTGAGGACATCACATCACATGTCTTGCCTGCTGGGCTTGAGTTTGTCTAAGAGGGGTCCCAGACTTGTTTGAGGTTTCTTCGTTTATTTGCAGACATTAGGTTCATGACGTGGGTGGTGGCATGGTCACTATATGTTGAATAATTGATACATAAATATAATAACTACCCAGTAATAACTATATGAACAATGTAATGAATTATGGATTATTGCTCCATGGAAAAGTGGTCATTATTATCCCATAATATAAATTGTTAATATCATGGGATAATAATGACCGCTTTTACATGGAGCAATAATCCATAATTCATTACATTGTTCATATAGTTATTACTGGGTAGTTATATTTATGTATCAATTATTCAACATATAGTGACCATGCCATTGTACAATTGCGATTTTTATTGTTTGGCTATGTTTTACACCCCATATTTATTGATTATATTGATTAATAATGTTTATTATGTTGCATATGTTTAACTGTCTCAGGAGATTAGATACTAGATTTTATCAATGTATTTATAGATTCTATTAATCTGTCGGTTATATACCAATAATTTTTATTATTAGAAGTTAAATATCATTCGCTCCGTAGCACACATCTTTAGAGACAAGCTACGCAGGGGATCCTTTAAGTATGGGAGTAAATGTGGTAAATGGCTAGTCAGAGAGCTTCACCCTAGGTCTTCCCAAACTCATATCTTTAAAATACATACCGGCCAGAGGGGCTTCGCCCACTCCACCACAGATATTCTAGAGGCGTTCAAGTGTTATTATTCAAAACTTTATAATATTGAGGGGGATTCACGGGCTAGACACCAGAGTGTAGTAGATGAAACAGAGGACTATCTCTCCAACAATGCCCCTAAAAAATGACAACCACTGAGTCAGAGGAGCTGGAGCTGGACTTCTCCTCTTTTATCCGAACTTTTCAAAAATGTAAAGTTATGCAAGAGCCCGGGGCCTGATGGTTTTATTGCCAGGTTCTATAACATTATTCCATAAGGAGATTTACTCCCTGTTGTTAGAATCCTTTAACACGGTTAGGCGCGGTTGTCCATTCTTGGCTCAGGCATTTCTGGCACATATTACAGTCATCCCCAAAACGGGCAAAGACACCTCAGTCTGAGGTAACTATAGGCCAATTTCTCTCCTTAACTTAGATATCAAACTATTTGCCAAGACATTATCCCATGTTTGATCCATAGGGAGCAGGTGGGTTTTGTCCCAAGCAGAGAAGCAAGGGACAACACCTTCAAATCCTTGTCCTTGATTGCTCGGGCCAGACAATCAAATAGCCCTGTGTCTCCTGGTGGTCGACGCCGAGAAGGCGTTTGACAGGGTCAGTTGGAACTTCCTCTCTGCTACCTTGGACAAAATAGGCGTGGGACCGTGTATGCGGGAATGGATTTTGGCTTTTTATCATAACCCCTCTCCCGAGATCAGGGTCAATGGTGCCCTATCGGACTCCTTCCAAATACGGAACAGGAGGAGACAGGGGTGCCCTCTATCCCTGTTCCTCTATTTCCTGAGCATGGAGGCCCTTGCCAATGCCATTCAACAGAATGAGTCGATCTCAGACTTCCGTATAGGGGACATGGAGCACAGAATGGCACTCTTTGTGGATGACCTGCTGCTCTATCTATCCAACCCACACATAGGTCTTCCAGTGTTTTTCCAAGAATTTAAACGGTTCAGCAGAGTTAGTAACTATAAAGTAAATGCTCAAAAGTCGTAGATCTTAAATATGTCGTTGCCGTAGGCCTAGGTGTCACATCTGGAGAGCCAGTTTCCCTTTCACTGGAGACATTCTGCTATAAAATATATAGGAATACAACTGCCAGCGGATGTCTCTCAAGTGTTTAAATTACATTTTTCACCATTTGTCTCTGACCTAGGGCGGGATCATAATAAATGGAAATCGCTGTTCCTCTCGTGGATATCCTACCAGGTTTCTTTATCCTTGTCAAACAATCCCAGTGCGGCTCCTGAGCACCTATTTAAAGCGGTTACACACCCTGGTAACTGCGTTTGTGTAGAGAAGTAGGAGACCCCAAATGCAATTTTCCCTCCTCACGAGGGCCAAAGAGAGGGGGGCCTGGGCCTTCCTAATTTTGCCCTCTACTGGAAAGCTAGCATTGCCAATTGTATACTGGATTAATTTAAGCACGAAAGCTCCAAACTATGGGTGGAAGCAGAACATGCTGTAGTCCCAGGTTCCCTGGGAGGCGCCTTCTGGATCCCTACTAGGTTCACGAGTTTAATGCCTAACGTTTCACCTTTTATCGGCCAATTAATTATGACCTGGATGAGATTTGCGCCCTCTAAGGGCCTGGTCTCGATCCCTGAGCCGCTTAACCCCCTGCTGTCTAATCCAATTTGAAAATTCCTGCCTCGCTGACTCCTCGTCTAAGCGATGTAATATCGCATTTAGGCCTGAAGCCCTTAGTGGTGATCATGGGGAAGGGAGAGTCCTCTCCTGGCTCGTGGCTGCAATATTTTCAATTGAGCAACTTTGTGGGGTCCCTGACACCCCGGGAGAATTTATCTGGATCTATCACACCGTTTGAGCAAATTTGTGTGTCCCCAGTTCCTCAGAGACACATAATATCCAGATTATACAAGCTGTTGCTGTCTCGGTAGGCAGAGGACAAGACTCCAAGGTATGTAGAAGCTTGGGAGAGAGAGTTGGGTATGAGTATTGCATGGCAGGATTGGGAGAGGGCCTGGATTTTGTGTCATAAATTTTAATCTGCATGCAAACTACAAGATTTAAACTTTAAAATCCTTTCCCGATGGTATAGGATTCCAGATCATTTACATAAAATCTACCCCAAACATTGCCCACATGCTGGAGACGTAAAAATGACAGGGGCAATATGTCTCATATATGGTGGGGTTGCCCTCTGGTGACTACCCTATGGAACTAAGTGATAGAGGTTTATAATCTCATCTGTGTCCTAGGAATGGAGCTGACTATACAGATGGCCCTGCTCTCAATCTTTCCGTGTTCTATTAGAAGGGCAAGGAGAGACCTGCTGAGATTCTTCATACTGGCAACCAGGAGGATTATCCCCAGACTGTGTCGGTCTTCGACCCCAACCCCATCAAGGCTGATGTGAATGGAGGAGCTAAATGACCTTATGCACTACCAAGAAATGACGGCAGGTGAAAATGGCGCTCAAGAAGAGTTTCACAGAACTTGGCAGGTTTGGATCTCTTTCTGGTCATCGGATAGCTTGAAGGCCTGGATTGATACTGGTCAGGCCTAAGACGGGAACCCAATGGGCCCGGGTGTGGCTTTGCCTGAGCGTCACTTGACCAGGGATCCTATTGGGAAGCCCAGTCGTTCCCTCCCCCACCCCCCTCCTTCCTCCTTTCCCGTCCTTACGCTTTGTCTTGTCTTGGGTTATTTGTATTGTCTTGGGTTGTTGTTTCCAGTAAAGCCTCTTTCTAGTGGGGTCAAGTAGACAGAAGCACACGTGGGACTATGTTCTGTGTTCATTTGATTTCATATGGCTTAATTGTAATGTCTATAATAAAAACTCGAATAAAACCTTTATGAACCAAGAGGAGGTGACTATTTCAAAAAACTTCTTAATAGAGAGGCAATATAGATTTTGGAATTAAAATGTAGGGCTCCAAATGGATTGAATATTACACAGGATTTGATCAAGTATGTGGATTGAGAAATAATACTGTAAGGGTTAAAGACTGTGCTTTTCCTCTGCTAATCTGTGATTAGGTGTTTGTAGTAGATTAAGGGCGCTTTCACACAACAGTTTTTATGTTCAGTTTTTTTGTGAGCCAAAACCTGGAGTGGGTCCTAAATATGGAAGACATGCAAATCTTTCCATTATACTTTCTCTCCACTCTTGGTTTTGGCTCACAAAAAACTGAATATAAAAACTTTTTTAGTGCTACGAAAACACATGTATGTGAAGGCCATGGTTTCCAATGAGTTCTTTCACATGAGAGATGTTTTGTAGCCTGAAAGAACCCATTGGAAATCATGAGCTTCACATACATGCAATTTTGTAGTGCTACAAAGTCGTGCGATTTTGAGCCCTTGTGAATAAGGTCTAATGGGGAATATGCCGTGATGAAGGAAAGTACTTTTCGAAACGCGTAGCAACTCATCATGGTGAGAAATGTACTATGCTCTGGATTTTAACCCCTTCCCGCTCCAGGACGTACATTTATGTCCTGGAGCATCGGGGTATGTATGCAGAGAGGTCGCAGGGCGACCTCTCTGCATACAGCGCGGGCGTCAGCTGTTTACTACAGCTGACACCCGCGGGCAATAGCCACGATCGTCCGTTCGGCCGATCGCGGCTATAACCCTTTAAACGCCGCTGTCAATCCTGACAGCGGCCTTTGAAGCCCCCGAATGCTGTTCGGGGGTCCCGCACGCTCCCCCCCCCCCCCGCAGTGAGATCGGGGGAGCCGTGCAGGTGTCATGGCTGCCTGGGGCCTTGAAAGACTGCCTATGAAGCAGGGCCTGGCTTGATAGGCTGCCTGTCAGAATGAAGTATGCGTAATGCTATAGCATTACGTCATACTGCAAAAGCGATCAAAGAATTTAAGAGTAAAGTGAAAAAAAGAGCAATAACGTTTTTTTAATTGTAAAAAAAAAATAATAAAAGTTTAAATCACCCCCCCTTTTGCCATATCTATAATTAAAAAGTCTAAATACTAAAATAAAAATACATATTTGGTATTGCCGCGTCTGTAAAAGTCTGATTTATCAAAGCAGTGCATTATTTACCCCGCACGGTGAACGTCGTCCGAAAAAAAAAATAAAGAAGGCCAGAAATGCACTTTTTCAGTCACCCTGTCTCCCAGAAAAAACGCAATAAAAAGCGATCAAAAAGTCATAAGTATTCATACTATCGGAAACTACAGGACATCCCACAAAAAATGAGCTATCGCTGAACTACGTCGATGGAAAATTTAAAAAGTTATTGCGCGCACAAGATGATTGCAGAAAATAATTGAAATAAATTAAATGTCTTTGAAAAAAAAAAAGAGTAGTATAGTAAAAAAAAACTATACAAGTTTGGTATCGTAGCAATTGTACTGACCCATAGAATAAAGATATCATGTCGTTTTTGTTACAGTTTATGCGCCATAGAAACAAGACGCACTGAAACATGGCGGAATGTCGTTTTTTTTTTTCATTTTACTCCACTTAGAATTTTTTTTAAAGTTTTTCAGTACCTTATATGGTACATTAAATAGCACTATTGAAAAATACAACTCGTCCCTCAAAAAACAAGCCCTCATACAGCGACGTCAATAAATAAAGGAGTTATGATTTTTTTAAGGGTGGGGGGGAGGAGAAAACAAAAATGGGTGAAAAAAAAGGGCCGCGTCATGAAGGGGTTAAAGATGTCCATATAAAGAAGGAAATTTTAATGAAGTCCGGGCTGATGCTGGAGTTTTTTCTTCTGTCATTTCTTTGATTGGATTTGTACTCCAAATACGCTGTGGACTGGGCGAGCCTGCTCAGGTGAGCTGATTAAACAGATTCAATTATCACTCTTGCTTAAACCTGTAAATATATTGAAACTCAATAAATTCATCTCTCATTTTCTCTGGAAGCACAAGAGACCTCAAATAGACATATCTAAGGGCGCCCACCCACTGGCGTTTTTTTTCCCTGCGAAATTCGCAGCATTTTTTTCTCTGCAGGGGTCTATGGGACTTGTAATGTTAAAATCGCGATCGCGCAAAATCGCAATTTACCGCGAAATCGCGATTTTGCGCGATCGCGATTTTAACATTACAAGTCCCATAGACCCCTGCAGAGAAAAAAATGCTGCGAATTTCGCAGGGAAAAAAAACGCCAGTGGGTGGGCGCCCTAAGTTGATGGCGACAAAAAACGAGGAAGGATCCAGCCTTTCAAACATATGGGTCTATAATCTCACACACATTTTAAGGGCTTATTCAGACAACCGTATATCTGCCGGGTATATCGGCGTCCCTCGCTACAGGGGGAGGAGGCTGGGAGAGCCAGGAGCCGTTCACTAAGCTCCCGCCCCCTCTCTGCATGCTCTCCACCCCCTCTCTGCTCCTCTGCACTATTTGCAATGAGAGAAGGCGGTGCGGGAGGCGGAGCTAAGTTCTGAGACTTAGCTCCGCCCCATCCAGCCTCCTCCTATTGCAAATTGTGCCGAGGGGTGGAGAGGGGGCGGGAGCTCAGTGAACTGCTCCTGGCTCTTCCAGCCTCCTCCCCCTGCAGAGAGGGACGCCGTATACGGCCGGCGTGAATTCACATTGTCTTTTTTATTTCATACTTTTCCACTGTAGCTGGGGCATCTTTACTTGATCCAAGGGTCTTCAGACCCTATTTTCTATGCTTGATATGTTTATTTTCCTGTTAGATGGGAAGTTGTTCCACTTATTTTGTATGTTTTTTATAGAAAAACAATAAAGAGAAAGTGAGGCTTTATTCACATGAGCGTATATCAGCCGCACTTTCACGGCCGTCCGATAAATACGCTGCCCATCTGATGCATTGGTTTACAATGCATCAGTTCAGATTGGTGCATTCCTGCGGCGTAAAAGCGCCCGGCCGGCCAAGATAGCGCATATGGTGTGCATTTCGGCTGGGCGCTTTTACGCCGGAGGCGGCTTCCATAGACTCCTATGAGAGCCTATTGTAGCTGCTGGAGAAGGGAGGTGGGAGGGAGTTTAGCAGCGTGTCTGCTAAACTCTGACCCCCTTGCCTCTTCCTCTCCGCCCCTTGATGGCAGTTTGCAATGGGAGGGGGCAGGACAGGATGGGAGTTAGTTGCTACTCTTAGGGAGGTAGCAGGACAGGGTGGGAGCTAGTTAGTGCGCTTAGCACACTAGCTCTCGCCCCCTCTTCTTGCCGAGAACCGGTGAGGAGGCGGAACGTGGGAAAGGCAGTTTAGAAGAGCTAAACTGTCTCCTCCGTCCCGACGGCACTCCGGTTTCGGTGTATATGCGCCGGACCTGGGCCGTCTGAACATTAATGCGACTTTCGGTCGCACTGTGGCCGTGACACAACCGAACGAAAATTGCTACGCTTGTGTGAAAGAGCCCTGAGAAAAAAAATGGTGGAATTTGTTTTGTCTTTTTTCCTATCCCAACCTAGTCCTGCAAAATAAGGCTATTTCCATAAAAACATAAAAATGTTATGGCTCTTGGAATGCAGTGATGGAAAAAAAAATCACTTGGTCATTAACTCTTTCCTGACTTTGTAAAATAAATATATACAATCGTGAAGGGTGTATGAAGAAGGCTCAGAAGCTGAGTATGCTCCATATCTGGTGGCTATCAGCTGTTTTTGACAGTTGATAGCCTCCAGCAATTGCTGTGATCAGAGTTAGCTCTGATCACAGCAGTTAACTGTTTAGATACTGTAGTCAAAGTTTACCGTGTATCTGAACAATCAGTGGAAGAGGGGTTGACCCTTTTCCGTGCCCAATCGGCACCCCCCGCAATGCGATTAAGGATGCAGATGGGTTAGCATGGCATCCTAGATTCTACTGAAGCCTCCCAGGGCTGCAATGCATAGGTGCTTATGAGGCATGGCTTCATCGAAAAAATGAAAAATCACTATATACTTCTATACTGCAGTGATCACAAGTGATCAAATGATTGCAAGTGCAAGTCTCCTGTGGGGACTAAATAAAAGTGAAAAAAATGTAATTATGTGTTTAACAGTAAAAAATAAGTAAAAATTAAAAGTTCAACCCACCCATCCTTTCACCATTTTCTCATTAAAATTTTTTTTAAAAAGCCCACATATTTGGTATCAAAGTATATGTAAAAGTCTATCTATTAAAATAATACAATATTTTTCCTGCATGCTAAGGGCTATTTCAGACGACCGTATATCGTCTTGCCCCCTCCCATTGCAAATAGTGGCGAGGGGTGGGAGCTCAGTTCCTGCTCCTGACTCTTCCACCCCCCCTTCCCCATGCAGACAAGGACGCTGTATATCGGCTCGGCGTGAAAACCGAGCCGATATACAATCGTCTAAATAAGCCCTAAAGGTTGTAAAAAAAAGTACAGAATGTCAAAATTGCGTGTTTTTTTCGTTATCTCGATTCCCCCAATTTTTTTACAAACTGATCAAAAACACACTACATCTCACCCCTCAAAACACGTACCCTTACACAGCCCAATCGATTTAAAATGTTACAAAGTTACAGGTATCAGTAGACAGTGACAGAAAGCTATTTTTCTTTAAGAAATTTTTTTATTTACTTCTTAAGTAGAAAAACATTTAAAAACTATAGAAATTTGGTATCATCCGCAATCATTATGACTCATAGAACAAAGTTGATACCTCATTTTTACAACACTGTGAATGATGTAAAAACTAACCCTCATCCCCCGCAAAACGGCGCAATTGTATTTTTTTTTTATTTCTCTCACTTAACAATTTGTAAAATATTTTCTGCACACAATATGGTACATAAATGGTACCATTAAAAATACAACTCGTCATGCAAAAAAAAAGCCCCCATATGGCTTTGTCAATAAAAAAAAATTTAAATATGGTTCTTGGAAGGCAGAGACACAAAAAAGGAAAATGGGAAAGAAAAAAAAAATACCTGGGCCTGAGCAGGTTAAGATGCAAAATAGTCAGTAAGGGGTTAAATGTGTGTCCCTGTTTCTTTTTTTGGAGTGTAAAGGGGAAGAGGTTGTCTAGGGGGTACCATGTGATTGCCTGCTTCTACCGTACTACTTTTGTAAAGTTCAATTGTACATTTTGTTTACTCACAGAGTGAATTTTTATTAATATACCCACTGCCCACAATAAACCAACATGTGATTGTAATGATCAGCACATTCCAGTTCTCTGTCGGTAATATGCTCATCAGTAGTTGACCTGTAGAATAGATTATTAATTAGATTGAGTTTCTGTTTGTCAGTAACATTTTCAGATGCCAATGAAGTATTGACAGCGGGTTCTGCCAGCCCGGCGACACGGCGCAGGTTCTCCAGCCTAGGAAACATGAGTTCTACAGCGGTGACGTCACTGAAGAGCTCATAGATACATTGGAATAGCAAGCGTTCCACTGTACCACGTGACATGACCAAGACGAGTAGGGAAGGGGCGTGGTCAGCAATTCCCAGTATAGAGGACGATGTAATAAGGGGGCGTGGTAATACTGTATGTGGGCGGAGACCACGGAGGGCGCGGATTTGCAGCGGCGGGTTATTCAAGCACGGTTCTGTCCGATCTGGCGGGAAGTGAAGTGATGGAGCGGGCACCGGAACTGTACGTGCTGTGCGATCCACAGCAGCCGCCTGTCAGGTAAACATACGTAGTTGTACGGACCGGAGGGATGTCACGTGTCAGCTATGTGCACTCTCTTCTAGCTGTTGTCAAGCAGTGGTTCTGCTTCGTTTTTAAATATTAGCACAAAATGCATGGTTATCAAAAACTGCATGTTTTGTTGTTTTTTTTCTTTTGAACGAGGTCCTTTTTTTCCATGTGAGTTTTGTTCAGTTCCAAGATGGGCAGAATTTGCACAAGAATAAACTCTATTTATTTAAATGGTTTATTTTATATATATATTTTTCCGTCTTGGACTGATAAGCGGAGCAAAAATCTTCTGCCGCCTATCTTATTATTGCAGGACTCTACTTAGCAATCGCCCGTTCTATTCTATAAACAACCTGCATTGCAGTCACATGTCCTGGGATTTACATGTGAGCGCACTGTGGTTCTAGTGGGGGTTACTACGGGGACCACTTGGTGGTAATAATTATAATAAAAACACCAGGAAGCGCACAGAGAAGTTTTGCTGTACAATAAAATGGCATGAAAATTGGCACTAAACTGGTCAGTCTGCCACTGACCTGAATGGACTGTGCCCGTATGAATGCAGCGTTGGGGATCATTCACATGGGTGTAAATACACCGCGAATAGTGCCTACTGGTTTCATTTACAGCTGCGTATTTTTCATTTGACTTTCAGTTACGTCAAAAAGAACGCATCATATCCTATATAGGTGCGCATTACTATCGTAATACCCCAATGAGATCGGCGTGCGGGCGTAAATATACTGCGTTTTTAGGCCTCCCTCACACAGGGCGTTTGCAAAACGCTGCCTTTTCAGCCCAGCTTAAAACACTGCCCATTCATTTCAATGGGAGACTCAGCTGAAAATGCCCAAAGATAGAACATGCAGCGTTTCAAAACGCAGCCCTGTATGAGCAGCCCCATTGAAATCAATGAGAGCCTTGTACAGAGTTTAGCACAGGGCTGAAAACGCTGCTGAAAGTGCCCTGTGTGAGGGAGGCCTTATGCAGAAAAATCGACTTATGTTTTTTTTTGTTTTTTTTTTTTTTTTAAACGTGTAAATTGTGTATTTACGTGATTATTCCCTATGGGTGCGGATCGTGAGTGCAGGACACCCACGTGGATTTAAGAATTCCATTTTGGCAGTGGATATTGGGCCTTAGGGCTCATGTCCACGGGGAAAATCGGGCCCGCTACGGATTCTACATGTAGAATCTGCAGCGGGTCCCTCCTGCCCCGCGGACATGAGCGCTGAAAATACAAATAAATGACAATAAACTCACCTCCCATCCGCTCCGTTTCTTCTCTTCGCCGCGGCGTCATCTTCTCTCGTCGCGGGCGGATCTTCATTCTTCGGCTCGGCGGATGTGCACGATGACGTCGGTGACGTGCCCCGCGCATGCGCCGGGCCGAAGCAAAATGATCCGGCCGCGGCTGAGAGAAGATGGCGCGGCGCCGAAGAGAAGAACCGGAGCGTGTAAGTAAAATATGATTTTTGTGTCCCGCGGATCCGGACGGCTTCCATAGGCTTCAATAGAAGCCCGCGGGAGCCGTCCCCGCGGGAGACCCGCATGAAAATGGAGCATGTTCCGGATTTTTTCATGCTCCATTTTTTTTAAAATCACTTTTATTGACGATCCGCGGGTATTTATCTACCCGCGGGTGGTCAATGCATCCCTATGGGGTGCGGATCCGCGCGCGGGAGAAGAGTTAAAATCCGCTGCGGATTTTAATTCTTATTTTCCCCGTGGACATGAGCCCTTAGGCCTCATGTCCACGGGGAAAATCAGATCCGCTGCAGATTCTACATGTAGAATCTGCAGCGGGTCCCTCCTGCCCCGCGGACATGAGCGCTGAAAATAGAAATTTAAAAGCATTTACCTATCCGTAGCGGCCGGCGAAGATCAGCTGTTCCTCACGGCCGGATCTTCATTTTCGGCCGGCGGATGAATTCCTGACGCCGGCGGCACGTCGCCGGCACGTCGTCGACGTGCCGCGCGCATGCGCCGGGCACATTCGCCGAGCCGAAGCAAGGGAGATGCGGCCGTGAGGAAGAGCAGAGCTTCGCGGCCCGCTGCGGGTGAGTAAATGCTTTTAATTCCTATTTTAGGTCTCCCGCGGATCCGGACAACTTCCATAGGCTTCAATAGAAGCCCGCGGGAGACCCGCATGAAAATGGAGCATGGTCCAGATTTTTTCATGCTCCATTTTTTTTTAAATGCCTTTTATTGACGATCCGCGGGTATTTATCTACCCGCGGGTGGTCAATGCATCCCTATGGGGTGCGGATCCGCGCTCGGGAGATCCGCTGCGGATTTTAAATCACATTTTGCCCGTGGACATGAGCCCTAAGGCTTTCATTGTGAAGGCCAGAATTTTTTCAGGTCAACCATAAACTCTTTCCTCAGCAAACCTTTATCATACAGCAGTTTTATGTTTAAGGCTGCCTGTCCACGGGTGTTGCGATATCCAGCGTGGGTCGCCGCCTGGGAGCAGGAGCTAGCTGACAGGCTCACCGTGGAGATCCATCTGATATATAGGCTCACCGCAGAGAATCGCGGCAATTGGCAGCATGCTGCGATTTGCCACCCGCGAGCAGAGAATTGCTATGATTCTCCGCTCGTGGACAGGGTGGCTACGCTTTCCATAGCCAGATTATCGCTTTGGGGAACGCCAGTGAAAATTTGCCCGTGGACAGGAGCCCTAAAAAAAAGTTATAAAGCTGCTTTTGCACAGCAGTATGTTTGCCAGTTTAGGACTACATGTATACGCACCTATCTTTTTGGTTTACAAATACTCATGTAAAATACTGCTATGTGAAACTGGCCGTATGGAATTTGCGCCCTTGTGCAGGAGGCCTAAGTTCTCTCCTAGAAGAATACAGGTATGTAGGTCATCCTATGGAACATGCCGCTATTATTTTCTGTTGGAATTGTATGTACCATAGAGGCTCTGTGTGACTTCTATGGCGGTCCTCTTACAGCTCAGCGCAGAACTGAATTATAATATTGGCCGTATGCATGAATCCTTGGACCGAGTCCGTACGCGGTGCAAATTTTCCTCTTGTCAAAAATCTTACGTTGTACTATGAAAAGATGAAAATCCACAACAGAATTGACCTGCTGTAAATTTGAAAATTCCCAATATACTTGTTTTTTGTGTGCGTTTTCCTTTCTGCTGCACAGGCAATGTTATGAACTTTTACCTTTCCTATTTCCTTAGGTTGTCATCTTGTTCTCATGATACTCTCAACTTCACTGCGGCTTTGACCTTGCCAATTCCTTCCCAGATGTTGGTTTTTAGTTTGGGTGACTGGTTGGAATTGTCTAATGACTGTAAAGTGGAAGTTCAGCTGGCAGTTAATGGACGAGATGGGGTTAGAATTGGAACACTGACCCATGAATCAAGGTAAGGAAAATGTTCCTTTAGAATATGATGATCTGGATGCTGTGTTGTATCTCCAACTGAACATTTTCTTTTAGGTCTGATATATTTCATAATATAACTTTATAGGGGTCAGGGTGCTTTTTTTTTTTTCTGTTACAGCGCTCCAATGCAGTCACTAATTGGCCCATTTATCTTACAATCTAGGGAGGGCAAGTCTTTTGAAATGTTACTAGCTTTCTGATACTCTTAACAGCCACTCCAGAAGTGGAGTGGGGGGGGGGGGGGGGGTGGAGAAACCTTCCATAACTGCACCCCTCAACTGTCTGTCACATTCTGAATGTCTCCTATGTACACTTCTCAATGTTGAAATTGCAACACCAAGAAGGTAAAGTCATCGAGTTATGGAAATCACAGGATGAATAGACATGCTAGTGATGTGCAAATGGTAAAAGAATTGAAACAAAATATTAAAAAACATCAAGTTTAAGGGCTCCTTCCCACAAACGGATTTCCGCCGCGTAATTCGCGGTGGAAATCCGCTGCGTTGCCCGCACCGTGAAATCACCCGACCTCACCCGCGGCATGCTCTATTTGCCGCGGGTGTATGAGCGGAAGGCTTCTATTGCAGTCAATGGACGCCCGTCCGTCACGCTATCTTCTGCTGTAGCACAGCGGAAGATAGCGTGAAACCGCTTCCCCGCCTTCCGCCGTCGCGTCGTGTGATGTGGTGGGTGTGGCCGGCGTGTCACATGACACTGCGGCGCATCACGCTGAAGCGTCATGCGGAAGCGAGGACGCCAGATCCCCAGGTAAGTTTGGGGGGGCGCCGTGACGGGCTCCGCTGCGGAATTCCGCGGCGGAGCCCTTCACAGCCGTGTGCAGCCGGCCTTATTCAGTATGCGCACAACACACAGAAATACACACTTGCATGCCTTGGCATTCCATCACTGAGGTTATTAATGGTTGTCTGAGGAATATTCACCCTGAATGCACTTGGACACACAAATCATCAAGATGCGCTGCTGTTAGCTCCATCTTCAATTACTGACCAATGTCCCAGATGTGCTCAATGGCAGACAAGTCAAGAGACTGCAGGCCATGGTAGCATGTTTAGGCTGCTCACAGTTGCACAAGCAACATGCAGCCTGGTGTTGTTGCGTTGAAAAAAAACGGCTTTGGGGAAATTTCGGAGACATGGCTATACCACTGGTTCCTTCACCACAGCAACAGAACACTGAGCTAGAGTTAGATAATGGAATGGAGACTAGAGGGGTCCGAATATCGTACATTATGCCACCCTCCATCAAAATCCTGGGAGTAGAACTGGTGTAACATTCCCTCTTGAAGACCTCTTCATGGCGTTGCCCAAGTGGTTTTCAGACCAGTCATTGCATCCAAGACAAAAGTGGAATTCAATGCTGAAGAGCACAAACCTCTGTTCCAGCCTTCATTGTCGTCTTGCTCTAGACCACGCTAGCCTTCTGAAAGCAGTGGTGTGAGGTCAATGGAACATCTGTTGATGGACGTCTGGCTTGTAGCCCAATGTTGTACAAGTGCCTTCTGATGGTTTGTGGAGACCATGTTCAATGCCTTAGGCCTCCCTCACATAGGGCGTTTTATACAGCGTTTAGCGCTGCCTTTTCAGCCCAGCGCTAAACGCTGTACAACACTCCCATTGATTTCAATGGGGCTACTCACACAGGGCTGAAAACGCAGCGCTTTGACAGCGATGCATGTTCTATTTTGGGGTGTTTTCAGCCCTGCGTCGCCCATTGAAATGAATGGGCAGCGGTTTTAGCACTGCTGAAAACGCGGCAACACTTGGTGCTGCGTTTTTAGCAGCGTTAACCGCTCGACGATTTTCGCGGTGAGGGCTTGCAATAGAAGCCCTACCCCGAAAATCAGTCCCAGCTATGTAGAAAAAAAAAAGAGGAATACTCACCTAGCCGCTGCAGTCCGGGTCACGGCTGCTGATTCGGGCTTCCCCCTGCATTCACAAGTCTATTGCCGTAGGCCAGGTTTGAGAACCCCGCCTCCGGCAATAGAGTGCTGTGATTGGTTGTCGGCACGCTCGATGCCCAATCACAGCCCTTCATTGACTGTCTCAGCCAATCAGCGCCGGCAAACTCTGATTGGCTGAGACAGTCAATGAAGGGCTGTGACTGGGCATCGAGCAAGCACCGACAACCAATCACAGCACTCTATTGCCGGAGGCGGGGTTCTCAAACCTGGCCTCTGGCAATAGACTTGGGAGTGCCGAGGAAGCCCAGATCAGCGGCAGAGACCAGCGGCCGCGACTCGGACTGCAGAGGCTAGGTGAGTATAGCTTTTTTTTTTTTTTCTTTTCAGCATTCTTGGCTGCGTTTTCAGCCGAGCTGAAAACGCAGCCAAAACGCTGGCATAAAGTATGCCAGCGCTGCTGAAACGGGGCGGAATCTGCAGTAACGCAGTGTTCAAAAACGCTGCGTTTCTGCAAACGCCCTGTGTGAGGGAGGCCTTAGGCCCAATGTCCACGTGCGGATTTTAAATATAGATTTTCCTCCCCACCCTACCTCCGGCTTGCGGGTCTCACCCATGGGAAGAAATCGTAGCATGCTCCATTTTCCTGCAGCGACAGCTTCCATTGAAGTCAATGGGAGCCGTCCCTGCCGTGGCAAACCCACAGCTGTCACTGTGGAGGTGCTGCAGATCCGGTTGCCATGCGAAGTTGCAAATTCTTCCATTTTGATCCTCCCATGATCAATCCTATTCTCTGCCTCAGGAATAGATGAACTGATGGGTTAGATAAGTTGAGCAAAGTTAGATTGCAGAGCAATTTTCAAAGCTTTCTGCATTGATTTCATGGAGGTGTTGGTAATGGATGTGTCAATGACACGGACATTATCAAAAAATGTCCACCATGTGCGGGTGTAACACTAGGAGATGGTCTCTCACCCTTGCACTGGGCTGTCCCTCCTGAGGATACAACCTCTGCCTTTGCTTTGCTGGATTACTAGAAGGGAAATCAGCCGCTGCCATGTGGTCCTGAAGATGATGACAAGTTTGTTGTGGAGGCTCCTGCATGATTTCCACAGGACTTTCCTTCGACCTTCTGGGTGCAGTAGTGATCGTAACTGCGTGGTGCAGGTGAAAAGTAGAAATCGGTGAGTTTTTCTTACTAGGCTGATGCTTGCTTCCCCCTCTGCAACATCCTGGATCTTTAGGCGATAGATAAGTCCTATGTTTTAGACTGCTGTGAAGTCATTAGGCCCTGGTGGTAAAAGAGCTCTGTTCTCAAGCAGCCATTTGCCTCCGCAGCCTGGCCAAGCCCCCGCTAACATGGATTGTGATACAGAATTCTGTTACATTCAATTCTGCATATTAAACATGTGGCTTTTTCCACATGGTGGAATATCCAGCAGCATACTATGCAATATTCCATCCTGAGAGAAGGCACCCTGAGGGTCTATAACTAGCTGAATTCACTACATTGAGAAACATGGAGTTTCTGCTCTGGACTCTTCCAAGCACACACCATTGTAAATTTTAACACATATGGCTTCCGTCCTTGCCTTCCTTTTACATGAGCAGCACAGCAGCTCCTCTACTCTGCTTTTTTTTTTCTTCTCTTTCTACTCACAAATAGTAACCGTGCGTGAGGCTTAAAAAAAAAGACATGTATCCATCTAGTTCAGCCCATTATTTCCTGATGTTGATACAAAGGTAAAAATAAGGTAGAAGCCAATTTTCCTCATTTTAGGGGAAAATTATTTCTTTCTTGACTCCGGTCTGGCAATCAAAATCCCTGAATCGACCCCTTTGAAGTAACTTGATAACATATATAATATTATATTGGCCAAGCAAGGCATTTAGGCCCCTCTTGTACTCTTTTTATTGAATTCGCATAACCACATCCTCAGGCAGAAAGTTCCATAGTCTCACTGCTCTTACAGTAAAGAATCCCCTTTTTATGTTTGTGTATAAAACTTGCCTTTAGATGTAGAGGATGCCCTCTTGTTACAGTTACACTCCTTATAAATAGATGATGGGAGAGATCTCTGTATTGTCCCCTCATATATCTGTACATACTGGTAGTTATTAGGTTCCAGTTTCTTTTAGACCTAATTACTTTCAGTTCGTCAGCCTTCTTGGTCAGACATCTAGCATTAGTCACCATACACTTGAGAAACTTTTTTTTAACCCTATTAACTACTCCACTAGTTCTAATGTACTAACTCCTCCTGCTGCTCCACCCCAATTTCTGTTACTTAGTCCAGGATCACTATCTATACTGTCTTTCTCCCCCCCCCCCCCCTCTCTATCCATCCTTTCCCCATCCCCCTCAGTCCATAGTTTAAACACTCCTCCAACCTTCTAGTCATCTTCTCCCCCAGCACAGCTGCATCCTCCCCATCAAGATGTAGCCCATCCCTATGGTAGAACCTGTCAGAAAAGTCAGCCCAGTTCTCAAAGTACCAAAATCCCTCCTTTCTACATCAACTTTTGAGCCATTTGTTAACCTCCCTAATCTCCCTCTACCTTTTTGATGTGGTACAGGACGTATTTCAGAAAATACTACTTTTTGGAGGTCCTTGCCCTAAGCTTATATCCTAGTGCCATGTTCTCTTTGAATGACCTTCTACCTACCTCTAACTTTGTCATTGGTGCCAATGGGCACCATAACCGCCGGATCATCGCCTCCCAGTAATCTGTAAACCCGATCCTAGTCTTTGTGGTAGATTGCTGGTCTATCCTCTAAACAGTTCCCTGCTACCTGGAACTGTATAGCCTGTCCTGCTCTCCTACTCCCTTGGTGGTCAGAGGGAATGTCGTGCTGCAGCAGTGCTTCTCCTCTAATGCAGTGGTTCCCAAACTTTTTCAGCCATGGAGCCCTTTTTGAAGCAAAAGTTTCTCATGGAGCCCCAAGGTGTGGCCTGGGGAGGAGTTGGGGATGTGGCTTATCACAACATATAATTTTTTTTTTCCCTCTATCGTTATAAAAAGGACACGATGAGCACAGATTTACACGCAATGGCTATCGCTCAAAAGCCGTCGTCTGGGTGAATTTTGAGCAATAGTTGTTGCGTGTAAATCCGTCTTTAGAGTACACGACCACCTATCAATGCGCTGTATCATCTTTTGGAGCTTATGTGCAGTTTCTCTGCTTTTGTTAAAAGGGCATTTATGCTTCTCTTTTCTACTAGATCCTCTGATGGCTCAGAAAACTGCTTCAAAAGTTGTAATGACCTGCTGTGTGTGAGAAACCATTGTAAGACCCGTTGCACACAAGTGTAATATGGGCGTATATATGAGAATGTAATCCAGATGAGGTCCCGGCCTGACTGGGTCTACTGACCTGAACTCGCTGCCTCACAGGAATATCTGATCAATCTGTTGTTAAATGCTAACAAACCTCTTTGGTAACTCCTCTGTGAGACCTCTTGGACATTCAGTTTAGGGGACTTCTATTATGGGATTCTCATTTATGAAGTGTCAAAGGGTGGGTCTTGCTAATTCTGGATTTCAGATTGTACTAAAGAGAGGCTCTCCATTTTTTTTTACATCCATTTTGTAAGAATTAACTAGCAGATTTGTGATGCATCAACTGTAATGTGGATTTTACAGATGTTTCCTGTGGGAGCGTGGATCTGGGGAGGACTACAAAAATGGCAAGTCTGGGAATGGGGAGTTTTCTGTCAACATGGTTCTACATAAGCAGGTAAGACAATGGTTAGTGATGTATTTGCACTAGTCTCTACTAAACTAGCCGACTTGTGCATGTTTTATAATGCTTTTATGATCTTAGAAGCAAAGTAACCAGACAGCTGAAAATGTTACTTATAACACTCGCCAACTTATACAATAGGATACTAGATCTTTAACATTCATTTTCAAGTCTTATGGTATATGTCTAGTTCGGATAATTCAATTTTAGTTTATAACAAACGTTTATGACATATCTTGTTGCATCTTAGTAAAAGAAAAGTTTTTGGGAAAAGTTGGATGGGAAGGTGGAAAAAGGGTGGGGTGGATGGAGGTGTGGGATTGAGGAGGGTGGAAGGAAAGTATGAGGTCATGGAACTAGACCTCCATAAGAAATGTAAACTGAACATCAAACTTTGTTGGCTTCGTGAGTAATTTAAGGTAAGTTTCTTTAGAGTCTCTCTCCTCCTGCATGCCCCCAACAGGGCTTGGATAGCGCCCAGAAGTTTTGTGTAGTGGCTGTACACGTGGCACTCCCCCCACACCTCTAGGATTACATCAATCACAAGACTGTCGGTGGATCTTCCCCCATGGTTCTCTATATTTACCAAGAGGTTAGATTAAAGGATTATACTATAATTTTATAAGCCCGAGTTGGTGCATTTATTCTTATTCCACAGACGTGGTTCAGAGTCTCCATTGCTGATTTCTATGAACATGCGAAATGAAGTAATGCAGCATGCTGCGCTGTTTCATCTGGGAAATGCTAGACAGATCCCATTACATTCAAAAAGGTCCATTCACTACAGTTTGGTGCCGTATTAATGAAAGAATGGGCCCCTGGGTGGTGGTTGGGACCTCCCATGAGGTTCAATGATGGGGGTCTTTCACCAACCTGCACCTTTTACTGAGTGCTGATGAGTTCCGCCAATGGTGGAGATGGGCTCCTCTTTTCCCAGGGGTCATGATTTCAGATCTCCACGGATGTCTTGGACACCAGCCTATAAAGATAGAAATAGGCCTGGTGACATGGCTGCAGAAAATTGTGGCATACAACAGAGGTTGAATCATCTATAATGCTTCAACGGTTTACTTAATGAACTAAAAGGCAAAAATTTATCACACAGCTCCTGAGTTATCAGAGGTGCAAGTCTTCAAACAGCTTGAACAGTTTTGTTAACTGTCTGTTAACAGTTATGTACATTACCCTCTATATAGAGGAACAGCAATCTCTCCTTTGGCCACAGTTGCTTAGCTAACCACTAACTATGCCAGTCTATGAACAACTCATGAGTGACTCCTCAAAGAACTTTGCAATATTTCAGTGTCTAGGTCAGGCACTGAGTCATCAATAATGGCGGTGGGTCTTGCACGTGACTACAGTCATTGTAGGCACCAAAACCCATTGATCTGGACAGCACGGAGATTCCTCAGAAGTTGGAAGCTCTCTGCTGCATGCTTCTTGACTTCTCTTTTTTTTTCAGGTTGGGTACTGACCAACTGAAGGTTGTCACTAAAACGGACCCCAACTGCCAGCCACATCTCAGTTTTTGCTTACCCAGGCATAGATTTCTAGGGTAGAAGCTAGATCCTAGTGAGCTACAGGACATTTGGTGATGTCGCACCCCTTGTGACCCACTACAGGCAATGGCAGAGCAAACAATTTTACATAGAGACCTATAAAGAGAACAATGATACAAGACCACTATGAAGCAGCATTATACTAAGAATCTTGTCACAACAACCATTATTACTGGTAACCTAAATAACACTGAAAATATCAAGATAGGGAGTACTTTGGGCCATTGCTTCATGAACCCAGTATCTTTATATTCCATATCACTTTAACCCTTTCCAATCCACTTTGTAGCCTGGTTCTCCTAGGGGACTTACTCTTTTTCTGCCGTTATGCAACGATGCTATCTGCTGGCTAAAGCCAGTACTGCATGAGGTGACTTGTTGGATAGCCTCCGACAGCAGAGAGGCTGGCAATATACAGTAAGAGAACCCCGACAGACGTCTTCCAACATCGGAGCTGTACAGCCTTAAATCATAATGTCTTCAGAGGTCAGACAGTGGATTGGAAAGGGTTAAAATCGGTCATCCTCGACGGTACATCACAATAATTAGCAAACTTCTTTTTATGCTCATTGCTGTTGTCAAGTTGATGCCAGTCAAATTTTCATGGAATGGTGGGCCTCACTAGTCATTGCTCTCTATCTTTCAGTATAAGATGCACATGCGCTTCTGGGGAGTCTGATGACTCTGACATCGCTGGAGCTGTGACCCCTCTAATTCCAATAAACTGTCCAGTGACTTGTAGGGTAGCGCAGGCAACCCCTCTCGTTCATACCTGCGGCCAGTTTGGGGCAGGGCCTATAGCCTGCCAACTATGCCATTTAAAAGGTGCGGCCCCTGGGTGGTGGTCAGGTGCTCCCATACGGTTCGAGGATTTGGGTCTTTCTCCAACTTGTGCTATTTCCTGAGTGCTGACGGGTACTGCCAGTGGTGGAGAGGGGCTTCTCTTCCCAGGGGTCAGGCTTTGGATCACTACCCGGTCCTCGGAAAGCTGCCTATAATGATTAAAATAGACTCTGTCGCATGCCTGCAATGGGGGGGGAGAGAGGTTTGTGGTATACAACAGACAAGACGGGCCATAATGCTTCAGCTGTCTACATCCCAAGCCAAAAAAACTGAAATTGACAGACCACTTCTGAGTTATCAGAAATGTAAGTCTTTAAACAGTGTGAACAGTTTCCTAAACAATCTGTTAATAACCGTTACGTGCATTACCGTTGATATCGAGGAACGTCCATCTCTCTCTGGCCTAAGGCTGCGGATGCTTTAGTTGACTGATGGCAATAACTGTGCCAGTCTATGAACAACCCATGAGTGTCTCTACAAATTCCTTGTTGTAATATCTGTGTGGAGGTCAGACACTGAGTCGCCAATGAACGTGATGGGTCTCGCAGATAACTACAGTTATTGGAGGCACCAAAACCTGACGAGGATTCCCCAGAATTTGGAAGATCTCTTCCCCCTGCTCCTTCGTTTCTCTCTCTTCGGGCTGGATACTGACGAACTGAAGGCTTTGTTGGAGGGCCTGAGACGGCACACTACTGGCAGCCACATCTCGCTTTCAGTCTGGGCTTCTCTTAGGGTAGAAGCTAAATCCTAGTGGACTACAAGACCACCTATGATGTCATGCCTCTCCTGACCTACCACAGCCAATGGCAGAGCAAATCATTTACACGACATAGAAACCTGAAAGTGAAACCATAATGATACAAGACCACTAGAGGTCAGCATTATACAAAGATTCCTGCCACAACAATCATCATTACTGATGGCATAAAAAACTGCAAATATCAACTTAGAGAGTACTTTGGGCCTGTTGCTTCACAAACCCAGCTCTCTAGCTGTACTGATTACAATAGGGCGAATTCATTTGGATTCTGGGTTCCTTCTTTTTTTTTTCCTGTTCCCAAAATAGAGTAGGAAGATGAAAGCTATAGTGCAAGTGTGAATGAGCTCCAAATGTTCCAAGGTGGTGACACTTGCTCGGTCTTGTCCCACTGTGTTTGTGGAGGGTTCTCTGAAATGGTAAGCTGATTTACTTTTGAATCTGCAGCTAGTGAAAAGAAATGCTGAGCAAACGCAATTGCTCTTATCACTTGCTCAGCATCTCTTCTGACAAGCGGAGAAGATGCAGCAACCTCAGAAGCTTCTGCTCCCCACACCAGGAAACCCTCCACAGACCCAGGGGAGCAGAAGAACAAAGCAACCATGGAACACTTACTGGGGTGCACAGACAGGCTCTTCACCAGAAAAAGCATGGGGTGCTATTCTATCATTATTCCTGGAATATCTGGGGACAGAAACCTTTTTGGAATAAGTGTAACTACAAAAATGTTTATAAATATGGGCTGGCTTTAACTACAAACTATTGTGGGACAGCCCCTTTTAAGGCCTTCTGCACACTGGCGGGATTTCCCTAATCCAGCTAAGGCTGCCTGTCCACGGGGTTTCTTTTTTCCACTGCGTTTCCCGCAGCGATAATCCGGCCGCGGGAAACGCAGTGAACGCTTTCCATAGACTATTATGGAAAGCGCAGCCCCTCTGTGCACGAGTGGAGAATCATAGCAATTCTCTGCTCGCAGGATTTATATTACAGCATGCTGCGATTAGCCGCGATTCTCCTCAGTGAGACTATCCGTCAGATAGGCTCAGCTCAGAGAACTGTCGGCTCTCCCCGGCGGCAGCGATCTGCCACAGGTTATTAATATGTCCATGGACAGGAGGCCTAAGGCTGAATGCACATGGGCGGAAATTCCGGGGCGAGATTTCGTGCAGAATTTCCACTGTTACACGCTGCCATAGCATTGCATTTGCTTATGCAATCCTATGCAGACAACCGCAATTTGACCGCGTGAAAACTCGCTCGTTAACAAAGTCGCGTCATGTCCTATAAGAGTAGTTTCACATCTGCATTCAGGGGTTCTGGTTTTCTGTTTAGTGTTTCCCCCCAAAATTAGACCTCCCCTGAAAATAAGACCTAGTAGAGGTTTTGCTGAAGTTCTAAATATAAGGCCTCCCCCGAAAGTAAAACCTAGCTCTGTCCCTGCTGTGTGAGTCTGCTGTGATGAGCTCCCCGCGGTGGCTAGAAGCTGAAATACCGTCCCTGCTGTACAATAAATAGGTCCAGGAACTGCTCTGAGTGATCGTTACAGTCTCCAGAGTGTGTGTGTCTGTCTGTCTGTCAGGTACTTTACAGCCCTTATTTTTTTTTTGTTGTGGCTCTGTGTGTGTCAGGCAACCAGTGTGTCACTTTGATTCTTTAGGGGTTGATCGTTACAGTCTCCAGACAGTGTGTACATGGAAAAAATGGTAGTAACAAGAAATACTTGATAAGATTCAGTTTGTCTGGTTATGCTGGTTTGTGATGACAACTGCTGTACAGTATATAATCATTTATTTATTTATTTTCAATAATAAATGTGAATTCTTCATTGAAAAATAAGACATCACCTGAAAATAAGACCTAACGGAACTTTGGGAGCAAAAATTAATATAACACACTGTCTTATTTTCGGGGAAACATGGTAGTTTTAGGAGCAGGAAGGTGAAATTCCCTGGCCAAACGGCTCTGTGTCAAGACACAACAGAACAGTGCCGAATGCACTCCATTGACCATAACTGAGTCCTTTCGCTTTCCGCTCAGCTGCCGACCTTTTTGCTGAATATTTTTGTGCCATTTCTGCAACAAAACCTCTGACCGGAGGCTCCAACACAGATATGAAACCACCCTTAGTCTGTTGCTGAAGATTAGGTTTCCCTATCTGGGTTCTGAAAAGTGTAGTCATGGGAAAACCTCCAGTCTTGTTCAAGAACTCGGCTTGAGTCGTAGTCTAATTTATTGCTTTTATGCAGGGGGCTTGTACGTTGTTTTGTTGGGGCTCATTCATACCCGCGTTAGGGCTCTATTAGACCTGTCTGTGTCTGTTTAGTTTTTGGAGCAGCGAAACTGTTAAATGGAATTAAACATTTCCGTGTCTTCCCCATTGCTTTCAACAAGCTTTTCAAAAAACAGAAAGCCTTTGGTTTGGTTCCGTAAGGTTTTCCCTATTTAAACGGAATATGCTGCAGAAATGGTGCTGCAGACTGCTGGAGAGGGCATAGCAGTGATACATTTTATTGTAATCATGCTCTCTAATAATGCGAACATCTGTTACAAAGCTGGAACAGATGACTTCTAAGTAATTATTCACTACAGGTCTCTGTGAAAGCCAGTCCCTCAAAGCCAGAACACAAGAAAAAGAGGCTAAGAGAAGAAGAGGAGAACATCTGTCCTAATAAGCGACCCATGAAAGGACAAGTTACACAGCAAAAGGCCAAGAGTGGTAAGGATGGGCAGCTCACAAAGATGACGCTGGGGAGAGAAAACGGAGAGCTTTCAAGTGAGATTAATTTATTCAGCAAGGAGTACTTCATCCACAGGCTGCATGAAGTCTGGGCTGGTGGTTACAATCTAGGAATATAGAAGTTATTCTGAAAGGCTACAGTGTTTCAAAGGAGACCCGCTTTGAAAAGTCACTGGGTCGGCTAGCTTGACAGGTCTTCCTCTATGCACAAAAATGGGAGAGACCTGTCAATCTAGCCTGTGTTGGCAGGGAGTTGCCCTTGTAACTCTTTTCCCCATTTCTGACAGATTTTTAAAGTGTTTGTGGTTTTTTTGTTTGTTTTTGTTTGTCGTCCCCCCCCCCCCCCCCCCTTAGAATGCTGTGGCGGTTCAGAATAAAATATACCTCTACAATGTGGGCGCCTGTCTAGACATCATACTGCCCATTGTTTCAGTAACATAAAGCTAGTGACAGGTTCCCTTTTTAGATTTCAACTTAGTTTATGTAAATTTTATAATCGCCTTTACACTGTTATAAATTATGCAAACTACTTTAAAGGAACAATAAACCTGGAAAATATGCGGAATACAAAAAAAGCTTCTAAATTATAGTAATTTAACATTTCTATTTCCCTTGCAATCAAAACTGTTTTGTTGTATTAAGATAAGAGAATAGCTTTCCAATGGGATAAGATACCTTCCTGTGCCATGATGGCACAATTAAGGTAAAATGTGTTGCACCTGTATCTTTAACATGGATATTGGATCAGTGTATGAAGTGGGCTCAGGATCTGAGCTCTCGCCATATGCAGTGGGTGTCTGCTGTCCTTGTCAGCCAATACCGGGCAGCAACAGTTGGGATCGAGAATGACTCCATCCCATATATTATATTATATTTATATATTATAATTTTTTTTTTCCTTTTAGCTACCATAATTAGTTTTGATGTTTTTTTTTTCTTTCCCCGTGACGAATAGGGCTATTTGTATATTTACACTAAAATAAAGTATGGGAACCCGTTCTTCATTTTGTTTCGGACGCTTTGATATATAATATGTATAGTTTTGTACTACAGGGTGCATACACTATTTTGGTTGGCATCGGCTTTGGGTTTTTTAAAATGTATATATTGTTTTTATTCTTCCTCCTTATACTTTCCCACTGTAGCTGGGGCATCCATAGGAGCCTCCGTTACAGGGAGAAACATCCCCTATGGTGACACTAGATACTAGCAGAGCTGATCAAGGTCTACTACGACTCTGCAGCTCTGCTGTAGCAGGAAATCACTTTCACTTTTAGTGCATATCGCTCATTGAGCGATGTGTACTGCAGAAAGGGTTAAAACCCACTTCTCTCTCCCTCCTCCGGGTTATCAGCTGTGACTAACAGATGACAACCCATCCTGCTGCAGATTTTATTACAGAAGCAGGAGGCTTTAATTCCCGCCTTAAGTCTTGCACCAGGCGCCGTAAATTTACCACGCCTGGTCCTTAATGGCTTAACCACTTTGTGTCACTGTCTGTGACAATGGCATTCAAATGGGCTTATAGAAAGGCCTGTATCCCTCTTTCTCCTCTTGTGGCCTGATCATGGGAGGCGGTTAGGTTGTGAAGGCCCCCTTGGATTTTCTTCCATGAAGCCCTCATCTGGCCTTGTTGATTGAAAAATAAAGTTTAAGGCCCTTGGAAGGTGGCAATAAAAAATGTGCCACCAATGTGAGGGGTGGAGGGCGACAACTCTACTGAGAATACAGCCATTGTGGTGGTTTAGCTGATCGCAACAAATCAGTGTTTGTCAAGCATATTGGAACCTCCAATTTTTAATTACTCCAAAAATGCTTCTCTGTGTGTGTTTATTTAGGTGACCCAACAGGGCGCTGGGGGCATGCTTTGTGTACCATAGACTCTCAAACAGTGATTCTCATTGGTGGACAAGGTACACGAATGCAGTTCTGTAAAGACTCCATGTGGAAACTTAATACAGGTAATAAAAAAGGGACTTGTTATGCTGCAGACCAATTCAGTATAATCTAATGTATGCTTCGAGTTTCTATAAATGTGTGACCCCGGTAGTTAAATACATCATCTCTAGTTGCATTCATAGTATATAAGCGAAAGGAACGGGGGGTGGGGGTGGGGAATGGAAAACAATGTAGGTATAATTCAATACAATGATATGATATATGGCTGAACCTCTCTTAGAGCTTACTCAAAGAAGCATATATGCACTGCATGTTAAAGTGCCTAATATGCAGTCCTAAAACTCCATTGACTTACATTGGGCCATTCAGACCTGCTTTTTTTTTTTTTTTTTTCAAGCGTGTGTTTTATGCACATGAAAAAAAAATTGCAGCATGTCCTATTTTAGTGCATGTTATGTATCAAAATAGCCCATTAAAAACAATGGTATCATGTGTATTTATGCATGAAATCAAAGGGGAATTCTTACTTTTTTTTTTTTTTTGGGTGTGTTGGTATATACGCAAGAAAAGCAATATGCAGAGACCATACATAGTTTAGTCATGTAAATGGGCTGAGTATTTGCGTGACCGACATATGCAATACGTCAGTGTGTGAGTGAACCCTTAGTCTCGAGTAGGTATGACAGATTGTGCTAATGCTTGTCTATCACAAATTGCAGTCCTAGATAAAGTGATAAAAAGCCCATTTAGACCCAAAGATTTTTGCTCAAAATTCACTCAAAGCCGTCTTTTGAGCGAGAATTGTTGGGTCTAAATGCATGGACATCATGCAGTTTTCATGCACGAGTCGTTGTTCACTCAATTCTTGTTTTCTTGAATTGAGCGATGAACTCTTATCAGGAGTGCAGACTGTTATCCCAGTCGGCAGCGCTGATAAGATTCTCACAGCCCGTGTCCCGCTCGTAGTTCACAGCAGAACGCGAGCTGTAAGCGCGGAGAACAGTACAGCTGTTTGCTTATGCAAAATAGATGTAGTGTTCACCGAGCGATAGTGGCGGTGTCCCGCTCCGCCTGCATAGCTCTTATAGCTACTATAGACTATGTAAAGATGATCGCTCAAAACTGTTGTTTGAGCTACTTTTGAGCAATTCTCTGTGAGTGTGAAGGGGGGGGGGGGTCTAAGAAAGGGCGAATGAGCATGGTCCTTGGATCGCGATTGATAAGAGCCATATACAAGTGGATATAAGAAGTCTCTACACCCCTGTTAAAATGCCATGTTTTGGGTATGCTAAAAAATCTGACAACGTTATAGCATTTCAGATTTATTTCCACCTTCGATGTGACCCGTTATCTGTACAATTCCATTGAAAAACAAAATGAAATAGTTTGGGGTGGAAAAATAAAATTAACAAAAGTAAAATAATGTAGTTGCATAAGTGTGAACACCCTCTGATATTTGGGGGATGTGGTTGTGTTCAGAATTGGCCAATCATATTTAAATGTTAAATAATAGTACTCTGCTGTAATTTATTGATTCTGATTTATCCCATATAAAGTTCAGCTCTTCTAGGAGGAGTTTCCTGACATTTTCTTAGTTTTGTTTTTTAGTAAAAGCCGTAAAGAGCTTACAGCACATCAAAGGGATCTGATTTGTTGAAAGGTATCAGTCAGGAGAAGGGGGACCAAAACCTTTCCAAGGCATTACATATACATAGTGTAGACCGTAATCAAGGAGTGGATTCAATTTGGCACAGCAGTGACATTACCAAGAACTGGTCTTTTGGCAATTTGAGGGACGTCAAGAAGAAAAACTGGTCCAGCAGGCTATCAAAAGGCCTACAGGAACATTAAGGCTACTTTCACACTGGCATGAAAATCTCCTGTCGAAATTTGTGCGTTGCGAGATGCACAAAAATGAACCTCGTTATTTTGAATGGGGTCCTGCAAATGAGCGATTATTTTCGGCATGGCACCACGATGCTATGCAGGAAACGAATAACAGCATGTCCTATCTAGCTGCGAGATCTCACATTGCTTTTAATGGGACCAACAGTGCCGGCCCCATTGAAAGCAATGGGAGAACTCTGCAATCTTCTGCTGCAGTTGTGACAGCCTCGCTTGGGGATTTCTGTCATCCCCGTAGTAGTGCGAGGCTGTTTTCATGTAAAAACTCCTCGCATCCACGGGGAATTTATATGGTGGAAAGTGCGATATCTGGCTGTGATTCACAGCCCGATGATGCGCTCTTGCCAGTGTGTAGGACCCCTAAAGGAACTGCAGGAATTTCCGGCAAGTACTGGTTGTGTAGTGCATATGGCAACCATCTCCTGTATTCTTCATATGTCTGGGCTGTGGGGGTAAGGTGTCGAGGCGGAAGATTTTACTAACCTAGAAATATATCCAAGCCGGCTACGTTTTGCCAAAATCTACATCTACTCTGTCAAAAGTATGTGGGAGAACGAGATCAAGGTTGGACTCAAATTTTTTTTTTTAACAAGGAAATGAGCAATTAATAAAGCACATTCTAATTAGATAAGCATCCAAGTCAATAAGTCCAAATCAATGACACTAAACATCACTTTGTCCCGACATAGAGCCCAAGTTGTTAGAAGGAACACACCATTTGCATGGACGCAGCACACAATTGATTACTTGGGTATTAAATTCGCAAACAAGTTAGCATATTTATTGAAAATTAATTTGCTGCCGCTTTTGAAAGAAATAAAAGATCGACCTCATACATATGACCTTCCCATAATTTTCTGGTTCGGTAGAAAAAATCTTATTAAAACATGCATACTCCCCAAATTGATATATAAGATATAAATGCTATCCATGCATGTACCACAATCATTCTTGAATGCTTTTCACATGATACTTATGGAAACCCAAACACCCACACCTGGCATACTCTATAATAGTGAAGAAAAAGCACAATGGTAGGGTGGGTCTTCCAGATCTGACAGAGTATTACAAAGCTGCCCAGCTGAATAGATGGCTTGACCTAACATTTCCACTTAAGATTCACTTAAAGGGGATGTCTCGCGGCAGCAAGTGGGGTTATACACTTCTGTATGGCCATATTAATGCACTTTGTAATATACATCGTGCATTAAATATGAGCCATACAGAAGTTATTCACTTACCTGCTCCGTTGCTGGCGTCCTCGTCTCCATGGATCCGTCTAAAATCGCCGGCGGCTTGCTTTTTTAGACGCGCTTGAGCAGTCCTTTCTTCTGGTCTGAGCGCGAGCCGCTTCAGCGTGCTCGCCGCTACAGCTCTTCTGCGCATGCGCAGACGAGCTGTAACTTCTCGGGAGCGCGCCTGCCCGCCGTGCCCCCCGAGGCTGCCGCCGTGCCCCCCGAGGCTGCCGCCGTGCCCCCCGAGGCTGCCGCCGTGCCCCCCGAGGCTGCCGCCGTGCCCCCCGAGCCTGCCGCCGTGCCCCCGATGCTGCTGCCGTGCACCCCGAGCCTCCTGCCGTGCCCCCGATGCTGCCGCCGTGCCCTTGATGCTGCCCGCCGTGCCTCCGGAGCCTGCCGCCGGGGCCTATGCACGCACGCACATACATACATACATACATACATACATACATACATACATACATACATACATACATACATACATACATACATACATACATACATACACACACACATACATATACACCCACACGTGTGTGTGTGTGTGTGTGTGTGTGTATGTGTGTGTGTATATATATATATATATATATATATAATGTGTGTGTATATATACACTCACGAATACGCGTATACTCGTATACTATATATATATATATATATATATATATATATAAAAAAAATGTGTACACGCATATATACACACATATATATATATATATATATATATATATATATAATATATATACACACGCATAGGGATATATATATAAATGAAATAGTATATTTTAAATGAAATAGTTTTTTCACCTAAATATATATGTGTGTGTGTGTGTGTGTATATATGCGTGTACACATTTTATATATATATATATCTATATATAGATATATATATAGTATACGCGTATTCGTGAGTGTATATATATATACACACACACATTATATATATATATATATGTGTGTGTATATATACACTCACGAATACGCGTATGCGTATACTATATATATATATATATATATATATATATATATATATATATATATATATATATATATATATATATATATATATATATATATATATATATATATATATATATAAAATGTGTACACGCATATATACACACACATATATATTTAGGTGAAAAAACTATTTCATTTAAAACAGTGGCAAGTGAATTGCAGGCAGGCATTACAGTACCTTCTGCTGAGAATTCAGCACTGGACAGCTCCCTGCTATAACGAAGCCATGGATTACTTGTGCAGGGGGAAAGGATCAGCACTGGACAGCTCCCTGCTAAAACGAAGCGTGACCGGCGTCTCGGGAGCGAGCACGTCGGGCTGAAGCAAGCGCAGGGAGAAGAAGCGGCGGCCATCTTTGGGAAACGTTTTATAAGTTCATGAAACGCCAGAACTGTAAGTAGGAACCGGCTTTAAAAGCCATTTACATTGGTACTTAGTAATGTATGCTGAAGAAGGGGGACTGGGCAAAAAAAAAATTTCACTGCTGCCTTGAGACATCTCCTTTAAGAATCACAAACTACAAAGACTTGCACAAACCACACAAGGGGATAGCTTCTGATGAGACGTCTGGTTACCAAGACCCCACATCTATAAGTCAAAAGAATTTAACCCGGGGTTGAGAAGTGTGTGTGATACATGGGACCACATCAAGCCTGTTTTGGCACCCTTCCCTTCACCAATCATTGCACAAAGATGAAGCCGCGGCGAAGGGAAGATCCGGAGCAGGTGAGTAAATTCCTATTTTGGTCTCCCGCGGATCCGGACGGCTTCCATAGGCTTCAATAGAAGCCTGCGGGAGACCCGCACGAAAATGGAGCATGGTCCAGATTTTTTTCATGCTCCATTTTAAAAAAAAAATCACTTTTATTGACCATCCGCAGGTATTTATCTACCCCGCGGGTGGTCAATGCATCCCTATGGGATGCGGATCCGCGGGCAGGAGAGGAGTTAAAATCCGCTGCGGATTTTAATTCTTCTTTTGCCCGTGGACATGAGCCCTTAACCCTTTCATTTTTTAGTGTGATTGCATATAGTGATTAACCCTAAACTCTGGAGCGCTGTCCTCATTTTTTGCATATTTTGGTTTCTAAATCAACAAAAGAATGGCTTCACCAGAAGATCAAAGTCTTGCAATGGCTCAAGCAGACCCCAGACCTGAATCCTATTGATGCGGTACATACGAGATGCCCTCACAAGCTGACGGATTTAGAGTGCCTTGGCAATCTTTGCCCACTATTCCTTGCAAAGTCAAGGTGTGCAATGCAGATAGTTACCTACCTAAAAAGACTGAATGTTTTTGTAAAGTATTAGTTTTAGGGTGTGTATTTACGCAACCACATTATTTGAGTGTTTGTTTCATTTTTTTTTTTTTCCACCCTAAGGTGGTTGTGGTTGTTTTTTTTTATTCTTTTATTATTTTTTTTAATGGAATAGTGTGTGTGTGTGTGTGTGTATATAACGGTTCACATTTGAAGGTGGAAATACTTTTATTTAAAAAAAAAAACAAAAAACGGCCAAAATGAATTCTTTCTGAACAAGATGACAGTATGGTATTATAACGGGCATGTAGACTTTATATCCACTGCCACATGTGAGCATACTTGTAGCATACAAATTTTTTTAGCAGAAATGACTGCAATTATTACATACTGTATGTCTAAATGGAGTTTGTAGAATTCTATGCACATGGAGCAGAAACAGATTTTTAGCAATAAATCTGCTGTATGTAATAATTCACTTTTATATAATGCATATGCATATTATGCAATACTTAACATCACTTGATATTGGGTTCTGTCCCCTTTGGGGCTCACAATCTATAATCCCCTATCTATTTGTGGGAGGAAACTGGAGTATCCAGAAGCAACTCGTGGAAACATGGGGAGAACCTACAAACTCCACGCAGATGTTGTCTTTGGTGGTATTTGACCCCGTGGCGCAAGGCAATTTACTGAGCCACCGTGCATATAAACATATCCTAAGACCGCTATTGTCAAGTAGCTTTCAAAAACCGTTGTGACTATTGCATATAAAATGTCAGTGGAGTGTCTCGGACAAGTAGTGATCATGAGGGCAGATAATAGAGTTCAAAATTACTACAGCCAGTCTCTCCTCAGATTCAGTTGGCTGCTGAGGAGAAGCAATAGAATGCTTTCAGCTGCATGTCAAAGGAAGATAAGATGACCTTTTACGGTGGAGCTCTTTATATACTGTGTTACCTTTGTACAATGGTCTTAAATCTAGAGAACAAGACGTGGTCTCCGGTGGAAACATTAGCAGATGGCTCCAGTCCTGAATCACGCACAGGCCACACTGCAGCTTTTGACCCAGTGAGAAATCGAATATATGTTTTTGGAGGTTCTAAAAACAGAAAATGGTTTAGTGATGTGCATGTCTTGGATATTGTGACATGGAGATGGAGTATTGTGGAGGTTAGTAGTGCATGTCTGCTATCTTGTGCGTTTTTGTGCCCCCCTCTCCCACATGTGATTTTCTATTTTGCTTACTTTTTTTTTTTTTCCCTTAGACTCGAGGCAAAGCACCACCTCTTTCCTATCACTCTTGCTCTGTTTTTCGGGGAGAGTTATTTGTCTTCGGAGGGGTTTCGCCTCGTCCCCACCCTCAACCAGACGGTTGCAGTGACTCTTTATATATCTTTGATCCACAGTATGAGATCTGGTACCAGCCAATTCTTTCGGGGAATAAACCTGCAGCACGATCTGGGTAATAGCTTGAAGTATTAACCTATTTGCGATGTGTGACTTCTTTATCTGTCGTGTGTGTGTGTGTGTGTGTGTGTGTGTGTGTTAATTAAATAAATTAAATAAATAAAAAAAATATATATATAAGATCTCATGCGTACCCAGGAGATCATTGCCAGGAGCCCTTCTGATGCATAGAGCTGGGCTCCTGCCATAACTACCAGGATCAGAGCTAGCTCTAAACCTAGCCATAAAGAATGGGGGGAAAAAGTTTGTGTAAAAGTAGAAACAAAATATATAAACTTGGGGTCTATGTAATAGTACAGACCCACAGATATAAAGGAAACTGCTGGTTATGCTGCATGAGTAACCTTTTCTGAAAAAAAAAATGCTTTTTGCCCACCTTGCCTCCAAAAAAGTAAACAAAAATAGATAGGCTGTTTGTACCCCCCAAATAATGGCAATAAAAAACTACTGTGTGTCTTGTATTAAAAATAAATAAAAGCCTCCACACAGCTCCATGAAATAATAAAATTTACGGCTGTCAATATGGCGATTCTTTTATTTTTTTCCTCCTCTTTCTTTCCCTTGAGAAATCCTTTTGTGCAACTGTAGAAAAAATATTGACAAACATAATATATGACTTAGTATTACCATAATTGTACTGGCATGTAGAAGTGACATGTTGTTTATGCCATGCGGTGAATGGTGCAAAATTTTAGTATGGGGAAAAAATCTTGAAATTGCATATATTTTAACCCTCCCACGAGACAGAAGCCAACTAGCCCATTTGGGGGAAAATTCCTTCCCGACTCCATAATGGCAGTCAGAATAATCCCTGGATCAACCTTTGATAGTTCCTACCTGACTGTAAGACCTGGAACTACAAACCCGCTGATCACCTAATGTCTATATCCTATAAAATCCTTCCGCTCGAGAAAGATGTTTAGTCCCCTCTTAAACCCCTCAATGGATTTTGCATCACTGCGTCCTCGGGCAGAGAGTTCCACAGTCTCACTGCTCTTACAGTAAAGAACCCCCTTCTGTGTTGGTGATGAAACCTGCTTTCTACTAGATGTAGCAGATGCCCTTTTGTTACCGACGCAGTCCTTGGTTTAAGCAGATCATGAGAGAGATCCTTGTATTGTCCCCTCATGTATTTATACATAGTTATTTGATCGCCCCTTAAAGGGGTTGTCCCGAGGCAGCAAGTGGGTCTATACACTTCTGTATGGCCATAATAATGCACTTTGTAATATACATTGTGCATTAATTATGAGCCATACAGAAGTTATAAAAAGTTTTATACTTACCTGCTCCATTGCTGGCGTCCTCGTCTCCATGGAGCCGACTAATTTTTGGCCTCCGATGGCCAAATTAGCCGCGCTTGCGCAGTCCGGGTCTTCAGCAGTCTTCTATGGAGCCGCTCGTGCCAGAGAGCGGCTCCGTGTAGCTCCGCCCCGTCACGTGCCGATTCCAGCCAATCAGGAGGCTGGAATCGGCAGTGGACCGCACAGAAGAGCTGCGGTCCACGAAGGTAGAAGATCCCGGCGGCCATCTTCAGCAGGTGAGTATGAAGACGCCGGACCGCCGGGATTCAGGTAAGCGCTGTGCGGGTGGTTTTTTTAACCCCTGCATCGGGGTTGTCTCGCGCCGAACGGGGGGGGGGGGTTAAAAAAAAAAAAAAAAACCGTTTCGGCGCGGGACATCTCCTTTAACAGTCTCTTTTCCAGGGTGAATAATCCCAATTTGGATAGCCTCTCTGGGTATTCTAGTTCTCTCATTCCATTTATTAGTTTAGTTGTCCTTCTTTGGCCCCCCTCAAGCACTGTAACATCCTTCCTGAGCACCGATGTCCAGAACTGTACACAGTATTCCATGTGGGGCCTAACAAGTGCCTTATATAGTGGGAGAATAATGTTCTCATCCTTCACCCCCTTACCTCTTTTAATGCACCCCAAGACTTAGCTTTTGCAGCAGCTGACTGGCATTGGTTGCTCCAGTTAAATCTACAATCCACTAGTACCCCAGGTCTTTTTCCATATCACTTTTCCCTAGCTGTACCCCATTTACTGTATATTGGTGACCTTACATTTATCCACATTGAACTTCATTTCCCATTTTTCTGCCCAAGCCCCCAGCTTATCGAAGTCCTTTTATAACCGTACATTGTCCTCCGTTGTATTGTCTTATATAGTTTTGTATCATCTGCAAATATTGATATTTTACTGTGTAGTCTCTCTATCAGGCCGTGGATAAATATATTGAACAGAATGGGGCCTAGTACTGAACCTTGTGGCACCCCACTGGTGACGGTGGCCCAATTGGAGTATGAACCATTTATCCCACTCTCTCTGCTTTCTATCTCTGAGCCAGCTCTTTACCTAGATAGACACGTTTTCACCCAGACCGAGCTTTCTCATTTTATATATCAGTCTATTATGCGGCACAGTGTCAAATGCTTTAGAAAAATCGAAATATACAAGATCAATAGACTCTCCCAGGTCTGATCAGATTGGTCTGACATGATTGACCCCCGCCCTTCCCCTCATGAACCCATGCTGGTGAGGAGTTATTCCGATGTTCTCCTTGAGGTATTCTACGATGGCATCTCTCAGAAACCGCTCGAATATTTTTCCTGTTATTGAAGTGAGACTTACTGGCCTGTAGTTACCAGGCTCTCCTTTGGACCCCTTTTTGTAAATTGGAACCACGTTGGCAGTGCGCCAATCCAATGGTACAACCCCGGTTTTGATAGTGTCCATAAATATAAGAAATAGTGATCTAGTTATCACATCACTTAGTTTCCTTGGAACCCTTGGGTGTATTCAATTTGGACCTAGCGATTTTATTAATTTTAATCCTCTTTAACAGTGTCTGCACTTCCTATTCTGTTAGGTATGCTATATGTAGTGACCGGTGGCCTCGTTGAGCGGTCCACGGTCACATGATAAAAAGGTGGCGATCCACCTTTGGCCGGTCTCACACGACCAGATAGAAATTATAGATTTCGCAAGCGTCTGATCCGCGGTAATATGCAGATCAATCAAATGCATTGAATTACACAATTCCGCTCACATTAGCGGGTTGGAATTATATAATTCACTCGCAGAAAACAGAATGCAGCATGTTCTATTTTACCACGGATAAAATTATTTTTAGGGAGCCAATTATTTTTTTTCCACACAAGTGAGCAATGGTGCCTGGGATTTCTTCAGTTGTGCGCTGAAATCCAATGGGTGTTTCCTCCTTTTACAGGCCTTACCATGTGTCCTATAGGTATTTTCATGTGCACTAGAAGAAAAGAAAAAAATTGCCTTTAAAATGTATGTATTTGCAAAAATATGAAATTTTAATTTTTTTATCTTCTAAATTTTCATTAACGCCTGAAAAGACTGTGGGGTCAAAATACTCATGACACCCCACAGTGAATACATTAAGGGGTGTAGTTTTTAAAATGGTATCATTTGTGAGGGTATCTATCATTCTGACACCTATGAGCCTTTGCAATCTTGGCTTGGTGTAGGAAAACAAAGTGTTCCTCAAAATATTGCTAATCAATATTAAATTTGTACGTCTGCTAAATGGTTTTTAAAAAAATAACGGTTTTTTTTGTTTGTTTTTTTTTTTCAAATGTGCGTCCAGAATAAAGTAAACAGATGGAAATATATATATCCTATCAAAAATGTGTACAGTATGGTTGTACATATTAGAGAATGCAATTGAAAATGTTAAATGCCTTTTTTTTTTTTTTTAAATTCCCAATTTTGGTGCTTTTAATAAATCTACACAAATTCTATTGCTTTATTTTTACCACCTAAGTGAAGTACAATATGTATGTGGCGAAAAAATGATGTCCGACTCACTTGAATATGCAAAACCTTTACGGAGTTATTCTATGTCAAACTGACACGTCAGATTTCTTACTTCCCTCAGGCCGCCTGCAGACGAGCGGGTCGGATCTGGCAGCGAGAATTCTCGCCGCGGGACCCGACCAGAGAGCCTGCAGGGACGAGCGCGTACTCGCTCGCGCCTGGCGGCCCCGGCTCTTTCATGTGCCGGCTGCCGCGCAGCCTGCGCATGCGCAGACCAGAGCCGGCGGCCGGGTGAGTGTGAGCCCCGCACAAAAATAGGACATGCCGCGGTTTGTTTGCCGCGCGAGATTTTGCGCGGCCAAACCGCGGCCGTCTGCATAGGAGTGCGTATTGTAATGCACTCCTATGCAAACTTTCAGTGGCGGAAATCCCGCGGGAAATACCGCCGCGGGATTTCCGCCCGTGTGCAGGCGGCCTCACTGAGGTGCAAACGAGCTTCTTCACTATGGGGTTAAATGACCCAGAACTTTTTTATTTACTGTAGTTTAGCTTTTGGTTTATTTCTCTTATTAGTCGTTTTTAAGTATCCAGTCTCATTTTACTTGCATTTATGATCCCACAGTGATGCATTAAAACAAGCAATTTTACATGTTTCTGTTTTGTTTGCCTGTGTTTCTGTATCTGATATATGTATAATGTGCTGTCTTCTGTTCAGGCATTCTGCCTGCCTCCTGGACAGAAAGCTGTATTTCTTCGGAGGCTGGGATACACCTGTGTGTTTCAATGATATTCATCTTCTTGATCTTGGTGAGTAATTGACAAAAATGGCTTTTTTATGTACATGAGTTTTTATCTGCTGTATACTAAAGATGGCTGTCCCATATGCAGGGGTGTCTCCGCTTGTCTTCTGCATCCAGATGTTTTCTGCACAGAGCGCCCGGCTGTTATACAGGCGAGCGCTCCGTGCGGGGTATGGAGAACAGAGCTGGAACGTTCTGTTCTTCATACCCAGCCTGTCATCGAAGAGCTGGATACAACTGAAACAATAGTATCAGCTGTATCCCACTGTAAATCCCTGATAAGGCTCATGCTGAAAGATAACGATGAGCGACGGCTTAACGAAAACTGCACGTCAAAAGACTGCTTTTGAGCGATAATCGTTGTCTAAATGGGCCTTTACTATATGAAGACCAAAATAACTTTAGTGGCAGTTTCTTCCCTGAGAATAAAAGGATCTTGCATGTTGAAACTCAACAATCCTATCCCTGTATTCCTGCAACATCTGCCATTGAGCTAAGGTTAGGACATCCCTGCACACATTAGTTGGTCAGATCTACTGAAATTGGGATGTTCAGCCAATGTTAATCTGTGTATGGCCTCCTTCTATAATATATTAAGTGGGGGGGGGGGGGGGGGGAGATCAAAAACAGTGTAATTTGTTTTTTTTATTTTTTGCTTTTTATTTACTCAGAGAATTACATTTTGGAATGGCATATTCGAAAACATTGCAGAATATTCTCTCCTGTGTGAAAGTACTCTTAATAATGAGATTGTCTGAAGGACCATTTACAAGGAGCGATGATAACTTAAACGACCGTTTGAGTGACGTCTTTGAGTGATCATGTTGCATAAACTATTAAGTAACTACTCAGCTACTTAATAGCTTATTAGCGTGCAAATGAAGCCTTTAGCTGAAAGCAGTTAATAGCCCTAGGGCTCTTATCTCCATTCAGATCCTTTGTTCTCCAGGGGGAAACACTGCTATCAGCACTCCCCGATGAGAACTGCTAAGGCTGAAGGACTATTTTTAGGTTGGACTGAATTTACCGATCAGCTAGTAGTGCATGGTGGCCGCAACGATCGCTCAAATCATCACTTTTTAGCAGATTTTGAGCAATCATCGCTTCGTGTAAATTGACCTTAACACTCAGATGCTGTCCACTTTAATTAATTTTTCTATTTTTGTACCAACTCTTATGCTGCCAGGAATTATGGAGTTCTCCCTAGTTGCAGTTAATGGAAGCTCACCCACACCCCGTTGGTAAGTGACTTTGGAGTTACTAACCCTTAGCTGTGGGATCTTTGCTCAAAATATGTCATTAACTACTTAATGGAAACCACAATTTAAAAAACTGCAGCGCTTCCTGTCTACATTCAACCAGGAGAAAAAAACTATATATAAACATAACTGACCTGGAGTGTGGGAGGGTGAATGTGGTACTGCTTCTCATCCCATTCCACCGCTGATCCAAGGACATGTGTATGTAAGGTAATATCTACTGATCTCAGTCTGTCCCCCTCCTAGGTGGACAGTCAGCAATCCATGGTCCTTTCTGGGTCCATTGTGCAGTGAACTGAAAGTGAGGAAGGACTTTTTTTTGTTTTGTTTTGTTTTCCCTGTTCATATCAGGGCTCCAACTAGCAACCAGAATGGTTGCCAGTGCACCTAAGATTTTGCAAATGGTGATTTAGTGTTTTTTTTTTCAAGCCTTTCACCATTTGTGACTGGCCTTGTCTCTGCGCTGTGCAGGGCTATAATTTAGAGAAAGGCTGCTTTTTCTTTTTTTCCCTGCATCTAGAAGATGTCCTGTATGTAAGGAGTATGTCTAGGTGGGTTTGTAATCAATGGGCTCACAGTATTGTTCATAGTGTTCTATACAATGCCTGGGTCGGGAGGGGTATAGTTTCTCCTCAAGTAGAGCACCTAGAACGTGTGCGGAAACTTGTATAGACATGCTACTCTGGCAAATATAAAAGTGGGAAGCTGGAACAATAAATCTATAGCGCCACCTATTGGAAGGCAACATTTCTGCAAGTCAATTTAACACCCTTTTAACAATGACTGGGAATTGTGAGCCCAAGTCTGCCCTGCTCTTTTATGTATTCCTGATCACAGTTGTATTTCTGCAATGTTTGTATTCTATAAGTGCAACCTCTAGTGGTCTTGTAATGTAACTGTTTGTCTCCCCAAGATGGTCATGGTCTGGGCTTTTGTTGGTGCAGTAGATCACAAGGAGTGTGAAATCCTCTTGGGTCCTTGATTTTACAAAGCTGTCTGGGGCATGCAGGCAGCATAAATGGGTGCACTGCACTAGATGTGGTGAAGTTCTCACCAGAGGTGGTTGCAGTGAGGCTGCAGCTTCTAGGTGGGTCTTTTAATAGGCTGTCTAGCATGGCCTACAGGTGTTTGGCCTATGGCCTGTAAGATGAAACTGCAGAAGATGTGCAAGTTCAGGAGTATCCCCAAACTGTCGGGATCGACAGAGTTTAAGCCTGAGCCGTCTGTGTACCCATGTGCTCTACCACTGCAATCACAAGGACGTGTATGTTGCCCCTATGACTGGGAATCTGTGGACTCTGTCTAACTTTTACTTAGTGCAACATGGAGCAGCAGCTGAAGGGAGGTAAGTATTGTGTTTGTTTTTTTTTGTTTTTTTGCACTATTTTAAATGGCTTTTCAGGGAAGGGCTTATTAAGCCCATCCCTGAAAAGCCATTGTAGGGATGCCGGCAGCAGGATTCTCTACCGCAGCTGTCGTGTGACAGCTGCGGTTGAGAATTGAAGAATTTCTTTTGCTGCATCTGCCACAGATGTGGCAGATGTAGCAGCAGGGAATACTTTTAACTAGCGGGGGTGAAGGAAACATCGGCCGCATGAGGCAGATGTGTTTTTCATGCCCGCGGTGGTCACAGCAGCGGCTGAGAGGTAATTTTTTTTGTTGTTCTTGTTTTGAACTAAGATGTTTCTTTTTCAGGGAAGGGCTTATATTTAAAGTCCTTCCCTGAAAAAGAAAGCAGGGGGCCTGCAGAGTATTGTTTTCAATGGAGCCGCCGGCAGCAGCTGCGGCTCCACTGACAACAAGCACGCGGCTGTGTTCACGCGTGTTTTTGCTCGTACCTAGGTGCGGGCGTATGTACACACCTAAGTATGCACAAAAACACGCTTGTGTGAATGCACCCTAAGAGTGCAGAAACAGAAGTGAGCGTATTTTCCACAAGTTCATTGTAGTTTGTGCTTTGTCTTTCCCATGGAAATGCTTTACAGCTCTATAAAAGGACCGCGCACGTGCCTCAAGGTTGTCCACTGAATCCTGGAAACGCTGGTCTTTCATGAGTTCCCGGATTTGTAGTCCATTGAATTTACTGGCCTTTAGCTCCTCCATGCTCATCGCAGGAATATTCTACATTTGTAGCTGAAACGCCTTCCATTTCTGTTTAGTGTCTTTACACATTGTTGCATCAACCCAAGCGTGATGTGCAGCCGTGGCGATATGTACTAATAGTAATCAAATGCTGGTGGGAAAATAAATAACAAAATAGATAATGACATCAGGAATATCTCAGAAACTAGAGCTCCTAGAACAGAATGGATGGGATTTTCGGAATCGGCGGCACAAAAATACCGGAATAAGGTCTAAAATTTCAGTCACCATGATTTTTTTTTCTGTTCCCCAGTGTAATTGTTCTGTGTAAAATTTAGGGCAATTTTGGTCTTATTGTATATAGCCTGTAACTCCTTATAATAGGTCAGCAGCACTCGCCTGTAAAGCCAGAAGTGTGGCAGAGTGGTCAACAGATTCACGCTTTCAATGGATTAGACCCAAATCCAGAAGATACAGTCCAAATAAATAAAGTGAAAGGCAGCATCAGCGGTGCAAAATTAAGATTGTCCTTATTCCAAATCATCCATATACAGTGACGTTTCGACTCACAGCGAGTCTTTATCAAGCCTAAAGAGTCGAAACGTCGCTATATATGAATAATTTGGAATAAAGAAAATCCATTGGGATTAATTTTGCACCGCCGATGCTGCCTTTTACTTTATTTATTTAATAATAATAATAATAATCTTTATTTGTATAGCGCCAACTTATTCCGCAGCGCTTATTTAGACTATCTTCTGGATTTGGGTCCAGTCCATTGAAGGCGTGCATCTTTTGACCACTCCACCACACTTCTGGCTTTACTGGTGAGTGCTGCTGATTTATTATAAGGAGTTAGACTATAAATGAGTGCTGCTAATTTATTATATGGCTTTCACTTTATTTGGACTATATACATCTTAAAGTGTGGCGGTTGTTGGTGGGTGTGTGTGTGTGTTGTGTTTTTTTTTTAAAGGAGACTATTAATGTTGCTCGTGATCGGCAGAATACTAAAATCTGGCCAATTTTTGCTAAACTGGATTGAATCATTCTGACCAAATTTTCAGCGAAATTGCCAAAATATTGCCTCACTGTTTGAGAGCAGAAAGTGCAGGTGTGTTAGCTCTGCTGCCTTGTAGTGCTGGAGTTCTCGAATTGAATTGACCGTAATGAGTTATTTAACCCCTTAGTGACCACCCTATAGTGTTTTTACGTCCTGCAGCTGCAGGACATGTATGGAGGGAGGTAGCGCCGCTATCTCCCTCCATACAGCGCGGGCGTCAGCTGTTTATTACAGCTGACACCCGCGGGCAATAGCCACGTTCGGCCGATCGCGGCTATTAACCCTTTAAATGCCGCTGTCAATTCTGACAGCGGCATTTATATCCCCCGAACGCTGTTTGGGGGTCCCGCACAGCCCCCCCCCCCCCCCCCCCCCGCGGTTAGATCGGGGGATCCGTGCAGGTGTCATGGCAGCCGGGGGCCTAATGAATGGCCCCAGGGGTGCCTTAGCAGACTGCCTATCAAGCCATCCACACAGGGTGACTTGATAGACTGCCTGTAAAAAAGCAGTATATAGCATTACGTCATACTGCAGGAGCGATCAAAGCATCGCATGTTAAAGTCCCCCAGGGGGACTTCAAATTAAAGTAAAAAAAAAAGTTCAATAAAGTTTTTTAAATTGTAAAAAAAAAAAAAGTTATAAAAGTTTAAATCACCCCCCTTTTGCCATATCAATTACTAAAAAATCTAAATCATAAAATAAAAATATGTATTTGGTATCGCCATGTCCGTAAAAGTCCGATCTAGCAAAGTAGTGCATTATTTTTCCTGCACAGTGAACGTCGTCCGAAAAAAAAAAAATAAAGAATGCCAGAAATACACTTTTTTAGTTACCCTTTTTTTCCAGAAAAAATGCAATAAAAAGCGATCAAAAAGTTGTATGTATTCCAAATTGATACTTTCGGAAACTACAGGACATCCTGCAAAAATTGAGCCCTTGCACAACTACATCGACAGAAAAATAAAAAAGTTATTGCGCGCACAAAATGACCGCAGAAAATAATTGAAAAAAATTATCTTAAAAAAAATACAAGTACTACAGCAAATAAAAAACTATATAAGTTTGGTATTGTCGTAATCATACTGACCCATAGAATAAAAATATCAGGTCGTTTTTGTTGCAGTTTGTGCGCCGTAGAAACAGGATGCACCGAAAGATGGTGGAATGTCGTTTTTTTCCCATTTCTCACCGCTAAGAATTTTTTAAAAGTTTTTCAGTACATTATATGGTACAATAAATAGTGCCATTGAAAAATACAACTCGTCCCGCAAAAAACAAGCCCACATACAGTGACGTCGATGGATAAATAAAGGAGCTACGACTTTTAAAAAGGCAGTAGGAAAAACAAAAATGGAAAAAAGCAAAAAAGCCCGGTCACTAAGGGGTTAACCTGGGACCCCACCACTGCAAGGCAGCAGTGCTAAACCCTGGACCACCACCTCTGCATGATGGCCTGTTTCACATGGGACGAGTTGTATTTTTCAAGGGTACCATTTTTAACCTCTTATATAATGTATTAGAAGACTTAAAAACTTCCAAGTTGGGCGAAATGAAGGGGACTGTGACATGCAACTGTGGCTTTTTAACGGCTTTCATGGTGCAGTAAAAATGTCCTGTTTTATTCTGTGGGTTAGTAAGATTACCGCAATACCAAATTTATATAGTGGGTTTTTATTTTTCGCTTTTTAATGTAGTACTCCTTAAAACAATGCCCTTTAAAAAAATTTGCTTTCTGTCACAATGTTTCGCCTCTTTCTCTGCCTTCCTGTCCCATATCATATTTTTTTTTTTATTTTACATTAATGGAGCTGTGTGAGGACTTGTTTCTTATGGGACAACTTAATTTTAAATTGGTAATATTTCGCAGTACATATGACATTCCATTTTTTTTCTTGGAGATGGGGTGACCAGAAATCCGCAATTCTGGCACTGCAGGGTTTTTGTTTTTTGACGTACTTTGTGCAGGATTAATACTGTAATATTTTAATTTGACCTTTTTATGAACATATACCAATATTCTTTTTAGTTTTTGATGCAACAGCTGGGAAAAGGGTTGTTTAAACAATGTTTTGGAATTAAATTTTATTTATTTTTTGCTTTTTTTCTTAGTCCCAACAGGAGACGTGAACGTGGGATTATTTGATTGTTTATGTAGTATAATGCAATTATACAGTATGAGAACTATACTGTAGTTTAACAGACTTCCTATTAAAACATGCCATAGATATGTCTTAATATGAAAATAATCATTACCACCCTAAGGGCCTTTAAAAGGCCCCAGGCTGCCATGACAGCCCCCCACAATCTTATCAGGAATCAGGACTGAGGTATGCATTTAAACCCTGAACATTGAAATGCTGTTGGCAGAATTGACAGTAGCAGCTAAAGAGGGTTAACAGCAGTGATTGGTGTTCTCTTCGAATGTGGCTGTTGCAGTTTCCAAACCTGCTGCATGCACAGCATATACTATGATCATCTATGTATGTCTTAACTGCGCAGGGCATATTCAGTTAAGATGCATGTGTGACTGATGGGGTTAGGTAAAACATTAAGGACACAAACCGTTCCCCTGGAAATGGGGATCTCAAATTATACTCACTGAAAAGAACTTTACTGATAGTTAAAAATTAAACCTTTATTCATATATATTTTAAAAGAGCCGTATGCATATATACGTAAATAAATTCCCTAATAAAAGAATCCTTGTCCGTAATACACTTGGACAGATAATAGTGGTTATTGTAATTATTTATACAAATAGCCACAGTTTTCTTATACCCACTTAGGCGAGGGTGTCAAAAATTGTGTGACCTGACACACTCTATTGTGCTAATAACACTGTAGCTGTCAATATTACTCTTACCTACGTCAAATAGTGAAACAAAGTTGTATAGTATAGACAGTGTGTTATAGTTGTTAGATAGCTTGTTCCATACGTGTTTTTCTGGAGTCAAACTTTTTTTCAAGACAAATGGAGCTTTAATCAAATTATTCCATCTATTAATCCATCAACGCGTTTCTATGACACCGAACATACGTGTCATTTCATCAGGATGGAAATTATATCACGTTTGGCTTATTAGATCCTTTCTATTATGCTTTGAGTTTTTAATTTGTCTATGCTCCGGTCCACATTAGGTGGAATATAGCTTATTACATTCGGGTTTGTCTTGATGTTAAGACTCTATTAGGGCTATGAACCCCGAGATCACATTTATTTGCACAGTCCGTACTGGTAGAGACAGACCAAAATTAAGTGTAACAGCTGACAATAACTGACAGGTGTCCAATCAAAACTACCTGCAGGTTGTGCCAGCTGATCACTTATTTCTCCTCATCAGACCCACATTTACGGGGTATGCACGGACACTAGGTCAATCTTGCTAACACTGTCTGTACTGATAAAGACAGACAACAAATAAGTGTATCAGCCTATGCCTAGTAGCAGGCATCAAGTTGAGAGTACTTGCAGGCTCATTAGGCTGAACACTAATCTGTCTTCATTAAAGCCCACATTTACGGGGCATACAAAGCCAAGAAGCCCACATTTACGGGGCATACAAAGCCAAGAAGCCCACATTTACGGGGCATACAAAGCCAAGAAGCCCACATTTACGGGGCATACAAAGCCAAGAAGCCCACATTTACGGGGCATACAAGGCCAAGAAGCCCACATTTACGGGGCATGTAGGAGAGTTAATACTCTAACCCAACATAGGCATAACTTACAGCCACGCTGGCCGTAATGTTTGTATAGCAGCCACCTTGGCCGCAATGAGACAGAGCTGGTCCGTGGGTGTATTCCCCTTTCTTTTATATGCGTAGCTCCACCCTTCGCTTACTTGGGATTGTCCTTGTTCCAATCAGCTAACTGCTCCTTTACACTCCCCCAGCGAAATCCCGCGTTAGTTGTGACGTCATCACGTTGCGACGTCACTCGGCACGCAGCGCAGTATAATCATGTGATCCCTGAGATGTCACATGATATTTTCCTTATCCTTCTGCAAATATTGCCATGGTAGCCAGGATGCCGTACAGCAGCACATGCGTTCTATTCCAAAAGCAGGTAATAGATTATCGGCCCTTGTCTTTAAAGTGTTATGATGAATTGTTTTTATAACACCATTCGTGACCTATGTGCCTTATTGTCATAGATATTTACATGCACTTAAGTCACTTTTATGTACTTTTTATGTACTATCTATGGGCAGGGAGGGAAGCAATCATGTTAGAACAATATATCCCAACCAAGATGATATGTAGAGCAATAGTCAGTTTTGTCAGCCAGACACAGTTCAGATCACATCTTCTAATGACATTTATGAGCATCCATTAAATAGGTAAGTATCATTGTTGTTATTCTTTTTCAATTGTACTTAAAGGGATCCTAGGTTGTTTGAGGATGAAGTTCATTAATTTCCTATCCTTTTAGCCACATTGTTGTCTGATGGTTCACATTATGGTGATGTTTTGGAATCAGGCAAATTACATTCATTTTTTACATAGTCGATTTATGCCATTTTTAAGAGTAAATTAAGTTATAGTGTTTATCAGATATCCTTAAATTATGGATTATCAGTTAGTTTACATTTAATCATGCAGATAGTTTTTATTTTATTTTAGTATCCCGTTTTTATAATTAACGGATCAAGTTTTGAGCAGCAAATGTATGCATAAAAGGTAGTATGTTGGTGTAAGTAGCATTATCACGGTTTTCTTTGTGCTGCATTATGTTTTGGCATGTTTCTAAAAATAGTCTATGTATATGCAGCGTAGATCAAATTGTACTGCATCATACAGGTGGCTCTTATTTTATCATCCCATTCATTTTTGGGTTAAACCATATTTGTCAAGGGACTATTATAAAATAATCATTTCAATGCTGGATGTTAACGGTTCATGCTGTATTAGACATCAGCATATTATACGGGTTCAACGATGCAGTTCAACGATCGTTTCAATGCTGGATGTTGACGGTTCATGCTATATCAGACATTAGCATATTATATGGATTCAACGATGCAGAAAACTCCCATGCTATATAACAATAACAGGCAGCTGTTCATGGCCTATGTTATATTCTATAGCTTTTTATAAAGAGTAAACTATCGCATACTTATAGCACGAGTGGCAGGGCGGTTTCTCATGTGGGGCATTGGATCTTAAGGAGTCTAATGTATTCAGAATCGATTAGATAAATGATGCAAAGGATAAACATTCATTTGTCCTTTGGGTGCGCATGAGTCTAATCTAAAGATCCATCCAGATTCTTTCTGTTGGAGCTTTTTGTCTACATCCCCTCGTCTGCCATTACTTTTGATCATTTCAATTCCGCAAAAAGTTACTACATCAGGATTTCCACCATGCTTCTCTTTAATATGCGATGCCAAACTCGTCTGTTCATTGCGATTTATGTTTCCAACATGTGCGAGTACTCTACGTCGCAGTTGCTGCATCGTCTTGCCGATATAATCCCTTGGGCACGGGCAGGTTGCCATATATACAACACCATTTGTTCTACAATTGATGAAATCTTGTATAATGTATTCCTTGCCTGTTGAAGAGCTTCTGAATGTTTTGCAGCGACGCATGTATTTGCATGCTTTGCACCCTGAACATGGGTAAGAGCCCTTTACTGGTTCCCTTTGCAACCAAGTATTCATTGATGATATCTGTGGTAGATGGCTATGGACCAAACGGTCCTTCAGGTTTCTCCCACGTCTATAGGTGATCATGGGTCTCTCTGATAGGAATTCTTTAATGTCCAGATCTTTCATAAGAATATCCCAGTATTTTGTGAGAATTTTCCGCACATCTTGAGATTTTTCATCAAAAGAGCCTATCACTCTGATCAGTTTGTCATTCCCTAATTTAGGTTTTACCTCGAGAAGATCTTCTCTTTTGGATTGCTTTGCTTGATTCTGAGCCTCTGTTATCACGTTTTCCGGATAGCCTCTATCAAGAAACCTCTGGTACATTTCCTGAGATTTCACGTTAAATTCGTTTTCATTTGAGCAATTTCGTTTTACCCTAATAAACTGGCTTTTAGGAATCCCTCTTTTCAATGGTGGTGGATGATAGCTACTCCAATGAAGGAGAGTATTTGACGCTGTCTCTTTCTGGAAAATCGTGGTTTCCAGGTGATTTATCTTCGGTTTTGGCAATATGGAGATCAAGGAATGTAATCTTGATCGAGCTGATTTCGGAAGTTAGAAATTGATTCAGATTGTTGTTATTCAGGCTTGAGATAAAGTTGTGGAACTCTTCAGTATCACCCGTCCACAAAATTAGCATGTCATCTATGAATCTCAGCCATAATTCAATCGATGCTGTCCATTTCTCATTTTCTTCACAGAACACCCTCATCCCCTCCCACCAGCCCAGGTACAGGTTGGCATAACTGGGGGCACAAGGGCTCCCCATAGCCGTCCCCCTGAGCTGGTGGGAGAATCTTCCTTCGAACAAAATATAGTTATGTTCGAGGACAAAAGATAATAGACGAGATAAGAATGCGTTGTGCTCTTTCAGATGGTTACCTCTTTGAGACAAAAAGAATTCCACAGCTTCCATCCCTCTTTCATGAGGGATGGAGCTGTAGAGGGATTCCACATCTAAACTTGCCAACATGGTTCCTGGTGACAAGGAGATACCCTCCAGTTTTTTCAAAACATCCATTGTGTCTCTGACATAGGTAGGCAAAGCTTCGACAAATGGTCTAAGAATTTGACTCCCTGGGTTAGGCTATTTATGCCAGAAACAATAGGTCTCCCTTTTAGGGGTGTTAAGCCCTTATGTACTTTGGGTAACCCATAAAATGTAGCTATCTGTGGGTTTTTTGGGTACATAAAGGAGAATTCTTTGTCACTAATCAGTGAGTTTTCTGATATAAGAATGTCCCCAAGTTCCTTCAAAAAACTGTCGGTGGGGTCATACCCTAGATTTTTATAGGTAGATCTATCGTTAAGTATCTTGAGACACATCTGTCGATAATCCTTTCGGTCTAGGATTACGATGTTACCCCCTTTGTCTGAGGGTTTTACTATGATCTCAGTGTCATTTTCAAGAGCTAACAACGCATTCTTCTGTCTAGATGTTAAATTCTGTTGTTTGAAGTTCTTATTTTGGGACAGATCTTTAAGGTCTCTATTTACCATCGATTCAAAGAGATCAATGAACGGACATTCACCTGACGGTAGGCTGGTACTTTTAGGCCTAAGGTCCGTGAAGGGTCCATGTCCAGGATCTCTTTCATTTTCTTGTTCTAAAGATTCAAGTATCTCAAGAGCTCCCCGATCACTGGGGTCTAAACTCATTTCTGTACACTTCTTCCTCCCCTCAATTGCAAAATGCTTTTTCTAGCGCAGCTTGCATAGAAAAAGAGATATATCTTTGGTCCAGTTAAAGCAGTTATATCGATTAGTAGGAATGAATGATAGACCTTTTTTTAGAAGTGCTTGCTCATCAACTGATAAAGTTCTTGAAGAAAGATTTATTACTTGTAGTTCATCCCCCTTGGGATTACCTAGGTCATCTCCTATGTTAGTAGTTATAGGAGTTTGGTCATTAGATTTCATTGGAAGGCTCCTGTGTTCCCCCGAACAGCTGCAGTGTTATTAGCACAATAGAGTGTCAGGTCACACAATTTTTGACACCCTCGGCTAAGTGGGTATAAGAAAACTGTGGCTATTTGTATAAATAATTACAATAACCACTATTATCTGTCCAAGTGTATTACGGACAAGGATTCTTTTATTAGGGAATTTATTTACGTATATATGCATACGGCTCTTTTAAAATATATATGAATAAAGGTTTAATTTTTAACTATCAGTAAAGTTCTTTTCGGTGAGTGTCTGTCATAGTTTAAAAGAACTTATAGGCCACTGTAACTTCGGGATCTCAAATTATAAATTGGCATGGAGAGTACAGATGTATAAATACCTGAGCTTGAGAAAGGCCAACAGGTCGAAACATAGCTACCATTTTTTTTTGCTATGGGAGAAGAAAAGTGTTTTTTCTTTTTTTTTTTTTTTTTTTTTTCCTTTTTTGCACCTACTTATGCTGCTGTGCTACTTTTACTTTATTTTGTATAAATACCTGAGCATCACTTGTGTTATGGCATGTTTTGTCAGACAGGGCCGCACATCGCTGCCGGAAGGGACCGAATATGGAGAGAGGGAAATGGTGGTTGTCCCCCTTCTATCTGGGAAATGCATCTCCAGGGACCTTGTTTGTGTATTTTATGTTTATTTAAAATTTCATTTATTTAATTGCCTTAACTGGTATATGGAAAGTCCTTATTCATGTTGGGATCACTGCACACTGGCACCAGAAAGGACCTTGAATTGCTGAATAATGGCCAACTGTGAAGGAAGTGAACTGTAATACTAGTAGCCCCCAATAGTAAGGTTAGTTCATGGCTTTTTTTTTTTTTTTTTTTTTTTTTTTTTTTTAATTCCTGAATTTATTTTGGTGGGTCTCCTGAGTTTGTTTTTTTTTTTGTTTTTTTTTAAGACCTGTATATCATTAGCTACTTAAAGGGAACTTGTCAGGTCCCCTAAGCTATCCGGGCTGCATGAAACTGGGTATAGGGACAGGTACTGATTAAAGTGGTTTCATTAAACAGATCATTTTTACTCCGGCACTTCTTGTTATGGAGTTAAGTACTGCTACGGAATTTGATATTGAGTGCCGCATATTCGTTCTACTTTGTGAACTTGTACAGATCTGTTTACTGGTTTTGCATGGGACCTTTCACATATGCAAAATACTTCTGCAAATACACCGTAGGGCTCTTTCACACGGAAAGCTACACGCGCAAAAATCACGTGCTTATACACAGGACTATTCGTTCCCATAGGAAACTATTGGTTCTTTCAGATTCCTTCATCTGAACGTTGCCATAGGAAACCATTGGTTCTAATAGCCGCGTGAATTTTGCGCGCGTAGCTGCCTGTGTGAAAGAACACTTAAAGGCACAGAAAATTCTGCACCAAAATCTGCATGTTTACTTATCTACAGGCTATGGAGTGGAAATCCGCAGTAGATTAACCTGCATCTTTAGGTGCAACTGTACGTGTGAAAGGTCCCTAAATCTTACTTTTGCAACTTTGCTGGACTGGAGAGGAGTTTAATGAAGCTCATGTGTGTTTATAGATTGTGTACTGTACTATATGCATGGCATCCGCCACTTATTAATATAATAAGGTTGAGTATGGCTTTTGTTCAGTATCTTGGGCAGCTTTTTAAAAAAAGAACTGTACCCAAATAACCCCTTGAGTGGCGGGTTTCCTACCACCCTGTCGTGCCCACCAGGGCAGGTTTTTTAAAATGGTCTAATCATTGAATTTCAACTAATTTTGCAGTTGCGTCTCAAGAGCCATAACTTTCTTATTTTTCCATTAACATGGCCATATAAGGGCTTGTTTTTTGCGGGACAAGTTGTGATTTTTTTAAACAGGGCGGAGGAAAAAAAGAAATGGGGAAAAAAGAAAAAAAGGGGCCATGTCATTAAGGGGTTAAATAATGTATTCACTTCCTTCTTTGGGTCATTACAACGCATGGATACCACATGTGTGATTTTATTTTTGATTTTTTTACAAAGTAAAGAGAGACAAGTGTTTTTATAATTTTTTTTTTAATAATTTTTTTTCCTTTTGTCCCTTTACGGAACTTCCACAGGGACCCATCAGGACCCCTGATCACATTCCAGGGGTCCGATGGTGACAGCCCTTTACATGCTGCAGTGACAGCCCTTTACATGCTGCAGTCACATAGACTGCAGCATGTAAAGGGTTAACACAGCAGAGATCGGAGATTTTCTCTGATCTCTGCTGTAAGAGCAGGTACCTAGCTGTCCTCTTACAGCCAAGCACCAGCTCTCCCTGCCACAGAGACCATCGGCTTGCTTCTGACAAGCCGATGGTCTCTATGGCAACCTGTAAACAAAGCAGGAGATTGCCGGCATATCGGCAATATCTTCTGCTGGTTTTTCAAAGCCCTTGCTTTGTTCTCTGTGGGACTGTGCAGGCAGAGCACACTGCCACAGCTTGTGGCATTGTGCTCTGCAGCTCCCATAGTGATACATAGCCCGGAAATCTTCCGGGCTGTATCGCTATAAGCAGTGGAGCTCGTCCCGGAAAATTTCCGGGCGTGCCACTCAAGGGGTTAAACCTGGGGCTAGATGGTGGTGTATTTTGGGTTGTTTTTTTTGTTTTTGTTTTTTCCTCCCCAGAGTGACCTTTTGGAATAACATGGATTTCCCCTTTAACAGTTGCCATATTTAATGTCTTTTCTGTCATTTAAAATGTTCATGCATCATTAAGGCCTAAACATTTTTTATATGCCCTTTTTCTCTCAGCTGGCATTCTGCTGCCTCTGTGTCCGATTCCCGTTTCCTAATTCATGGCGGTTACGATGGAAATCAGGCTCTAAATGATACTTACTTATTTAATACAGGTAACTTTATAAATACTTTGAAAATTGTGGCCTCTACAAAGCTAATGAGCACTTTTATAATGTTACAATGGTTTTATTTGTGTCTTGTAGCTCTTTGACAATACTTCATATTTAGTGAAGTTTACACCGTGTGGTAGTATTAGGCTGATCTTGTGGAATGCAAGCTCATGTCTGTTATATATTGGAAAACGTTTAATACCGTGTTAGCCAGTAGAACAAGGTGTGTATATTGGTAACGGTGGTTTTCATTTTACAGTGACAAAGACTTGGACTACACTGGTCGGTAACTCACTTCCATGTTCCCCACGTGCTGGCTATTCTATGTTGTCTCTTCCTGGAGTAAAAGGTGACACTGAGGAATATGCCCCTACTGAACTACTTATCTTTGGAGGAGGGGACAACGAGGGCCATTTCTACAGCGATACTGTCAGGCTGCAGATATCGGATATTCTTGATTACTAACTTCAATGTGGGGTGTCTGTTTTATTAACATGCTAAGTTGTCGTTTCAAGTGTTTGTATATTGGTGACTGTAAATAGTTTTTAATACATTTCTGTATTTTATAAAGTTTGTGAATTTATTGTGAGGTATATACGTTTTTCATTATTTGTAAATGAAGGTTGCTTGTTAAATTAAAAAAAGCTGAAGTTTCCAGATGTACTGTGTTCCAAACTGCTTTCCTGAGCGTTTTTTTTAGAGTGTTTCACATGAACTAGTAGTAGTTCAACAAGGTATAGCATATAGGAACCCTTCTGAGTGAAAACGGCCAAGCTGGCTATTTTGCAGTTTCCCCAAGTCCTATAGAAGTGAATGAGAGTTGTGCAAACAACAAACTACACTGTTTCAGTAAGCAAAGACCCACAGCGTAGCTAAATGCTACACTGTTTCCACAATTCCCATTCCCTTCTGTCACTGTCAGATATTGATAGGTGCCAATCCCAGAGGTGGAATCCACATCCATCAGACCCTTAAGTCCAACACCTTATACACCCAGAAGTTCCTAGATGTAAGACTTTTAGAGAGCTGTGTGTAGAATACAATTTGCTTGCTTCACATTTCCTCTCATACACACAAGTAAGACATTTTCTACGGAAAAGGCTAACCGATATATCAAAGGAGGCAATACTTAATCCTATGGATAATCTAGTTAAAAACCTTTCACATAAATACTCTATCTCAGTTTTGTATAACAAATTTAGAGATGGGTGGGTGACTGAGAACAGCTCTGACTTATTCCAAAAATGGACTTGTGATTTGCAGGACTCGGAACTTCCCGAGGGAATGATTAAGAGCTGAAACTGTGTGAAAAGCAGTATCAAACGAATGGTGTCGGGAAACCTACTTTAAGATAATCCATGGAGCAATCTATGGGTTTAACAAACCTCAGAACCCTAATGGTCCAACAAGGTTACAAGCTTGTCCTAGATGTGCCATGCCAACTCCGATTTCTTCCATGGCATTTGGCAATGCCTGAAGACTAATAGATATTGGATTAGGATTCAAAATATGGTGCAAGACATTGGGGACCAGAGATTGCAACTAACACAACAAACATTCATACTTCACCAACTACCAGAACAGGCAATAAAAGTTAATATGACCCATACCATACTCCTGATCAGCAAGAGGTGCCTTCTGAACAATTGGCTGCTAACCAAACCCCCGGGGATAAACCGTGTCATACAACAGCTAACAAACCTAAAAATGGAGAGAATTGAGATGTGTGGAATCTCAAGCCCCCAAATCTTTCAAAAAGTGAGAGGAAATTTATGGAGAAATTCCTTAGTCCTAGTGAAATCATGGAATGTACGATCCAGTTCACAAACACAACTTGGTACTACAGTCAAGATGACATGAACCAGCTAGGAATTTTAAAGGTAACGTGACTGGCCGTGAACGGGAGGTGGTCACTAGGTGGTTATGATGCAGGATAGTTTATATTTAATAGTTGGGCGTTGTATTGTTTTCAAAATGTTGATTGATAAGAGGACATTTTAAGGGAAGGGGGATAATAAATTTTGGAAAAAATATGGATGAGCTATCAGACTCTTAATTGCCTAGCCTGCTCTACAAGTCTGAAATGGGAATATCCCCTTAAGAGCTTATGCGTTTTTTAAAGGCTGCGAGATCGCTGCGGCGTTGTTTTTTTTTTTTTTCTTTAACACGATTTTCAGTGGGAAATGATATAGGTCCCAAATATGCACATGTATTATTATACAGAAAACCCCCAACTTAAGAATGGGTTCCATTCCAGGAAGCTGTTCGTAGGTGCATTTGTTCATATGTACGAACAAATGCTTGTATGGAGGGGATTGCAGGTGGATCCTGCCGCATACAACGCAGGTCCAGGCTGATTCTTACAGCTGATATCCGCCTGCAACAGCTCTGATAAGCCATGCCGCTCATTGGAGCTGTTAATCCTTTAAATGCGGAGGCATGTCAGGAGCGTGAACTAGTTGATTTTCATTAGTTCTGGAAGTAAATTTGTAGATCCCTACTAGAATGTGCAATGTATGCAGTACTTGATCAGCTAATTGAGGGTGTATACTGTTGCATAAGATGCATGCACGTCACTCATTTGAAAGCCCAGATCCTGGAACTAAATTAGCGACTGGCAACACTGAGATACACTGGCAATATGGAAAGGAGTTAGCTGCTCACTGAGCAGGCACTAAACATTAAAACATATCGATCTCTGTAAATAACTGGCTTGGAGATAGAAAGCAGAGGATGGTAATAAATGGTTCGTACTCGGATTGGGCCTCCGTTGCTAGCAGGGTGCCAAAGGGTTCAGTATTAGGGCTCCTACCCACTAGCGATAGGTTTTCTTGCAATGCGAGAGTGAGTGAAAACGCATGATTATGAAACCAATGATTTTCAATGGTTTCATACTCATTTGCGATGTTTTCAGTCAAGCCTCGCAGTGCTAAGAAAAATCTGCGCTATTGCCCATTGTCACCAGCGGGGGCGGCGGCAGCTGCTGCCGCCTCATTGAAGGCAATGGGTTGCAGGCAACCACAGCAGCAATGATTTTCGGGGATGGACTTGAAATATAAGCTCTTCCCCCAAAATAATCCCTAGCTGTGTTAAAAAAAACGAAAAAAACTTTTTTTTACTCCCTTAGAAGAGCTTTCCGGCTCTTCTCTCCGGCCCCGGCAATCGTCTTCTGGAGGCTGGGGGATCAAAAAATCCCCACCTCCAGAAAGCACTGCCTCTGATTGTCTCAGTGCTGTAACCAATCAGATGCAGCGCCCAGCTGTCATTGAATGACAGCTGAGCGCTGCCTGTGATTGGTCAAAGCGCTCAGCAATCATAGGCAGCGCTCAGCCATTCATTGAATTGAATGAATGACTGAGCAGCAGCGCCGGCCCCATTGAAATCAATGGGGTAGCATCAGCGACCTCCGACAGCTGTGGCAGAGGATTCCTTCATCCCCTGCCATAGCTGTCACATCTGCGTCAGGAAAGCACAATGTACTGCCTATGTTTTCAATAAAGCTGGCACTGCTGTAGCTGGCCCCATTGAAAGCAATGGGCAATAGCGCAGATTTTTTTTAAGCGCTGCGTGGCTTGAGTGAAAACATTTGCAAATGAGTATGAAACCAATGAAAAACATTGGTTTCATAATCATGCATTTTCACACTTGCATCTCAAGAAAACCTATCGCTAGTGGGTAGGAGCCCTCAAGCCCCATTCTGGTCAGTATGTATATCAATATACGGCTGCTAATGGACCTAGACAACCTGGGGGCTTGGGTTGAAAAATCGCAAATGGAGTTCAACATCTATAAATGTAAGGCCATGCATATGGGCAGGAGCAACTGAGGTCACCGATATACTAAATGGGGTACTGCTAGGGAAAAGCGATATGGAAAAACAACTGGGGGTACTAGTTTAGTGTAGACTTAATGCAATCAATGCCAGTCAGCTGCTGCAAAGGCAAATTAAGTCTTGGGGTGCATTAAAAGAGGTATAGGGGCGAGGGACGAGAACATTATTCTTCAAATATATAAGGCACTTGTCAGGCCTCATATGGAATACTGTGTACAGTTCTGGACACCAGTGCTCAGGAAAGATGTTGCAGTGCTTGAAGACGTTCAAAGAACGGCAATCAAATTAATAAACTGAATGGGAAGACTGGAATACACAGAGAGGCTGTCAAATTTGGAATTATTCACCCTGGAAAAAAAGATGGTTAAGCGGCGACCAAATAATGTATGATGTATAAATACCTTCGAGGACAATACAAGGATCTCTCCCATGATCTGTTTATACCTAGGACCGTGATGGTAACAAGAGGGCATACGCTACGTTGGAGGAAAGAAGCTTTCATCACCAGCACAGAAGGGGGTTCTTTACAGTAAGAGCAGTGAGATGGTGAAACTCTGCTTAAGAACATTGTGATGGCAAAATCGATAGGAGTATGAGGGGACTAGCTGTCTTTTTTTTTAGAGCTCTATGATATTGCAGGATATAGGCATTAAATAACCAGCGGGGTTGTTGATCCAGGTCTTGGAATCAGGTAGGAACTTCTAAACGTTGATCCAGGGATTAGTCTGACTGCCACTATGGAGTCGTAAAGGAATTTTTTTCCCCCCCAAAATGGGCTAAATTGGCTTCTGCCTTTTTTTTTTTGTTTTGCCTTCCTCTGGATCAACAAGGGGGAGATAGAAACAGGCTGAACTGGATGGACATTGTCTTCTTTCAGCGTGGCATACTATGTGGTGTTGTAATATTTTAAATCTTCCTTCCCTCTTTTATGTAGGAAGATAAAGAAGGACGTTTTATCTGAATGGTTGTGGTGGAGAAACCACTACAGCAACAGCCAGTGGAATCCTGGGGACTAATAAACTGGCATATTTTTCTGTAGGGTTAGAGTGTCCATCTGGTTGTGTGGCACAGTTTCTACATCAGGAGTAAAATACCAACATTTCCATTTACCAAATCTGTAAGGGCTCATGTCCACGGGCAAAATATGATTTAAGATCCGCAGCGGATCTCCCGCATGCGGATCCGCATCCCATAGGGATGCATTGACCACCCGCGGGTAGATAAATACCCGCGGATCGTCAATAAAAGGGATTTAAAAAAAAATGGAGCATGGAAAAATCCGGACCATGCTCCATTTTCGTGCGGGTCTCCCGCGGGGACGGCTCCCGCGGGCTTCTATTGAAGCCTATGGAAGCCGTCCGGATCCGCGGGAGACCTAAAATAGGAATTTAAAGTATTTACCATCCGGCGCGGGCGGGGAAGGTCAGCTGTTCCTCACGGCCGCATCTTCCTTGCTTCGGCTCGGCGGATGTGCCCGGCGCATGCGCGCGGCACGTCGGAGACGTGCCGGCGACGTGCCGCCGGCGTCAGGAATTCATCCGCCGGCCGAAAATGAAGATCCGGCCGTGAGGAACAGCTGATCTTCTCCGCCCGCGCCGGATGGTAAATACTTTTAAATTCTTATTTTCGGCGCTCATGTCCGCGGGGCAGGAGGGACCCGCTGCAGATTCTCCATGTAGAATCTGCAGCGGATCTGATTTTCCCCGTGGACATGAGGCCTTAGACAGCTTCTTGGGGTTTTACTAGTACTCTATTGGCCCTTCACCCAGAGCAGAATCATTCACTTTAATTAGGCAAATGGAGACCAAAATTGCAAACTTTGTTTTCCTTTTGACCTGGTTTCCATCCTTTTGATGGGAACAACAGAGTAGTTTCTTTCCTTTAGGACTCTTTCACACAGGCTACAAAATCATCGCTTTAAAACACATGTTTAAGGAAATGACGCTTATTGCAACAATAAGGTGACCAAGGTTCTGACAGGAGCCGAAACGCGTCCTACTTTGTTTTAGCTTGATATGTAATGGCACGTTCTAAATAAAAGCAAGACAAATCTCTTTTTTCACTGCAACCAGCTTCATTTTTTTGCTTTGGATCCATACTATTTGCCTAAGATCAAAAAATACTGGATTGGGATCCAACAACGGATACAAGACATGGAGGGACAGACTTTACAACTGACGCCACAAATTTTCATACTCTATCAGCTACCAGATCAGGCAAGAAAGGCCAAAATGACCCACACCCCTCTATTGATCTACAAAAGATGCCTTTTGAGTAGCCGGCTGCTGGCCAAACCCCCGGGGATAAAAGATATTCAACAATTAAAACACCTGTTAAAAATGGAGAGAGCAGCGATAGAGATGCGTGGAGAACCAGGCCCTAAAATTCTTCAAGAAGTGGTGGGAATTTGTGGAGAAAAGTCTTGGTCCTAATGAAATCAAGGAGTGCATGTATCAGTTGGTCGACACAACATGATATCATAGACAGTATGACATGAACCAGCTGTTGTCTCTAAAGATCACATGACATACCGTGGTTGGGAGGTGAGCGCGTAGGAGGCGCACTGCGGGTTACTTTAATCAGTTATTAGTTATACGGTTTATTTCTGTTATAACTGGGTATTAAGAGTCTGGAAGTTTGGGGGAGGGGAGGGGTTAAGGGGAAAAATATAAAAATGGAAGATATATATGTGAGTATGACATTGTGTTGTAAGCAATAAACACCAAGATGGACAATTTACCATGAAAACCCAAGACGAAAATGCCTCTGTAACAGAAATGTGTGTTATGTGATCAGAACTTTGTGTAACACTTACAGTCCACTCATGTATGTTTGCCTTAAAATGGCAATATAAAAGAGTTTAAAAAAAAAAAGATTGCAATCTCTACAATTGGGCCTATTGCCTCAAACGTTACACCAATAGCACTTATGCCAACAGTCATTTACCATCAACCATATCTCAGCACAGGAGACAAGTCTTCCCCTGTCGTGTGTGGCCTGTATCTTCAGGTACAGACTGGAGGCAGGAACCTCGGAGCTCAGATGCTATTCCTGGGGCTCACACTTTCTCTTTCATTGTAACCTCTCAGGTGCCTCATAATTAAGGTAATCAACCAGGCCAACACCTAGCAAAAATCTACAATGTTGCCCTCTAGTGGTCACTTTATTATCTGCACTCCTAAGAAAGGCAAACATTTTTTCCTTTTTTGTTAGATGCAATACGCCAGGAGATGTGTAAAACACTGCGTAATACTGCAGGGAAAAGAACACATCTTAAACTTATTAGACTAATTAGCCTTTTCAATTGCTGCCCCTTTATTTGCCGCACACAACTAAACATGTCTTGTTGCACAAAAAGTACAGTAAAATACGCCAATGCGTGCACCAAAAGAGTAGTTCATTCTGCAAATATGCAGCGATCAGGTGCGTGCAAGTACAGATATGGTCGTATCATGTCTGCGTTTAGGGTTTCTGCTGTCCTTTTCCATCATGGGAGCAGAAGAACGGAATTCCTGATGCAACCTGAAATGGAGCAGTGTATCACAACTAAGATAAGGGGATGTTCACACCTCGTGTTTTACTACATCCCAAGGTTCTGTCAGGCAGCTATGGCATAGCTACGTTCAGGCAGCTATGGCCTATTTTGCTTATCCTTATGGTAAATAGCCCATGACAGCATTATTAACAGGGCTGCAAACGACAGTATTATAGGATCTATGGTTATGGTGTATGACTCAAGCGAGAAGGCTCCCTGGCTGAGAAGCATGTGGCCGATCTTGAGGGTCTGCGGTTGGCCCCTAAGGTAAGACCCCCATCTCCTGCAGTGGTGAAACCCCCTTTTCCACTGGGGGATCCCCATTACAGAAAGTCTGTACTGCAGGCAGCCAGTTCAACACCTGAACTCTTCTCCTGCGAAGCCATGCTAGTGTGATGGTTTAGCATTGTCTTGTTGAAATATGCAAGGCCTTCCCTGAAAGAGATGTTGTCTGGGTGGAGCATATGTTGTTCTACAACCTCTCTATACTGCTTAGCATCGATAGTGCCTTTCAAAATGTGTAAACTGCCCATGCCTAAGGCCTTAATGCCACCCCATACCATTGGAGATGCAGGCTTTTGCACTGTGCGCCAGTAACAAGCTGGATGGTCTCTCTCAAGTCTGCAGAACATGGCGTCCTATGTTTCCACAAACAAATTTCAAATTTTGATTCATGGGACCACAAAACTGTTTTCTACTTTGCCTCAGTCCATTTTAAATAAGCTTTGGCCGAGAAGACGCCAGCATTTCTGGATTGTGTTGATATACAGCTTTAACTTGCATTTGGAATTACACGGCAAACTGTGTTCACAGACAATGATTTCTGGAAGTATTCCTGAGTCTATGTAGGGATTTGCATTACAGAATCATGCCTGTTTTTAATGCAGTGATGCCTGAGGGCCTTCAATGTTAAGCATCCAAAATTGACCGCTGGCCTTGTCCCTTGTACACGTGAATTTCTCCAGATTCTCTGAATCTTTTGGTATTATGTACTGTAGATGGTGGTAAATTCAAAGTTTTCACAATTTTACGCTGAAGAGGATTTTTTATGAAATTGTTTCACAATTTAAGGCCTCTTTCACACAGGTGACAGCGACATATCTGCGAGAAAATCTCAGCGATATCGCATCTGTGCAATATTGCTGCGTTTTCTCATGGCGTTATCAGAATTTTGTGCCCCTACAAAGTCAGGCAAGTTGCGCGACTTTGTAGCGCTCTTTTGCGGGGATTTTTTTGGGGGGCTTGAAATATAGGCCGTACCCTAAAAATAAGCTCTGTCTGCATTAAAAAATAAGTAAAAACAATACATCACCTGACAGGCGCAGTCCGCTCTATCACACTTCTCCGCAGCTCTGGCTCACTTGCTTATGCAGCCAATCACTGCAGCACTCTATGAACGAATCACGGGCATCGCATTGAATGGCTGCGATTGCTTCATCGAGCACTGCAGTGACTGGCTGAGCCGCGGCACTTGAGAACCAATCAGCCAGCGTTTCTTGGAGGGGGGGGGGGGTTTGAAACTCTGACCAAGAAGCGCTGGCTGAAAACTATAACCAAGTGTGCCAGAGCTGCAGAGAAGAAGTCCGGCAAAGCGGACAGCGCCTATTAGATAATGTATTGTGTTTTGTTTTTTTTTAATGTACCTAGGGCTTAGTTTAGCAAGAAAAAGCAGAACTTCCTACTGTAAAAGTTGCATTGCGCTGAAGAAAAAACGTATTTTTGTATGATGCGCTGCAACAGAAAGGAAGGCTCCATATTGAAACATGGGCTACAAAACACAACAAATTGCGGCAATATTCAGCATGCCACATTTTTTTTCTCGCAGTGTAGCAGCCTTCAAAACATCGCTAATGTGATACATGCGATTTGTAGCACTGTCGTATCAGAAGAAAATTGTGTGATTTGTCGCGCGTGTGAAAGTGGCCTAAGACGTATATTTTTACAGATTGGTGAACCTCTGACCATCTTACTAGAAAACTGACCCTCCAGCTGTGTTTCATTAGTACCACTTACTTTTCCAGCATTTTGTTATCCCTGCCCCAACTTTTGTGAGATGTGTTGCTGGTACCACTTTCTAACGGAGTTAAAGAAGTTTTTCAGGGAAATACTATTGATAACCTATGATCAGGATAGGTCATTAGTTGATCGGCGGGGGGCCGCTGCTCGGGACCCCAACTAAGCAGCTGAGCGGGTGCATGCTGTCAGCGCCACAAATACACAGAGGTCATCTCTCCTAAGCAGAGGTCATCAGCAGTATTCTCCATGGAAAAACCCTTTAATTTTTAAAAAATGAAATGGAAAAATGTCCCCTTCCCCTCCTGATGTGTTCTGTGTTCTACTGTGAATAAAACATGAGATTTCAAATTGATTTCATTGCACTCTTTTTTCCTAACATTTTCTTACATTTTACACGGCGCCCCAACTTTATGGAATTAGGGTTGTATATTCTCTGCAGAACATTTGTCACTCAGAATAGACCATGTTTAGTATCGGCATACATAACCATTCTCTGCCTGCGCTCACACAGGAAACTGGTGGCTCGGCGCAGCGCGCCAGAGATTATATGAATGATCAGAATGGCCAGATGGAAATTTATCCTTCCATTTTCAGTAATTGTGGTCTGTTTTATCAATTAAAGGACAAATTTCCATCTAGTTGTTCTGATTATTCAAATCATTTTTGGAGCGCTGTACCGAGCCACCAGTTTCCTGTTTCTACACTCCTCCATACACTCACGCCCACTTTGGTGGTGCATCCTCTGGTCGGCAGCCCCTCCAGAATCTCTTGCACATTTCAACCCTTCGCGGCCCTTACCTGTATTTTGGGCCACTCATTTCCTACGGGTTTTGCTCCACTTCTTTTTTTTCCATTCCACATCTGCAGATCTAAAATGGCCACTGGTAACACAGCGTCAGCCCCATTGAAAGCAATGGGAGAACTCTTCAATCCTCTGCCGCGGCGGGTATACCCTTCATTCCTGGGGTGATACAAGGCTGTTTTCACATGAAAACACCTCGCATCCACGGTCTTTCACATGGATGGCGAGGGCAATATTGGGCCACGATTCACAGCCTGATATGGCCTTCGCCCATGTGATACTAGCCTAAAGGAACCAACTATCCAACTATTATCCAAATACTTAACCTTTTAAACAATTTTAATACCGAACTCATGCAAAGGAGACACAGTAATGATACAATGAATGGCCTGTCCACAGATCGCATTCATACCTTTTTTAAGCATTTCTGAACCACAGCAAAAGAAAAAAATATATAAAAAGAACCTTTTTCTAAAATTGCGTTCGTTTTTTTTCTGCAGTTCAGAAACACACCAAAAATACCAAACGTCAACAAATCCTTATAGTCCAACTACCCTTGTCTCCAATAATGCTGAATGTAGGTTTTCATTGTCTGGTGCCTGGGGCTGCGCAGATTCAGTAGCCACATATTAAGTTATGTAGGGCTTTTAAAACATTTCTATTCTCGTACAAAATACTTTGGCGCTTCTCACCATATATTACACCCGCTGCCTTTTCCCTCGCAGGTTTTAGAACAATACCCTATTAGGATGAGAACACAAATCCACATGCAGCACATTCGCAGCGTGAATTCCACGTTACAAACCTGCAGCAATTTACAATATGAGGTAAACCGGGTCTTCACATCCCCATCCACACGGACTGGGAAACTGAGCGCTAGAATGAGCGCATGCAGGGGAGATTTATATCTGCCGTCCGCTCGTCCTATTGTGGAAATGCTACAAATTTTAAGTAACGTGAAGGGTGAAATTCACGACAAGTTCTCTATGTAAAACAAGTGCAAACTCCTTCACGGTGCCGAAAATGTCCACAACGAATTGGCGGGGTTTATGGAAAACACTATGGATTCTAAATCCGCAGCATGTCTATTTATGCTGCAGAATTCAACCCTTTAAAGTACAATGCGGTCATTCCATGTCAACTGACCTAATTTGGGAGAGGCTAGCGCTGCTAAGCTCCCTGATCGTGGCATTAGAAGCTCTCATAGAACCCTATGGGAGCTGCCGGCAAAGGGTGGGGGAGGGAGCTTAGCAGCGCTAGCCTTCCCCTTACTGACAACTCCCATAGGCCTCTAAGAGAGCTGCTGGCTGATTGTGGCCAAAACATAGGGGGAAGACCTATCTATTCCGGCCGCATGTAAAAGCAGCCAGATGGAACCTGCAATGTCTGAGCTATCTTTTCCGGCTGGCCAATTTTATGCGCTAGTAAATCGCCCATGTGAATGAATGCATTGGAATCCGATGCTTCAGATGGCTGTGATTTTCAGCCGACGTTTTATCGCGGCAAAATAGCAGCCGGCCTAACTGTTATCAGCAATAATTGTTTCCAGTTACAATGCGTACAAAAATGTCAATAGGGCATATGGATAGTGGTTGACATCATTTGTTATGCACTGTACTGTTTGATACCTCTCCCCGGCCTGCTGGATGCCACTTGACCAGGAGCATAACTGTGGGAGCGCAGAGAATGTGTTTGCACCTGGGTCCTAGAGCCTTAGGGGCCATAAAGTCTGTCTTCTCAATACTATAAATGAAGTATTAGAGTTAGGCAGCCCTGTGACAGGTTTTGCATTGGGGTCCAGCAGCTACAAGTTACGTCTCTGGAGAATTAATGCCAGTGAGCGCTGCCGCTGCAGTTTGCCATATGGTTAACGCAGCCCTGAAAAACCCAACTATTAACCAGGATATATCTTGTATACAACCTCTCATCCCCCGACTTCAGATTGGACACGGTTAAATTTGTTTGATAAAGTATTTATGAGCTCAATCTAATAAACAAAGTCTTAATACTTCTCAGGCCTTAAATTGCCATATATACATTACTGCGCCAATTTATAGCCCCCAACAGTAACTCACACCGGGACCGCTTATTTATAATGACCCTTTTTCTAGCATTTCACACCTCAGAATAATCCATCATTGTGGATGAATCCCTCCATAGAAGCATCTTCTCTCTGTACACCCAGATCTGCACTGGTGAGGGTGCTCCATTTTACCCTATGGCAATGCACATCATGTATCTGGATGGACACTTATTGAATGGAGCAGATAATGACCCCTCACAATTTATGCTTTATTCCTCCACCGGGTTCATTTCAATTACCACACAATTTTTGATGAACTATGGGCACCACTGCCAACCCAGACATGAAGTGCCATTTCTTTCCCATCTACTGATTATGTGCTACTAGAAGGACCAGCCATGAATTTCTCCATATCTCTGGGCACTAGACCATCACTCATAGTGCCCACATCACTGTGTATATGGCAGAGCAGGGTACTGGCAAGCACATGCCAGCAGCTTCCATGACCTTTGAACTCCACTCGGCCAACTGCCATTTACTTTCAACTGTCAACCACAGCGATTGGATCGACGGATACAAGATTGTGAAAAATGGCACCCAATGGACATGAGAAGCAGAAGAGAGAAGAAGAGAGCGTGAGTGGACTCACGGATAAAAAGAAAAAGAGGAGTGGAGAGAATATTATAATAAAAGAGGACAAGGAGCCAACACCGGGCACCAGCCAGGACCCCGGACCATCAGACTCTGGATTTGACATCAGTCGCTTCACCCGCCTTCAGACCTTGGGTAAAGGAAGCTTCGGAGAGGTAAGTTTTATAACTTCCCATTTTCTGGTAGGCGAAGTGACCCTAATTATATCATATTTCTACTTGTTGTGTAACTGAATGCAAACTAGTGCCTTCTGTTATCAGCCATTTAATTTCATCAGTATGCAGAATGATAATAGTCTTTGGGTGTAATAATGGTATTATTTAAAAAATGTGTTGTGGTATTATTTGAGCAATGGATAGTGCTGTTTTTATGTATGTATGATGTATTAGTTAACATAATATGGCAGTATTATATGGGGACATTGTGGCGGTATTATCTGAACTGTGTATTTTATTATTACATTTATTATTACTTTTCATGAAATACTATATTGATTCACTTACTTATGTATTCCCACTAGCTTTCAAATATATGCAGATTCAGTGGATTATATGTGTTTCATCTTCCCCTTATTTATATACATTTCTTTATTAATTTTTTAATTGCCACATTTTTCAAAAAAAGTCACAATCCTGTGGACTGACTATCTATAATTAGATATTCTCTCTTTTTTATTTTTCTATTTTTTCCTGTTTTTCTTTCTGACATTTGTCCCCTGTTTGCACCATATATAATTTGTATTTGATAGATTTGTGTTTGAAAAAGGAGCAATATTCGCTCTGAAACGCGTGGCACCTTGTGGTGTTTGTCAATAAATAATCACTTTATTCAAACACTAAGGATTTACCATTTCATTATGATTATCTCTAATTGACTATACAAGATATTTTCCTCAGATGTAATTTCTTCTTCATTACTAAATATTTGGTGTTTTTGGTGTCTTTTTGGGTACCTTGAGTGCAGGAGGCCCTTTTCCTAAAACTTGCTTGTCTCTATTTCTATCTAGGGTTTGTTTTGTAAGCCTGGCATTTATCCTTGCATCCGCTCTCCTTGGATTTCCTTTGGGACGGGGTGTCCCCCACCATGAGCACTTTTTCTACATGCACACTCTGAAAAACTCTTGCAGGCTGTCTCTTTAACCCCTTAAAGGGGTTCTGACACGAAAAAAAAAATTATTCACCTTGCCTGGCCAGGACTGATCGACAAGCATGTCCCCTCCGTCGGGCATCTTCTTCGGTGGCTTCTTGAAGCAGAGCAGAAGAGGTCAAAATGACCGCTTCCTGCTCTGCTCTGTCCATCAGCCACTTCTGAGGTGAACGGACGGGCCGCCCACAGCAAGCACGTCACAAGCAGTACTTGCTGTGGCGGCCCGTCCGTCCTGGCTGAACTCCGAGATTCTGCATGTGCGCAGTGGAGACACAGCCCATCCCAACTCCTGTCAGAGGGCACCTCTCCACTGCGCATGCGTGGATTCCCAGAGGGGGCGGCTTGTCGGAGGAAGAAGTGGAGCCTGCTGGGAGATGACACCGCTGCAGAACAACATCAGGAACAAAAGGTAAGTAAGATTTTTATGCTTTAGCAGCCATTGATTGTGGGTTCCCTGTGTCCATTAGGGAACAATGGCTGCTAAAGCATAAAAATCTTATTCGTGTCAGAACCCCTTTAGGGACCAGACTGTTTTGTACCTTAAGGACCAGACACTTTTTAGGGATTTTACCCATGTGGCGCTTATACTGCCCTATTTTGTTTCCTTTAGCTACCAAAATTATTTTTACTGCGTTTTTTTTCCGTGACATATAGGATGATTTTTAAAATATCTTTTTCACTGTCTTTTTTTCCCGTGTTTTACTTTTATTGGCTGTAAAATGCTAAAATTATTTTTTTAAACATTTATAGTTATTTTTTTTATTTAGTATATTTATGCTAAAATTAAGTATGGGAATGGGTTCCTCTATTTGTTTTGGACGTTTTGATATATTATATTATATGTATGGTTTTGGTTTACAGGGCACATACGGTGACGGTTTTGGTTGGCGTCGGCTTTGTGTTATTTTCTTTCTTGTATGTATATATTGTTGTTTTATTCTGTAATTTTTATTTACTTGTGTATGTAATCATGTTTTTTAACTATCTATGTCCTCCAAATGACGTCATATAAGACCTCTGGAGACATTCATTATTTTTTTTTAATTTTTTTTTTATTTGACACTTTCCCACTGTAGCTGGGGCATCCATAGGAGCCCTAGTTACATGGGAAAGCAACCCCTGTAGTGACATTAGTCACTGGCAGAGTTGGCCAAGGTCTAGTATGACCCTCCAGCTCTGCTGTAGCAGGGCACCCCAGCGGTCACATGACCCCTCGGGCTCCTGTAGTGAAAGTTACGTTTTATTTTCACTTTCTAGTACACGGTGCTCATTGAGCGCTGTGTACTCAGGGAAGGAAAAGGCAGGAAGGGTTAAATACCCTTCATGCCTTCTCCTCCGGGTTATCAGCTGTCACTAACAACTGATAACCCGTCCTGCCTCTAATTGATTGCAGAGACAGGAGGCTTAAAGCACCATCTTAATTTTACATACGGCAGTGCTTTAAGATGAGGACCAGGCGCCGTAAATTTACAGTGCCTGGTCCTTCATGGGTTAAAGACTTTGCTGTAATCATCATCTCCATCGATGCTGTCCTATTTTTCTCGGTGCATAAAAAAAAATGCACCTAAAACATGACATGTGAAGCATTGGATTTTAATAGGTTCATTTAGACAAACGTTTTAAAATAATCACACATGAAAAAAATAAAAAACATACCCAACCATTTTTGGGCGTATGTTTTATATGGCACATGAAAAAATAAGTCTTGAACCAATTTTTGCTGTGATATGCAGCAAGCTCCCATAGACGTCTATGGCAACTGGAAAAAAGGGAGGGGAGGGAGTTACCCTACATACAAAGCTGGGAAAAAAAGAGACGGCTTACCCTAATTAGGCACTTCAATGCTATCCTATGGATTTTTGCCAATTGTTGCTCGCAATCGCTACTGCGCATTTTTAACATTCATGCATCTGCGCACTGTGTGAATTGCTTTAAATAAGCAAATTAAGATCGGGACTCAATTGTGTCAAAAAAGTAATTCATGCGAATATACAGGTGAACGTAGAAACGTATACGGTCGTGTGAAGGAGGCCTCACATGTAGAAGAAATGCTGGGGATTTTCCACAGCAGAATTGTTTGCAGAAAATCCTCAGCAATTTCCAGGACTAGAAGAAATCTCATCCACACTGCAGAAAAAATCTCCTGCGCACGTTGTCCTGCAGGGCGGATTGTATATCTGCAGCTTGTTACATTTTGTTGCAGATTTTTAGCACAAATTTTAGCTCTTCAAATGAGGGTTTGTGCGTTTCTTGCAGATGTTGAGGCAGATTTGCTGCGTGTGGACCCGGCTTTAGGCAGCAGAATAGCCTGAACCCCTACTGATAATTCCCCCATGTAATAAATGTGATTGTCCCCCTGGCCACCATCAGTGATCATTTCCTTATTGTTATTGGTCCTGGCCTCATTCCACAGAAGGAACACCTTCATGGCCATCAAGGTTGTCAACAGAGGAAGTGACGAACATATGTTATTGAGAGAGCGACGGATACTCCTGAAGGCCCAAGACTGCCCCTTCATATGCCATCTATATGCCGCACAGCAGTCTGCCAACAAAGTGTTAGCGCAAAATTCGCTATTATAGATATACCATGTGTTCCAAATTAAATAATATGTGTACAGGCCTGGAGAGCCTTCAAAGACCACACGGACTACATCATGTGTTCCCCAAAGAGTCTGTCTTTATTCTGCGCGCGTTGAAACTTAAATAAGTTTCAACACAGGAAGTATACAGTTACATTATTTAGCGTGCTGATTGGTTGTCCTCAGAGGGAGGTATTTGTGAGGTAGCTTGTGATGTCATCCATCTGGGAGGAACTTCAGTGAGCACGCTCAGTTCATTCTTGAATTTAGCTTCATGAGAAGAACATCCTGTGTTTCTCCTCTCTGCTGTCCAAGACAAAGCACTCCTAAATAGGTTTGGCCAGTTAGAACTGGTTTAACCAGTATTTGGGACAATAGGCACTGCTCCTTAAATTCTTGTGGAGGTGGTGGGGGGGTGATCTTCACTTCCCCCAGAGTTTCAGACCATTATAGACAAAATACAGTATATTCACAGTTGATAACAGAAAATACATACAGAATGGTGAACATATAGGATATCTCCCACAATTCCCTCCTTTGTTGTGCGTATTTTCATTCTCCTGGATGTTTTTCCTTCCTATTTGTGTTCTCGGGCCTTTCCCTACCGCCTACAGGGAACCCTAGCTGTCACCTCCGCCATGTGGCTGCCTCCCGCAAGGGTGACACCACACGCCTGCTGCCCTTTCCCTGTCTCCTACATTATCCCTTCCTACTGCTGGGTGATATCCAGGATAAGGAAAATACCTCAGAACACGTTACAGTTTCCCAACGGTATTCTAGGTAGATGGCTCCTGAAAGATTGATCTTTATTTCACGTTTTCTGCATAAGCCACCTTGTTCATAGTTTAAATGACATACAACATGTTGAACGTGACTGGCTTTCCAAGTGTGATCTCAGGTTATATTGTTTGTTACATGTTAACATTGGTCTGATTACACAATATGGCTGAAACATTGGTACACTTACTGCTACCTTATTGCATCTGTTGACATTTTTTTTATTTTTTTTATTTTATACACTAAAACTTGCTTAGTCATACCCAAGCTTTGTAAACCAAGATGTTATCAGTCTGAGACCCCCCACCATCTGAAGGAGCCAGTTTCATTGATCAAAGGTTCAGAATCAGCAACTCAATTTCCTAGACAATGATAATGGTATCACAGGATTAACAAGACAACAGATTCCTGGCCATACAATGTATATGGACAGAGTTCAAACAAACCTATACTTTGGAACTGTAGTTAATGCAGTTAGCATTGTTCTGTCACATTTCACAGTTACATCAAAGCTTCCTACACCAAACAGGTTTGAAGGCCATATGAATGTTCATAGCTATTCGTATGTAAGATACAAAATGGAGGATGAAAGACAAAATGGAGGGCTACAAATAGCCAATTATATTTGTACCACAATCCACCCTTTGGCTATTTGTAGCCATCATACAACTATTTCATCAAGATACATAAAATTAGCATACAATTTAGGGTTGGAATATGTACTTTGACATATCATGGTTTGATCTTCAAGTTCTATTAATCAACTTCTGAAATATATTACATAAACAACCAAATACCTGTTGCCTATATATATCCATTTGCTATCAACATAAAACCAATCTTGTCAAATCTGGGCTCGAGAAAATAACGAAAACAAAAAAAATCAAGAACCGTTAGATGTTGAATACAAATGTCTCTTCCTGTAAAATTGTTTCTTCTTCTCTTGATCTTCTTTAGATCCTAAACCTATAGGATCTCCGATGCAGGGAAGCAGGGGGGATCATTGTGCCCTCACTGCTTTCCCTGGTTAGCCAAAGAACAGACCCTAAGTAGGAATCTGTCCCCGCCCATTATATTGGTATCAAACAATCTTCTCCATTCTCCATATCCAGAAGTATCCACAGCTGACTATAGAGCCCCTTTATTCCAATGTAGCAGCTGCCTCTGTACAGCATTTTGTTGCCCAAGGCCTTCAGGGAGGAGCTGTGATGCTTCACCATCCTTTGACGTCATCTGCTGGCGGTTATTATGCAGAGTATGAGGATCACCCCAGTGGCAATTTAGCAGCAGTCAGGCACACTTGTCAGTTCTTCAGGCTCAGTTGAATAGTCATAGCGTGTGGATAGGTGCAGCATGCACTTAGAGAAGATGAAATTTCAAATCACACTTAGAAAGTCCCAATGTCCTGGTGGAAATAAATCAGTTCATAAATTTTCTCAGTCCCATTTAAACTTGATCCAAAATAATTCAGTCCATGGCAAATCAAACAAAACAAAAACAAAATCACAATCTGGGGTCTTGTGTGCTTTTCTTCACCCCTTCAAAACAAAAATCTGTAGTTTAAATTTATCCATCCAACAATCTCTGCCCAGAGAGACTTTATAAGTTTTCTGCTGTAGCAAATGAATATTTTTAATATTCCTAATCTTCCTACATTACGGCACAAATACCTTCTACATACAGTAGACATATAACTCAAGAATTCTTACTATGTAAACAAACAATATAATATCAAACATTGCAAATCAATCAAGTTAAGCAAATTTTATAACGCAACATTCCTAGATTTGTCATAATCCTCTTCATCAGTAGTTATGTATTTACCACATCCCTTATGAGGAAGAAGAGAAATGACAGCCCAATGACCGCAGGGGTCCTACATATAACAAAGGATTATGGGCCACATTTGTCTCCTTCCTTGATTATCTTTATTCAATGTCTGACATGAACCCAAATTAGTTTTTCTTGAAGTTTCACTGAGACCGTAGTGGTTAACAGCACTTGAAAGGATTCTTTGCATTTTGATCTGGAAACACGGAGAATACACATTTATGAGTGACAGATGATATAACTCCTGATGTTAGGCACTCACATGGGAGGTAAGGCCCTCCTTTTTGGCCTGGAATAGGCATAGGCCTATTACAGGAGCCCTACGCAACAAAACATTTATTAAGGACTCAACTTAGTCTTACATTTGGGCGTGGTTCTAACCAAGTGGATGACTAATAAAATGTTTACCTTTATTATTTATTATTACTTCTGGTGTACCCAAATATTCAAAATTACTTTCATAAAACATATTCTTAGGTCATATTTTTGGCGTGTTAAAAATTTTTTTTTTTTTTCTCAAGCCACGCCTCCAAATAACATGAAAAGAGGTCTATGCAAACCAACAACTCCAAACACCTACCTGTGGTAGCTGTATGCTATCATTCTGCAGTCACTGATACAGATAGTCTGGCTCGCATCGAGAAGGTACCTTGACCAATTGGCCTGGATTGTAACGGGCGCATATCGTGCATCCCTGTACAAACCCTATTGCAGCAGTGTTGAACCCTGGGGTAAGCCAAGCAGAAGACACCATATCACACATTACCTCCTTGGATGAATGGGTTAGCTCAGGGATCAGGTGTGACATCATGGAGTACAGCGTGCAGGGGAGGCACAGGCATTTACCTTTCTGCCAGACCCCAGTAGCATTCCGCTCGCTTTTCCACTCCTCCTTTTTCTTCTTTTGAGGCCTGTTCCTGTAATTCAAGCAACAGAGAAATATCTACACCTGTTTCAGGTGCAAGCAGGTTACCAGCCGTTACCTCATTCAAGGGAAGTCAGGCTGCTGCGGTGCCTGCTCTCTGGTTCCTTCCAGCCTCAGCAGTTGTCTCTTTGGCATAAGCCTGGACTCTGATGATAAGTCACCTGTGTGGAAAGAGCTAAAACCTTGTAGAACAAAAGACACTGCTTCTGCGTTCTGGATTGGCTTACTCAAGGACCCCATGAAACTTCCACTGTGCCCCATAAGATGTGAAATCGTGTACGATTCCCAATGTGTACCTTAAGTCGGTGCAGACACAAACAGTCTTACCTGCAGCCAGCTTACATATTTCAGTGAGCGCCATCACCTTTATTTCCTGAGTTTGAGTGTCTCAGGAGGGAAAGAGTGGTTTTTGTATAATTACCTCTTTCTGTCGGTTACCACTGCATAGCCTGTTTTACTTGTCCATTTCGTCGATATTTGGAACCATCTATGGGTAAAACTCAAGATTTACATTAATCATGGCAATTACAACATTATTATTAGGACACCCAGTTTTCTGTTTTCATTAATCTTCAGACAATTGTACAACTATGTGCTTGCTATTAAATGTCATGGTCTGCGCCTGCTGCCCCTTCCTCTCAACCTTCTGAATTCAGTAAAAGATATGAAACAGCATTTGGAACTATACCCCTCTTGATTGTGATATGTGAGGGTGCTAGCAGGGCAGTCTCATACATAGCTAGTCTGGAAACTGAAAGATGTTTAATTTGCACTCTATACAGTATTTTATGACCCCTTGAGGAAGCATGATATTAAGGGGCCCCACACCATCTCTGGTACCTGCACAAAAACATACTGCAAACAGGAGAGGAAATATTGTTATTACAATCTGCAACCATGACAACTGCACCAATGATGGTAAACTACTGGTTACTAAGGGACTCGTATCCCTGATACCATTTGGGATATACTCAAATTCTGTCATTAAAAATTTTCTTATTTTTCAAATGTAACGATTTTCATGTAAAATACTGTTGTTATGGTGAAAATGAGATACACTCTAAAATAGAACTTTTGCTATTTATTTGACTAAAGTACTTATCAGGTGTCTCAAGTACACAATTACCTCATTTTAGTATCTTAATTCAATAATATTCAAATTAACACAACTCAATATTTTTAAATTCTCCACATACTCCTAGAACCTATATATATATATATATATATACTGTGGCAATCTTGGACTATTATCTCACACAACTACCCTCAGGAATAAAATTAGATGCCCCTCCTTTGGTCACCTACATTTGTTCAAGTGAGAGACTTAACATGGAGTCTAAGAGTGACCTTCCCTCTATACATTACCACAATATACATATATATACACCAACATCCACTTAAATGGAGACACACTTCTCTCCTAGGCTGGTCTGTGTGGAGGGTGGAGCAGGACCTCTTCCCATTGTTCTTACTTCCCATCTCCTTACATCACCTAGCTCCACCCCCTGTGGTCTGGCTCAGCGTTTGGTCTTTCTTGCCTCATTTCATTTCTAGCCACCGGACAGTACACACCATATAACACAATCTAACTCTCATACGGGCCCTTCATTAATACACAAATTCACACTCACTGGGGTTTTAATTCACTCATACACAGACTGATAAGTATCTCATGTGAAGTAGAAACTGGGATTGTATTTACTGTTCATAGGACTTTCCATATTGAACAAAGTATATATATAAGAAAAACTCTTATGTACCGCGGTTTTTACATATTTTGTTCAGAATAGGCTATCCAATGACAAACACAATACAACTTATGCCCATTTCCACCCACATACTTATATTCACCACTCCAGATAGCAACCATTATCACCGTTCATTGTTAAACCTTCTACCTTTCCTTAACTCATTGACTTGCTTTTTCCTTTCCCATTTTTGTGTGTCCAGTTATGTTTACAAACATCATCTCACTGAATTTGCTTGCGAGTCATACTTCGATTTTTTTCCCACAACTCACGACACAGGTCTGGCTTACCACTAATAAGCACTTACAATTTCACCCCTGCCCATCTTGTCGTAATTGGAAAAATCCTTAATTAATTGAGATTCTCTACTCCTGCACCTCATGGCACAGATCTGTACTTTTGGCACCACATTGTGGAACCTCAACAGTCCGTTTGGCCTGCCATAATCGGAGCAGAATCTCTGGCTAGCCCACATCTCTACTCCAAGCCCAAATTCCCTTGAGTTGATGTATGCAGACATGGCAAATGCAAGCATTCCATGTGCACCCCTCCCCCCACATAACAAAGGGAGACCTCTTCAGCCACATGTTGCACAATGGACACTCTCTGACCATATGGACACTACTGTTTTTAACCAGAATCACTACTATAACCTTCAGCTAAAATTGCTTATATCAACTTTCCTTTTTGCTTTCTTTTAACAAGTTATTCTACTTTCTTTGTTCCTTATTAACCTGCACAGTCTGTTCACACCATTCACTTCTACAGAGAATATATAAACCCCCATAGCTCACACCTTCTTTCACTCAGGACATTTTCTTCACAGACAACATAAAAACCACACAGTATATCTATTTCATAGTTCTTTAGATACAGACTTATCATATTTCAACTCACCCGGCCTGGGGCGGATCATAGCAGAGAGAGAGAGAGATGGGACAGGTACAAGAATAACTTATTACCTTGTTTGAGCTCATTATCTGTCCGTCTCTGCTTCGAAGTCCCCTTGTGTCCGGATAACGATGAAATATCTTCATATCTCTGTATCTTCATAATCCCAGCGGTGCCTCCAAATTTGTTAGCGCAAAATTCGCTATTATAGATATACTGTGTGTTCCAAATTAAATAATATGTGTACAGGCCTGGAGAGCCTTCAAAGATCACACGGCTACATCATGTGTTCCCCAAAGAGTCTGTCTTTATTCTGCGCGCGTTGAAACTTAAATACGTTTCAACACAGGAAGTATACAGTTACATTATTTAGCGTGCTGATTGGTTGTCCTCAGAGGGAGGTATTTGTGAGGTAGCTTGTGATGTCATCCATCTGGGAGGAACTTCAGTGAGCACGCTCAGTTCATTCTTGAATTTAGCTTCATGAGAAGAACATCCTGTGTTTCTCCTCTCTGCTATCCAAGACAAAGCACTCCTAAAAAGGTTTGGCCAGTTAGAACTGGTTTAACCAGTATTTGGGACAATAGGCACTGCTCCTTAAATTCTTGTGGAGGTGGTGGGGGGGGGGTGATCTTCACTTCCCCCAGAGTTTCAGACCATTATAGACAAAATACAGTATATTCACAGTTGATAACAGAAAATACATACAGAATGGTGAACATATAGGATATCTCCCACAAAAGCCTACTTCATCATGGAGTATCTGTCCGGAGGAAGCCTGAGGGCAATGATCAGGATGTGCGGCAGCCTGGACATCAGCAATGTGAGGTGAGTAAATGACTAATCAGGAGACAGACGGACGGACAAGTGGGGGAGATATATGACAGGTCAGATGTACAAGAATGGAGGGCGTACAGGCTGCCATAAACAGCGCCTCTTCTCTTCTGGTGGTGACAGACACATTGATGACATGATGTTAGGGGAATGATTTCATGTCATTGATACTACACTCTTCTCTCTGTCAGATTCTACACAGCGGAGATTGTCTGCGGCCTCCATTTTCTGCACCAACGCAACATCGTTCAGAGTTTCCCACACTTCTCTGCTTCCTTGTAATAATGTCCCAGCTTTCCCTGAGTCCTGAATTAGGCCCGGTTTACTGCACTACTTCCCCAAGTCTCCTGTATCTGCACTGATTTACATTTGTCTTTTATCTTTTCATTGCAGAGACATAAAGCTGGACAACATCATGGTGGACGGAGACGGACACATACGCCTGATCGACCTGGGGCTGGTCCAAGACAGCATCACCTCATCTAATAAGACTAGCGGAAGGACGGGCACAGTTAAATATATGGCCCCGGAGGTGCTTCTTGAAAAGCAGTATGACACAGCAGTCGACTGGTGGAGCCTGGGGATTGTTGTATCCAGGATGGCGGCAGGACAGTCCCCTTTCTACCATGGCTCCAACAGGGAAAAGGTCATCAAATCCATCACCAAAGAGCAGCCAAAATTTCCATCTTGGCTTGATGCCGACATAAAACATCTTCTGGAGAGACTGCTGCGCAAGAATCCTGAGAAGAGGCTGGGTGTCTACAAAAACATCAGAGGTCACCCTTTCTTTACCACCATAGATTGGGAGGATGGGAGGAACTGGAATTGAAAAGAGCGCGGCCGCCATTTAAGCCATTCAGGAGAGTTTTGCAGAAGGAAAACCTGCAGTGGCCGGAGGATGGGACACCCCTTCACCCCGTGGACGGATTCGATTTCACTTCACCAAGCTGGACCCGGTAAGCTGTTCCTTCTCCTGGGATGATGTTCTTCAGTCTGCAATCTGTATTCATCATCATTGTTCCTCTGGTGTCAGACAGAACATGAGCTCATATAGTAATCCTGCTTCATGTCACCATGTTTGTTCCACAGACTTCTCACTCTTTGGTTTCCTTATTGTTGCTCCTGTAATTACTATGTCTCTGCTTCTTCTTAGGATAACAAGAAGAATCCGATAGTGAAGGAAGCCACAACCATCTGGTAACTACCCTCTATACATACCTACACATACATATCTGTACACCTATACATACAGGACACCTACCATTATATTCATACATTGTAACAAATCTTCATGTCTCAGAAAGTTTAATCTAAAACATTTCCTCTCTTATGTCTTGTAGGCTCAGCCCGTGCCGAATGTCTCCAGAACCCACGACTCTGCTGCCGCAGAAGACCTTGGCTTGCCTAAAACATCCCCTCTCCATCAACTATGCTGCATATTTCCACCATGCTACCCTCAACCTTGGCATCATCTACTGTCATAATTGGCTGACATCAAGCATCATCCTCTGCTGAAGACCCTCTTCACCCCCAGGAGCCGCCTGTGCTTGATTGGTAGCTGGTGAGTTCAGGAAAAATAGCCCGAGTGACTATTATCCCTGAACTCCTGGTTACCAGTAAGACCTCAGCACAGGCCAGGTAAGTAGCACGCACTACATACATGAAGATTAGACACAAGTATAGACACTAACACATACGCAGACACAAGTATACACACACTGATAGGTGTAGATTTCGGCTTTGATCCTGGGACTTGTTCCGACCGCCATATTTGGGGTAAGGAAGGAATTTTTCCAACTTGGGGACAATTGGCTCGTAACTCAAGGAGGTTTTTGCCTTCCTCTGGATCAACTCACAGCCTTAAATAGGGTTAGGTTTTATTTATAGGGAAGTAGCCACATAAATAATACAATATAAATACATATATAAATCTTCAGCTTTGTAGGGTTTCTAGCTGACATCACATACACCAGGGAGGTGAGCTGCTGGCGTTTGATCCTGAGATTTATTCTGGTCGCCATATTTGGGGTCAGGAAAGAATTTTCCCCCCTTAAAACAGGATAATTGGCTCTTTCCTCAAGGGGGTTTTCGCCTTCCTCTGGATCAACACAGTCTATAAACAGGTTTAGTTTGATACACTTTATATTTCACACATGCAGTAAATCATAATAACTGATTATATATCCAGATTTATGAATAAAAAACAATATGCTTTATAAAGTCAGATAGATTTAATCTCGGCTTTGATCCTGGGACTTGCTCTGATTGCCATATTTGGCATCAGGAAGGTTTTTTTCCCCCTTGGGTACGTTGACAGGTAGCAGAAATTCTGTGGTTTTTACACAGTGGAAAAATCTGCAGCATTTCTGCATCAAGATCCCCTTTATTGGTGGGAATTTGACTCAGTCTCAGCTCCAGACCCGCAGCGGATTTCAGTCTGAAATGCCTACCCTCTCACTGCAGAATACTGAGCCATCACATCCTTCACCCGGCCACCACTACTAAGCCCGTGGCCACCGCTGCTGCTGGTCAGGTGATGCACCCACTTCCACATCACCCGACCAGTGGCAGTGGCGCTCAGTAGCAATTTCCGGGTGAAGGATGTGCGCTGCACCGAGGGCTCAGTATTCCGAGGCGAGAGGGTCGACGTTGCAAACTGAACCAATGGTGCAGATTTAGATGTGTTTTTCTGATGCAGAAATGCTGCACATTTTCCATGGATTCTTCCACCAAGGAAAATCTTCCATATTTCTGCTATGTGTGAACCGACCTTTGGCTCGTACCTCAAGTTTTTGTTTTTTTTTACATTTCTCTAGATCAACTCAGTCTCAAAATTCCCCAACCTAAAATCTACCATTGCCTATAACTAAAAATAAAATGTTTTTTCTCCCCTTTATATCTTTGTGTCCGTGTCTATATTTCCACTTGTTGTCTATGTAGTTTTCTCATGAATTGGTCACGCACAATATGCTGAATTCTTGCACACCTAAGGTCTCCACAGAAGTCTATGGGAGGTACGCAAATGCTTACAAAATACATGCACAATTGGGCAATATGCTGCTCAATTCTGCTAGAAAAACAACACATCCGGAATTCATTAGGCTAAATAGCCTTTAACCCCTTCATGACATGGCCTATTTTGGGCTTAAGGACGCAACAATTTTTGGCGGATTTTCTTCTCCGTTTATCAAAAGTCATAACTTTTTTATTTTTCCGTCGACGCGGCCGTATGAGGGCTTGTTTTTTGCGTGGCGAACTGTAGTTTTTATCGGTGCCACTTTTGGGTACATAGACTATATTGTAAAACTTTTTTTTTTTTTTTAATGATAGCAGGGAGAGAAAACGCATCAATTCTGCCATAGATTTTTTTTTTTTTACAGCGGTACTCATGCAGCATAAATGAGACATTCCATTTTTTCTGCGGACCGGTACGGTTACAACGATACCAAAATGCTTACATTTTATTTAGGTTTTCCCACTTTTCTGCAATAAAACCCCTTTTTCTGGGTAATCTTTTTTTTCTAAATTTCTGCATTCAAAGTCCTGTAACTTTTTTATTTTTTGATGTACGGCACTCTATGAGGGCTTATTTTTTGCGAGACGAGCTGTAGATTTTATTGGTACCATTTTGGGGTACATACGGCTTTTTTGATCACTTTTTTTTTTGCGTTTTTAGTGAGGCAAAATGCTATAAATTAGCATTTTGCCTCAGTTTTTTAAGCGTTTTTTTTAGCGTTTTTTTCCGTGCACAGTCAAAAGCATGTGCAACTTATTGTACGCGTCGTTACGGACGCGACAATACCAAATATGTGGGATATTATTTTTTTTATGCTAATCTGAGAAAAAGCATTAAAAAATGATTTTTTTAAACTTTCTTTTACATTTTTTTAATCTTTGTTTTTTTTTACACTGTTTGTGTCCCTCTGAGGGACTTTAACCACTGCCCTGATGATCGCTGGTATAAGGCACGGCAGAGCCACTGCTCTACCATGCCTTATCGCTTGTACAGCGATTATAGGCATAGGCAATACAGGACGCCAGTGTCTGGCGTCCTGTTGCCATGGTGACAGGCCGGGCTCTCGCGATGACATCGCGAGTTCCGGCCGGAGACACAGAGGGAGCCGCGCTCCCCCTGTGAACTCTTTCCCTGCCGCGATCTACTTAGATCGCGGCAGGGAAGGGGTTAACAGCGGGGGGGGGGCGCATCTCCGATGCTCCCCCGCTGTTGCAGCGGGACGCCGGCTGTGACTGACAGCCGGCTCCCGCTGCGGGATAGTGCTGGATCATATGTGATCCCGCGCTATCTCCAGGACGTAAGTTTATGTCCTGTTGCGGGAAGTACCAGGCTGCCAGGACGTAAACTTACGCCCTGCAGTGGGAAGGGGTGAAAATCATGGTGGGGGTTGTGCCCCTCGCCCATTTGAACTGGACCCATGAGGGCAAAAGGTACAGTAATGCGCAAAACAACGCATTGTTCATGGAGCAAATGCGTTGCGCTTATGTGAACATTTTTGTGCATACACTTGTGTGAAGGGGCCCTTCTATGTAAGCTGTTGGGTGTACTGGGAGCCCCACAACAGATATACGGCCACAGCGTGCACACCGCTGCTATTAGTGTAGTACACAGACAATTGAAATAGAGTCCTCACCTGTATGAGGCAGCCAGCTATAGGCACAACTTGATAATAAAGTGTAAGCTGTGTGTCCAAGCTGAGCGCTACAAGGAAGCATATTGATTTGAATGTATGTTGCCATATTGGTATAAGCAGGTGATCAAAACCCGGTGAAATGAAGTAATAACCAAACTATTTTAGGCCACCTGCACACAGGCGGATCAGACCCTGCATGCAGGATAACTGCAGCGGAGTTCAACCCGGTGCCCGGCCGGTGATCGCAGCGTACCACACCGACGGGCTTCTCCTCTGCCGCGAATGTGCTGGCCAGAGTGCCGAGGCACATGCGCAGTACAGAGGACACAGCGCTGGCGATGATGCGGCTCCTGCGACCATTCTGCAATGATGATTGATCAGACAGACAGCTTCTATTGACTTCAATGGAAGGCGGCTGTGCATAGCACGCACAAAATCACAGTATGCTCATCAGTAGGGGTCTTAAGTGGTTGAGAGGAGACTTAATAGCTGTCTACAAATATCTGAAGAGCTGTCGCAGTGCAGAGGGTCAGCCCTATTCTCATTTGTAAAAGGAAAGACTAGAAGCAATGGGATGAGACCGAAAGGGAGAAGATACAGATAAAATATTAGACAGTGAAGGTGATCAATGAGTGGAACAGGTTGCCATGGGAGGTGGCGGGTTCTCCTTCAATGAAAGTGTTCAAACAAAGGCTGGATGGACTTGGGTCTGGGAAAATTTAGTAAATCCTGCATTGAGCATCGAGTTGGACTTGATGACCCTGGAGGTCCCTTCCAACTCTACCATTCTATGATTCAAGACCCTCAGGAGCATTAGGACATTATTACACAAAATGCAACCCCCCAACCTACTCCTAGGCGGATTCTGCTGTGGTTGGGGGTAGCCTTCCTTCAACACATAATGGCACAAAAGTTTAGGGTAAGAGCTGTCAACTACCCTGCTGTCAACATATCCTCCTGTGGAGAATTTGTGATATGGTGCTGTACTCTAGATGCTAGCAAGAGATTACTTCTGGTTCTGAATCTGTGCAACAAGTGAAGGGGTTTTTCCAAGTCTGATGAGTGGGATCCACCACTCAGGACCCAGGTGGACCAGCTGTCTTGCAGGCACAGCTCCTATTAAGATGAATAGAAACTGTGGATAGGTCAACAATTTTTAAGACCTGGAAAACTCCTTTAATCTGGAAGCTTACCACCGAATGTAAATGAGAGACTCGCCCGGCCTCTGGAGAGACTCGCCCGGCCTCTGGAGAAACACGTCCGGCCTTTGGAGAAACACGCCCGGCCTCTGTAAACACTCGCCCAGCCTCTGGAGAAACTCGCCCGGCCTCTGTAAAGACTCGCCCGGCCTCTGGAGAGACTCGCCCGGCCTCTGTAAAGACTCGCCCGGCCTCTGGAGAGACTCGCCCGGCCTCTGTGGAGACTCGCCCGGCCTCTGGAGAGACTCGCCCGGCCTCTGGAGAAACTCGCCCGGCCTCTGAAGAGACTCGCCCGAACTCTGTAAAAACTCGCACGGCCTCTGGAGAGACTCACCCAGCCTCTGTAAAGACTCGCCCGGCCTCTGGAGAGACTCGCCCGGCCTCTATAAATACTCGCCCGGCCTCTGTGGAGACTCACCCGGCCTCTGGGGAGACTCGCTCGGCCTCTGTGGAGACTCGCCCGGCCTCTGGGGAGACTCGCCCGGCCTCTGGGGAGACTCGCCCGGCCTCTGGAGAGACTCGTCCGGCCTCTGGAGAGACTCGCCCAGCCTCTGGAGAGACTCGCCCGACCCCTGGAGAGACTCGCCCGGCCTCTGGAGAGACTCACCCGGCCTCTGGAGAAACACACCCGGCCTCTGTAAACACTCGCCCAGCCTCTGGAGAGACTCGCCCGGCCTCTCGAGAGACTCGCCTGGCCTCTGGGGAGACTCGCCCTGCCACTGGAGAAACTCGCCCGGCCTCTGTAAAGACTCGCCCGGCCTCTGGAGAAACTCGCCTGGCCTCTGTAAAGACTCGCCCGGCCTCTGGAGAGACTTGCCCGGCCTCTGGAAAGACTCGCCCGGCCTCTGGAAAGACTCGCCAGGCCTCTGAAGAGACTCGCCCGGCCCCTTAGGAGATTCGACCGGCCTCTGTGGAGATTCGCCCGGCCTCTGGAGAGACTCGCCCGGCCTCTGGAGAGACTCACCCGGCCTCTGGAGAGACTCGCCCGGCCTCTGAAGAGACTCGCCCGAACTCTGTAAAAACTCGCACGGCCTCTGGAGAGACTCACCCAGCCTCTGTAAAGACTCGCCCGGCCTCTGGAGAGACTCGCCCGGCCTCTATAAATACTCGCCCGGCCTCTGGAGAGACTCGCCCGGCCTCTGTGGAGACTCGCCCGGCCTCTGGAGAGACTCGCCCGGCCTCTGGAGAAACTCGCCCGGCCTCTGGAGAGACTCGCCCGGCCTCTGGAGAGACTCGCCCGAACTCTGTAAAAACTCGCACGGCCTCTGGAGAGACTCACCCAGCCTCTGTAAAGACTCGCCCGGCCTCTGGAGAGACTCGCCCGGCCTCTATAAATACTCGCCCGGCCTCTGTGGAGACTCACCCGGCCTCTGGGGAGACTCGCTCGGCCTCTGTGGAGACTCGCCCGGCCTCTGGGGAGACTCGCCCGGCCTCTGGGGAGACTCGCCCGGCCTCTGGAGAGACTCGTCCGGCCTCTGGAGAGACTCGCCCGACCCCTGGAGAGACTCGCCCGGCCTCTGGAGAGACTCACCCGGCCTCTGGAGAAACACACCCGGCCTCTGTAAACACTCGCCCAGCCTCTGGAGAGACTCGCCCGGCCTCTCGAGAGACTCGCCTGGCCTCTGGGGAGACTCGCCCTGCCACTGGAGAAACTCGCCCGGCCTCTGTAAAGACTCGCCCGGCCTCTGGAGAAACTCGCCTGGCCTCTGTAAAGAGTCGCCCGGCCTCTGGAGAGACTTGCCCGGCCTCTGAAGAGTATCGCCCGGCCTCAGGAGTGTATCGCCCGACCTCAGGAATGACTCGCCCGGCCTCTGTAGTGACTCGCCCGGCCTCTGTAGTGACTCGCCTGGCCTCTGGAGAGACTCGCCCGGCCTCTTGGGAGACTCGGCCGGCCTCTGTGCAGACTCGCCCGGCCTCTGGAGAGACTCGCCCGGCCTCTGGAGAGACTCGTCCGGCCTCTGGAGAAACTCGTCCGGCCTCTGGAGAGAATCGCCCGGCCTCTGGAGAGAATCGCCCGGCCTCTGTAGTGAATCGCCCGGCCTCTGGAGAGAATCGCCTGGCCTCTGGAGAGAGTCGCCCGGCCTCAGGAGTGACTCGCTCGGCCTCTGTAGTGACTCGCCCGGCCTCTGTAGTGACTCGCCCGGCCTCTGGAGAGACTCGCCCGGCCTCTGGAGAGACTCGCCCGGCCTCTGGAGAGACTCGCCGGCCTCTGGAAAGACTCGACCATCCTCTGGAGAGACTCGCCCAGCCTTAGGAGTGTATCGCCCGACCTCAGGAATGACTCGCCCGGCCTCTGTAGTGACTCGCCCGGCCTCTGTAGTGACTCGCCCGGCCTCTGGAGAGACTCGCCCGGCCTCTTGGGAGACTCGGCCGGCCTCTGTGCAGACTCGTCCGGCCTCTGGAGAAACTCGTCCGGCCTCTGGAGAGAATCGCCCGGCCTCTGTAGAGAATCGCCCGGCCTCTGTAGTGAATCGCCCGGCCTCTGGAGAGAATTGCCTGGCCTCTGGAGAGAATCGCCTGGCCTCAGGAGTGACTCGCCCGGCCTCAGAAATGAGTCGCCCGGCCTCTGTAGTGACTCGCCCGGCCTCTGGAGAGACTCGTTCGGCCTCTGGAGAGACTCACCTGGCCTCTATAAAGACTTGCCCGGCCTCTGTGGAGACTCGCCCGGCCTCTGTGGAGATTCGCCCGGCCTCTATGGAGTTTCGACCGGCCTCTGGAGAGACTCACCCGGCCTCTGTAAAGACTCGCCCGGCCTCTGGAGAGACTCGCCCGGCCTCTGTAAAGACTCGCCCGCCCTCTGGAGAGACTCACCCGGCCACTGTGGAGACTCGCCCGGTCTCTGGAGAGAATCACCTGGCCTCAGGAGTGACTCGCCCCCGGCCTGTGTAGTGACTCGCCCGGCCTCTGTAGTGACTCGCCCGGCCTCTGGAGAGACTCGCCCGGCCTCTGGAGAGACTCGCCGGCCTCTGGAAAGACTCGACCAGCCTCTGGAGAGACTCGCCCAGCCTCTGTGGAGACTAGCCCGGCATCTGTGGAGACGCGGCCGGCCTCTGTGGAGACTTGCCCAGCCTCTGGAGAGAATCGCCCGGCCTCTGGAGAGAATTGCCCGGCCTCTGGAGAGAATCGCCCGGCCTCTGGAGAAAATCTCCCAGCCTCAGGAGTGACTCGCCCGGCCTCTGTAGTGACTCGTCCGGCCTCTGTAGTGACTCGCCCGGCCTCTGTAGTGACTCGCCCAGCCTCTGGAGAGACTCGCCCGGCCTCTGGAGAGAATCGCCCGGCCTCTGGAGAGACTCGCCCAGCCTCTGTAAAGACTCGCCCAACCCCTGGAGAGAATCGCCCTGCCTCTGGAGAGAATAGCCCGGCCTCTGGAGAGACTAGCCCGGCATCTGTGGAGACGCGGCCGGCCTCTATGGAGACTCGCCCAGCCTCTGTGGAGATTCGCCCGGCCTCTGGAGAGACTCGCCCGGCTTCTGCAGAGACTCGCCCGGCCTCTGGAGAGACTCGCTCGGCCTCTGGAGAGACTCGCCCGGCCTCTGTAAAGACTCGCCCGGCCTCTGTGCAGATTCGCCCGGCCTCTGTGGAGATTCGCCCGGCCTCTGTGGAGATTCGCCCGGCCTCTGGAGAGACTCGCCCGGCCTCTGTAAAGACTCGCCCGGCCTCTGAAGAGACTCGCCCGGCATCTTAGGAGATTCGACCGGCCTCTGTGGAGATTCGCCCGGCCTCTGAAGAGACTCGCCCGGCCTCTGGAGAGACTCGCCCGGCCTCTGGAGAGACTCGCTCGGCCTCTGGAGAGACTCGCCCGGCCTCTTGGGAGACTCGGTCGGCCTCTGTGGAGACTCGCCCGGCCTCTGGAGAGACTCGCCCGGCCTCTGGAGAGACTCGTCCGGCCTCTGGAGAAACTCGTCCGTCCTCTGGAGAGAATCGCCCGGCCTCTGGAGAGAATCGCCCAGCCTCTGTAGTGAATCACCCGGCCTCTGGAGAGAATCGCCTGGCCTCTGGAGAGAATCGCCTGGCCTCAGGAGTGACTCGCCCGGCCTCAGAAATGAGTCGCCCGGCCTCTGTAGTGACTCGCCCGGCCTCTGGAGAGACTCGCTCCGCCTCTGGAGAGACTCCCCGGCCTCTATAAAGACTTGCCCGGCCTCTGTGGAGACTCGCCCGCACTCTGAGGAGTTTCGTCCGGCCTCTGGAGAGACTCGCCCGGCCTCTGTGGAGACTAGCCTGGCATCGGTGGAGACGCGGCCGGCCTCTGTGGAGACTCGCCCGGCGTCTGTGGAGATTCACCCGGCCTCTGGAGAGACTCGCCCGGTTTCTGCAGAGACTCGCCCGGCCTCTGGAGAGACTCGCTCGGCCTCTGGAGAGACTTGCCCGGCCTCTGTAAAGACTCGCCCAGCCTCTGTGCAGATTCGCCCGGCCTCTGTGGAGATTCGCCCCGGCCTCTGTGGAGATTCGCCCGGCCTCTGGAGAGACTCGCCCGGCCTCTGTAAAGACTCGCCCGGCCTCTGGAGAGACTCGCCCGGCCTCTGTGGCCACTCGCCCGGCCTCTGGAGAGAATCACCTGGCCTCAGGAGTGACTCGCCCGGCCTCAGAACTGACTCGCCCGGCCTCTGTAGTGACTTGCCCGGCCTCTGGAGAGACTCGCTCGGCCTCTGGAGAGACTCGCCCGGCCTCTGTAAAGACTCGCCCGGCCTCTGTAAAGAATCGCCTGGCCTCTGTGGAGACTCGCTCGGCCTCTGGGGAGACTCGCCCGGCCTCTGGAGAGACTCGTCCGGCCTCTGGAGAGACTCGCTCGACCCCTGGAGAGACTCGCCCGGCCTCTGGAGAGACTCGCCCGGCCTCTGGAGAAACACGCCCGGCCTCTGTAAACACTCGCCCTGCCTCTGGAGAAACTCGCCCGGTTTCTGCAGAGACTCGCCCGGCCTCTGGAGAGACTCGCTCGGCCTCTGGAGAGACTCGCCCGGCCTCTGTAAAGACTCGCCCAGCCTCTGTGCAGATTCGCCCGGCCTCTGTGGAGATTCGCCCCGGCCTCTGTGGAGATTCGCCCGGCCTCTGGAGAGACTCGCCCGGCCTGTAAAGACTCGCCCGGCCTCTGGAGAGACTCGCCCGGCCTCTGTGGCCACTCGCCCGGCCTCTGGAGAGAATCACCTGGGGTCTTAAGTGGTTGAGAGGAGACTTAATAGCTGCCTACAAATATCTGAAGAGCTGTCGCAGTGCAGAGGGTCAGCCCTATTCTCATTTGTAAAAGGAAAGACTAGAAGCAATGGGATGAGACCGAAAGGGAGAAGATACAGATAAAATATTAGACAGTGAAGGTGATCAATGAGTGGAACAGGTTGCCATGGGAGGTGGCGGGTTCTCCTTCAATGAAAGTGTTCAAACAAAGGCTGGATGGACTTGGGTCTGGGAAAATTTAGTAAATCCTGCATTGAGCATCGAGTTGGACTTGATGACCCTGGAGGTCCCTTCCAACTCTACCATTCTATGATTCAAGACCCTCAGGAGCATTAGGACATTATTACACAAAATGCAACCCCCCAACCTACTCCTAGGCGGATTCTGCTGTGGTTGGGGGTAGCCTTCCTTCAACACATAATGGCACAAAAGTTTAGGGTAAGAGCTGTCAACTACCCTGCTGTCAACATATCCTCCTGTGGAGAATTTGTGATATGGTGCTGTACTCTAGATGCTAGCAAGAGATTACTTCTGGTTCTGAATCTGTGCAACAAGTGAAGGGGTTTTTCCAAGTCTGATGAGTGGGATCCACCACTCAGGACCCAGGTGGACCAGCTGTCTTGCAGGCACAGCTCCTATTAAGATGAATAGAAACTGTGGATAGGTCAACAATTTTTAAGACCTGGAAAACTCCTTTAATCTGGAAGCTTACCACCGAATGTAAATGAGAGACTCGCCCGGCCTCTGGAGAGACTCGCCCGGCCTCTGGAGAAACACGTCCGGCCTTTGGAGAAACACGCCCGGCCTCTGTAAACACTCGCCCAGCCTCTGGAGAAACTCGCCCGGCCTCTGTAAAGACTCGCCCGGCCTCTGGAGAGACTCGCCCGGCCTCTGTAAAGACTCGCCCGGCCTCTGGAGAGACTCGCCCGGCCTCTGTGGAGACTCGCCCGGCCTCTGGAGAGACTCGCCCGGCCTCTGGAGAAACTCGCCCGGCCTCTGAAGAGACTCGCCCGAACTCTGTAAAAACTCGCACGGCCTCTGGAGAGACTCACCCAGCCTCTGTAAAGACTCGCCCGGCCTCTGGAGAGACTCGCCCGGCCTCTATAAATACTCGCCCGGCCTCTGTGGAGACTCACCCGGCCTCTGGGGAGACTCGCTCGGCCTCTGTGGAGACTCGCCCGGCCTCTGGGGAGACTCGCCCGGCCTCTGGGGAGACTCGCCCGGCCTCTGGAGAGACTCGTCCGGCCTCTGGAGAGACTCGCCCAGCCTCTGGAGAGACTCGCCCGACCCCTGGAGAGACTCGCCCGGCCTCTGGAGAGACTCACCCGGCCTCTGGAGAAACACACCCGGCCTCTGTAAACACTCGCCCAACCTCTGGAGAGACTCGCCCGGCCTCTCGAGAGACTCGCCTGGCCTCTGGGGAGACTCGCCCTGCCACTGGAGAAACTCGCCCGGCCTCTGTAAAGACTCGCCCGGCCTCTGGAGAAACTCGCCTGGCCTCTGTAAAGACTCGCCCGGCCTCTGGAGAGACTTGCCCGGCCTCTGGAAAGACTCGCCCGGCCTCTGGAAAGACTCGCCAGGCCTCTGAAGAGACTCGCCCGGCCCCTTAGGAGATTCGACCGGCCTCTGTGGAGATTCGCCCGGCCTCTGGAGAGACTCGCCCGGCCTCTGGAGAGACTCACCCGGCCTCTGGAGAGACTCGCCCGGCCTCTGGAGAGACTCGCCCGGCCTCTGAAGAGTATCGCCCGGCCTCAGGAGTGTATCGCCCGACCTCAGGAATGACTCGCCCGGCCTCTGTAGTGACTCGCCCAGCCTCTGTAGTGACTCGCCCGGCCTCTGGAGAGACTCGCCCGGCCTCTTGGGAGACTCGGCCGGCCTCTGTGCAGACTCGCCCGGCCTCTGGAGAGACTCGCCCAGCCTCTGGAGAGACTCGTCCGGCCTCTGGAGAAACTCGTCCGGCCTCTGGAGAGAATCGCCCGGCCTCTGGAGAGAATCGCCCGGCCTCTGTAGTGAATCGCCCGGCCTCTGGAGAGAATCGCCTGGCCTCTGGAGAGAGTCGCCCGGCCTCAGGAGTGACTCGCTCGGCCTCTGTAGTGACTCGCCCTGCCTCTGTAGTGACTCGCCCGGCCTCTGAAGAGACTCGCCCGGCCTCTGGAGAGACTCGCCCGGCCTCTGGAGAGAATCGCCCGGCCTCTGGAAAGACTCGACCATCCTCTGGAGAGACTCGCCCAGCCTTAGGAGTGTATCGCCCGACCTCAGGAATGACTCGCCCGGCCTCTGTAGTGACTCGCCCGGCCTCTGTAGTAACTCGCCCGGCCTCTGGAGAGACTCGCCCGGCCTCTTGGGAGACTCGGCCGGCCTCTGTGCAGACTCGCCCGGCCTCTGGAGAGACTCGCCCGGCCTCTGGAGAGACTCGTCCGGCCTCTGGAGAAACTCGTCCGGCCTCTGGAGAGAATCGCCTGGCCTCTGTAGAGAATCGCCCGGCCTCTGTAGTGAATCGCCCGGCCTCTGGAGAGAATTGCCTGGCCTCTGGAGAGAATCGCCTGGCCTCAGGAGTGACTCGCCCGGCCTCAGAAATGAGTCGCCCGGCCTCTGTAGTGACTCGCCCGGCCTCTGGAGAGACTCGTTCGGCCTCTGGAGAGACTCACCTGGCCTCTATAAAGACTTGCCCGGCCTCTGTGGAGACTCGCCCGGCCTCTGTGGAGATTCGCCCGGCCTCTATGGAGTTTCGACCGGCCTCTGGAGAGACTCACCCGGCCTCTGTAACGACTCGCCCGGCCTCTGGAGAGACTCGCCCGGCCTCTGTAAAGACTCGCCCGCCCTCTGGAGAGACTCGCCCGGCCACTGTGGAGACTTGCCCGGTCTCTGGAGAGAATCACCTGGCCTCAGGCGTGACTCGCCCCCGGCCTCTGTAGTGACTCGCCCGGCCTCTGTAGTGACTCGCCCGGCCTCAGGAGAGACTCGCCCGGCCTCTGGAGAGACTCGCCGGCCTCTGGAAAGACTCGACCAGCCTCTGGAGAGACTCGCCCAGCCTGTGTGGAGACTAGCCCGGCATCTGTGGAGACGCGGCCGGCCTCTGTGGAGACTTGCCCAGCCTCTGGAGAGAATCGCCCGGCCTCTGGAGAGAATTGCCCGGCCTCTGGAGAGAATCGCCCGGCCTCTGGAGAAAATCTCCCAGCCTCAGGAGTGACTCGCCCTGCCTCTGTAGTGACTCGTCCGGCCTCTGTAGTGACTCGCCCGGCCTCTGTAGTGACTCGCCCAGCCTCTGGAGAGACTCGCCCGGCCTCTGGAGAGAATCGCCCGGCCTCTGGAGAGACTCGCCCAGCCTCTGTAAAGACTCGCCTAACCCCTGGAGAGAATCGCCCTGCCTCTGGAGAGAATAGCCCGGCCTCTGGAGAGACTAGCCCGGCATCTGTGGAGACGCGGCCGGCCTCTATGGAGACTCGCCCAGCCTCTGTGGAGATTCGCCCGGCCTCTGGAGAGACTCGCCCGGCTTCTGCAGAGACTCGCCTGGCCTCTGGAGAGACTCGCTCGGCCTCTGGAGAGACTCGCCCGGCCTCTGTAAAGACTCGCCCGGCCTCTGTGCAGATTCGCCCGGCCTCTGTGGAGATTCGCCCGGCCTCTGTGGAGATTCGCCCGGCCTCTGGAGAGACTCGCCCGGCCTCTGTAAAGACTCGCCCGGCCTCTGAAGAGACTCGCCCGGCATCTTAGGAGATTCGACCGTCCTCTGTGGAGATTCGCCCGGCCTCTGAAGAGACTCGCCCGGCCTCTGGAGAGACTCGCCCGGCCTCTGGAGAGACTCGCTCGGCCTCTGGAGAGACTCGCCCGGCCTCTGAAGAGTATCGCCCGGCCTCAGGAGTGACTCGCCCAACCTCAGGAATGACTTGCCCGGCCTCTGTAGAGACTCGCCCGGCCTCTGTGGTGACTCGCCCGGCCTCTGGAGAGACTCGCCCGGCCTCTTGGGAGACTCGGTCGGCCTCTGTGGAGACTCGCCCGGCCTCTGGAGAGACTCGCCCGGCCTCTGGAGAGACTCGTCCGGCCTCTGGAGAAACTCGTCCGTCCTCTGGAGAGAATCGCCCGGCCTCTGGAGAGAATCGCCCAGCCTCTGTAGTGAATCACCCGGCCTCTGGAGAGAATCGCCTGGCCTCAGGAGTGACTCGCCCGGCCTCAGAAATGAGTCGCCCGGCCTCTGTAGTGACTCGCCCGGCCTCTGGAGAGACTCGCTCCGCCTCTGGAGAGACTCCCCGGCCTCTATAAAGACTTGTCCGGCCTCTGTGGAGACTCGCCCGCACTCTGAGGAGTTTCGTCCGGCCTCTGGAGAGACTCGCCCGGCCTCTGTGGAGACTAGCCTGGCATCGGTGGAGACGCGGCCGGCCTCTGTGGAGACTCGCCCGGCGTCTGTGGAGATTCACCCGGCCTCTGGAGAGACTCACCCGGTTTCTGCAGAGACTCGCCCGGCCTCTGGAGAGACTCGCTCGGCCTCTGGAGAGACTCGCCCGGCCTCTGTAAAGACTCGCCCAGCCTCTGTGCAGATTCGCCCGGCCTCTGTGGAGATTCGCCCCGGCCTCTGTGGAGATTCGCCCGGCCTCTGGAGAGACTCGCCCGGCCTCTGTAAAGACTCGCCCGGCCTCTGGAGAGAATCGCCCGGCCTCTGGAGAGAATCGCCCCGCCTCTGTAGTGAATCGCCCGGCCTCTGGAGAGAATCGCCTGGCCTCTGGAGAGAGTCGCCCGGCCTCAGGAGTGACTCGCTCGGCCTCTGTACTGACTCGCCCGGCCTCTGTAGTGACTCGCCCGGCCTCTGGAGAGACTCGCCCGGCCTCTGGAGAGACTCGCCCGGCCTCTGGAGAGACTCGCCGGCCTCTGGAAAGACTCGACCATCCTCTGGAGAGACTCGCCCAGCCTTAGGAGTGTATCGCCCGACCTCAGGAATGACTCGCCCGGCCTCTGTAGTGACTCGCCCGGCCTCTGTAGTGACTCGCCCGGCCTCTGGAGAGACTCGCCCGGCCTCTTGGGAGATTCGGCCGGCCTCTGTGCAGACTCGCCCGGCCTCTGGAGAGACTCGCCCGGCCTCTGGAGAGACTCGTCCGGCCTCTGGAGAAACTCGTCCGGCCTCTGGAGAGAATCGCCCGGCCTCTGTAGAGAATCGCCCGGCCTCTGTAGTGAATCGCCCGGCCTCTGGAGAGAATTGCCTGGCCTCTGGAGAGAATCGCCTGGCCTCAGGAGTGACTCGCCCGGCCTCAGAAATGAGTCGCCCGGCCTCTGTAGTGCCTCGCCCGGCCTCTGGAGAGACTCGTTCGGCCTCTGGAGAGACTCACCTGGCCTCTATAAAGACTTGCCCGGCCTCTGTGGAGACTCGCCCGGCCTCTGTGGAGATTCGCCCGGCCTCTATGGAGTTTCGACCGGCCTCTGGAGAGACTCACCCGGCCTCTGTAAAGACTCGCCCGGCCTCTGGAGAGACTCGCCCGGCCTCTGTAAAGACTCGCCCGCCCTCTGGAGAGACTCGCCCGGCCACTGTGGAGACTCGCCCGGTCTCTGGAGAGAATCACCTGGCCTCAGGAGTGACTCGCCCCCGGCCTCTGTAGTGACTCGCCCGGCCTCTGTAGTGACTCGCCCGGCCTCTGGAGAGACTCGCCCGGCCTCTGGAGAGACTCGCCGGCCTCTGGAAAGACTCGACCAGCCTCTGGAGAGACTCGCCCAGCCTCTGTGGAGACTAGCCCGGCATCTGTGGAGACGCGGCCGGCCTCTGTGGAGACTTGCCCAGCCTCTGGAGAGAATCGCCCGGCCTCTGGAGAGAATTGCCCGGCCTCTGGAGAGAATCGCCCGGCCTTTGGAGAAAATTGCCCGGCCTCTGGAGAGACTCGCCCAGCCTCTGTAAAGACTCGCCCAACCCCTGGAGAGAATCGCCCTGCCTCTGGAGAGAATAGCCCGGCCTCTGGAGAGACTAGCCCGGCATCTGTGGAGACGCGGCCGGCCTCTATGGAGACTCGCCCAGCCTCTGTGGAGATTCGCCCGGCCTCTGGAGAGACTCGCCCGGCTTCTGCAGAGACTCGCCCGGCCTCTGGAGAGACTCGCTCGGCCTCTGGAGAGACTCGCCCGGCCTCTGTAAAGACTCGCCCGGCCTCTGTGCAGATTCGCCCGGCCTCTGTGGAGATTCGCCCGGCCTCTGTGGAGATTCGCCCGGCCTCTGGAGAGACTCGCCCGGCCTCTGTAAAGACTCGCCCGGCCTCTGAAGAGACTCGCCCGGCATCTTAGGAGATTCGACCGGCCTCTGTGGAGATTCGCCCGGCCTCTGAAGAGACTCGCCCGGCCTCTGGAGAGACTCGCCCGGCCTCTGGAGAGACTCGCTCGGCCTCTGGAGAGACTCGCCCGGCCTCTGAAGAGTATCGCCCGGCCTCAGGAGTGACTCGCCCGACCTCAGGAATGACTTGCCCGGCCTCTGTAGAGACTCGCCCGGCCTCTGTGGTGACTCGCCCGGCCTCTGGAGAGACTCGCCCGGCCTCTTGGGAGACTCGGTCGGCCTCTGTGGAGACTCGCCCGGCCTCTGGAGAGACTCGCCCGGCCTCTGGAGAGACTCGTCCGGCCTCTGGAGAAACTCGCCCAGCCTTAGGAGTGTATCGCCCGACCTCAGGAATGACTCGCCCGGCCTCTGTAGTGACTCGCCCGGCCTCTGTAGTGACTCGCCCGGCCTCTGGAGAGACTCGCCCGGCCTCTTGGGAGACTCGGCCGGCCTCTGTGCAGACTCGCCCGGCCTCTGGAGAGACTCGCCCGGCCTCTGGAGAGACTCGTCCGGCCTCTGGAGAAACTCGTCCGGCCTCTGGAGAGAATCGCCCGGCCTCTGTAGAGAATCGCCCGGCCTCTGTAGTGAATCGCCCGGCCTCTGGAGAGAATTGCCTGGCCTCTGGAGAGAATCGCCTGGCCTCAGGAGTGACTCGCCCGGCCTCAGAAATGAGTCGCCCGGCCTCTGTAGTGACTCGCCCGGCCTCTGGAGAGACTCGTTCGGCCTCTGGAGAGACTCACCTGGCCTCTATAAAGACTTGCCCGGCCTCTGTGGAGACTCGCCCGGCCTCTGTGGAGATTCGCCCGGCCTCTATGGAGTTTCGACCGGCCTCTGGAGAGACTCACCCGGCCTCTGTAAAGACTCGCCCGGCCTCTGGAGAGACTCGCCCGGCCTCTGTAAAGACTCGCCTGCCCTCTGGAGAGACTCGCCCGGCCACTGTGGAGACTCGCCCGGTCTCTGGAGAGAATCACCTGGCCTCAGGAGTGACTCGCCCCCGGCCTCTGTAGTGACTCGCCCGGCCTCTGTAGTGACTCGCCCGGCCTCTGGAGAGACTCGCCCGGCCTCTGGAGAGACTCGCCGGCCTCTGGAAAGACTCGACCAGCCTCTGGAGAGACTCGCCCAGCCTGTGTGGAGACTAGCCTGGCATCTGTGGAGACGCGGCCGGCCTCTGTGGAGACTTGCCCAGCCTCTGGAGAGAATCGCCCGGCCTCTGGAGAGAATTGCCCGGCCTCTGGAGAGAATCGCCCGGCCTCTGGAGAAAATCTCCCAGCCTCAGGAGTGACTCGCCCGGCCTCTGTAGTGACTCGTCCGGCCTCTGTAGTGACTCGCCCGGCCTCTGTAGTGACTCGCCCAGCCTCTGGAGAGACTCGCCCGGCCTCTGGAGAGAATCGCCCGGCCTCTGGAGAGACTCGCCCAGCCTCTGTAAAGACTCGCCTAACCCCTGGAGAGAATCGCCCTGCCTCTGGAGAGAATAGCCCGGCCTCTGGAGAGACTAGCCCGGCATCTGTGGAGACGCGGCCGGCCTCTATGGAGACTCGCCCAGCCTCTGTGGAGATTCGCCCGGCCTCTGGAGAGACTCGCCCGGCTTCTGCAGAGACTCGCCTGGCCTCTGGAGAGACTCGCTCGGCCTCTGGAGAGACTCGCCCGGCCTCTGTAAAGACTCGCCCGGCCTCTGTGCAGATTCGCCCGGCCTCTGTGGAGATTTGCCCGGCCTCTGTGGAGATTCGCCCGGCCTCTGGAGAGACTCGCCCGGCCTCTGTAAAGACTCGCCCGGCCTCTGAAGAGACTCGCCCGGCATCTTAGGAGATTCGACCGGCCTCTGTGGAGATTCGCCCGGCCTCTGAAGAGACTCGCCCGGCCTCTGGAGAGACTCGCCCGGCCTCTGGAGAGACTCGCTCGGCCTCTGGAGAGACTCGCCCGGCCTCTGAAGAGTATCGCCCGGCCTCAGGAGTGACTCGCCCGACCTCAGGAATGACTTGCCCGGCCTCTGTAGAGACTCGCCCGGCCTCTGTGGTGACTCGCCCGGCCTCTGGAGAGACTCGCCCGGCCTCTTGGGAGACTCGGTCGGCCTCTGTGGAGACTCGCCCGGCCTCTGGAGAGACTCGCCCGGCCTCTGGAGAGACTCGTCCGGCCTCTGGAGAAACTCGTCCGTCCTCTGGAGAGAATCGCCCGGCCTCTGGAGAGAATCGCCCAGCCTCTGTAGTGAATCACCCGGCCTCTGGAGAGAATCGCCTGGCCTCTGGAGAGAATCGCCTGGCCTCAGGAGTGACTCGCCCGGCCTCAGAAATGAGTCACCCGGCCTCTGTAGTGACTCGCCCGGCCTCTGGAGAGACTCGCTCCGCCTCTGGAGAGACTCCCCGGCCTCTATGAAGACTTGTCCGGCCTCTGTGGAGACTCGCCCGCACTCTGAGGAGTTTCGTCCGGCCTCTGGAGAGACTCGCCCGGCCTCTGTGGAGACTAGCCTGGCATCGGTGGAGACGCGGCCGGCCTCTGTGGAGACTCGCCCGGCGTCTGTGGAGATTCACCCGGCCTCTGGAGAGACTCGCCCGGTTTCTGCAGAGACTTGCCCGGCCTCTGGAGAGACTCGCTCGGCCTCTGGAGAGACTCGCCCGGCCTCTGTAAAGACTCGCCCAGCCTCTGTGCAGATTCGCCCGGCCTCTGTGGAGATTCGCCCCGGCCTCTGTGGAGATTCGCCCGGCCTCTGTAGTGAATCGCCCGGCCTCTGGAGAGAATCGGCTGGCCTCTGGAGAGAGTCGCCCGGCCTCAGGAGTGACTCGCTCGGCCTCTGTAGTGACTCGCCCGGCCTCTGTAGTGACTCGCCCGGCCTCTGGAGAGACTCGCCCGGCCTCTGGAGAGACTCGCCCGGCCTCTGGAGAGACTCGCCGGCCTCTGGAAAGACTCGACCATCCTCTGGAGAGACTCGCCCAGCCTTAGGAGTGTATCGCCCGGCCTCTGTAGTGAATCGCCCGGCCTCTGGAGAGAATTGCCTGGCCTCTGGAGAGAATCGCCTGGCCTCAGGAGTGACTCGCCCGGCCTCAGAAATGAGTCGCCCGGCCTCTGTAGTGCCTCGCCCGGCCTCTGGAGAGACTCGTTCGGCCTCTGGAGAGACTCACCTGGCCTCTATAAAGACTTGCCCGGCCTCTGTGGAGACTCGCCCGGCCTCTGTGGAGATTCGCCCGGCCTCTATGGAGTTTCGACCGGTCTCTGGAGAGACTCACCCGGCCTCTGTAAAGACTCGCCCGGCCTCTGGAGAGACTCGCCCGGCCTCTGTAAAGACTCGCCCGCCCTCTGGAGAGACTCGCCCGGCCACTGTGGAGACTCGCCCGGTCTCTGGAGAGAATCACCTGGCCTCAGGAGTGACTCGCCCCCGGCCTCTGTAGTGACTCGCCCGGCCTCTGTAGTGACTGGCCCGGCCTCTGGAGAGACTCGCCCGGCCTCTGGAGAGACTCGCCGGCCTCTGGAAAGACTCGACCAGCCTCTGGAGAGACTCGCCCAGCCTCTGTGGAGACTAGCCCGGCATCTGTGGAGACGCGGCCGGCCTCTGTGGAGACTTGCCCAGCCTCTGGAGAGAATCGCCCGGCCTCTGGAGAGAATTGCCCGGCCTCTGGAGAGAATCGCCCGGCCTCTGGAGAAAATCTCCCAGCCTCAGGAGTGACTCGTCCGGCCTCTGTAGTGACTCGTCCGACCTCTGTAGTGACTCGCCCGGCCTCTGTAGTGACTCGCCCGGCCTCTGGAGAGACTCGCCCGGCCTCTGGAGAGAATCGCCCGGCCTCTGGAGAGACTCGCCCAGCCTCTGTAAAGACTCGCCCAACCCCTGGAGAGAATCGCCCTGCCTCTGGAGAGAATAGCCCGGCCTCTGGAGAGACTAGCCCGGCATCTGTGGAGACGCGGCCGGCCTCTATGGAGACTCGCCCAGCCTCTGTGGAGATTCGCCCGGCCTCTGGAGAGACTCGCCCGGCTTCTGCAGAGACTCGCCCGGCCTCTGGAGAGACTCGCTCGGCCTCTGGAGAGACTCGCCCGGCCTCTGTAAAGACTCGCCCGGCCTCTGTGCAGATTCGCCCGGCCTCTGTGGAGATTCGCCCGGCCTCTGTGGAGATTCGCCCGGCCTCTGGAGAGACTCGCCCGGCCTCTGTAAAGACTCGCCCGGCCTCTGAAGAGACTCGCCCGGCATCTTAGGAGATTCGACCGGCCTCTGTGGAGATTCGCCCGGCCTCTGAAGAGACTCGCCCGGCCTCTGGAGAGACTCGCCCGGCCTCTGGAGAGACTCGCTCGGCCTCTGGAGAGACTCGCCCGGCCTCTGAAGAGTATCGCCCGGCCTCAGGAGTGACTCGCCCGACCTCAGGAATGACTTGCCCGGCCTCTGTAGAGACTCGCCCGGCCTCTGTGGTGACTCGCCCGGCCTCTGGAGAGACTCGCCCGGCCTCTTGGGAGACTCGGTCGGCCTCTGTGGAGACTCGCCCGGCCTCTGGAGAGACTCGCCCGGCCTCTGGAGAGACTCGTCCGGCCTCTGGAGAAACTCGCCCAGCCTTAGGAGTGTATCGCCCGACCTCAGGAATGACTCGCCCGGCCTCTGTAGTGACTCGCCCGGCCTCTGGAGAGACTCGCCCGGCCTCTTGGGAGACTCGGCCGGCCTCTGTGCAGACTCGCCCGGCCTCTGGAGAGACTCGCCCGGCCTCTGGAGAGACTCGTCCGGCCTCTGGAGAAACTCGTCCGGCCTCTGGAGAGAATCGCCCGGCCTCTGTAGAGAATCGCCCGGCCTCTGTAGTGAATCGCCCGGCCTCTGGAGAGAATTGCCTGGCCTCTGGAGAGAATCGCCTGGCCTCAGGAGTGACTCGCCCGGCCTCAGAAATGAGTCGCCCGGCCTCTGTAGTGACTCGCCCGGCCTCTGGAGAGACTCGTTCGGCCTCTGGAGAGACTCACCTGGCCTCTATAAAGACTTGCCCGGCCTCTGTGGAGACTCGCCCGGCCTCTGTGGAGATTCGCCCGGCCTCTATGGAGTTTCGACCGGCCTCTGGAGAGACTCACCCGGCCTCTGTAAAGACTCGCCCGGCCTCTGGAGAGACTCGCCCGGCCTCTGTAAAGACTCGCCTGCCCTCTGGAGAGACTCGCCCGGCCACTGTGGAGACTCGCCCGGTCTCTGGAGAGAATCACCTGGCCTCAGGAGTGACTCGCCCCCGGCCTCTGTAGTGACTCGCCCGGCCTCTGTAGTGACTCGCCCGGCCTCTGGAGAGACTCGCCCGGCCTCTGGAGAGACTCGCCGGCCTCTGGAAAGACTCGACCAGCCTCTGGAGAGACTCGCCCAGCCTGTGTGGAGACTAGCCTGGCATCTGTGGAGACGCGGCCGGCCTCTGTGGAGACTTGCCCAGCCTCTGGAGAGAATCGCCCGGCCTCTGGAGAGAATTGCCCGGCCTCTGGAGAGAATCGCCCGGCCTCTGGAGAAAATCTCCCAGCCTCAGGAGTGACTCGCCCGGCCTCTGTAGTGACTCGTCCGGCCTCTGTAGTGACTCGCCCGGCCTCTGTAGTGACTCGCCCAGCCTCTGGAGAGACTCGCCCGGCCTCTGGAGAGAATCGCCCGGCCTCTGGAGAGACTCGCCCAGCCTCTGTAAAGACTCGCCTAACCCCTGGAGAGAATCGCCCTGCCTCTGGAGAGAATAGCCCGGCCTCTGGAGAGACTAGCCCGGCATCTGTGGAGACGCGGCCGGCCTCTATGGAGACTCGCCCAGCCTCTGTGGAGATTCGCCCGGCCTCTGGAGAGACTCGCCCGGCTTCTGCAGAGACTCGCCTGGCCTCTGGAGAGACTCGCTCGGCCTCTGGAGAGACTCGCCCGGCCTCTGTAAAGACTCGCCCGGCCTCTGTGCAGATTCGCCCGGCCTCTGTGGAGATTCGCCCGGCCTCTGTGGAGATTCGCCCGGCCTCTGGAGAGACTCGCCCGGCCTCTGTAAAGACTCGCCCGGCCTCTGAAGAGACTCGCCCGGCATCTTAGGAGATTCGACCGGCCTCTGTGGATATTCGCCCGGCCTCTGAAGAGACTCGCCCGGCCTCTGGAGAGACTCGCCCGGCCTCTGGAGAGACTCGCTCGGCCTCTGGAGAGACTCGCCCGGCCTCTGAAGAGTATCGCCCGGCCTCAGGAGTGACTCGCCCGACCTCAGGAATGACTTGCCCGGCCTCTGTAGAGACTCGCCCGGCCTCTGTGGTGACTCGCCCGGCCTCTGGAGAGACTCGCCCGGCCTCTTGGGAGACTCGGTCGGCCTCTGTGGAGACTCGCCCGGCCTCTGGAGAGACTCGCCCGGCCTCTGGAGAGACTCGTCCGGCCTCTGGAGAAACTCGTCCGTCCTCTGGAGAGAATCGCCCGGCCTCTGGAGAGAATCGCCCAGCCTCTGTAGTGAATCACCCGGCCTCTGGAGAGAATCGCCTGGCCTCTGGAGAGAATCGCCTGGCCTCAGGAGTGACTCGCCCGGCCTCAGAAATGAGTCGCCCGGCCTCTGTAGTGACTCGCCCGGCCTCTGGAGAGACTCGCTCCGCCTCTGGAGAGACTCCCCGGCCTCTATAAAGACTTGTCCGGCCTCTGTGGAGACTCGCCCGCACTCTGAGGAGTTTCGTCCGGCCTCTGGAGAGACTCGCCCGGCCTCTGTGGAGACTAGCCTGGCATCGGTGGAGACGCGGCCGGCCTCTGTGGAGACTCGCCCGGCGTCTGTGGAGATTCACCCGGCCTCTGGAGAGACTCACCCGGTTTCTGCAGAGACTTGCCCGGCCTCTGGAGAGACTCGCTCGGCCTCTGGAGAGACTCGCCCGGCCTCTGTAAAGACTCGCCCAGCCTCTGTGCAGATTCGCCCGGCCTCTGTGGAGATTCGCCCCGGCCTCTGTGGAGATTCGCCCGGCCTCTGGAGAGACTCGACCGGCCTCTGTAAAGACTCGCCCGGCCTCTGGAGAGAATCGCCCGGCCTCTGGAGAGAATCGCCCGGCCTCTGTAGTGAATCGCCCGGCCTCTGGAGAGAATCGGCTGGCCTCTGGAGAGAGTCGCCCGGCCTCAGGAGTGACTCGCTCGGCCTCTGTAGTGACTCGCCCGGCCTCTGTAGTGACTCGCCCGGCCTCTGGAGAGACTCGCCCGGCCTCTGGAGAGACTCGCCCGGCCTCTGGAGAGACTCGCCGGCCTCTGGAAAGACTCGACCATCCTCTGGAGAGACTCGCCCAGCCTTAGGAGTGTATCGCCCGACCTCAGGAATGACTCGCCCGGCCTCTGTAGTGACTCGCCCGGCCTCTGTAGTGACTCGCCCGGCCTCTGGAGAGACTCGCCCGGCCTCTTGGGAGACTCGGCCGGCCTCTGTGCAGACTCGCCCGGCCTCTGGAGAGACTCGCCCGGCCTCTGGAGAGACTCGTCCGGCCTCTGGAGAAACTCGTCCGGCCTCTGGAGAGAATCGCCCGGCCTCTGTAGAGAATCGCCCGGCCTCTGTAGTGAATCGCCCGGCCTCTGGAGAGAATTGCCTGGCCTCTGGAGAGAATCGCCTGGCCTCAGGAGTGACTCGCCCGGCCTCAGAAATGAGTCGCCCGGCCTCTGTAGTGACTCGCCCGGCCTCTGGAGAGACTCGTTCGGCCTCTGGAGAGACTCACCTGGCCTCTATAAAGACTTGCCCGGCCTCTGTGGAGACTCGCCCGGCCTCTGTGGAGATTCGCCCGGCCTCTATGGAGTTTCGACCGGTCTCTGGAGAGACTCACCCGGCCTCTGTAAAGACTCGCCCGGCCTCTGGAGAGACTCGCCCGGCCTCTGTAAAGACTCGCCCGCCCTCTGGAGAGACTCGCCCGGCCACTGTGGAGACTCGCCCGGTCTCTGGAGAGAATCACCTGGCCTCAGGAGTGACTCGCCCCCGGCCTCTGTAGTGACTCGCCCGGCCTCTGTAGTGACTGGCCCGGCCTCTGGAGAGACTCGCCCGGCCTCTGGAGAGACTCGCCGGCCTCTGGAAAGACTCGACCAGCCTCTGGAGAGACTCGCCCAGCCTCTGTGGAGACTAGCCCGGCATCTGTGGAGACGCGGCCGGCCTCTGTGGAGACTTGCCCAGCCTCTGGAGAGAATCGCCCGGCCTCTGGAGAGAATTGCCCGGCCTCTGGAGAGAATCGCCCGGCCTCTGGAGAAAATCTCCCAGCCTCAGGAGTGACTCGCCCGGCCTCTGTAGTGACTCGTCCGGCCTCTGTAGTGACTCGCCCGGCTTCTGCAGTGACTCGCCCAGCCTCTGGAGAGACTCGCCTGGCCTCTGGAGAGAATCGCCCGGCCTCTGGAGAGACTCGCCCAGCCTCTGTAAAGACTCGCCCAACCCCTGGAGAGAATCGCCCTGCCTCTGGAGAGAATAGCCCGGCCTCTAGAGACTAGCCCGGCATCTGTGGAGACGCGGCCGGCCTCTATGGAGACTCGCCCAGCCTCTGTGGAGATTCGCCCGGCCTCTGGAGAGACTCGCCCGGCTTCTGCAGAGACTCGCCCGGCCTCTGGAGAGACTCGCTCGGCCTCTGGAGAGACTCGCCCGGCCTCTGTAAAGACTCGCCCGGCCTCTGTGCAGATTCGCCCGGCCTCTGTGGAGATTCGCCCGGCCTCTGTGGAGATTCGCCCGGCCTCTGGAGAGACTCGCCCGGCCTCTGTAAAGACTCGCCCGGCCTCTGAAGAGACTCGCCCGGCATCTTAGGAGATTCGACCGGCCTCTGTGGAGATTCGCCCGGCCTCTGAAGAGACTCGCCCGGCCTCTGGAGAGACTCGCCCGGCCTCTGGAGAGACTCGCTCGGCCTCTGGAGAGACTCGCCCGGCCTCTGAAGAGTATCGCCCAGCCTCTGGAGAGACTCGCCTGGCCTCTGGAGAGAATCGCCCGGCCTCTGGAGAGACTCGCCCAGCCTCTGTAAAGACTCGCCCAACCCCTGGAGAGAATCGCCCTGCCTCTGGAGAGAATAGCCCGGCCTCTAGAGACTAGCCCGGCATCTGTGGAGACGCGGCCGGCCTCTATGGAGACTCGCCCAGCCTCTGTGGAGATTCGCCCGGCCTCTGGAGAGACTCGCCCGGCTTCTGCAGAGACTCGCCCGGCCTCTGGAGAGACTCGCTCGGCCTCTGGAGAGACTCGCCCGGCCTCTGTAAAGACTCGCCCGGCCTCTGTGCAGATTCGCCCGGCCTCTGTGGAGATTCGCCCGGCCTCTGTGGAGATTCGCCCGGCCTCTGGAGAGACTCGCCCGGCCTCTGTAAAGACTCGCCCGGCCTCTGAAGAGACTCGCCCGGCATCTTAGGAGATTCGACCGGCCTCTGTGGAGATTCGCCCGGCCTCTGAAGAGACTCGCCCGGCCTCTGGAGAGACTCGCCCAGCCTCTGTGGAGATTCGCCCGGCCTCTGGAGAGACTCGCCCGGCTTCTGCAGAGACTCGCCCGGCCTCTGGAGAGACTCGCTCGGCCTCTGGAGAGACTCGCCCGGCCTCTGTAAAGACTCGCCCGGCCTCTGTGCAGATTCGCCCGGCCTCTGTGGAGATTCGCCCGGCCTCTGTGGAGATTCGCCCGGCCTCTGGAGAGACTCGCCCGGCCTCTGTAAAGACTCGCCCGGCCTCTGAAGAGACTCGCCCGGCATCTTAGGAGATTCGACCGGCCTCTGTGGAGATTCGCCCGGCCTCTGAAGAGACTCGCCCGGCCTCTGGAGAGACTCGCCCGGCCTCTGGAGAGACTCGCTCGGCCTCTGGAGAGACTCGCCCGGCCTCTGAAGAGTATCGCCCGGCCTCTGGAGAGACTCGCCCGGCCTCTAGGGAGACTCGGTCGGCCTCTGTGGAGACTCGCCTGGCCTCTGGAGAGACTCGCCCGGCCTCTGGAGAGACTCGTCCGGCCTCTGGAGAAACTCGTCCGTCCTCTGGAGAGAATCGCCCGGCCTCTGGAGAGAATCGCCCGGCCTCTGGAGAGAATCGCCTGGCCTCTGGAGAGAATCGCCTGGCCTCAGGAGTGACTCGCCCGGCCTCAGAAATGAGTCGCCCGGCCTCTGTAGTGACTCGCCCGGCCTCTGGAGAGACTCGCTCCGCCTCTGGAGAGACTCCCCGGCCTCTATAAAGACTTGCCCGGCCTCTGTGGAGACTCGCCCGCACTCTGAGGAGTTTCGTCCGGCCTCTGGAGAGACTCGCCCGGCCTCTGTGGAGACTAGCCTGGCATCGGTGGAGACGCGGCCGGCCTCTGTGGAGACTCGCCCGGCGTCTGTGGAGATTCACCCGGCCTCTGGAGAGACTCGCCCGGTTTCTGCAGAGACTCGCCCGGCCTCTGGAGAGACTCGCTCGGCCTCTGGAGAGACTCGCCCGGCCTCTGCAAAGACTCGCCCAGCCTCTGTGCAGATTCGCCCGGCCTCTGTGGAGATTCGCCCCGGCCTCTGTGGAGATTCGCCCGGCCTCTGGAGAGACTCGCCCGGCCTCTGTAGTGACTTGCCCGGCCTCTGGAGAGACTCGCTCGGCCTCTGGAGAGACTCGCCCGGCCTCTGTAAAGACTCGCCCGGCCTCTGTAAAGAATCGCCTGGCCTCTGTGGAGACTCGCTCGGCCTCTGGGGAGACTCGCCCGGCCTCTGGAGAGACTCGTCCGGCCTCTGAAGAGACTCGCCCGGCCTCTGGAGAGACTCGCCCGGCCTCTGGAGAAACACGCCCGGCCTCTGTAAACACTCGCCCTGCCTCTGGAGAAACTCGCCCGGCCTCTGGAGAGACTCGCCCAGCCTCTGGAAAGACTCGCCCGGCCTCTGTGGAGACTCGCCCGCACTCTGAGGAGTTTCGTCCGGCCTCTGGAGAGACTCGCCCGGCCTCTGTGGAGACTAGCCTGGCATCGGTGGAGACGCGGCCGGCCTCTGTGGAGACTCGCCCGGCGTCTGTGGAGATTCACCCGGCCTCTGGAGAGACTCGCCCGGTTTCTGCAGAGACTCGCCCGGCCTCTGGAGAGACTCGCTCGGCCTCTGGAGAGACTCGCCCGGCCTCTGTAAAGACTCGCCCAGCCTCTGTGCAGATTCGCCCGGCCTCTGTGGAGATTCGCCCCGGCCTCTGTGGAGATTCGCCCGGCCTCTGGAGAGACTCGCCCGGCCTCTGTAAAGACTCGCCCGGCCTCTGGAGAGACTCGCCCGGCCTCTGTGGCCACTCGCCCGGCCTCTGGAGAGAATCACCTGGCCTCAGGAGTGACTCGCCCGGCCTCAGAACTGACTCGCCCGGCCTCTGTAGTGACTTGCCCGGCCTCTGGAGAGACTCGCTCGGCCTCTGGAGAGACTCGCCCGGCCTCTGTAAAGACTCGCCCGGCCTCTGTAAAGAATCGCCTGGCCTCTGTGGAGACTCGCTCGGCCTCTGGGGAGACTCGCCCGGCCTCTGGAGAGACTCGTCCGGCCTCTGAAGAGACTCGTCCGGCCTCTGGAGAGACTCGCTCGACCCCTGGAGAGACTCGCCCGGCCTCTGGAGAGACTCGCCCGGCCTCTGGAGAAACACGCCCGGCCTCTGTAAACTCTCGCCCTGCCTTTGGAGAAACTCGCCCGGCCTCTGGAGAGACTCGCCCAGCCTCTGGAAAGACTCGCCCGGCCTCTGGAGAGACTCGCCCGGCCTCCGTGGAGACTCGCCCTGCCTCTGGAGAGAATCGCCCGGCCTCTGGAGAGAATTGCCCGGCCTCTGGAGAGAATCGCCCGGCCTCTGGAGAAAATCTCCCAGCCTCAGGAGTGACTCGCCCGGCCATTGTAGTGACTCGTCCGGCCTCTGTAGTGACTCGCCCGGCCTCTGTAGTGACTCGCCCAGCCTCTGGAGAGACTCACCCGGCCTCTGGAGAGAATCGTCCGGCCTCTGGAGAGACTCGCCCAGCCTCTGTAAAGACTCGCCCGGCCTCTGGAGGGACTCGCCCTGCCTCTGTAAAGACTCACCCGGCCTCTGTGCAGATTCGCCCGGCCTCTGGAGGGACTCGGCCGGCCTCTGTAAAGACTCGCACGGCCTGTGGGAAAATCGACCGGCCTCTGGAGAGAATCGCCCGGCCTCTGGAGAGAATCGCCCGGCCTCTGTAGTGAATCGCCCGGCCTCTGGAGAGAATCGCCCGGCCTCTGGAGAGAATCACCTGGCCTCTGTAAAGACTTGCCCGGCCTCTGTGGAGACTCGCCCGGCCTCTGTGGAGATTCGCCCGGCCTCTGTGGAGTTTCGTCCGGCCTCTGTGGAGATTCGCCCGGCCTCTGTAAAGACTCGCCCGGCCTCTGTAAAAACTCGCCCGGCCTCTGGAGAGACTCGTCCGGCTTCTGGAGAGACTCGCCCGGCCTCTGTGGAGACTCGCCCGGGCTCTGTGGAGATTCGCCCGGCCTCTGTGGAGATTCGCCCAGCCTCTGTAAAGACTCGCCCGGCCTCTAGAGACTCGCCCGGCCTCTGGAGAGAATCGTCCGGCATCTGTAGTGAATCGCCCGGCCTCTGGATAGAATCGCCCGGCCTCTGGAGAGACTCGCCCGGCCTCTGGAGAGACTCGCCCGGCCTCTGTAAAGACTCGCCCGGCCTCTGAAGAGACTCGCCTGACCCCTGGAGAGACTCGTCCGGCCTCTGGAAAGACTCGCCCGGCCTCTGGAGAGACTCTCCCGGCCTCTGGAGAGTATCGCCCGGCCTCTTGAGAGACTCGCCTGGCCTCTGTAGAGAATCGCCCGGCCTATGGAGAGAATCGCCCGGCCTCTTTAATGAATCGCCCGGCCTCTGGAGAGACTCGCCCGGCCTCTGGAGAGACTCGCCCGGCCTCTAGGGAGACTCGGTCGGCCTCTGTGGAGACTCGCCTGGCCTCTGGAGAGACTCGCCCGGCCTCTGGAGAGACTCGTCCGGCCTCTGGAGAAACTCGTCCGTCCTCTGGAGAGAATCGCCCGGCCTCTGGAGAGAATCGCCCAGCCTCTGTAGTGAATCACCCGGCCTCTGGAGAGAATCGCCTGGCCTCTGGAGAGAATCGCCTGGCCTCAGGAGTGACTCGCCCGGCCTCAGAAATGAGTCGCCCGGCCTCTGTAGTGACTCGCCCGGCCTCTGGAGAGACTCGCTCCGCCTCTGGAGAGACTCCCCGGCCTCTATAAAGACTTGCCCGGCCTCTGTGGAGACTCGCCCGCACTCTGAGGAGTTTCGTCCGGCCTCTGGAGAGACTCGCCCGGCCTCTGTGGAGACTAGCCTGGCATCGGTGGAGACGCGGCCGGCCTCTGTGGAGACTCGCCCGGCGTCTGTGGAGATTCACCCGGCCTCTGGAGAGACTCGCCCGGTTTCTGCAGAGACTCGCCCGGCCTCTGGAGAGACTCGCTCGGCCTCTGGAGAGACTCGCCCGGCCTCTGCAAAGACTCGCCCAGCCTCTGTGCAGACTCGCCCGGCCTCTGGAGAGACTCGCCCGGCCTCTGTGGCCACTCGCCCGGCCTCTGGAGAGAATCACCTGGCCTCAGGAGTGACTCGCCCGGCCTCAGAACTGACTCGCCCGGCCTCTGTAGTGACTTGCCCGGCCTCTGGAGAGACTCGCTCGGCCTCTGGAGAGACTCGCCCGGCCTCTGTAAAGACTCGCCCGGCCTCTGTAAAGAATCGCCTGGCCTCTGTGGAGACTCGCTCGGCCTCTGGGGAGACTCGCCCGGCCTCTGGAGAGACTCGTCCGGCCTCTGAAGAGACTCGTCCGGCCTCTGGAGAGACTCGCTCGACCCCTGGAGAGACTCGCCCGGCCTCTGGAGAGACTCGCCCGGCCTCTGGAGAAACACGCCCGGCCTCTGTAAACTCTCGCCCTGCCTTTGGAGAAACTCGCCCGGCCTCTGGAGAGACTCGCCCAGCCTCTGGAAAGACTCGCCCGGCCTCTGGAGAGACTCGCCCGGCCTCCGTGGAGACTCGCCCTGCCTCTGGAGAGAATCGCCCGGCCTCTGGAGAGAATTGCCCGGCCTCTGGAGAGAATCGCCCGGCCTCTGGAGAAAATCTCCCAGCCTCAGGAGTGACTCGCCCGGCCATTGTAGTGACTCGTCCGGCCTCTGTAGTGACTCGCCCGGCCTCTGTAGTGACTCGCCCAGCCTCTGGAGAGACTCACCCGGCCTCTGGAGAGAATCGTCCGGCCTCTGGAGAGACTCGCCCAGCCTCTGTAAAGACTCGCCCGGCCTCTGGAGGGACTCGCCCTGCCTCTGTAAAGACTCACCCGGCCTCTGTGCAGATTCGCCCGGCCTCTGGAGGGACTCGGCCGGCCTCTGTAAAGACTCGCACGGCCTGTGGGAAAATCGACCGGCCTCTGGAGAGAATCGCCCGGCCTCTGGAGAGAATCGCCCGGCCTCTGTAGTGAATCGCCCGGCCTCTGGAGAGAATCGCCCGGCCTCTGGAGAGAATCACCTGGCCTCTGTAAAGACTTGCCCGGCCTCTGTGGAGACTCGCCCGGCCTCTGTGGAGATTCGCCCGGCCTCTGTGGAGTTTCGTCCGGCCTCTGTGGAGATTCGCCCGGCCTCTGTAAAGACTCGCCCGGCCTCTGTAAAAACTCGCCCGGCCTCTGGAGAGACTCGTCCGGCTTCTGGAGAGACTCGCCCGGCCTCTGTGGAGACTCGCCCGGGCTCTGTGGAGATTCGCCCGGCCTCTGTGGAGATTCGCCCAGCCTCTGTAAAGACTCGCCCGGCCTCTAGAGACTCGCCCGGCCTCTGGAGAGAATCGTCCGGCATCTGTAGTGAATCGCCCGGCCTCTGGATAGAATCGCCCGGCCTCTGGAGAGACTCGCCCGGCCTCTGGAGAGACTCGCCCGGCCTCTGTAAAGACTCGCCCGGCCTCTGAAGAGACTCGCCTGACCCCTGGAGAGACTCGTCCGGCCTCTGGAAAGACTCGCCCGGCCTCTGGAGAGACTCTCCCGGCCTCTGGAGAGTATCGCCCGGCCTCTTGAGAGACTCGCCTGGCCTCTGTAGAGAATCGCCCGGCCTATGGAGAGAATCGCCCGGCCTCTTTAATGAATCGCCCGGCCTCTGGAGAGACTCGCCCGGCCTCTGGAGAGACTCGCCCGGCCTCTAGGGAGACTCGGTCGGCCTCTGTGGAGACTCGCCTGGCCTCTGGAGAGACTCGCCCGGCCTCTGGAGAGACTCGTCCGGCCTCTGGAGAAACTCGTCCGTCCTCTGGAGAGAATCGCCCGGCCTCTGGAGAGAATCGCCCAGCCTCTGTAGTGAATCACCCGGCCTCTGGAGAGAATCGCCTGGCCTCTGGAGAGAATCGCCTGGCCTCAGGAGTGACTCGCCCGGCCTCAGAAATGAGTCGCCCGGCCTCTGTAGTGACTCGCCCGGCCTCTGGAGAGACTCGCTCCGCCTCTGGAGAGACTCCCCGGCCTCTATAAAGACTTGCCCGGCCTCTGTGGAGACTCGCCCGCACTCTGAGGAGTTTCGTCCGGCCTCTGGAGAGACTCGCCCGGCCTCTGTGGAGACTAGCCTGGCATCGGTGGAGACGCGGCCGGCCTCTGTGGAGACTCGCCCGGCGTCTGTGGAGATTCACCCGGCCTCTGGAGAGACTCGCCCGGTTTCTGCAGAGACTCGCCCGGCCTCTGGAGAGACTCGCTCGGCCTCTGGAGAGACTCGCCCGGCCTCTGCAAAGACTCGCCCAGCCTCTGTGCAGATTCGCCCGGCCTCTGTGGAGATTCGCCCCGGCCTCTGTGGAGATTCGCCCGGCCTCTGGAGAGACTCGCCCGGCCTCTGTAGTGACTTGCCCGGCCTCTGGAGAGACTCGCTCGGCCTCTGGAGAGACTCGCCCGGCCTCTGTAAAGACTCGCCCGGCCTCTGTAAAGAATCGCCTGGCCTCTGTGGAGACTCGCTCGGCCTCTGGGGAGACTCGCCCGGCCTCTGGAGAGACTCGTCCGGCCTCTGAAGAGACTCGCCCGGCCTCTGGAGAGACTCGCCCGGCCTCTGGAGAAACACGCCCGGCCTCTGTAAACACTCGCCCTGCCTCTGGAGAAACTCGCCCGGCCTCTGGAGAGACTCGCCCAGCCTCTGGAAAGACTCGCCCGGCCTCTGTGGAGACTCGCCCGCACTCTGAGGAGTTTCGTCCGGCCTCTGGAGAGACTCGCCCGGCCTCTGTGGAGACTAGCCTGGCATCGGTGGAGACGCGGCCGGCCTCTGTGGAGACTCGCCCGGCGTCTGTGGAGATTCACCCGGCCTCTGGAGAGACTCGCCCGGTTTCTGCAGAGACTCGCCCGGCCTCTGGAGAGACTCGCTCGGCCTCTGGAGAGACTCGCCCGGCCTCTGCAAAGACTCGCCCAGCCTCTGTGCAGATTCGCCCGGCCTCTGTGGAGATTCGCCCCGGCCTCTGTGGAGATTCGCCCGGCCTCTGGAGAGACTCGCCCGGCCTCTGTAGTGACTTGCCCGGCCTCTGGAGTGACTCGCTCGGCCTCTGGAGAGACTCGCCCGGCCTCTGTAAAGACTCGCCCGGCCTCTGTAAAGAATCGCCTGGCCTCTGTGGAGACTCGCTCGGCCTCTGGGGAGACTCGCCCGGCCTCTGGAGAGACTCGTCCGGCCTCTGAAGAGACTCGCCCGGCCTCTGGAGAGACTCGCCCGGCCTCTGGAGAAACACGCCCGGCCTCTGTAAACACTCGCCCTGCCTCTGGAGAAACTCGCCCGGCCTCTGGAGAGACTCGCCCAGCCTCTGGAAAGACTCGCCCGGCCTCTGTGGAGACTCGCCCGCACTCTGAGGAGTTTCGTCCGGCCTCTGGAGAGACTCGCCCGGCCTCTGTGGAGACTAGCCTGGCATCGGTGGAGACGCGGCCGGCCTCTGTGGAGACTCGCCCGGCGTCTGTGGAGATTCACCCGGCCTCTGGAGAGACTCGCCCGGTTTCTGCAGAGACTCGCCCGGCCTCTGGAGAGACTCGCTCGGCCTCTGGAGAGACTCGCCCGGCCTCTGTAAAGACTCGCCCAGCCTCTGTGCAGATTCGCCCGGCCTCTGTGGAGATTCGCCCCGGCCTCTGTGGAGATTCGCCCGGCCTCTGGAGAGACTCGCCCGGCCTCTGTAAAGACTCGCCCGGCCTCTGGAGAGACTCGCCCGGCCTCTGTGGCCACTCGCCCGGCCTCTGGAGAGAATCACCTGGCCTCAGGAGTGACTCGCCCGGCCTCAGAACTGACTCGCCCGGCCTCTGTAGTGACTTGCCCGGCCTCTGGAGAGACTCGCTCGGCCTCTGGAGAGACTCGCCCGGCCTCTGTAAAGACTCGCCCGGCCTCTGTAAAGAATCGCCTGGCCTCTGTGGAGACTCGCTCGGCCTCTGGGGAGACTCGCCCGGCCTCTGAAGAGACTCGTCCGGCCTCTGGAGAGACTCGCTCGACCCCTGGAGAGACTCGCCCGGCCTCTGGAGAGACTCGCCCGGCCTCTGGAGAAACACGCCCGGCCTCTGTAAACTCTCGCCCTGCCTTTGGAGAAACTCGCCCGGCCTCTGGAGAGACTCGCCCAGCCTCTGGAAAGACTCGCCCGGCCTCTGGAGAGACTCGCCCGGCCTCCGTGGAGACTCGCCCTGCCTCTGGAGAGAATCGCCCGGCCTCTGGAGAGAATTGCCCGGCCTCTGGAGAGAATCGCCCGGCCTCTGGAGAAAATCTCCCAGCTTCAGGAGTGACTCGCCCGGCCATTGTAGTGACTCGTCCGGCCTCTGTAGTGACTCGCCCGGCCTCTGTAGTGACTCGCCCAGCCTCTGGAGAGACTCACCCGGCCTCTGGAGAGAATCGTCCGGCCTCTGGAGAGACTCGCCCAGCCTCTGTAAAGACTCGCCCGGCCTCTGGAGGGACTCGCCCTGCCTCTGTAAAGACTCACCCGGCCTCTGTGCAGATTCGCCCGGCCTCTGGAGGGACTCGGCCGGCCTCTGTAAAGACTCGCACGGCCTGTGGGAAAATCGACCGGCCTCTGGAGAGAATCGCCCGGCCTCTGGAGAGAATCGCCCGGCCTCTGTAGTGAATCGCCCGGCCTCTGGAGAGAATCGCCCGGCCTCTGGAGAGAATCACCTGGCCTCTGTAAAGACTTGCCCGGCCTCTGTGGAGACTCGCCCGGCCTCTGTGGAGATTCGCCCGGCCTCTGTGGAGTTTCGTCCGGCCTCTGTGGAGATTCGCCCGGCCTCTGTAAAGACTCGCCCGGCCTCTGTAAAAACTCGCCCGGCCTCTGGAGAGACTCGTCCGGCTTCTGGAGAGACTCGCCCGGCCTCTGTGGAGACTCGCCCGGGCTCTGTGGAGATTCGCCCGGCCTCTGTGGAGATTCGCCCAGCCTCTGTAAAGACTCGCCCGGCCTCTAGACACTCGCCCGGCCTCTGGAGAGAATCGTCCGGCATCTGTAGTGAATCGCCCGGCCTCTGGATAGAATCGCCCGGCCTCTGGAGAGACTCGCCCGGCCTCTGGAGAGACTCGCCCGGCCTCTGTAAAGACTCGCCCGGCCTCTGAAGAGACTCGCCTGACCCCTGGAGAGACTCGTCCGGCCTCTGGAAAGACTCGCCCGGCCTCTGGAGAGACTCTCCCGGCCTCTGGAGAGTATCGCCCGGCCTCTTGAGAGACTCGCCTGGCCTCTGTAGAGAATCGCCCGGCCTATGGAGAGAATCGCCCGGCCTCTTTAATGAATCGCCCGGCCTCTGGAGATATTCGCCCGGCCTCTGGAGAGAATCGCCCGGCCTCTGTAAAGACTCGCACGGCTTCTGGGAAAATCGCCAGGCCTCTGTAGAGAATCGCTCGGGCTCTGGAGAGAATCGCCCGGCCTCTGTAGTGAATCGCCTGGCCTCTGGAGAGAATCGCGCGGACTCTGGAGAGACTCACCTGGCCTCAGGAGTGACTCGCCCGGCCTCAGAAATGACTCGCCCGGCCTCTGTAGTGACTCGCCCGGCCTCTGGAGAGATTCGCCCGACCTCTGTGGAGATTCGCCCGGCCTCTGTGGAGATTCGCCCGGCCTCGGGAGAGACTCGCCCGTCCTCTGTAAAGACTTGCCCGGCCTCTGTCGAGACTCGCCCGGCCTCTGGAAAGAATCACCTGGCCTCAGGAGTGACTCGCCGGCCTCAGAAATGACTCACCCTGCCTCTGTAGTGATTCGCCCGGCCTCTGTAGTGACTCGCCCGGCCTCTGGAGAGACTCGCCTGGCCTCTGGAGAGACTCGCTCGGTCTCTGGGGAGACTCTCCCGGCCTCTGTAAAGACTCGCCCGGCCTCTGTGGAGATTCGCCCGGCCTCTGTGGAGATTCGCCTGGCCTCTGGAGAGACTCGCCCGGCCTCTGTGGATTTTCGCCCGGCCTCTGGAGAGACTCGCTCGGCCTCTGGAGAGACTTGCCCGGCCTCTGTAAAGACTCGCCCGGCCTCTGTGGAGATTCGCCCGGCCTCTGGAGAGACTCGCCTGGCCTCTGTAAAGACTCGCCCGGTCTCTGGAGAGACTCCCCCGGCCTCTGGAGAGACTCGCCGGCCTCTGGAAAGACTCGCCCGGCCTCTGGAGTGACTCGCCCGGCCTCTTTGGAGACTAGCCTGGCCTCTGTGGAGAAGCGGTCAGCCTCTGTGGAGACTTGCCCGGCCTCTGTGGAGATTCGCCCGGCCCCTGTGGAGACTCGCTCGGCCTCTGGAGATACTCGCCCGGCCTCTGTAAAGACTTGCCCGGCCTCTGTGGAGATTTGCCCGACATCTGTGGAGATTCGACCAGCCTCTGTGGAGATTCGCCCAGCCTCTGGAGAGACTCGCCCGTCCTCTGTAAAGACTCGCCCGGCCTCTGGAGAGACTCGCCCAGCCTCTGGAGAGAATCAACTGGCCTCAGGAGTGACTCGCCCGGCCTCAGAAATGACTCACCCGGCCTCTGTAGTCACTCGCCCAGTTTCTGTAGTGACTCGCCCGGCCTCGGGAGAGACTCGCTCAGCCTCTGAGGAGACTCGCCCGGCCTCTGTAAAGACTCGCCCGGCCTCTGGGGAGAACCGCCCGGCCTCCGGAGAGAATCGCACGGCCTCTGGAGAGAATCGCCCGGCCTCTGTACAGAATCGCCTGGCCTCTGGAGAGAATCGCCCGGCCTCTGGAGAGAATCGCCTGGCCTCAGGAGTGACTCGCCCGACCTCTGTAGTGACTCGCCTGGCCTCTGTAGTGACTCGCCCTGCCTCTGTAGTGACTGACCCGGCCTCTGGAGAGACTCGCCCGGCCTCTGGGGAGACTCGCCCAGCCTCAGGGGAGACTCGCCCGGCCTCTGGAGTGACTCGCCCGGCCTCAGAAATGACTCGCCCGGCCTCTGTAGTGACTCGCCCGGCCTCTGAAGAGACTCGCTCGGCCTCTGGAGAGATTCGCCCGACCTCTGTGGAGATTCGCCCGGCCTCTGTGGAGATTCGCCCGGCCTCGGGAGAGACTCGCCCGTCCTCTGTAAAGACTCGCCCGGCCTCTGTCGAGACTCACCCGGCCTCTGGAAAGAATCACCTGGCCTCAGGAGTGACTCGCCGGCCTCAGAAATGACTCACCCGGCCTCTGTAGTGATTCGCCCGGCCTCTGTAGTGACTCGCCCGGCCTCTGGAGAGACTCGCCTGGCCTCTGGAGAGACTCGCTCGGTCTCTGGGGTGACTCGCCCGGCCTCTGGAGAGACTCACCTGGCCTCTGGAGAGACTCGCCCGGCCTCTGTAAAGACTCCCCCGACCTCTAGAGAGACTCGCCCAGACTCTGTAGTGACTCGCCCGGCCTCTGGAGAGACTTGCCCGGCCACTGTAAAGAATCGCCCGGCCTCTGTGGAGACTCGCCCGGCCTCTGGGGAGACTCGCTCAGCCTCTGTGGAGACTCGCCCGGCCTCTGTGGAGACTCGCCCGGCATCTGGGGAGACTCGCCCGGCCTCTGGAGAGACTCGTCCGGCCTCTGGAGAGACTCGCCCGGCCTCTGGAGAGACTCGCCCGACCCCTGGAGAGACTTTCCCGGCCTCTGGAGAGACTCGCCCGGCCTCTGGAGAGACTCGTCCGGCCTCTGGAGAGACTCGCCCGGCCTCTGGAGAGACTCGCCCGACCCCTGGAGAGACTCGCCCGGCCTCTGGAGAGACTCGCCTGACCCCTGGAGAGACTCGCCCGGCCTCTGGAGAGACTCGCCCAGCCTCTGGAGAGACTCGTCCGGCCTCTGGAACGACTCGCCCGACCCCTGGAGAGACTCGCCCGGCCTATGGAGAGACTCGCCCGGCCTCTGGAGAAACACGCCCGGCCTCTGTAAACACTCACCCTGCCTCTGGAGAAACTCGCCCGGCCTCTGGAGAGACTCGCCCGGCCTCTGGAAAGACTCGCCCGGCCTCCGTGGAGACTCGCCCGACCTCTGGAGAGAATCGCACGGCCTGTGGAGAGAATTGCCCAGCCTCTGGAGAGAATCGCCTGGCCACTGGAGAAAATCTCCCAGCCTCAGGAGTGACTCGCCCGGCCTCTGTAGTGACTCGCCGGGACTCTGCAGTGACTCGCCCGGCCTCTGGAGAGACTCGCCCGGCCTCTGGAGAGAATCGCCCAGCCTCTGGAGAGACTCGTCCGGCCTCTGGAGAGACTCGCCCGGCCTCTGTAAAGACTCGCCCGGCCTCTGGAGAGACTCGCCCGACCTCTGTAAAGACTCGCCCGGCCTCTGGAGAGACTCGCCTGACCCCTGGAGAGACTCGTCCGGCCTCTGGAAAGACTCGCCCGGCCTCTGGAGAGACTCGCCCGGCCTCTGGAGAGACTCGCCTGGCCTCTGGAAAGACTCGCCCGGCCTCCGTGGAGACTCGCCCGGCCTCTGGAGAGAATCGCCCGGCCAGTGGAGAGAATTGCCCAGCCTCTGGAGAGAAACGCCCGGCCTCTGGAGAAAATCTCCCAGCCTCAGGAGTGACTCGCCCGGCCTCTGTAGTGACTCGCCGGGCCTCTGTAGTGACTCGCCCGGCCTGTGGAGAGACTCGCCCGGCCTCTGTAGAGAATCGCCCAGCCTCTGGAGAGACTCGTCCGGCCTCTGGAGAGACTCGCCCAGCCTCTGGAGAGACTCGCCCGACCCCTGGAGAGAGTCGTCCGGTCTCTGGAGAGACTCGCCGGGCCTCTGTAGTGACTCGCCCGGCCTGTGGAGAGACTCGCCCGGCCTCTGTAGAGAATCGCCCAGCCTCTGGAGAGACTCGTCCGGCCTCCTGGGAGACTCTCCCGGCCTCTGTAAAGACTCGCCCGGCCTCTGTGGAGATTCGCCCGGCCTCTGGAGAGACTCACCTGGCCTCTGGAGAGACTCGCCCGGCCTCTGTAAAGACTCGCCCGACCGCTAGAGAGACTCGCCCAGACTCTGTAGTGACTCGCCCGGCCTATGGAGAGACTTGCCCGGCCACTGTAAAGAATCGCCCGGCCTCTGTGGAGACTCGCCCGGCCTCTGGGGAGACTCGCTCAGCCTCTGTGGAGACTCGCCCGGCCTCTGTGGAGACTCGCCCGGCATCTGGGGAGACTCGCCCGGCCTCTGGAGAGACTCGTCCGGCCTCTGGAGAGACTCGCCCGGCCTCTGGAGAGACTCGCCCGACCCCTGGAGAGACTTTCCCGGCCTCTGGAGAGACTCGCCCGGCCTCTGGAGAGACTCGCCCGGCCTCTGGAGAGACTCGTCCGGCCTCTGGAGAGACTCGCCCGGCCTCTGGAAAGACTCGCCCGGCCTCCGTGGAGACTCGCCCGGCCTCTGGAGAGAATCGCACGGCCTGTGGAGAGAATTGCCCAGCCTCTGGAGAGAATCGCCTGGCCACTGGAGAAAATCTCCCAGCCTCAGGAGTGACTCGCCCGGCCTCTGTAGTGACTCGCCGGGACTCTGTAGTGACTCGCCCGGCCTCTGGAGAGAATCGCCCAGCCTCTGGAGAGACTCGTCCGGCCTCTGGAGAGACTCGCCCGGCCTCTGTAAAGACTCGCCCGGCCTCTGGAGAGACTCGCCCGGCCTCTGTAAAGACTCGCCCGGCCTCTGGAGAGACTCGCCTGACCCCTGGAGAGACTCGTCCGGCTTCTGGAAAGACTCGCCCGGCCTCTGGAGAGACTCGCCCGGCCTCTGGAGAGACTCGCCCGGCCTCTGGAAAGACTCGCCCGGCCTCCGTGGAGACTCGCCCGGCCTCTGGAGAGAATCGCCCGGCCAGTGGAGAGAATTGCCCAGCCTTTGGAGAGAATCGCCCGGCCTCTGGAGAAAATCTCCCAGCCTCAGGAGTGACTCGCCCGGCCTCTGTAGTGACTCGCCGGGCCTCTGTAGTGACTCGCCCGGCCTGTGGAGAGACTCGCCCAGCCTCTGTAGAGAATCGCCCAGCCTCTGGAGAGACTCGTCCGGCCTCTGGAGAGACTCGCCCGGCCTCTGGAGAGACTCGCCCGACCCCTGGAGAGATTCGTCCGGTCTCTGGAGAGACTCGCCCGGCCTCTGGAGAAACATGCCCGGCCTCTGTAAAGACTCGCCCGACCACTGGAGAGACTCGCCCGGCCTCTGTAAAGACTCGCCCGGCCTCTGGAGAGACTCGCCTGACCCCTGGAGAGACTCGTCCGGCCTCTGGAAAGACTCGCCCGGCCTTTGGAGAGACTCGCCCGGCCTCTGGAGAGACTCGCCCAGCCTCTGGAAAGAATCACCTGGCCTCAGCAGTGACTCGCCTGGCCTCAGAAATGACTCACCCGGCCTCTGTAGTGACTCGCCGGCCTCTGTAGTGACTCGCCCGGCCTCTGGAGAGACTCGCCCGGCCTCTGGAGAGACTCGCCCAGCCTCTGGAGAGACTCGTCCGGTCTCTGGAGAGACTCGCCTGACCCCTGGAGAGACTCGTCCGGCCTCTGGAAAGACTCGCCCGGCCTCTGGAGAGACTCGCCCGGCCTCTGGAGAGACTCGCCCAGCCTCTGGAAAGAATCACATGGCCTCAGCAGTGACTCGCCTGGCCTCAGAAATGACTCACCCGGCCTCTGTAGTTACTCGCCGGCCTCTGTAGTGACTCGCCCGGCTTCTGGAGAGACTCGCCCGACCTCTGGAGAGACTCGCCCGGCCTCTGGAGAGACTCGCCCGGCCTCTGTAAAGACTCGCCTGGCCTCTGGAGAGACTCGCCCGACCCCTGGAGAGACTCGTCCGGCCTCTGGAAAGACTCGCCCGGCCTCTGGAGAGACTCGCCCGGCCTCTGGAGAGACTCGCCCGGCCTCTGGAGAGACTCGCCCGGCCTCTGGAGAGACTCGCCCGGCCTCTGGAAAGAATCACCTGGCCTCAGGAGTGACTCGCCCGGCCTCAGAAATGACTCGCCCGGCCTCTGTAGTGACTCGCCCGGCCTGTGGAGAGACTCGCCCGGCCTCTGGAGAGAATCGCCCAGCCTCTGGAGAGACTCGTCCGGCCTCTGGAGAAACTCGCCCGGCCTCTGGAGAGACTCGCCCGACCCCTGGAGAAACACGCCCGGCCTCTGTAAAGACTCACCCAGCCTCTGGAGAGACTCGCCCGGCCTCTGTAAAGACTCGCCCGGCCTCTGGAGAGGCTCGCCCGACCCCTGGAGAGACTCGTCCGGCCTCTGGAAAGACTCGCCCGGCCTCTGGAGAGACTCGCCCGGCCTCTGGAAAGAATCACCTGGCCTCAGGAGTGACTCGCCCGGCCTCAGAAATGACTCACCCGGCCTCTGTAGTGACTCGCCCGGCCTCTGTAGTGACTTGCCCGGCCTCTGGAGAGACTCGCCCGGCCTCTGGAGAGACCTTCTCGGCCTCTGGGGAGACTCGCCCGGCCTCTGTAAAGACTCGCCCTGCTCTGCGGAGAATCGCCCGGCCTCCGGAGAGAATCGCCCGGCCTCTGGAGAGAATCGCCCGGCCTCTATAGTGAATCGCCTGGCCTCTGGAGAGAATCGCCCGGCCTCTGGAGAGAATCGCCTGGCCTCATGAGTGACTCGCCCGACCTCTGTAGTGACTCGCCCGGCCTCTGTAGTGACTCGCCCTGCTTCTGTAGTGACTCGCCCGGCCTCTGGTGAGACTCGCCCGGCCTCAAGGGAGACTCGCCCGGCCTCTGGGGAGACTCGCCCGGCCTCTGGAGAGACTCGTCCAGGCTCTGGAGAGACTCGCCCGGCCTCAGGAGAGACTCGCCCGACCCCTGGAGAGACTCGTCCGGCCTCTGCAGAGAATGGCCCGGCCTCTGTAGTGAATCGCCCGGCCTCTGGACAGAATCGCCCGGCCTCTGGAGAGAATCGCCCGGCCTCTATAGTGAATCGCCTGGCCTCTGGAGAGAATCGCCCGGCCTCTGGAGAGACTCGCCCGGCCTCTGGAGAGACTCGCCCGACCCCTGGAGAGACTTTCCCGGCCTCTGGAGAGACTCGCCCGGCCTCTGGAGAGACTCGCCCGGCCTCTGGAGAGACTCGTCCGGCCTCTGGAGAGACTCGCCCGGCCTCTGGAAAGACTCGCCCGGCCTCCGTGGAGACTCGCCCGGCCTCTGGAGAGAATCGCACGGCCTGTGGAGAGAATTGCCCAGCCTCTGGAGAGAATCGCCTGGCCACTGGAGAAAATCTCCCAGCCTCAGGAGTGACTCGCCCGGCCTCTGTAGTGACTCGCCGGGACTCTGTAGTGACTCGCCCGGCCTCTGGAGAGAATCGCCCAGCCTCTGGAGAGACTCGTCCGGCCTCTGGAGAGACTCGCCCGGCCTCTGTAAAGACTCGCCCGGCCTCTGGAGAGACTCGCCCGGCCTCTGTAAAGACTCGCCCGGCCTCTGGAGAGACTCGCCTGACCCCTGGAGAGACTCGTCCGGCTTCTGGAAAGACTCGCCCGGCCTCTGGAGAGACTCGCCCGGCCTCTGGAGAGACTCGCCCGGCCTCTGGAAAGACTCGCCCGGCCTCCGTGGAGACTCGCCGGGCCTCTGGAGAGAATCGCCCGGCCAGTGGAGAGAATTGCTCAGCCTTTGGAGAGAATCGCCCGGCCTCTGGAGAAAATCTCCCAGCCTCAGGAGTGACTCGCCCGGCCTCTGTAGTGACTCGCCGGGCCTCTGTAGTGACTCGCCCGGCCTGTGGAGAGACTCGCCCAGCCTCTGTAGAGAATCGCCCAGCCTCTGGAGAGACTCGTCCGGCCTCTGGAGAGACTCGCCCGGCCTCTGGAGAGACTCGCCCGACCCCTGGAGAGATTCGTCCGGTCTCTGGAGAGACTCGCCCGGCCTCTGGAGAAACATGCCCGGCCTCTGTAAAGACTCGCCCGACCACTGGAGAGACTCGCCCGGCCTCTGTAAAGACTCGCCCGGCCTCTGGAGAGACTCGCCTGACCCCTGGAGAGACTCGTCCGGCCTCTGGAAAGACTCGCCCGGCCTTTGGAGAGACTCGCCCGGCCTCTGGAGAGACTCGCCCAGCCTCTGGAAAGAATCACCTGGCCTCAGCAGTGACTCGCCTGGCCTCAGAAATGACTCACCCGGCCTCTGTAGTGACTCGCCGGCCTCTGTAGTGACTCGCCCGGCCTCTGGAGAGACTCGCCCGGCCTCTGGAGAGACTCGCCCAGCCTCTGGAGAGACTCGTCCGGTCTCTGGAGAGACTCGCCTGACCCCTGGAGAGACTCGTCCGGCCTCTGGAAAGACTCGCCCGGCCTCTGGAGAGACTCGCCCGGCCTCTGGAGAGACTCGCCCAGCCTCTGGAAAGAATCACCTGGCCTCAGCAGTGACTCGCCTGGCCTCAGAAATGACTCACCCGGCCTCTGTAGTTACTCGCCGGCCTCTGTAGTGACTCGCCCGGCTTCTGGAGAGACTCGCCCGACCTCTGGAGAGACTCGCCCGGCCTCTGGAGAGACTCGCCCGGCCTCTGTAAAGACTCGCCTGGCCTCTGGAGAGACTCGCCCGACCCCTGGAGAGACTCGTCCGGCCTCTGGAAAGACTCGCCCGGCCTCTGGAGAGACTCGCCCGGCCTCTGGAGAGACTCGCCCGGCCTCTGGAGAGACTCGCCCGGCCTCTGGAGAGACTCGCCCGGCCTCTGGAAAGAATCACCTGGCCTCAGGAGTGACTCGCCCGGCCTCAGAAATGACTCGCCCGGCCTCTGTAGTGACTCGCCCGGCCTGTGGAGAGACTCGCCCGGCCTCTGGAGAGAATCGCCCAGCCTCTGGAGAGACTCGTCCGGCCTCTGGAGAGACTCGCCCGGCCTCTGGAGAGACTCGCCCGACCCCTGGAGAAACACGCCCGGCCTCTGTAAAGACTCACCCAGCCTCTGGAGAGACTCGCCCGGCCTCTGTAAAGACTCGCCCGGCCTCTGGAGAGGCTCGCCCGACCCCTGGAGAGACTCGTCCGGCCTCTGGAAAGACTCGCCCGGCCTCTGGAGAGACTCGCCCGGCCTCTGGAAAGAATCACCTGGCCTCAGGAGTGACTCGCCCGGCCTCAGAAATGACTCACCCGGCCTCTGTAGTGACTCGCCCGGCCTCTGTAGTGACTTGCCCGGCCTCTGGAGAGACTCGCCCGGCCTCTGGAGAGACCTTCTCGGCCTCTGGGGAGACTCGCCCGGCCTCTGTAAAGACTCGCCCTGCTCTGCGGAGAATCGCCCGGCCTCCGGAGAGAATCGCCCGGCCTCTGGAGAGAATCGCCCGGCCTCTATAGTGAATCGCCTGGCCTCTGGAGAGAATCGCCCGGCCTCTGGAGAGAATCGCCTGGCCTCATGAGTGACTCGCCCGACCTCTGTAGTGACTCGCCCGGCCTCTGTAGTGACTCGCCCTGCTTCTGTAGTGACTCGCCCGGCCTCTGGTGAGACTCGCCCGGCCTCAAGGGAGACTCGCCCGGCCTCTGGGGAGACTCGCCCGGCCTCTGGAGAGACTCGTCCAGGCTCTGGAGAGACTCGCCCGGCCTCAGGAGAGACTCGCCCGACCCCTGGAGAGACTCGTCCGGCCTCTGCAGAGAATGGCCCGGCCTCTGTAGTGAATCGCCCGGCCTCTGGACAGAATCGCCCGGCCTCTGGAGAGAATCGCCCGGCCTCTATAGTGAATCGCCTGGCCTCTGGAGAGAATCGCCCGGCCTCTGGAGAGACTCGCCCGGCCTCTGGAGAGACTCGCCCGACCCCTGGAGAGACTTTCCCGGCCTCTGGAGAGACTCGCCCGGCCTCTGGAGAGACTCGCCCGGCCTCTGGAGAGACTCGTCCGGCCTCTGGAGAGACTCGCCCGGCCTCTGGAAAGACTCGCCCGGCCTCCGTGGAGACTCGCCCGGCCTCTGGAGAGAATCGCACGGCCTGTGGAGAGAATTGCCCAGCCTCTGGAGAGAATCGCCTGGCCACTGGAGAAAATCTCCCAGCCTCAGGAGTGACTCGCCCGGCCTCTGTAGTGACTCGCCGGGACTCTGTAGTGACTCGCCCGGCCTCTGGAGAGAATCGCCCAGCCTCTGGAGAGACTCGTCCGGCCTCTGGAGAGACTCGCCCGGCCTCTGTAAAGACTCGCCCGGCCTCTGGAGAGACTCGCCCGGCCTCTGTAAAGACTCGCCCGGCCTCTGGAGAGACTCGCCTGACCCCTGGAGAGACTCGTCCGGCTTCTGGAAAGACTCGCCCGGCCTCTGGAGAGACTCGCCCGGCCTCTGGAGAGACTCGCCCGGCCTCTGGAAAGACTCGCCCGGCCTCCGTGGAGACTCGCCGGGCCTCTGGAGAGAATCGCCCGGCCAGTGGAGAGAATTGCTCAGCCTTTGGAGAGAATCGCCCGGCCTCTGGAGAAAATCTCCCAGCCTCAGGAGTGACTCGCCCGGCCTCTGTAGTGACTCGCCGGGCCTCTGTAGTGACTCGCCCGGCCTGTGGAGAGACTCGCCCAGCCTCTGTAGAGAATCGCCCAGCCTCTGGAGAGACTCGTCCGGCCTCTGGAGAGACTCGCCCGGCCTCTGGAGAGACTCGCCCGACCCCTGGAGAGATTCGTCCGGTCTCTGGAGAGACTCGCCCGGCCTCTGGAGAAACATGCCCGGCCTCTGTAAAGACTCGCCCGACCACTGGAGAGACTCGCCCGGCCTCTGTAAAGACTCGCCCGGCCTCTGGAGAGACTCGCCTGACCCCTGGAGAGACTCGTCCGGCCTCTGGAAAGACTCGCCCGGCCTTTGGAGAGACTCGCCCGGCCTCTGGAGAGACTCGCCCAGCCTCTGGAAAGAATCACCTGGCCTCAGCAGTGACTCGCCTGGCCTCAGAAATGACTCACCCGGCCTCTGTAGTGACTCGCCGGCCTCTGTAGTGACTCGCCCGGCCTCTGGAGAGACTCGCCCGGCCTCTGGAGAGACTCGCCCAGCCTCTGGAGAGACTCGTCCGGTCTCTGGAGAGACTCGCCTGACCCCTGGAGAGACTCGTCCGGCCTCTGGAAAGACTCGCCCGGCCTCTGGAGAGACTCGCCCGGCCTCTGGAGAGACTCGCCCAGCCTCTGGAAAGAATCACCTGGCCTCAGCAGTGACTCGCCTGGCCTCAGAAATGACTCACCCGGCCTCTGTAGTTACTCGCCGGCCTCTGTAGTGACTCGCCCGGCTTCTGGAGAGACTCGCCCGACCTCTGGAGAGACTCGCCCGGCCTCTGGAGAGACTCGCCCGGCCTCTGTAAAGACTCGCCTGGCCTCTGGAGAGACTCGCCCGACCCCTGGAGAGACTCGTCCGGCCTCTGGAAAGACTCGCCCGGCCTCTGGAGAGACTCGCCCGGCCTCTGGAGAGACTCGCCCGGCCTCTGGAGAGACTCGCCCGGCCTCTGGAGAGACTCGCCCGGCCTCTGGAAAGAATCACCTGGCCTCAGGAGTGACTCGCCCGGCCTCAGAAATGACTCACCCGGCCTCTGTAGTGACTCGCCCGGCCTGTGGAGAGACTCGCCCGGCCTCTGGAGAGAATCGCCCAGCCTCTGGAGAGACTCGTCCGGCCTCTGGAGAGACTCGCCCGGCCTCTGGAGAGACTCGCCCGACCCCTGGAGAAACACGCCCGGCCTCTGTAAAGACTCACCCAGCCTCTGGAGAGACTCGCCCGGCCTCTGTAAAGACTCGCCCGGCCTCTGGAGAGGCTCGCCCGACCCCTGGAGAGACTCGTCCGGCCTCTGGAAAGACTCGCCCGGCCTCTGGAGAGACTCGCCCGGCCTCTGGAAAGAATCACCTGGCCTCAGGAGTGACTCGCCCGGCCTCAGAAATGACTCACCCGGCCTCTGTAGTGACTCGCCCGGCCTCTGTAGTGACTTGCCCGGCCTCTGGAGAGACTCGCCCGGCCTCTGGAGAGACCTTCTCGGCCTCTGGGGAGACTCGCCCGGCCTCTGTAAAGACTCGCCCTGCTCTGCGGAGAATCGCCCGGCCTCCGGAGAGAATCGCCCGGCCTCTGGAGAGAATCGCCCGGCCTCTATAGTGAATCGCCTGGCCTCTGGAGAGAATCGCCCGGCCTCTGGAGAGAATCGCCTGGCCTCATGAGTGACTCGCCCGACCTCTGTAGTGACTCGCCCGGCCTCTGTAGTGACTCGCCCTGCTTCTGTAGTGACTCGCCCGGCCTCTGGTGAGACTCGCCCGGCCTCAAGGGAGACTCGCCCGGCCTCTGGGGAGACTCGCCCGGCCTCTGGAGAGACTCGTCCAGGCTCTGGAGAGACTCGCCCGGCCTCAGGAGAGACTCGCCCGACCCCTGGAGAGACTCGTCCGGCCTCTGCAGAGAATGGCCCGGCCTCTGTAGTGAATCGCCCGGCCTCTGGACAGAATCGCCCGGCCTCTGGAGAGAATCGCCCGGCCTCTATAGTGAATCGCCTGGCCTCTGGAGAGAATCGCCCGGCCTCTGGAGAGACTCGCCCGGCCTCTGGAGAGACTCGCCCGACCCCTGGAGAGACTTTCCCGGCCTCTGGAGAGACTCGCCCGGCCTCTGGAGAGACTCGCCCGGCCTCTGGAGAGACTCGTCCGGCCTCTGGAGAGACTCGCCCGGCCTCTGGAAAGACTCGCCCGGCCTCCGTGGAGACTCGCCCGGCCTCTGGAGAGAATCGCACGGCCTGTGGAGAGAATTGCCCAGCCTCTGGAGAGAATCGCCTGGCCACTGGATAAAATCTCCCAGCCTCAGGAGTGACTCGCCCGGCCTCTGTAGTGACTCGCCGGGACTCTGTAGTGACTCGCCCGGCCTCTGGAGAGAATCGCCCAGCCTCTGGAGAGACTCGTCCGGCCTCTGGAGAGACTCGCCCGGCCTCTGTAAAGACTCGCCCGGCCTCTGGAGAGACTCGCCCGGCCTCTGTAAAGACTCGCCCGGCCTCTGGAGAGACTCGCCTGACCCCTGGAGAGACTCGTCCGGCTTCTGGAAAGACTCGCCCGGCCTCTGGAGAGACTCGCCCGGCCTCTGGAGAGACTCGCCCGGCCTCTGGAAAGACTCGCCCGGCCTCCGTGGAGACTCGCCCGGCCTCTGGAGAGAATCGCCCGGCCAGTGGAGAGAATTGCCCAGCCTTTGGAGAGAATCGCCCGGCCTCTGGAGAAAATCTCCCAGCCTCAGGAGTGACTCGCCCGGCCTCTGTAGTGACTCGCCGGGCCTCTGTAGTGACTCGCCCGGCCTGTGGAGAGACTCGCCCAGCCTCTGTAGAGAATCGCCCAGCCTCTGGAGAGACTCGTCCGGCCTCTGGAGAGACTCGCCCGGCCTCTGGAGAGACTCGCCCGACCCCTGGAGAGATTCGTCCGGTCTCTGGAGAGACTCGCCCGGCCTCTGGAGAAACATGCCCGGCCTCTGTAAAGACTCGCCCGACCACTGGAGAGACTCGCCCGGCCTCTGTAAAGACTCGCCCGGCCTCTGGAGAGACTCGCCTGACCCCTGGAGAGACTCGTCCGGCCTCTGGAAAGACTCGCCCGGCCTTTGGAGAGACTCGCCCGGCCTCTGGAGAGACTCGCCCAGCCTCTGGAAAGAATCACCTGGCCTCAGCAGTGACTCGCCTGGCCTCAGAAATGACTCACCCGGCCTCTGTAGTGACTCGCCGGCCTCTGTAGTGACTCGCCCGGCCTCTGGAGAGACTCGCCCGGCCTCTGGAGAGACTCGCCCAGCCTCTGGAGAGACTCGTCCGGTCTCTGGAGAGACTCGCCTGACCCCTGGAGAGACTCGTCCGGCCTCTGGAAAGACTCGCCCGGCCTCTGGAGAGACTCGCCCGGCCTCTGGAGAGACTCGCCCAGCCTCTGGAAAGAATCACCTGGCCTCAGCAGTGACTCGCCTGGCCTCAGAAATGACTCACCCGGCCTCTGTAGTTACTCGCCGGCCTCTGTAGTGACTCGCCCGGCTTCTGGAGAGACTCGCCCGACCTCTGGAGAGACTCGCCCGGCCTCTGGAGAGACTCGCCCGGCCTCTGTAAAGACTCGCCTGGCCTCTGGAGAGACTCGCCCGACCCCTGGAGAGACTCGTCCGGCCTCTGGAAAGACTCGCCCGGCCTCTGGAGAGACTCGCCCGGCCTCTGGAGAGACTCGCCCGGCCTCTGGAGAGACTCGCCCGGCCTCTGGAGAGACTCGCCCGGCCTCTGGAAAGAATCACCTGGCCTCAGGAGTGACTCGCCCGGCCTCAGAAATGACTCACCCGGCCTCTGTAGTGACTCGCCCGGCCTGTGGAGAGACTCGCCCGGCCTCTGGAGAGAATCGCCCAGCCTCTGGAGAGACTCGTCCGGCCTCTGGAGAGACTCGCCCGGCCTCTGGAGAGACTCGCCCGACCCCTGGAGAAACACGCCCGGCCTCTGTAAAGACTCACCCAGCCTCTGGAGAGACTCGCCCGGCCTCTGTAAAGACTCGCCCGGCCTCTGGAGAGGCTCGCCCGACCCCTGGAGAGACTCGTCCGGCCTCTGGAAAGACTCGCCCGGCCTCTGGAGAGACTCGCCCGGCCTCTGGAAAGAATCACCTGGCCTCAGGAGTGACTCGCCCGGCCTCAGAAATGACTCACCCGGCCTCTGTAGTGACTCGCCCGGCCTCTGTAGTGACTTGCCCGGCCTCTGGAGAGACTCGCCCGGCCTCTGGAGAGACCTTCTCGGCCTCTGGGGAGACTCGCCCGGCCTCTGTAAAGACTCGCCCTGCTCTGCGGAGAATCGCCCGGCCTCCGGAGAGAATCGCCCGGCCTCTGGAGAGAATCGCCCGGCCTCTATAGTGAATCGCCTGGCCTCTGGAGAGAATCGCCCGGCCTCTGGAGAGAATCGCCTGGCCTCATGAGTGACTCGCCCGACCTCTGTAGTGACTCGCCCGGCCTCTGTAGTGACTCGCCCTGCTTCTGTAGTGACTCGCCCGGCCTCTGGTGAGACTCGCCCGGCCTCAAGGGAGACTCGCCCGGCCTCTGGGGAGACTCGCCCGGCCTCTGGAGAGACTCGTCCAGGCTCTGGAGAGACTCGCCCGGCCTCTGGAGAGACTCGCCCGACCCCTGGAGAGACTCGTCCGGCCTCTGCAGAGAATGGCCCGGCCTCTGTAGTGAATCGCCCGGCCTCTGGACAGAATCGCCCGGCCTCTGGAGAGAATCGCCCGGCCTCTATAGTGAATCGCCTGGCCTCTGGAGAGAATCGCCCGGCCTCTGGAGAGAATCGCCTGGCCTCATGAGTGACTCGCCCGGCCTCAGAAATGACTCGCCTGGCCTCTGTAGTGACTTGCCCGGCCTCTGGAGAGACTCGCTCGGCCTCTGGAGAGACTCGGCCGGCCTCTGGAGAGACTCGCTCGGCCTCTGGAGAGACTCGCCCGGCCTCTGTAAAGACTCGCCGGGCCTCTGTAGTGACTCGCCCGGCCTCTGGAGAGACTCGCCCGGCCTCTGGAGAGAATCGCCCAGCCTCTGGAGAGACTCGTCCGGCCTCTGGAGAGACTCGTCCAGGCCTCTGGAGAGACTTGCCTGACCCCTGGAGAGACTCGTCCGGCCTCTGGAAAGAATCACCTGGCCTCAGGAGTGACTCGCCCGGCCTCAGAAATGACTCACCCGGCCTCTGTAGTGACTCGCCCGGCCTCTGTAAAGACTCGCCCGACCCCTGGAGAGACTCGTCCGGCCTCTGGAAAGAATCACCTGGCCTCAGGAGTGACTCGCCCGGCCTCAGAAATGACTCACCCGGCCTCTGTAGTGACTCGCCCGGCCTCTGGAGAGACTCGCCCGGCCTCTGGAGAGACTTGCTCGGCCTCTGGGGAGACTCGCCCGGCCTCTGTAAAGACTCGTCCATCTGCCCCTATTTGCCCCTATCTGCCCCTATCTGCCCCTATCTGCCCCTATCTGTCCCTATCTGCCCCTATCAGTCCCTATCTGTCCCTATCTGTCCCTATCTACTGCATGCAGGTTCTAAGGCCGCTCTCACACACGTGTTCAGAAAACGCAGCTTGAAATAGTGACCAGAATTTTAAGCAGTGTTTTCTAACACAGGTTACAGCGTTTGACGGCGCTTTTTAATGCACCCCATCATTGTGGTGGGTGATGAGGTGTGTTAAAACCACGAAAACGCAAAAATAGAACAGACAGCTCTGAAAAATCACAGTGATAGGGACACCGCGTTCCAGCGCGGATGTGAGTAAGCTCATTGATATCTATGGGAGTGTTGTACCGTGGTTAGTACGGCACTCGGGGCGCTGTGCTCATAGCGTTAAAAAGCGGTGTGTGTGAGAGTGGCCTGCGGAGCTACAAACAAATTTTCATGTGCAGGAAAGATTACGTAAAGGGGCAGATCATGTTTGCAGCACGATCTAGGTATGAGTATGGGGGAGTGTGGGGTGGAGGCCCCAGGGGGGGGCCCCGAGCGGAACTTTTGCACCCGGGCCCCTGAGCCCTTAGGTACGCCCCCGATTGAGCGTGTTCTCTCTCCAGTACTTCTATGGAGAAGGAACGCGCAGCCACAATGACGTTGATACCCAGACATCGGCACACTATGTCCTCTGCCCTCCGAATGCAACACAATATGCGTAGCAGCCGGAGATTAGCAGTAGAGACAGCGAGGACGTAATGACGTCACCAGGGGATACACTGGAAGAATGACCTCAGGATGGAGCGCAATGAGCGTTCTTGCAGGAGACTAACAACGATGACAGCAACGTGTGGATGTAATGACGTTACTAGGTGACGTACCAGTAGAACCGCCCCTCTCCCCTGGAGCAGATACAGGAACATGTGCTAACTACCTACACAATCATATGGGGTAAATATGAATACTATACTATGTTTGTTTATGTATGGCTTAATAAAGGGACTGTTATGCACAGAAACGTGTTGCCAACTTCATCTATATACCGTCCGGAACATCGCATCTATACCTTCTATATACCTTGATGTACCATCACTAGGAGGGGCTGCTGTAGTTACCATATCCCCCTCCTTCAAAGAAAGTGCCAATTACTTCTCTGGATATTGTCACCAGTGACCGCTGGATATTGTTATTACCTGTCCTACCAGCCAGGGTTTATATAAGTGACTGTTTCTTTTCTAATCTATATGTCAGGGAGGTCCCCTCATTGGAGAGGTCCCCCGTAATCCGTATAGCTCTCCCCTTCTACAGTGGATACCACTGCCGGTGTAGGAAACCGCCTATTAGACATATATCCAGGACCACAGGTGAGACACCTGGAGATCCACACTGGGTCCAGGTCTTCACACCAGGTGAGTCCTGATCCTTTATATCCCAAGGCACTTTCCTGCGGCTATATAGACTATTACTACTGGGGCTGATATAGGGGACACTATTACTACTGGGGTTAATGTAGGGGACACTATAACTACTGGGGTTAATGTAGGGGACACTATAACTACTGGGGTTAATATAGGGGACACTATTGCTACTGAGGCCTTTATCGAAAGTCACTATTACTACTGGGGCTAATATAGGGGGCACTATTACTACTGAGAGTGGAGAAGGCGCAACACTCCAGGTTAAAGCAAGTAGGAAGTGACCAAAGGTGTGGAACACTTCTCTTATTTCATAATTGGGACCCACCAATAGCTTGTATATTTTAAACACCAACCAAACTGATGAAGGGGTTATCCCCGAAACGCATTTTCATAAGCTTATCACGTACTTTATTAAATAAAAGGAGAAGTTTTCCACACCTTTGGTCACTTCCTACTTGCTTTAACCTGCAGTGTTGCGCCTTCTCCACTACCCGTTTTTAGTCCTATTCTCTTGCTCTATCACACCCGCCCAGGTGGTGCGTCATCTGGTCAGGCAGCACCTCCACTATTGAAGTTACCATTCCACTCTCTTCACCACGTATTTAGTATTATTGTTCACACGACTGTACGCGTTTGGCTCCACCCCTTTCTTTCCTCCTCGTCCACAACTATTACTACTCTGTGGAAGTCACTATTACTACTGTGGCTAATATAGGGAACACTATTACTACTGGGTCTAATATAAGGGACACTATAACTGCGGGGTTTAATATATGGCACACTATTACTACTGGGGTTAATATAGGGGACACTATCACAACTAGGGTTAATATAGGGGACACTATTACTAATGAGGCCTCTGTGAAAGTCACTATTACTACTGTGGCTAATATAGGGGACACTATTACTACTGGGGCTAATATAGGGGACACTATTACTGCTGAGGCCACTATGGAGGTTACTATTACTACTTGGGCCAATATAGGGGACGCTATTGCTACTGACACCACTCTGCACATGGCAGCAAAACTCAACTTGACTTACAGTATGGAAAAGCACACAGTGGAAATGCTGCGCAATGTCCGAATTGGAAATTTCTGCACCAAATTCCATAGCATTTCCGCATCCAAAAAATAGTAAAAATCTGCTTCATTGGTGCAGATTCAGACTAGAAATTAGCTGTGTATCCGCAGCTGATTTCGTACTATGCGGCGCCCCCCTCGCCTCCTTTTGTAGGTTTCCTGCCATCAGCGCCCCCTGGCTTCCGGTCCCAGCGGCCTGGTCAGGCAGGACGCCGCTGGTTAGGTGAGGCCAGTACAGGCCGCTGGGAACCAGAAGCCAGGGAGCGCTGACAACGGGAAGCCTTTGGAGGAGGCGAGGGGAGCGTAGCATAGTATGAAATTAGCTGCGGGTATGCAGCTGATTTCCAGTCAAAATCCGCACCATTGGTAATCCTGTGCTCTAACTTGGAAAAAGTTGTCCCTATCTGTCCCTATCTGTCCCTATCTACTGCATGCAGGTTCTAAGGCCGCTCTCACACACGTGTTCAGAAAACGCAGCTTGAAATAGTGACCAGAATTTTAAGCAGTGTTTTCTAACACAGGTTACAGCGTTTGACGGCGCTTTTTAATGCACCCCATCATTGTGGTGGGTGATGAGGTGTGTTAAAACCACGAAAACGCAAAAATAGAACAGACAGCTCTGAAAAATCACAGTGATAGGGACACCGCGTTCCAGCGCGGATGTGAGTAAGCTCATTGATATCTATGGGAGTGTTGTACCGTGGTTAGTACGGCACTCGGGGCGCTGTGCTCATAGCGGTAAAAAGCGGTGTGTGTGAGAGTGGCCTGCGGAGCTACAAACAAATTTTCATGTGCAGGAAAGATTACGTAAAGGGGCAGATCATGTTTGCAGCACGATCTAGGTATGAGTATGGGGGAGTGTGGGGTGGAGGCCCCAGGGGGGGGCCCCGAGCGGAACTTTTGCACCCGGGCCCCTGAGCCCTTAGGTACGCCCCTGATTGAGCGTGTTCTCTCTCCAGTACTTCTATGGAGAAGGAACGCGCAGCCACAATGACGTCGATACCCAGACATCGGCACACTATGTCCTCTGCCCTCCGAATGGAACACAATATGCGTAGCAGCCGGAGATTAGCAGTAGAGACAGCGAGGACGTAATGACGTCACCAGGGGATACACTGGAAGAATGACCTCAGGATGGAGCGCAATGAGCGTTCTTGCAGGAGACTAACAACGATGACAGCAACGTGTGGATGTAATGACGTTACTAGGTGACGTACCAGTAGAACCGCCCCTCTCCCCTGGAGCAGATACAGGAACATGTGCTAACTACCTACACAATCATATGGGGTAAATATGAATACTATACTATGTTTGTTTATGTATGGCTTAATAAAGGGACTGTTATGCACAGAAACGTGTTGCCAACTTCATCTATATACCGTCCAGAACATCGCATCTATACCTTCTATATACCTTGATGTACCATCACTAGGAGGGGCTGCTGTAGTTACCATATCCCCCTCCTTCAAAGAAAGTGCCAATTACTTCTCTGGATATTGTCACCAGTGACCGCTGGATATTGTTATTACCTGTCCTACCAGCCAGGGTTTATATAAGTGACTGTTTCTTTTCTAATCTATATGTCAGGGAGGTCCCCTCATTGGAGAGCTCCCCCGTAATCCGTATAGCTCTCCCCTTCTACAGTGGATACCACCGGTGTAGGAAACCGCCTATTAGACATATATCCAGGACCACAGGTGAGACACCTGGAGATCCACACTGGGTCCAGGTCTTCACACCAGGTGAGTCCTGATCCTTTATATCCCAAGGCACTTTCCTGAGGCTATATAGACTATTACTACTGGGGCTGATATAGGGGACACTATTACTACTGGGGTTAATGTAGGGGACACTATAACTACTGGGGTTAATGTAGGGGACACTATAACTACTGGGGTTAATGTAGGGGACACTATAACTACTGGGGTTAATGTAGGGGACACTATTACTACTGGGTTTAATATAGGGGACACTATTGCTACTGAGGCCTTTATGGAAAGTCACTATTACTACTGGGGCTAATATAGGGGGCACTATTACTACTGAGAGTGGAGAAGGCGCAACACTCCAGGTTAAAGCAAGTAGGAAGTGACCAAAGGTGTGGAACACTTCTCTTATTTCATAATTGGGACCCACCAATAGCTTGTATATTTTAAACACCAACCAAACTGATGAAGGGGTTATCCCCGAAACGCATTTTCATAAGCTTATCACGTACTTTATTAAATAAAAGGAGAAGTTTTCCACACCTTTGGTCACTTCCTACTTGCTTTAACCTGCAGTGTTGCGCCTTCTCCACTACCCGTTTTTAGTCCTATTCTCTTGCTCTATCACACCCCCCCAGGTGGTGCGTCATCTGGTCAGGCAGCACCTCCACTATTGAAGTTACCACTCCACTCTCTTCACCACGTATTTAGTATTATTGTTCACACGACTGTACGCGTTTGGCTCCACCCTTTTCTTTCCTCCTCGTCCACAACTATTACTACTCTGTGGAAGTCACTATTACTACTGTGGCTAATATAGGGAACACTATTACTACTGGGTCTAATATAAGGGACACTATAACTGCGGGGTTTAATATATGGCACACTATTACTACTGGGGTTAATATAGGGGACACTATCACAACTAGGGTTAATATAGGGGACACTATTACTAATGAGGCCTCTGTGAAAGTCACTATTACTACTGTGGCTAATATAGGGGACACTATTACTACTGGGGCTAATATAGGGGACACTATTACTGCTGAGGCCACTATGGAGGTTACTATTACTACTTGGGCCAATATAGGGGATGCTATTGCTACTGACGCCACTCTGCACGTGGCAGCAAAACTCAACTTGACTTACAGTATGGAAAAGCACACAGTGGAAATGCTGCGCAATGTCCGAATTGGAAATTTCTGCACCAAATTCCATAGCATTTCCGCATCCAAAAAATAGTAAAAATCTGCTTCATTGGTGCAGATTCAGACTAGAAATCAGCTGTGTATCCGCAGCTGATTTCGTACTATGCGGCGCCCCCCTCGCCTCCTTTTGTAGGTTTCCTGCCATCAGCGCCCCCTGGCTTCCGGTCCCAGCGGCCTGGTCAGGCAGGACGCCGCTGGTTAGGTGAGGCCAGTACAGGCCGCTGGGAACCAGAAGCCAGGGAGCGCTGACAACGGGAAGCCTTTGGAGGAGGCGAGGGGAGCGTAGCATAGTATGAAATTAGCTGCGGGTATGCAGCTGATTTCCAGTCAAAATCCGCACCATTGGTAATCCTGTGCTCCAACTTGGAAAAAGATACAGGGCGATCCTCGCTTTCTTTTTTAAAATGGCTCTGTTCTTATTATAATGACGGAGGAAAAAAATATACATTGTCAGAAGCCCCGCCCCCTGAGATATTGGCATTCTACGATAAATAAGTGGGTTTTGAGCACTCTGTCCCAAGCAGGTTTGCCATCACTGGTCTAGGTAATAAGCTTGGTTCGTGTTCTTGTTGTTGTGTCTATGTAGTAAGCTCAGTTCTGGTACTGTATCTATGCAGTAGGTTTGTTGCTGGTATTGTCTAGGTAATACGTTTGGTTCTTGTATGGTATTTATGTAGTATTTCTTCACAGAATAGGATTAAAAATTAACCTTTATGGACTTAGATTAAAACCAAAGTAAATTGGCAATTAGTGCCAGAACAAAATACAACATTGATGAGAGGTGAGCCTAGATATGGACTCATCCCTCCGATATCTCCTTATTACAGGGATTCTTACGACCAAAAATGATGCTACACTTCAGAGAGGCCCCTTTAGCAAAAGGCAGTCACCAGAAATGGTGTCTCCTCAGGGGTACCATCCTAGGTGTAAATCAATTATGTGATAAGGTAGAAGAGAATCTATTATGACCATAGAAGCATCAGATATTGTGTCTCCCAAAGACCACTTTACTAGATCCCTCTAGATTCTTGGTGGATACCTATGGTGGGTAATCCAGTGGCTAGTCAGACTGAGTAATGACATAGCATGACCCACCTGGCAAAGTACCACCATATATCTATGAACCCTCTTATCCTCCATGGGGACCCAAATTGAGTGTCAACCCAATGAATACTAAATAAGCATAATGCTCACAAATGGGTTCCAATATTATGTTAAAGACTTAGCATAGCCCACCTATAGAATACCTAGTGTCTATGGATTTACACTGAATCACCAGTGGAAAACCAAACTGAGTGCCCGCCAAAGATGGATACTGACTGTGCGTAACACTCACAAACAGGTTCCAATCTATATATATAAAATTGAATGTATGTCTGTGTGTGTCTGTCTGTTTGTCCTTTATGCGCTACTACACCATTCATCCGATCGCCATGAAACTTTGGGAAGTTGTTGAGTACACTCCTGGGAAGATTATAGGCATAGTACATTTATGCTACGATAAATGGCGCGAATGCGTGCGTCGTCGACAGTTACGACCCCCCCACGTAGATCGTTCGATTTCCATCATTGCCACTAATTCTCTCACTTCCCGATGTTGTAGAAACATGAAATTTGGCAGGAGCATTGATTATGTCATAAATAGGAAAAGCTAATGGGTCCCAACTCGATAATTCAATTCTATGCGCAAAAGAATTAGCGTCCAAATTTTACGTACAGAATCTAATTTTCTCGCTTCCCAATGTCATAGAAACTTGAAATTTGGCACGAGCATTGATTATGTCATAAATAGGAAAAGCTAATGGGTCCCAACTCGATTATTCAATTCTATGCGCCAGAGAATTAGCGTCCAAATTTTACGTACGGAATCGAATTCTCTCGCTTCCCAATGTAATACAAACTTGAAATTTGACACGAGCATTGATTATGTCATAAATAGGAAAACTTAATGGGTCCCAACTCGATTATTCAATTCTAAGTGCAAAAGAATTAGCGTCCAAATTTTACGTACGGAATCTAATTTTCTCGCTTTGCGATGTCATAGAAACTTGAAATTTGGCACGAGCATTGATTATGTCATAAATAGGAAAAGTTAATGGGTCCCACCCAACTCGATCATTCAATTTTAAGCGCAAAACAATTGGCGTCCAAATTTTACACTAATAGAAACTTGAAATTTGGCATGAGCATTGATTAAGTCATAAATAGGAAAAGTTATTGGGAAGTTGTTGAGTACACTCCTGGGAAGATTACTGGCATAGTACATCCATCCTACGACAGGTGGCGTGCGTGTGAGCATCGTCGACAGTTATGCCCCCCCAGACAAAGATCATTTGATTTCCATCTCAAGCACAAAAGCAAAAGGCATTACGAGTAACGGGATGCGTGTTCAACTACAAAATGATGCATCCGCCGAACGTTTCGCAAGACAATTGCTGGATATTGAGAATGCTGAGGTAAAATAAAAGCTGTGCTGTGATTGGTTGCTATATATTATACCGCTGAGGTAAAATGAATGCTGCGCTGTGATTCGTTGCTATTTTTTATATTGCTGAGGCAGAATAAAAGTTGTGCTGTGATTGGTTGTTATTTCTCTTACTGCTGACGTAACATGACAGCTGCACTGTGATTGGTTGTTATATTTTATACTGCTGAGGTAACATATAAGCTGCGCTGTTATATATTATAAAGCTGAGGTAACATGAAAGCTGCGCTGTGATTGGTTGTTATATATTATACCACTGAGGTAACCTAAAAAAGCTGCGCTGTGATTGGTTGTTATCTAGATATATAAAAACGAATGTATATCTGTCTGTCTTCGCAGCAACGCGCGACGGGTAAGCTAGTGTTTTATAAAATATTCAGAATACCGCCATATATCCAGGAGATTTATCTAAATCCTCAGTGGAAAACCAAAGTGGGTGCCGGACAAAATAGATGCTGACTGTGCATAACACTTACAAATAGATTCCAACATGTTATAAAAGATTCAGAATATCACCATGTATCCACAAGTTTTATCTAAATCCTCAGTGGAAAACCAAAGTGGGTGCCCGCCAGCTGGCCACAGGGTCAGATTTTGCTGTGGGATTCCACATATGGAATCCAGTCTGCCCGGGTGCAGCCGGCCTTAGTGTGTCCTGCCAGCTAATAGAACAGATAGCATTATCTTCTCTACCTAGCTTTAGACTCCTGATTAGAGTATTTATCCGCATCTTAGAAAGGCGTTGAGTCTTATATAATGTGCTGGTATCCATTTGTGGGTGTTACGCACAGTCAGTATCTATTTTGGCTGACACCCACTTTGGTTTTCCACTGAGGATTTAGATAAAGCTCGTAGATACATGGTGATATTCTGAATCTTTTATAACACATTGGAACCCATTTGTGGGTGTTACGCACAGTCAGCATCCATCTTTGGCGGGCACTCAGTTTGGTTTTCCGCTGGTGATTTAGTGTAAATCCATACACACAAGGTATTCTATAGGTGGGCTATGCTAAGTCAGTACTAAGTCTGGCCAGTAATCAGATCACCCACCATAGGTAGAGTCTTTGACATAATATTGGAACCTATTTGTGAGCATCATGCCTAGTTAGTATTCGTTGGGCTGACACTCACTTTGGGTCTCCACGGAGGATAAGAGGGTCCATAGACATATGGTGGTACTTTGTGAGGTGGGTCATGCTTTCTCATTACTCAGTCTGACTAGTCACTAGATTACCCACCATAGGAATCCACCAAGAATCTGGAGCAGTGATTCCCAAACTTTTTCCGCCATGGAGCCCTTTTTGAAGCAAAAGTTTCTCATGGAGCCCCAAAGTGGGACAGAGGGTGTGGTCAGGGGAGGGGTTAGGGGCGTGACTTACCACAACATGATTTTTTTACCTCTGTCCTTACAAAAAGGACAGGGCCATTAAAAAAAAAAACCGTGAGGAAAGCTAGGGGACCGGATGGGCTATTGATATACATTATATTTTAAATTAATATGCTGCGGAATTAAATCTCGCACCACATGTCAATAGCTGCACAGGTTTTGTGCAGATTTTTTCCACAACATGTGGATGAGATTTTCAATATCTTATCAACTTTGCTGCTACAGCTACTGTAAATACCGCAGCAAATCCACCCCATGTAGTAATAGTGACTCCCCTATATTGGTGGCCCTAGTAGTAATAGTGACCCTTATATTGGTGGCCCTAGTAGTAATAGTGACCTTTATATTGGTGGCCCTAGCAGTAATAGTGACCCATATATTGGTGGCCCCTGTAGTAATAGTGTCCCCCTATATTGGCCCCTGTAGTAATTGCATCCCCAACAGTGGCCTCAGTAGTAATAGTGTCCCCCTATATTGGTAGCCCTAGTAGTAATAGCGTCCCCTATATTGGCCCCTGTAGTAATTGCGTCCCCCACAGTGGTCTCAGCATTAATAGTGTCCCCCTATATTGGTGGCCCCCAGTAGTAATAGTGACCCCTATATTGGAAGCCCCAGTAGTAATAGTGACCCCTTATATTAGTAACCCCAGTAGTAATAGTGTCCCCCTATATTGGTGGCCCCAGTAGTAATAGTGACCCCTATTGCGGCCCCAGTAGTGATAGCAGCTTCAGTATTGATAGCGGCCCCGATAGTAATAGGGTTTAGCAATGCGGATTACAATACGGGCGATTGGGATGGCCGTGGGCTCACTTGGAGTCTTGGGCCTGGGGCGGTCACCCTTATTATAATCCTCCATTGGTCCCAGAGTCGGCTCATGTGATCCACGTTGCTATGCCAACTGCGGGTCTTGCATGCTGATTTTCTCTGTACGGACTATGCAGACACTGCTACAGCGGAGCACACTATGGGAAACCCTGATCTAGAGGGATCTAGTAAAGTGGCCTTTGGGAGACACAATATCTGATGCTTCAATGGTCATAATAGATCCTCTTCTACCTTTTCACCTTTGGGTGCCTTCACACTTGCGATCGCGATATCGATGCGTTTTTTTAACGCAAACGTCAATGGGACTTTCTAATGTTAAAAATGCATCACACAAAAATCGTAAGTTTGTGTTTCGTGATTTTTGTGCGATCCGTTTTTAACATTAGAAAGTCCTATTGACATTTGCGTTAAAGAAATGCAGCGATATCGCAAGTGTGGAGGCGCCCTTAGGATGGTATCCCTGAGGCAACACCATTTCTGTGATTCCTTTGTATTTATGCAGTAAGATTACTTCTGTTATTACATTTATGTAGTAAGCTCAGTTCTGGTAATGTGTCTATATAGTAGGTTTGGTTCTGGTAGCGTATAGGTAATAAGCTTGGTTCTTGTATGGAGTTTATGTAGTAAGATTAGCTCTGTTATGGTATCTATGTAGTAAGCTCAGTTCTGGTAATGTGTCTGTGTTAAGCTTGTTTCTGTTATCACATCTATAACAGCTTGGTTCTGTTACTGCATTTATAAAGTAATCTTGTTTCTAATGGAGTATGTTCCCATCGGAGATAAGCCTCTGCCGGAGGTGTTTGGTAGTAGCTTAGGGTACTTCTACACGGGATGATTTACAGGTCCTGAAGCGCCCCACAGTCGTCCCAGCGATAATTGTTCCTTTGCTTTCTCAGAGGAACGATGATCGGTCAGTGATTGGAGGTGGAGCGGCTGGAGATCGCTTCGGCCGCCCCCATTCCCAGTAAACGCACAATCATTCATAGACCAGCAGCTGCCTGTTCACACGGGCGATCGGCGTTTGGTATTTATGCTACACAAAGTAAACGGTGAATGATAAATGAATTTTCACTCATCCTTCTGTCGCCGGCAGCATTTACACTGAACGATTATCTTCAGGTTCGTGCGATCCGGCGACAATCTGAAGAATAATCGTTCCATGTAAAAGGACCCAAAGTTCTTCTCCCCAATGGAAACTCCTTCACCCTACGCCGAGCGTGTACCTGTATGGGGAGGTTGGGAGTGATAGTTGTTGTCCTAACGAGGGTTAAAGGTAAAAGGGATGGCATGGTGGAGGAAGAAGCAAAGGGGGACGGGTAGAAGCCAAGGGGTTAATGGGGTTCTTGTAGTCTCTCCAGTGTTTGAAGCAATATCCATCATGTAGTTTATAGACATAGACTTCCTTTGTGGCACACCAGCAGTCAGAGGAGCGGTTATTTAATATACATTACTAACATCCAGAAGTTAAGGGCACTTTGGATAAAACACACCGGAGTAAATGGTTTTATTTATTACACTCATTTATATAGCACATACATACTCCACAGCGCTGCACACAGTTCATCAGTTACATTGGGCTTTGTCCCCGTAGGGGCTCACAATCTATATGCACACATGAGGATGTCTTTGTAGGAAGCACACAAAAACATGATGGCAGATATGATACCTGGACCCAGTGCTTAAAGGGATTGTCCAGTTACAAACAATTGATGGATCCATCTGGAGGACAGCAGATTAGCAGGTATCTGCTTACCGAAATCTCTGCTAGTCAGTTGTCTTTTGTGTCAGTACACTTTTGCACTGAACAGATTTCTGCAGGTAGCAGACAGCTCCATTCTCGCTGCAGTGGCCTGGTTTGGTACTACAGGCCAAGTTGCCATTAAAGTAGCTTTGCTTGTAATACCACGTCTGACCTCTACAGTGTTAATGGAGCTGTCTGCTTCCTGCAGAACTCTAGGTAAATGCACAAGCACATCAGCCCAGATAACAGCTGATCAGTGGAGATCCTAGGTGGTGGAGCCCCACCAATCTACTATTTATGGCTTATCATGCAGATAGGCTCATCAATAATTTGGAACTGGACCACTCCGTTAAAGACAACAGTGCTACCAACTGAACTGTCATGTTGCCTGTAGTAAATCTGCCCCATAGTCTTTTTTTATTCAAAACCTGCACTTTTTTGAATTATGGTGTTTTTTAATCACATTTTTGCTGCAAAAAAATGCTGTATCTACATGTTATCTGTCAGTGAATAGTAAATAATAAAAGCCAAAAAACCTTGTGTGTGTTGTGTTTATTTTTGTGGCACATTTTCTCTCTTTTGCAGCTTGAGTTCATGAAGTTGTTTTGGCAAACAGCGGCCTGTATTTTGCTGTAGCTCCTCAGTGGAGGTATTCACAGACCTGCCGCACTTACAGCGGGTTCATCACTTGTCTGTAAACACCAATCTCTGTGGCTTTCATGTAACACAGAGGACGGGCGGCGATGGCGCTGTGATCACCTCCGCTGAGGAGCAATGGCCGGACATACACATCTCCTTATACCCACATTAAGGCTGCGTTCACAAGTCGGTGATTTGGTGCAGATTTTTTCACAGATTTGTATGCGGATCTGCAGCAGATTTCATCCTTTCAATTAAATTCAAATTGTATGGGTGAATTCTGCAGCAGATCTGCACCAAAATCCACAGCAAATCAGCAAATTGTGAACGCATCCTAAAAACACGTCATCTAAACACGACCTGGAAGAAAGCCAAAAACTGTACTTTTCAGCAGCTCATCTATAATCACAGTAACATCTGGTATTTCACATTATACAATGTACATAAATACAATGGAATACAATGTAACATTTCTATCACTTTCCCCCTTCTTTCTCCCTGGCAGGCGACATATAAACCATGAGACATGGCGGGTACAGTGTGTGGGACCCTGAGGGAGCGTTCACACCCAGCAGATTTGTGCCGAAAATCCACACCAAAATCCATGTCCAATCACATGCCAAAACCCCCCTCACAATCTGTACTATTGGCGCGGACTCTGACACAGAGTTTGGTGTGGATCTGCACCAACATCTACCACATGCAGCGCTTCCCAGACCTCCGGCGGTACCTGAGCCTCCCGGGTCTTCTTTCTTGATCTTTACAGGTGGATCCTTTTCTTCCTCTGAAGAATCCAGATGCCTCTTCTTGGGTTGTTTCTTACCCCTGAGGTCTTTCTTCACCGAATGAGTCGGTGGAATGATGGACTTCATTGCAGTCGATGTTTTCTTCCTCCTCTTCCTCCTTTGGCTTTTCTTTGAAGTCAGTGATGAGTCCAAGGCGTGTCTTGGTCTTTTCTCTCTTTTCTCCCTCCAAATTTGCTCCATAAAATCGCTCTGCCCTGGTCCAGCAGACATCGCCTCCTTCTCCATCGCCAGTCTCCAACACTCTCAACTGCCAACCACCGTGACAACACAATTGCCCTGGCTGTTACCATGACAGCAGTCATGTGATCAGTAACTGACCAATCACAGCCAACCATGATAAGTTTGAAAGCGTATGTCCGCAGGTACTGAGATGTGAGGAAGGACATTTACAGGAATATTCTCACCAGTTTCTTCAGACTAATGATAATCTTTATTAGTAAAGTGGGAACTTGCCATGTCCGTGTGCTGAAGCTGTCCAGAACTTGCCGGGGGATGATATTTGAGGGGGACATTCACATACTTACAGTTTGTCTTTCTTTTTGCCCTTTACTATTATTCTACACAATATCGTCAACTTGTATAAAACCGTGAATCCGTCCACCATATTAATCTGCTCATAGAGATGAACATCTGTAATCATCCACTTTGCGGTTGTGTCATTGTTTAGTAGATTTCTCATTATGTCCCCATTTTTCCCCATATGACATGATGATAGCTGACATCCCGGCCCGGTCTCTTGTATAGATATGGTGATTAATGATGATATCTCTCTACAAGGTGCCTCAATAATTCTACTTGTAATTGGCGCACACGCGTTCTGGGTCTCTAAATCCTTCGCTCCCCACGGCACGGACATAGAGAAAATGATAAAATCCTGACCGCCGCTGGCACCATCAGCTGATTATTGAAGACTGATCTATCAGGTGACAAATGACCTTTTAGGCCACTTTCACACAAGTGTGTCTATAAATGTATGTAATACGGATCCGCAATCTAGATGTATGACAGCGGAAATTGTATCAGTAACCGGATGCAGAAGCCGCCATGTGTATCAGTCATCCCTATACACCAATCATAATGGCGCCAGGAAATAATGAAAATCACAAAGTTCATTAAACATGTAATTATATGTACACACCACTAAAACAATTAACCCCTTAGTGATAAAGCCCGTTTGCACCTTTAATGACTGACTAATTTGTCAGGTATTTTCATTGCCGCATTCCTAGAGCCATAACTTTTTAATTCTTCTGTCAACATTGCCATATGCGGCTTGTTTTTTAAGGACATCATTTGTAGGTACACAATGTACTGTATAACTTTTATTAAAAAAATTTAGGGGAAAAAAAAGAAACTCCATTTGTTTTTTGTATTTTATTTATGACGTTCAGTGTGAAGAATATATAATGTGATAAGATTATTCTCTGGTCGGCCCGCTCCGGCGATACCAAGTTTATACAGTTTTTTTTAATGTTTTGTTTTAATACTTTTGTGTATTTGGTATCGCCTAGGGCCGCCTTCACACGGGTGAGGAAATCCCACAAGATTTGTGCATTGCAAGACGCACAAATCTCTCATAAACATGAACCCCATTCTTCTGAATGGGTTCATACACACAAGTGAAGTTTTATCACATCACACCACAATCGCAACAATTTCTAAATCTTTTGTCACATCTCCCATTGTTCGTGTGGAATTCACATGGTGGCAAGTGCAATATTTGACTGTGATTCACGGCCTGACATCGCACTCGCCCGTGTGAAGTTCGCCTGAGGAGAGCAGCGAGTGTCTTAAATGTTTCCATGTGTAATTTGTCTAATCGTGGATGTACAGCCCGGTCTTTAGCAATGCTTTGGTAGCCTTCTCTAACTTCATGCATCTCTAGAACACGTCCGAGGTCTTCTGGAAGTGTTTTGGCATTGAAACATAGTTTATGCTAACTAATCATTTATTGGAAGAACAGATTTGCCGGTAGCCGGACTTTTAAAAGCTTTGTGTGCCTTTTTTAAGAAAGGGCAAAGCACACGTGAACCGATTCTATCAAATTAGTCCTAAGGTTATTCTCACACATGAGTTCAGAAAATGCATTTTACCGTGGTGAGTGTGAGAGCAACGTAAGAGAAACCAAATGCAGAGGTTCACTTACTTTCTCTCCCTGCACTGTGGATGGTTACTCAATGTGTTCAATAAAAGACGTGAATGGAACAACTGTTTGTTACAATTATAGACAAATACAATGTAAATGATGTGACTGAGGCCTCCCTCACACAGGTATATGCAGAAACACAGTTTTTTTTCAACGCTGCGTTTACTGTGGTTTTAGCAGCGCTGGCATGCCTTGTAGCAGCGTTTTGGATACGTTTTCAGCACAGCTAAAAACATAGCCAATGAAGCTGAAAAGGAAAAAAAAAAAGGAATACTCACCTAGGAAGTGCTGTCAGGGTCCCTCCCGCTGGTCTCCAGCGCTGCTCCGGGCTTCCCCTGCACTGACAGATCATCTATTGTTGGGAGCGAGGTTTGAGAACCCCATCTCCAACAATAGATTACTGTGATTGGTTCTCAGCGCTGGCTCAGCCAATCAGAGCCGTGAAATCATTTTCAGCCAATCTGAAACTGCTGCCCATTCATTTCAATGGGCAATGAATGGCTGAAAATGGGCAAAGATAGAACATGAACAACTTGCTGTTGAAGACGCTGCATTTTGACGCGTGTGTGAACAGCCCCATTGAAATGAATGGTAGAGCTGTAGAGCATTTAGCGCGGGGCTGAAAAGGCACTGCTAAATGCTATGCAAAAATATCTGTATGAGGGAGCCCTTAAGCAACATTCAGACCAGGTTATTAGTAAGCAATGCAGAAATGCAGTGGATTACATAGTAACATAGTATGTTAGGCTGAATGAAGACAATGTCCATCTAGTTCAGCCTGTTTCAACCCCTAGTTGATCCAGGGTAGTGTTTCCCGACTCCAGTCCTCATGGAGCCCCAACAGGTCATGTTTTCAGGATTTCCTCAGTGTTGCACAGGTGATGTAATTATAGTCAATACCTCAGACATTTCCACAGGTGTTCTTACTATAGGAGATCCTGAAACCATGACCTGTTGAGGTGCCTTGAGGACTGGAGTTGGGAAACACTGATCCAGAGGAAGGCAAAGAACCCCAAGAGGCAGAAGCCAATTAGCCCATTTGGGGAAAAATTCCTTCCAGACTCCGTAATGGCAATCAGAATAATCCCTGGATCAACTTTCATAGTTCCTACCTAAATATAAGACCCAGAACTACAAACCTGCTGGTCACCTAATGTCTATATCCTGTAATATCCTTCCACTCTAGATAGATGTCTAGTCTCCCCTTAAACTCCTCTATGGATTTTGCCATCACCACGTCCTCAGGCAGAGAGTTCCACAGTCTCACTGCTCTTACAGTAAAGAACCCCCTTATGTGTTGGTGATAGAACCCGCTTTCTTCTAGACATAAAGGATGCCCTCTTGTTACCGTCGCAGTCCTGGGTATAAACAGATCATGGGAGAGATCCTTGTATTGTCCCCTCATGTATTTATACATAGTTATTTGATCACCCATTAGCCATCGTTTTTCCAGGGTAAATAATCCCAATTTGGATAGCCTCTCTGGGTATTCCAGTCCACTCATGTATTAGTTTAGTTGCTCTTCTTTGAACCCCCTCCAGCACTGTAACATCTTTCCTGAGCAGCGGTGTCCAGAACTGTACACAGTATTCCATGTGAGGCCTGACAAGTGCCTTATATAGTGGGAGGATAATGTTCTCGTCCCTCGTCCCTATACCTTTTTTAAGGCACCTCAAAACTTTATTTGCTTTTGCAGCAGCTGACTGGCATTGGTTGCTCCAATTAAATCTGCAATCCACTAGTACCCTGAGGTCTTTTCCCCTCTCACTTTTCCCTAGCAGTACCCCATTTATTGTATATTGGTGACATCTGTTTCTCCTGCCCATGTGCATAACCTTACATTTATCAACATTGAACTTCATTTGCCATTTTTCTGCCCAAGCCCCCAGCTTATCTAGGTCCTTTTGAAGCCGCACATTGTCCTCCGTTGCATTAATTATATTGTATCATTTTGTGTCATCTGCAAATATTGATATTTTACTGTGCAGCCCCTCTATCAGGCCGTTGAACAGAATGGGGCCTGGTACTGAGCCCTGTGGCACCCCACTAGGGATGGTGGCCCAATCAATCAGAGTACCACTTATTACCACCCTCTGCTTTCTATCTCTGAACCAATTGTTTACCCATATACACACATTTTCACCCAATCTAAGCTGTCTCATTTTATATACCAACTTATTCTGCAGCACGGTGTCAAATACTTTAGAGAAGTCCAGATATACGAGATCAATAGACTCTCCCAGGTCCAGCCTAGAACTTACTTCATCGTAGAAGCTGATCAAATTGGTCTGATATGATCGACCCCTCATGAACCCGTGCTGGTGAGGAGTTATTCCGTTGTTCTCTAGGATGGCGTTTCTCAGAAACCCCTTGAATATTTTTCCAGTTATTGAAGTGAGACTTACCAGCCTGTAGTTACCAGGCTCTCTTTTGGATAGGAAATAGTGGTCTAGCCATCACATCACTTAGTTTCCTTAGAACCCTTGGGTGTGTTTCATCTGGACCCGGCGATTTATCGATTTTAATCCTTTGGAACCGGCTCTGCACTTCCTCCTGTGTTAGGTATGCAATATGTAGCTGGGGATTCGTTTTATCGCCCTGCATCTCATGTGACATTTCCTTTTCATTAGGGAATACACTTGAATTGCACTGACACATGGAATAAATATAGTGTTTTGGCATGCATAAAAGGTAATGAGGTCTATGGATACACACAGAACAGAAAAAAAAAACTATGCAAAATGTAAATGTAAAAGAGCCTAATAAATACAGTATAGCCAAAAAAAGGAAAAACCTGATTGTTTGCTATGAGCAACTACTCAACTTTTCCGCTTTACGATTATAAGGGTATGTTCATACATGATGAACTTCACTCCTTGGGATGAATGGAGTGAAATCTGCTGTGAATCTACAATCTCAATATCAAAATCTGTACCTAAATCATCCCTACTGACCACAATACATTAATGCATGATTGGCAGAGCCACATTGGTATCTGGGCGAAAGCATTATCTACCTTTAAACTTTTGATGGCCAATTAACTATTAACGACTTAGCTGATCTGTAGGAGTCCCAGGTAGTAGACCATGTCCTATCCTCAGGATGTCTGCAGAGTCAACGGGTCAGTGAATGGAGCTGGAAGTAGAGCGCTCTGAACACAGTCGGCTACTGATAAACTATTGATCTATTCTGAGAATAGGCCATCAATACTTCGTTAAAGGGGTTGTCCACTTTTGAACAGGTAAAGGCGTTTTTAAAACTTAAACCAGCTGTACACATTGAAGTGGACAAGATCGGCGGATGATCTACCGTGTGTGGGGGGAACCCAAACAGCGCCATGATGTCTACTGAGGGATGAGGCATATCGGATTTCAATATGCACAATCCAGAGATGTCAACCTGGGAGAGACTTTCACAGGACGAGTCTCTGGTCACAGCAAGAATGTGATTGGCCTTTTCATGACGTGGCTTATATAAGGGGCATGGCTATCCTACAGCAAGAGTAGTACATGGAGACACAATGGAGAATAAAGTACATGAGAGAGAAGATGAACAACATTGTTGCTGCTACACCAAGAACAAATATTACCATCATACAGTATCTATATACGGCTATTGAACAAAACAGTATATAAAAACCAACAATACCTCCACATCATGACCACCAAGTAGTGAATGAATACCACCAGACTGAATAAAAACCACTGTCCTAACATCATAGTGAAGCTAGTGTTGGCACGCTGAGGGCTTGTGTGTGGGGGATGCCAGGGCTGGGGACATGCTCAGCCTCTGTAGTATGACACTGGGCGAAACAGAGAGGTGATTGGGTAAAGAGGCTTAGGAAATCGGGAGACTCCTAGGAATTCTGCCTGGGCTGACATGTATAACAATCGTATGTATGTATATATACACACTTGGCCAAGTCCAGTGTACATGTGAATGAGCAGTCTGACCGCAGCTGAGTATTCCCAAACACAATACAGATGTATTGTTCAATCACTAGGTTTTATTGTTGTTACTTGAAATACTGCAGGCTTGAAAAGGAGAAGCGTCCATCTTTGAACACCCTTTTGATTTTATTTTGTAGATCTTTATAGAAGTCAGAAGTCTGTTTTTCTGTTCTAGATCCATTCCATAGCCATTCTGATTGCCATGCAGCCTTATGAGCCTACTGCATACTATACTGTCTCGTTAATAAAACCACACACAGTAAGCTCCCCCTAGTGGTGGCAACAAGCAGCCAGAATATCATCATTTAACCAGGTCTCTGCAGGAAAACTAAAGTACTGTATCTATATGATTGTATTCCTTTTTTAAATTGTATACTGGTGTTCAAAATCCTTCCAACTTCTGATACACTTACTGCTTTAGATGAATGTCAGAAAAGTGGAAAAGGTAATAATTTGTCACCAGCCATTGCTCCAAGCATGAATGCTGTGCAAGAGCTTGATCACACAGGACACCATTTGTTTTTTGTGAAAAGGGTTTTCCAGAACTTAGATACAGAAAGTCATCAATATCAGATCAGTAAGGATGCAACTCCCAGCATCCTCGGCAATCAGCTATTTGAGATGGCCACACCACTCAGGAGAACACCACGGCCTCTTCCTTGGCCTGAGACGTCACGCTCATTGGTCAGAAGGACTTAGCACAGCTCAGTCTCATCCAAGCGAATGGGACCGACCTGCAAAACTGGGCACCGCCACTACGAAATAACCTGCACTGTGTGTGGTATAAAGGTCACATAGGTATACAGTGAGGTGGCCAGGAGTTGGACCCCCACAGACGCGATATTGGCGACTTATCCCAAGGATAGGTTATAACCATCTACGTCATGAGAACCCCTGTAAATAACATCCCACTCCCCCCCAAACAGCTCTGTGTGTACAAGGGTATAGAGCGGTATTTGCCATATGCCGCCCTTTTGGTTACGTTTTTACACTTCTTCTCAATGAATAAAAAGCAAACATGAAAATATTAAAAACTATTTATAATAAAAAAATTCTTAAAACCCTTAGTTGTAATGGAAGCATGTTCAATATGATTCTGAGGTAAAACATAGTCCAGCGGGCGGTGGATTACATGGAGTCTTTTTCCGGTTTGCAAACTCAGGCCCTTTGGGTAAATTGTTCTATCCGCCATTTGCACGTCCGTTCGCTGCCATCTACAGCCTAAAGCTTTGACCTAATTATGTACAATACAGAAAGGTTTTTATCACTTCTCCATATACATGTGTGAGAAGAGGGGTCTCCATGCAGATATACAGATACTAAAACGTATTTACATATACACATCAACTACTATATACTACAGCTATACAATCACATTGCTAATCCCATCAGCTCCCCTCCCTGTATCGTAATGCAGCATCACAATGGGCACTGCCAGCACAGCTGGAGTGGCAACAGCAGCAGCAACTTCTGGGCACCAGGAGGGAGTCCGCCAGGTCCTTCCGGAGGGTATCCAGCTTTCTTCGTCAAACACATCCTTCTCATCTCGAAGCTTTTTGTTCATTTCCCTAGAAAATACAAGTTCACAGCTGCATGACCAGTTATAATGGAAGGTAATGTTAGAACAACGCTGGCACTTGTACAGAAGGCACATGGGGGCATATCTACCATAAATGTAGGGTACACCATCGCTAGGGTTGTTTTTGGTAGCGGACTCTAACCAAACTTGGCATTGCATCCTTATGTGCATTTTTTGCATTGTCCAAGTTCTTCACTTGCCTATCTAGATTTCTAGAACATTCAGGACTTTTTAAAGTCAGAAAGCAAGATAGAGCGCGTCACTGCCACGTTGTGTGTCTGTGTAGTGGACCAGGAGGCAGGGAGACTCTGCTGCTGCCATTTCCCCAGTACAGCTTACCCCTGACAACAATGGTATAATACTGGCAAGAACTCTTGCTGTAAGGTAATGAGCTGCATGTGTCATCGATGAGGTGAGTGATACTTTGTAAGCGGTGTCAGCGAGGTCATGCGCTATAATGGCACAAATGAGATGATAGTCTAAGTGGGGCTAGAGATGTAATGTCAGACAGGTGATGCCAAGAGGGTGAGGTGTGAGGCGGCTACTGCCCACTTTCATCACATTCTGCAGCACAGATTTTGAGAGGATTGGCTGCATTCTAGTATCTTTCACAGACAGCAGAACTGGTGAAATAATGACACAAGTATGACCGCTGCTGCATTCATTCAGGCACACTTGGAATCCCAATTTTCATGACGATGGAGGCCAGGGGCGTACCTAAAGCCTAAGGGGCCCGAGTGCAAAAGTTCAGCTGGGCCCCCCCCCCTCTCCATCTGTACCCATACCTATACCTAAACTGTGCTAATTTACAAACATGATGCAGCCCCTTGACGTAAGCCTTCTCATCAGGACTCCTTTCCTTGACTACGTAAAAACCTGTTGGTAATGTCTTAGGCTGCTTTCACACGGCCGCAAAAATTGCGTGAGATTTGTCCGTTGCAAGAACCACAAATCTCACATGAATATGACCCCATTCTTTTGAATACAATCATACACAGGAGCGATGTTTTGGTTTTCTCTGCATCGCACGAGAATCTGATGATGTGATGCGAGCTGGTTTTAACACAACAACCCCTCACATCCGTGGGGAAGGCATACATTGGCGAGTGTGATAGGGGGCAGAGTTTCACGGCCCAATATCAGACTCACTCGTGTAAAATTAGCATAAGGCCGGCTGCAGACGGCTGGATTTGCATTGCGGAATATGGAGCGGGCGTCCGCCTACGGATTCCGCAGCATGTACCGGCCATAGCATGTTATGGAAAAGGGTTTTTTTCTTTACACGAGCGGAAAGCAAGTGCGGTTTTCCACTCACGGAGGAAAAAGCATGGCGTGCTGTATTATAATGCATGTATATACCCAGGTTATACCAACTGTACATATATAATTATATACAGGAGAGGTATAACCTATACCAGCTGTACATATATAATTATATACAGGAGAGGTATAACCCATACCAGCTGCACATATATAATTATATACAGGAGATACACAGGTTACACCAGCATGCTACATATAGCTATATACAGGATGTGTATCCCCCTGTATATAGTGGCATGTCCCATGCTGGTGTAACCTGTGTATTCCCTGTATATAATTATATATGTGCAGCTGGTATAACCTATACCAGCTATACATATATAATTATAATTCCTTCTCTACTCACCTCTGCAGCAGTCTCTGGGCAGCCTGTAATGGAAAGTCCCCCGTCGTGTATCACATGACCAGAGCCTGGTCATGTGATCTGCAGCCACAGGTCCTGTTACCATGCAGGGCGGCGCAGGGTCCCGCGGCAGGCGCGCGCCGCTCCGAGGTCGGCTTCGGCGTCCCGGAGCTGTGCTGTCGGGGCTCTCCCGACGGCGTGGAGCAGCCAGCGTGCAGCGGCATGGGCGTGTCCGCCCGTAGGGTGCCGCCCGCTCTCCTCCACCTTCCATATGCAACAGTGGGAGAGTCGGCTCCTCCCACTCTCCGCCCCTGGGCGGAGGCTTTAAGTTAAAAGGCTGGCAGTGACCTGAGCTCACTGCCAGTTATTGGTTCTGCTAGCCTCTAGTCAGGTCTGTTCCAGTCTGCCCTAGTTGCTTGTCAGTATCCTTTCGTTTGCCTGTGAGCTCCACCTCCAGCCTTGATTTACCTAGTAAGTTTTGTTGGTCTGTTACACCTGCCTCTTCTGTCAGCACTCTGTCCCCCGTTAGTTAGTTCCATCGTGGTAGTGGCCAGGTCCCTAGCTAGTACAGGGACTGCCGCCCAGTTGTCCGCCTGGGGTTAGCCAGGGCCGAGGCAAGTAGGCAGGGACAGTGGGGTGCGGGAAGTTCAGGGCACCCCACCTGGTGCTCGGGGGCAGAGTGCCGTAACATAATAACTGGCCCTGGCCGTTTAAAACTGTTTGTCATGGAGGCGATCAGTTCCCTCATGAACCAGCTGCAGGCCCTGGTGCCTGTGATCCAGGATTTATCTGCCCGCATGGTGGCCCAGGAACAGCGGCGGGTGTCGCAGGGGTCGGACGCCTCAACCAGCCCCGATCCCAAGTGCCCTCTTCCTGAGGTGTTTTCTAGGGAGAGGAACAAGTTTTTTTTGTTTTCCGACAGGCGTGTCGCCTGTTTTTTCGGATGCGTCCCCGTTCTTCCGGGTCGGAGGCTCAGAGGGTCGGGCTTATAATGTCCCTGCTGCGGGGCTTTTTCCATCCCCGAGGGTTCCTCCTGCCTGCAGTCTGTGGACTCCTTTTTTTTCAGGAACTCGGGGGTATCTTCGACGAACCGGACCGAGCGGGGTTGGCGGTTTCGCGGTTGTTGGCGCTGTGGCAGGGGTCGTCTTGTGTGGCGGATTATTGCTCCAACTTCAGACGCTATGCGGGGCATACGACATGGAACGATTGCGCGCTGAAAGACGTTTTTCTGCAGGGCCTCTCGGACGCAGTTAAAGACCTGTTAATTTCCCATCCTGTTCCCGGGTCCTTAAGGGAGGCTATGGAGCTAGCGGTGAAGGCAGATAGGAGGCTCAGATCTAGGAAGCAGGACAGGCAGATCCGTAGAGTCAGGGAGGTCGGTTGCCCTGGTCCCTCTTCCTCCTTACCAGTCTCTGTGCCTGAGCCGATGGAGGTGGATCCGCTGGACCCCAAAGAGCGACGCCGGATCCGTTTGTTGCGTCGTCTCTGCCTCTACTGCAGGAAAGCTGGACATCGGGTGAAAACCTGCCCACTGAGGTCTCAACGCTCGCAGCCGGAACTGGCGGAAAACTCCGAGTCCTAGGCGATTGCAGGGAGGATCGCCTAGGACTTCAGGTACTTCCTAAACTTTTGGTACCGTGTCATGTTAGATTCCGGGATTTTTCCCGATCAGGGCAGGCGTTTATTGATTCCGGAGCAGCCGCTAACTTGATAAGTCTGTGTTTTGTCCGTTCTCTGATGGCGGAATTTGTGGCGCTGAAGACGCCAATTCATTTTACCAGTATTGATGCTACCCCTCTCTCTACAGGCTTGGTACGATGGAGGACCCCAAGATTACAGTTCACGGTGGGGATCCTCCACTCGGAAGAACTGTCTTTCCTGGTTATGGAAAAAATGTCGGTTGATGTGGTGCTTGGTATGCCCTGGTTGGCACTGCACAATCCCCAATTTGACTGGTCCACCCGGGAATTGACTCATTGGGGATCATCCTGTCATAATCACCTGTCTACCATAGCTGTGTGCTCCGCAGATACTGTGCTCATTCCGGAGTGTTTGTCAGACTTTCAGGATGTATTCTCCAAAAATTGTCTAAGGCCGAGCACCCACTGGCGTTTTTTTACCTGCGTTTTGCGTTTTGCGTTTTTCCTGCACAGGCATAGAGATAACATGTGTTCCTGTCCACTGGCGTTTTTTTTTGCGTTGCGTTTGCGTTTTTAACATAGGAACTGTCAGTTGCATATGTGTCCTTATTTTTCTCCATGGAAATTAATGGAAAAGCCGCGAAAACGCCGCGGAAAAAACGCGGGAAACGCGGCGAAAACGCTGCGTTTTTTTCCCGCGGAAAACGCAAACGCCAGTGGGTGCTCGCCCTTAGGCTCTACCTCCTCATAGGGAGTGGGACTGTGGGATTGATCTGGTTCCCGACAGTCCCATCCCTAAGGGAGCCATTTTCAATTTGTCAGGCCGTGAGCATGAAGCCCTCAAGTGCTATGTCTCGGAGGCTCTGGCCAACCGACATATCCGGCCGTCCAGGTCCCCCGCCGGGGCAGGTCTCTTCTTTGTAGAGAAGGACGGGACACTAAGGCCTTGTGTGGATTATCGGGCCTTGAATAAAATCACTGTGAAGAACCAGTGCTCCTTGCCCCTAATTCCTGACTTGTTGAATCAGGTGGTAGGGGCCCACTGGTTCTCCAAACTGGACTTGCGGGGGGCTTACAATTTAATTCGCATTAGAGAGGGAGATGAATGGAAGACGGCGTTCAACACCCCATTAGGACATTTTGAATGTCTGGTCATGCCTTTTGGACTTTGTAATGCCCCCGCTGTGTTTCAGGGTTTTATGAACGCGGTCTTCCACGACTTCCTGGGGGTATTTCTGGTCATCTATCTTGACGACATTCTGGTATACTCGCCTGACTGGGACTCACATGTGCGGCACCTGAGGTTGGTCCTGACCCGTTTACGCGAGTATCAACCTTTTGTCGAGTTAGAGAAATGCACATATGGTTCTAAACAAGTATCCTTCCTTGGTTATGTGATCTCACCCACAGAGATTCAGATGGAGTCTGATAAAGTAGCAGCAATCTCCCAATGGGTCAGACCCAACAACCTCAAGGCTCTCCAGCGGTTCCTAGGTTTTACAAATTTTTACCGCAAATTCATTAGGAATTACTCAGTTATTGCTCAACCTCTGACCGACCTGACTAAGAAGGGAGCCGACTTGGTAAAGTGGTCGCCTGCAGCCCTTGAGGCCTTTAGCCGTCTAAAAAAGGCATTCACGACTGCCCCGATGCTAATACAGCCGGACGCACAACTACCCTTTTTTATTGAGGTAGACGCGTCTGAAGTGGGGACAGGAGCAGTATTGTCGCAGGAAGTCAGTGGGAGGTCTGGCTATAGCCCATGTGCGTTCTTTTCGCGAAAGTTCAATTCAGCAGAGCGCAACTACGATGTGGGTAACTGTGAATTATTGGCTATCAAATGGGCTCTGGAAGAGTGGCGACACCATCTTGAGGGTGCTAGACACCCAATTACCGTATATACTGATCACAAGAATCTGGTATATCTCGCCAATGCGAAAAGACTCACAGCCCGTCAAGCCAGGTGGGCATTGTTCTTCGCCAGGTTTAATTTCGTCGTGACATATATCCCAGGAGAGAAGAACGTGAAGGCAGACGCCCTGTCACGGAGTTTCGGGGTACCGGATAGTGAGACCATGACTCCCGAGAATATCTTGGGCCCCGGCGTGGTGGTGGCATCTGTAGAGTCTAACTTCGTCCCTCAACTACAGGATGCTCAGCAGGACGCTCCTTCGGGGGTGCCGGAGGGCAGATGGTTTGTGCCAGAGACCCTACGCCCTAGAGTCATGGATGAGTCTCACTCGTCGGTTCTCGCCGGGCATCCAGGGTTCCAGGGGACCCTGGAGCTTTGTCCCAGACACTTCTGGTGGCCAGGCATGTCTCAGGAGATCCGCAACTTTGTGAGGGGTTGCTCGGTCTGTGCTCGCAATAAGAGTCGGCGGCATCCTCCGGAGGGTCCTCTGAGACCGCTACCGGTTCCTTCCAGCCCATGGTCGCACTTATCAGTAGATTTCATCACGGACCTACCAGAATCCCAGAAGTGCACCACTATCTTAGTGGTGGTCGACCGGTTTTCAAAGATGGCACATTTTGTGGCGTTAAAAAAGCTACCCTCGGCAAAAGAATTCGCCACAATTTTTGTAAAGGAAATAATTCGCCTACATGGGGTTCCCCAAAATATTGTATCTGATCGCGGGGTTCAGTTTGTGTCGCAGTTTTGGCGTGCCTTCTGCAGGAACCTGGGAACATCGCTTTCCTTTTCTTCGGCGTTCCACCCGCAGACTAATGGTCAGACTGAGCGGAAGAACCAAGACTTAGTGCAATATTTACGGTTGTTTGCTAGTGAAAAGGCTCATCAGTGGGCAGAGTTCCTGCCGTTGGCAGAGTTTGCACTAAACAACTGCCTTTGTTCTTCCACTGGGGTGTCTCCATTTTTTAGTGTATACGGTCAGCATCCTCGCTTCCTTACAGCAATCCCTACTCCGTCGGTCTGTCCGGCAGCTGATGACGCCACAGATACGCTTCGGGGAGTATGGAAAGAGGTACAGAGAAACTTGGAGGCAGCGGGGGCCCGTATGCAGTTGCGTAGTGGGAAGAGTCTGTCTGTGTCTGAACCTTACAGGGTGGGACAGAAGGTATACCTGTCTTCTAAAAATCTCAAATTGCGGGTCCCGTCCTTGAAGTTGGCGCCATGTTACGTGGGGCCGTTTGCCATCACACGTGTGGTGAACCCACTCGCCTACGAGCTGGGGTTGCCAGCCACATGGAGGATTCACAGGGTATTCCATAAGTCGCTACTGAAACCTTTTGTCCCTTCTTAGCCATCATGCGGCCGACAGCACCGATCCCCTGGGCCCCCTCAGCTCAAGGGCCGGGTATATGCACTGAATGTGCATGTGGGTATGGCAGAGGGCGGCCCCGGGTCCCCCTGAGCGCAGAGGCCGGGTCGCCATGGCGACCCCAGCACCCCCTGACGCTACGCCTATGATGAAGGCCTCAGGGGTCGAATACCCACTGATCAGATACTTGGCTCCTAGGTGAGATAAGTACTTTTTGTGTGCCGTTTAATGAGGAATGTTAGTTTTATTTAAATTCTGCCAACTTTCATGTTTCATTTCTTGGCCACATAACAGGTACACTCTAAGCCAAGTGTCAAACTCAAGGCCCGCGGGCCAAATCCAGCCCACTTTCCCAAGAGGATGGAGACGCAGCCAGCGCTTGGCAGAGGTGGCCGTTGCCATCTCAGCTCCCAAGCTTTAGAACACACCTCCACACCACTCTGTTCAGCAACTCACAAGTGGTGGCACAACTGTGACAGCCCTACCCAGGCAAAAAGGTACATAAACCATAACAAGTCTGCTGAGGCCCTGCCATTTGGTGCATTATACATCCTGTGTAACTCCTGCCCATTTACACGTTTTGTATGCAATCCAGCAAAACCTCATCATAGTGCATTAAGCTCTATAGCCAAGTTAGGGAATGGTTACATTTAGGGCTCATTCACACGGGAGTATACAGGTTTGGTCCATGAAATACACAGCGTTTTCACAGACCAAAAATTAACGTATTCAGACCTTCTTGTGTTTTATACGTGCATGAGAAAAAAAAAAAAAGCATACCGCCTCTAAGTTGGATACAAGATGTGATACAGGCGGGCATGGAGGCTCTAGTACCCTGTTGTACCGCCTCTAGCTTGGATATAAGATGTGATATGGGCAAGCATGGAAGCTCTAGTACCCTGTTGTACCGCCTCTAGTTTGGATACAAGATGTGATACGGATGGGCATGGAGGCTCTAGTACGCTGTTGTACCGCCTCTAGCTTGGATACAAGATATGATACGGGGGGGGGGGGGGGGGGTATGGAAGCTCTAGTACGCTGTTGTACCAGCTCTAGCTTGGATATAAGATGTGATATGGGCAAGCATGGAGGCTCTAGTACCCTGTTGTACCGCCTCTAGCTTGGATTGAAGATGTGATACAGGTAGGCATGGAGGCTCTAGTACCCTGTTGTACTGCCTCTAGCTTGGATGTAAACTGTGATATAGGCGGGCATGGAGACTCTAATACCCTATTGCACCGCCTCTAGCTTGGATACAAGATGTGATATAGGCAGGAATGGAGGTTCTAGTACCCTGTTGTACCACCTCTAGCTTGGATACAATATGTGATACGGGTGGGCATGTAGGTTCTAGTACCCTATTGTACTACCTCTAGCTTGCGTACAAAATGTGATGCAGGAGTAGTGATGACAGCAGAAGATGAAATACTAATGACATGTGAAGGCTGGGAGTAGTAGTGACAGCAGAGGATGTAGTACTAATGATAGGTGGAAAATAAGAGTAGTAGTGACAGCCAGAGGTGTAACTATAGGGGGTGCAGAGGTAGTAATTAGAGATGAGCGAGCATACTCACTAAAGACAATTGCTCAATCGAGCATTGACCTTAGCGAGTATCTACCCACTCGGAAGAAAAGGTTCGGCTGCCGGCGCGGGTGACAGGTGAGTTGCGGCAGTGAGCAGGGGGAGGAGAGGGAGAGAGAGATCTCCCGTCCGTTCCTCCCCGCTCTTCCCAGCCGCTCTCTGCCCGCCGCCGGCACCCGAATCTTTTCTTCCGAGCGGGCAGGTACTCGCTAAGGGCAATGCTCGATCGAGTAATTGCCCTTAGCGAGTATGCTCACTCATCTCTAGTAGTAATTGCTACCAGGTCCAGGAGACCAAAACACCAGTATTATAAATGGCACATGGTAGATAGGGGGCCCTGTTACAGATTTCACATCGGGGCCCAAGAGCTTCTAGTTGTGCCTCTGGTGACAGCAGAGGATGGAGTACTAATAGCAGGTGGAGGATGGGAGTAGTAGTGAAGACAGCAGAGAATGGAGTACTAATGACAGGTGGAGGATGGGAGTAGTAGTGATGACAGTAGAGGATAAAGTACTAATAACTGGTGGAGAATGGGAGTAGTAGTGATGACAGCAGAGGATGAAGTACTAATGACAGGTGGAGGATGGGAGTCATGAGGAGTGACGGCCGCGGGGGAGGAGTTCAACAAAAATTTTGAAAACGACCACGCTGACAATCAGAGGGTCATTTCCCAGAGAACACTTATCGGTCATATCCCCTGAAATATAATCTAAATACTTTATTATTCAAAAAACAAAGACAACATTGAAAGATATTTAAAATAAAGGGGCAAATGGTGGTAGCAATGAGATGTGACCAGCAGTCACCAATTAGTATCATGTGTGTAATTGTGCATACACACTAAGGGCTCCTGCACACGAGCGTATATCACAGCGGCCCGATATACGCTACCCATCTGTTGCATTGGTTTCCAATGTAGGAGTTCAGATGGGCGTATACCCGATGTATATAGACATCTGGCCGGCAAATATAGCTCATATGGTATGCATTCCTGCCAGACGTTTTTACGCCAGCCAGAAAAGTTAGTTCTGTAACGGCAGCCACTGCCATAGCCTCCTATGGGAGCCTATAACAGTTGCTGGAGAAGGGAGGTGGGAGGGAGTCTAGCAGTATCCCTTTGCTGGCTGCTCCCATAGGCTGGAGCAGAGAGGGGGAGGGACTAGCTCTGCTAAGTTCCCACCCCCTCCCCTTGTTGTAAGCCAGCAGGGGGCAGAAATGGGGCGGGAAGGGTGTTGGAGTTTAGCAGAGCTAAACTCCCAGCTGATGGTATCCCGGGGCTGCGGCGTATATGCACCGCAACCTAGGCCGTCTAAACGGGCGTTAAAACGGGAGTTGCAGACGTGCTTTGGTCAGGACTACATCTTGTTTACGTGATTTTCGGCCTAAAACATAGGCCTGGATGGTCAACTTCCAAAAACCTATGTAGAGATTAGAAACTCAGCACTACGAAAACCCTATTAAAATCTAACCCTTAGCCACCCTGACATGTTTTACCTTGCGGTCTCCTCAGGGGGTACAAATACTTCTCAGAGCTGAGGGTTTACTAGACAGTCTCTGATCTCCACAGCTTCAACTCCAAACTGATACATTAAAACAAACTATCAGGGCACAAGAGAGATTCCCATTCACAGACAGCAAGCAGAGATCTTACAGAGAATTGTTCACTGTTTAGTGATTAGAGGGTCTGTGCTAAGTTTGAAACTTCTCCCCTGATTGGTGGGGTCCCACTGATTACAAGGTGTTGGGTCCCCACAAATCAGTAGTCACCTTCACTGCTCGTCCCTTGTGGTCAGCTCTGGTCTCCGCTGTCTGTTTACAGGCAGCTGTGATATCCCGTAAACCTGCTGTAGCAGCCAATTACAGCGCTCAGCCATGATCACCAAGCACTGTCATTGGCTGCTGCAGCTTGTTTGTAGATGGGCTCAGCATGCAGAGTGATGTCACAGGGAGATCAGAGCCGGATGATAAACGGGGGACCCGGTGACAGGGGTTTCCTTAACTCGGACAACCCTTTTAAGCATAGCTTCTTTAATTGAACGGTCCCCTTCTATGACATTCACGTTTTCCAGTCCTGTCATTACAGTTTGGCTGATTGCTGGGACTTGTAGTATTATCTTTGTAGACTGAACCATTAACAAATGTAGTCCACACTTCCTACAAACAAATTGAATGCGCAAGTTCATGTACACCATGGCTGAAACAATACAAGCAGCTGCAGCACTACTGAAAGCACTCAATATCTGAAGTTACATGACATTATTGTTGTATTTACTGACACATAATCTTGTGAGGTTCTTAGCACACATTTTGATCAAAACATGTGAGCCCATCTGCCACGTCAAGGCGACCTCTTGTAGATGGGACCCTACACTACACTAACCTCTCTTTAGGCCTGTTGGGCTAATCCCTGTAAGTTCTCCATGTGGCAAGGGAAAACCTAGGAGAAGCGACAAGTGGATGCCTGCAGGGGGCGCTAGAATTTATGAGGAATCCATTACAATATTCTGATATATTTGGTAAATTGTAGTGTGACTGATACTTGGGGTAGGAATTGCAAGACCTTTTCCCATCATTGTAGCTGTCTGAGGGCTTGTTTTGTACAGGACAATTTTTATTTTTTTAATTAGTGGACCATATGATGTACTGAAAAACTTACTGAAGATTTCTAAGTGGCGTTAAATGGAAAAAAAAGCAATAATATTATTTTTCAAGTGTTTTTTACACAGGTTGCATAAAAATGAGATGATAACTTTATTTTGTGGGTGGGTATGATTGTGATACCAAATTTAAGTAGCTTTTTGTTGGACCACTTTTGAAAAAATGAAATATCTTCTTAAAAAACTAATTATTTTCTGCCGCCATGAGTTTTTTATTTTCCCGTTGATGCAGCTGGGTGAAGGCTCGTTTATTGTGGATAACTGATGGTTTCTATTTCTGCTGTTTGGGGTACATATAACTTTTTGATCGCTTTTTATTACACTTTTTTCTTGGAGATGGGGTGAACAAAAAAGTGGAATTCTAGTGGTGTTCACCATGCAGGCAAAAAAACTACACTATTTTAATAGATCAGACTTTTGTAGGCGTGGCAATACTAAAAATAGTTTTTTTAAATTAATATTCTAAAGGGTTTTTTAAAAACTTTTAATATTTAGTATTTAAAAAAACCCTTTTCAACTGATTTTGAATCTTTTTTTAGGCTCCTAAGGAGACTTAAACTTGTGAGCGTTTGATCACTTAAACAATAAGACATCCAAATGGAATGCTGCAATCTTATTACTGGGAGGGGAGGGGCATTCAGGCAATGTAAATGTCGATTGGACCATTTAAATGACGCTGTCAGAATTAAATAGTTAACAACAGCGATTAGAGTTATCTCCAATCAGGGTTGTTGTGGCTGGGTGTGAGATATTATAGACAGCTGACACCCTCAATATATGGAGCAGGCTCCGCTCCCGAGCCCACTCCATACAAACCCTGCACACAACTGCCAAACGTACAGTGTATGTTGCCAGGATGTTTAAAAAAAAAATCCGGCCTCCTCCACCCCTTAATAGCCGGCCATCACTCACCTCATTTCCCCATCGCTCATTACAATACTGTGATGGACAGGAGGAAATGCAATTACCAGTAAATGTGAAATAATCATAGACATGTGCTACGATGTCATTAACTAGAAAAAAAAAATCCGGCCTCCTTCCACCCCTTAATAGCCGGCCATCGCACACCAATGTGTTTCCCCTTCACCCGTGGCAGCACCATCAGCTGCTGCTGTCATTGGTTCGGGGAAATCCATCTACTGGTAAGAAAAAACGGTATTTTTAAGGTCTTTAGTATAGTGCACATGTCTATGATTCTACATGGCGCAGATGTTGTGGCGCCGGTACTTACCGCCAGCTGGGTGGTACTGCTGGCACACTCCTAAGGGGTCCCACGGTGTCTTTTCTCCTGATGTACTCATGGGGGCTCAGGAGGACCGCTCGCTCTGGTGGTTGTAAAGCCGGAGTCCAAGAGGGTCTTCAAGTTGGAGAATGAAAACCCTCTGAACATGGCCTGGTCTTTAGCTGACGGGCGGAAGTCCTTGGCCTCTGCTGCTTCCACGGCGTCCAGGTGGAATGGCTGAAGATGTTGAGGTTTAGATGACTGCAAGAAAAGAAAATACTATTCTGATTATGGTGAGAAGGGTTTTCCCATGTAAGACAAACTACGGACCTGTTTGCTGACTGCATTCGAATCAGTGGGATTCAGCTGCAATACCAGGCATAACCACTAAACGATATATGACGCTGTGCCTGATATACAAGGAAAATGCTGCAGCGCTCACTTTTCACTGTTCTAATATTGATGACCTATCCTAAGAATAAGTCATCAATATTTAAAGTTTGGGGTTTTCCAGTTGTGAACTATTGATGGTCCATCCTCTAGATAGGCAATCAGTAGTAGATCAGGGAGGGAGTCCCTCACCATCCAGGATCTAGTACAATTCTGCTCATTTACTTACCTCAGGGATGTGCGGTGGGGGCACTCTAATGGATTCCAGAGTCCCAGTCGATCAGCTGGAAGAACAGGTGCTTTCGGATGTTTCTGTTGACTCCGAGACGCTTAGCCGGGTTCTTTTTGAGGAGCTGAAATGAGAAATGTCACTGTTATTACTGACTATAATTACAAGAATCTGACTAGAAAAGGCAATAAAAGCATCACAAATTATTACAACATTAGAACTCAAAGAAATATAAGTAACACTCTTACCTGTAAGATGATGTTCTTCGCTCCGGAGGTGGACTCATTAAAGAGTTTTGGTTTATACTCACGCTCGCCAGTAATCATTTTATTCATGATGACTCCAAATGAAAACCAATCGACGGCGGCGTTGTATTCCTCTCCGGCGTCCATCTGCCATAAACAGTAAACAGTAAGTTGGGAAATAAGTTTTTCATCATTACATGGGATCTGGACACTGCACTAGGCGAGCGCTGAGACCGCAGTCCTCTATACCATCCCTGGACTGCTGTCTCCAGGATCCATGACCCAAGAACATTTATACTATTTTTTGCCATAAGTGTATTAAGAGTCTATTCCTCTCACCTCAGGAGCAATATAGCCTTCGGTCCCAGCATGATCGGTGGCCGTTCGGTCTCCGTGCATGTTCTCCAAGGCAAGACCGAAATCTGTGATCTTCACATGGCCCGTCTCAGCCACCAGGATGTTCTCGGGCTTCAGATCTCTGTGGATGATCCCCTTGGCGTGGAGGTGCTGGATGCCGCACACCATCTCTGCAGCGTAGAATCTGGTGCTGTTGACATCGAGCCGTCCCTTCGACTGCAGGAGTTGGTCCAGGTCCCCGCAGCTCAGATACTCCAGTCCGAGTAGAACGTGCGTCTGTAATGTAGAAGAGACGTATGAGAAGGTACAGGTCCATACAATGGAAGAATCTGTCTCAAAATGGCCGCTAGATACAAAATGGAGCATTATAAGATGTAAATAAGCTTGTGTGTAGTGAAACAATAATTAAAGCAGAAATAACTTGCAGAGCATGGCATTCGGTGCAATGTCTAATGATTTGTTTTTTTTTCTATTCATCCGAGAACATTTGCCTGGTACAGTCGCTATCAGAAGAGACTCCTCCACTCCTGAGCTATGGGAAAAGAACAAATTGTGCTGATAAGACGCTGCGATCATCCAAACTCCAAGGGAGGACGGGATAACGTCCAGGAGGAGTAATCATTTGAAGGACATTTCACATATTTATTCTCACTGCGCTGATTGTTGAACAAAGCACAATTCTTGATGTTTTTTCTAACCCAATGAAATTAACCCCATGACTAATGATGACGTATTCCTTTCCTGTATTTAGAACTATACTCAGTCAATAAACGCTCAGAGTATGTACGCCTTAAGCAGAGTGAGCTATATACTTGCTGTGGCTCTCTCTCCGTATCTGAGGAGAACTAGAAACCGACTCTTGTGTGGTTCTTGGCCTCCGTGCTGCAGCGGATACGAATTGATTTGGAACCCAAGACTTGAAAGGTTAATGTGACCTAGCGGTCCTTAACACATATAAGGAGGTTGCTTAGTATGACGTTATATTACAAAGTCCACATCTACGGGGCACATAGCGGTGGAGTTTGCAGATGTGCGATAACAACTATACCTTGGTCTGAAATGCAAATTCTGCATGGACGAGGAAGGGACTCCCAATCGTAAGCTGCAGAACACGGTGCTCCACCATCACATCCGCCATCTCCACTTCCGCTAGCAGGGCTTTCTTCCTGATGACCTTCACTGCGAATTGCTGGCAGGTAGCAGTGTCCTCTGCCAGCACAACTTCCCCGTAGGCTCCCCGGCCGAGTACATGTTGGAACCGCAGTCTCTCTCGGATGGTCGTAGAGGTGGTGCTTCCTGAGCCAGTTGGCCAAACACCGCTGGGTCCTCCTAACAGGGAGCAGAATAGTAGAAGTGGTAATGTTTGTAATATCTGCTGCACATTATTCACACTGATGGGAATAATGTACATGTGTAATGTATATGTGGTGTAGATATTTTCAAATATACATACAGAAGCAGTAAATACTACCTTAAGGGCCGCTTCACATGAGCGTATACGCAAAAGCTCTCTCCAATGCAACGTATTTGCACATAACAAGGTTGTTGAGGTTGATTTGCAGTCATGCCTAGTACTGTACTTTTTGTGCACACGGGGCCAGGTCACGTGACACCCCCTTCCATGGATTAAAAGGCTATTTATCCTAATGAAGTCCAGATGTGTTTTTTAGCAGTTTTGCGCAGTGTTTTATGCATTCCCCTGGCATATTTGCGCACCTATGACTTTAGACTTCTATGAGGGGCATTTGCTACGCAAAACACAGAAAGATGGAGCAGAACCTAATTTTTTGCGTGTAACAAGATGGCGCACCACCACACTACCAACCGAGCTGTGATAGAATATCTCCATGATAGTCTGCCAAAATGCTGGATAGGATGGAGAGGTGCTGTTGAATTCCCTCTCTGTTCCACTGATGTAACCCCCCTAATGTCTACCTGTGGGGAGCCCTAACGGATGTGGTATACCGTGGAAAACCAGCTACACTGGCTGCACTATGGAAAGAAACTGAAACTTAATGCAGATCAATCCCTGCGGACGCTGTAACCAGTGTTCTTCATGCAGAATCCCTTTTCTCCCTTTTTCCTTGGGCTATCTGATAACATTTATATCATAGTGTACCCTTAGAAGTCCAAGTTGTTGCATATTTTTTCCTATCCATAAACATCCTTATTCAGGATCGCTGATCCTCTTGGCCACAATTGGCCTTCAGCGATTCCTGTCTAGTTGTGTAAATGTGGTATCCTGGTCTTGGGTTCCAAATTAATTCTGTATTTTTGTCTGTCAATCACTTTCACGTTCATTCCAGTATCTACTTGGTCTGACGTAGATTATGTGTGTTCAAGTGCCCTGGTTTTTAATAGTATCTCTAAAGTTTGGTTTTAGACATCTAATATAGGGGACATTATTGCAACTGGGGCTAATATAGGGGACATTATTGCATCTGTCCCTATCTGTCCCTATCTGTCCCTATCTGTCCCTATCTGTCCCTATCTGTCCCTATCTGTCCCTATCTGTCCCTATCTGTCCCTATCTGTCCCTATCTGTCCCTATCTGTCCCTATCTGTCCCTATCTGTCCCTATCTGTCCCTATCTGTCCCTATCTGTCCCTATCTGTCCCTATCTGTCCCTATCTGTCCCTATCTGTCCCTATCTGTCCCTATCTGTCCCTATCTGTCCCTATCTGTCCCTATCTGTCCCTATCTGTCCCTATCTGTCCCTATCTGTCCCTATCTGTCCCTATCTGTCCCTATCTGTCCCTATCTGTCCCTATCTGTCCCTATCTGTCCCTATCTGTCCCTATCTGTCCCTATCTGTCCCTATCTGTCCCTATCTGTCCCTATCTGTCCCTATCTGTCCCTATCTGTCCCTATCTGTCCCTATCTGTCCCTATCTGTCCCTATCTGTCCCTATCTGTCCCTATCTGTCCCTATCTGTCCCTATCTGTCCCTATCTGTCCCTATCTGTCCCTATCTGTCCCTATCTGTCCCTATCTGTCCCTATCTGTCCCTATCTGTCCCTATCTGTCCCTATCTGTCCCTATCTGTCCCTATCTGTCCCTATCTGTCCCTATCTGTCCCTATCTGTCCCTATCTGTCCCTATCTGTCCCTATCTGTCCCTATCTGTCCCTATCTGTCCCTATCTGTCCCTATCTGTCCCTATCTGTCCCTATCTGTCCCTATCTGTCCCTATCTGTCCCTATCTGTCCCTATCTGTCCCTATCTGTCCCTATCTGTCCCTATCTGTCCCTATCTGTCCCTATCTGTCCCTATCTGTCCCTATCTGTCCCTATCTGTCCCTATCTGTCCCTATCTGTCCCTATCTGTCCCTATCTGTCCCTATCTGTCCCTATCTGTCCCTATCTGTCCCTATCTGTCCCTATCTGTCCCTATCTGTCCCTATCTGTCCCTATCTGTCCCTATCTGTCCCTATCTGTCCCTATCTGTCCCTATCTGTCCCTATCTGTCCCTATCTGTCCCTATCTGTCCCTATCTGTCCCTATCTGTCCCTATCTGTCCCTATCTGTCCCTATCTGTCCCTATCTGTCCCTATCTGTCCCTATCTGTCCCTATCTGTCCCTATCTGTCCCTATCTGTCCCTATCTGTCCCTATCTGTCCCTATCTGTCCCTATCTGTCCCTATCTGTCCCTATCTGTCCCTATCTGTCCCTATCTGTCCCTATCTGTCCCTATCTGTCCCTATCTGTCCCTATCTGTCCCTATCTGTCCCTATCTGTCCCTATCTGTCCCTATCTGTCCCTATCTGTCCCTATCTGTCCCTATCTGTCCCTATCTGTCCCTATCTGTCCCTATCTGTCCCTATCTGTCCCTATCTGTCCCTATCTGTCCCTATCTGTCCCTATCTGTCCCTATCTGTCCCTATCTGTCCCTATCTGTCCCTATCTGTCCCTATCTGTCCCTATCTGTCCCTATCTGTCCCTATCTGTCCCTATCTGTCCCTATCTGTCCCTATCTGTCCCTATCTGTCCCTATCTGTCCCTATCTGTCCCTATCTGTCCCTATCTGTCCCTATCTGTCCCTATCTGTCCCTATCTGTCCCTATCTGTCCCTATCTGTCCCTATCTGTCCCTATCTGTCCCTATCTGTCCCTATCTGTCCCTATCTGTCCCTATCTGTCCCTATCTGTCCCTATCTGTCCCTATCTGTCCCTATCTGTCCCTATCTGTCCCTATCTGTCCCTATCTGTCCCTATCTGTCCCTATCTGTCCCTATCTGTCCCTATCTGTCCCTATCTGTCCCTATCTGTCCCTATCTGTCCCTATCTGTCCCTATCTGTCCCTATCTGTCCCTATCTGTCCCTATCTGTCCCTATCTGTCCCTATCTGTCCCTATCTGTCCCTATCTGTCCCTATCTGTCCCTATCTGTCCCTATCTGTCCCTATCTGTCCCTATCTGTCCCTATCTGTCCCTATCTGTCCCTATCTGTCCCTATCTGTCCCTATCTGTCCCTATCTGTCCCTATCTGTCCCTATCTGTCCCTATCTGTCCCTATCTGTCCCTATCTGTCCCTATCTGTCCCTATCTGTCCCTATCTGTCCCTATCTGTCCCTATCTGTCCCTATCTGTCCCTATCTGTCCCTATCTGTCCCTATCTGTCCCTATCTGTCCCTATCTGTCCCTATCTGTCCCTATCTGTCCCTATCTGTCCCTATCTGTCCCTATCTGTCCCTATCTGTCCCTATCTGTCCCTATCTGTCCCTATCTGTCCCTATCTGTCCCTATCTGTCCCTATCTGTCCCTATCTGTCCCTATCTGTCCCTATCTGTCCCTATCTGTCCCTATCTGTCCCTATCTGTCCCTATCTGTCCCTATCTGTCCCTATCTGTCCCTATCTGTCCCTATCTGTCCCTATCTGTCCCTATCTGTCCCTATCTGTCCCTATCTGTCCCTATCTGTCCCTATCTGTCCCTATCTGTCCCTATCTGTCCCTATCTGTCCCTATCTGTCCCTATCTGTCCCTATCTGTCCCTATCTGTCCCTATCTGTCCCTATCTGTCCCTATCTGTCCCTATCTGTCCCTATCTGTCCCTATCTGTCCCTATCTGTCCCTATCTGTCCCTATCTGTCCCTATCTGTCCCTATCTGTCCCTATCTGTCCCTATCTGTCCCTATCTGTCCCTATCTGTCCCTATCTGTCCCTATCTGTCCCTATCTGTCCCTATCTGTCCCTATCTGTCCCTATCTGTCCCTATCTGTCCCTATCTGTCCCTATCTGTCCCTATCTGTCCCTATCTGTCCCTATCTGTCCCTATCTGTCCCTATCTGTCCCTATCTGTCCCTATCTGTCCCTATCTGTCCCTATCTGTCCCTATCTGTCCCTATCTGTCCCTATCTGTCCCTATCTGTCCCTATCTGTCCCTATCTGTCCCTATCTGTCCCTATCTGTCCCTATCTGTCCCTATCTGTCCCTATCTGTCCCTATCTGTCCCTATCTGTCCCTATCTGTCCCTATCTGTCCCTATCTGTCCCTATCTGTCCCTATCTGTCCCTATCTGTCCCTATCTGTCCCTATCTGTCCCTATCTGTCCCTATCTGTCCCTATCTGTCCCTATCTGTCCCTATCTGTCCCTATCTGTCCCTATCTGTCCCTATCTGTCCCTATCTGTCCCTATCTGTCCCTATCTGTCCCTATCTGTCCCTATCTGTCCCTATCTGTCCCTATCTGTCCCTATCTGTCCCTATCTGTCCCTATCTGTCCCTATCTGTCCCTATCTGTCCCTATCTGTCCCTATCTGTCCCTATCTGTCCCTATCTGTCCCTATCTGTCCCTATCTGTCCCTATCTGTCCCTATCTGTCCCTATCTGTCCCTATCTGTCCCTATCTGTCCCTATCTGTCCCTATCTGTCCCTATCTGTCCCTATCTGTCCCTATCTGTCCCTATCTGTCCCTATCTGTCCCTATCTGTCCCTATCTGTCCCTATCTGTCCCTATCTGTCCCTATCTGTCCCTATCTGTCCCTATCTGTCCCTATCTGTCCCTATCTGTCCCTATCTGTCCCTATCTGTCCCTATCTGTCCCTATCTGTCCCTATCTGTCCCTATCTGTCCCTATCTGTCCCTATCTGTCCCTATCTGTCCCTATCTGTCCCTATCTGTCCCTATCTGTCCCTATCTGTCCCTATCTGTCCCTATCTGTCCCTATCTGTCCCTATCTGTCCCTATCTGTCCCTATCTGTCCCTATCTGTCCCTATCTGTCCCTATCTGTCCCTATCTGTCCCTATCTGTCCCTATCTGTCCCTATCTGTCCCTATCTGTCCCTATCTGTCCCTATCTGTCCCTATCTGTCCCTATCTGTCCCTATCTGTCCCTATCTGTCCCTATCTGTCCCTATCTGTCCCTATCTGTCCCTATCTGTCCCTATCTGTCCCTATCTGTCCCTATCTGTCCCTATCTGTCCCTATCTGTCCCTATCTGTCCCTATCTGTCCCTATCTGTCCCTATCTGTCCCTATCTGTCCCTATCTGTCCCTATCTGTCCCTATCTGTCCCTATCTGTCCCTATCTGTCCCTATCTGTCCCTATCTGTCCCTATCTGTCCCTATCTGTCCCTATCTGTCCCTATCTGTCCCTATCTGTCCCTATCTGTCCCTATCTGTCCCTATCTGTCCCTATCTGTCCCTATCTGTCCCTATCTGTCCCTATCTGTCCCTATCTGTCCCTATCTGTCCCTATCTGTCCCTATCTGTCCCTATCTGTCCCTATCTGTCCCTATCTGTCCCTATCTGTCCCTATCTGTCCCTATCTGTCCCTATCTGTCCCTATCTGTCCCTATCTGTCCCTATCTGTCCCTATCTGTCCCTATCTGTCCCTATCTGTCCCTATCTGTCCCTATCTGTCCCTATCTGTCCCTATCTGTCCCTATCTGTCCCTATCTGTCCCTATCTGTCCCTATCTGTCCCTATCTGTCCCTATCTGTCCCTATCTGTCCCTATCTGTCCCTATCTGTCCCTATCTGTCCCTATCTGTCCCTATCTGTCCCTATCTGTCCCTATCTGTCCCTATCTGTCCCTATCTGTCCCTATCTGTCCCTATCTGTCCCTATCTGTCCCTATCTGTCCCTATCTGTCCCTATCTGTCCCTATCTGTCCCTATCTGTCCCTATCTGTCCCTATCTGTCCCTATCTGTCCCTATCTGTCCCTATCTGTCCCTATCTGTCCCTATCTGTCCCTATCTGTCCCTATCTGTCCCTATCTGTCCCTATCTGTCCCTATCTGTCCCTATCTGTCCCTATCTGTCCCTATCTGTCCCTATCTGTCCCTATCTGTCCCTATCTGTCCCTATCTGTCCCTATCTGTCCCTATCTGTCCCTATCTGTCCCTATCTGTCCCTATCTGTCCCTATCTGTCCCTATCTGTCCCTATCTGTCCCTATCTGTCCCTATCTGTCCCTATCTGTCCCTATCTGTCCCTATCTGTCCCTATCTGTCCCTATCTGTCCCTATCTGTCCCTATCTGTCCCTATCTGTCCCTATCTGTCCCTATCTGTCCCTATCTGTCCCTATCTGTCCCTATCTGTCCCTATCTGTCCCTATCTGTCCCTATCTGTCCCTTGTCCCTATCTGTCCCTATCTGTCCCTATCTGTCCCTATCTGTCCCTATCTGTCCCTATCTGTCCCTATCTGTCCCTATCTGTCCCTATCTGTCCCTATCTGTCCCTATCTGTCCCTATCTGTCCCTATCTGTCCCTATCTGTCCCTATCTGTCCCTATCTGTCCCTATCTGTCCCTATCTGTCCCTATCTGTCCCTATCTGTCCCTATCTGTCCCTATCTGTCCCTATCTGTCCCTATCTGTCCCTATCTGTCCCTATCTGTCCCTATCTGTCCCTATCTGTCCCTATCTGTCCCTATCTGTCCCTATCTGTCCCTATCTGTCCCTATCTGTCCCTATCTGTCCCTATCTGTCCCTATCTGTCCCTATCTGTCCCTATCTGTCCCTATCTGTCCCTATCTGTCCCTATCTGTCCCTATCTGTCCCTATCTGTCCCTATCTGTCCCTATCTGTCCCTATCTGTCCCTATCTGTCCCTATCTGTCCCTATCTGTCCCTATCTGTCCCTATCTGTCCCTATCTGTCCCTATCTGTCCCTATCTGTCCCTATCTGTCCCTATCTGTCCCTATCTGTCCCTATCTGTCCCTATCTGTCCCTATCTGTCCCTATCTGTCCCTATCTGTCCCTATCTGTCCCTATCTGTCCCTATCTGTCCCTATCTGTCCCTATCTGTCCCTATCTGTCCCTATCTGTCCCTATCTGTCCCTATCTGTCCCTATCTGTCCCTATCTGTCCCTATCTGTCCCTATCTGTCCCTATCTGTCCCTATCTGTCCCTATCTGTCCCTATCTGTCCCTATCTGTCCCTATCTGTCCCTATCTGTCCCTATCTGTCCCTATCTGTCCCTATCTGTCCCTATCTGTCCCTATCTGTCCCTATCTGTCCCTATCTGTCCCTATCTGTCCCTATCTGTCCCTATCTGTCCCTATCTGTCCCTATCTGTCCCTATCTGTCCCTATCTGTCCCTATCTGTCCCTATCTGTCCCTATCTGTCCCTATCTGTCCCTATCTGTCCCTATCTGTCCCTATCTGTCCCTATCTGTCCCTATCTGTCCCTATCTGTCCCTATCTGTCCCTATCTGTCCCTATCTGTCCCTATCTGTCCCTATCTGTCCCTATCTGTCCCTATCTGTCCCTATCTGTCCCTATCTGTCCCTATCTGTCCCTATCTGTCCCTATCTGTCCCTATCTGTCCCTATCTGTCCCTATCTGTCCCTATCTGTCCCTATCTGTCCCTATCTGTCCCTATCTGTCCCTATCTGTCCCTATCTGTCCCTATCTGTCCCTATCTGTCCCTATCTGTCCCTATCTGTCCCTATCTGTCCCTATCTGTCCCTATCTGTCCCTATCTGTCCCTATCTGTCCCTATCTGTCCCTATCTGTCCCTATCTGTCCCTATCTGTCCCTATCTGTCCCTATCTGTCCCTATCTGTCCCTATCTGTCCCTATCTGTCCCTATCTGTCCCTATCTGTCCCTATCTGTCCCTATCTGTCCCTATCTGTCCCTATCTGTCCCTATCTGTCCCTATCTGTCCCTATCTGTCCCTATCTGTCCCTATCTGTCCCTATCTGTCCCTATCTGTCCCTATCTGTCCCTATCTGTCCCTATCTGTCCCTATCTGTCCCTATCTGTCCCTATCTGTCCCTATCTGTCCCTATCTGTCCCTATCTGTCCCTATCTGTCCCTATCTGTCCCTATCTGTCCCTATCTGTCCCTATCTGTCCCTATCTGTCCCTATCTGTCCCTATCTGTCCCTATCTGTCCCTATCTGTCCCTATCTGTCCCTATCTGTCCCTATCTGTCCCTATCTGTCCCTATCTGTCCCTATCTGTCCCTATCTGTCCCTATCTGTCCCTATCTGTCCCTATCTGTCCCTATCTGTCCCTATCTGTCCCTATCTGTCCCTATCTGTCCCTATCTGTCCCTATCTGTCCCTATCTGTCCCTATCTGTCCCTATCTGTCCCTATCTGTCCCTATCTGTCCCTATCTGTCCCTATCTGTCCCTATCTGTCCCTATCTGTCCCTATCTGTCCCTATCTGTCCCTATCTGTCCCTATCTGTCCCTATCTGTCCCTATCTGTCCCTATCTGTCCCTATCTGTCCCTATCTGTCCCTATCTGTCCCTATCTGTCCCTATCTGTCCCTATCTGTCCCTATCTGTCCCTATCTGTCCCTATCTGTCCCTATCTGTCCCTATCTGTCCCTATCTGTCCCTATCTGTCCCTATCTGTCCCTATCTGTCCCTATCTGTCCCTATCTGTCCCTATCTGTCCCTATCTGTCCCTATCTGTCCCTATCTGTCCCTATCTGTCCCTATCTGTCCCTATCTGTCCCTATCTGTCCCTATCTGTCCCTATCTGTCCCTATCTGTCCCTATCTGTCCCTATCTGTCCCTATCTGTCCCTATCTGTCCCTATCTGTCCCTATCTGTCCCTATCTGTCCCTATCTGTCCCTATCTGTCCCTATCTGTCCCTATCTGTCCCTATCTGTCCCTATCTGTCCCTATCTGTCCCTATCTGTCCCTATCTGTCCCTATCTGTCCCTATCTGTCCCTATCTGTCCCTATCTGTCCCTATCTGTCCCTATCTGTCCCTATCTGTCCCTATCTGTCCCTATCTGTCCCTATCTGTCCCTATCTGTCCCTATCTGTCCCTATCTGTCCCTATCTGTCCCTATCTGTCCCTATCTGTCCCTATCTGTCCCTATCTGTCCCTATCTGTCCCTATCTGTCCCTATCTGTCCCTATCTGTCCCTATCTGTCCCTATCTGTCCCTATCTGTCCCTATCTGTCCCTATCTGTCCCTATCTGTCCCTATCTGTCCCTATCTGTCCCTATCTGTCCCTATCTGTCCCTATCTGTCCCTATCTGTCCCTATCTGTCCCTATCTGTCCCTATCTGTCCCTATCTGTCCCTATCTGTCCCTATCTGTCCCTATCTGTCCCTATCTGTCCCTATCTGTCCCTATCTGTCCCTATCTGTCCCTATCTGTCCCTATCTGTCCCTATCTGTCCCTATCTGTCCCTATCTGTCCCTATCTGTCCCTATCTGTCCCTATCTGTCCCTATCTGTCCCTATCTGTCCCTATCTGTCCCTATCTGTCCCTATCTGTCCCTATCTGTCCCTATCTGTCCCTATCTGTCCCTATCTGTCCCTATCTGTCCCTATCTGTCCCTATCTGTCCCTATCTGTCCCTATCTGTCCCTATCTGTCCCTATCTGTCCCTATCTGTCCCTATCTGTCCCTATCTGTCCCTATCTGTCCCTATCTGTCCCTATCTGTCCCTATCTGTCCCTATCTGTCCCTATCTGTCCCTATCTGTCCCTATCTGTCCCTATCTGTCCCTATCTGTCCCTATCTGTCCCTATCTGTCCCTATCTGTCCCTATCTGTCCCTATCTGTCCCTATCTGTCCCTATCTGTCCCTATCTGTCCCTATCTGTCCCTATCTGTCCCTATCTGTCCCTATCTGTCCCTATCTGTCCCTATCTGTCCCTATCTGTCCCTATCTGTCCCTGTCCCTATCTGTCCCTATCTGTCCCTATCTGTCCCTATCTGTCCCTATCTGTCCCTATCTGTCCCTATCTGTCCCTATCTGTCCCTATCTGTCCCTATCTGTCCCTATCTGTCCCTATCTGTCCCTATCTGTCCCTATCTGTCCCTATCTGTCCCTATCTGTCCCTATCTGTCCCTATCTGTCCCTATCTGTCCCTATCTGTCCCTATCTGTCCCTATCTGTCCCTATCTGTCCCTATCTGTCCCTATCTGTCCCTATCTGTCCCTATCTGTCCCTATCTGTCCCTATCTGTCCCTATCTGTCCCTATCTGTCCCTATCTGTCCCTATCTGTCCCTATCTGTCCCTATCTGTCCCTATCTGTCCCTATCTGTCCCTATCTGTCCCTATCTGTCCCTATCTGTCCCTATCTGTCCCTATCTGTCCCTATCTGTCCCTATCTGTCCCTATCTGTCCCTATCTGTCCCTATCTGTCCCTATCTGTCCCTATCTGTCCCTATCTGTCCCTATCTGTCCCTATCTGTCCCTATCTGTCCCTATCTGTCCCTATCTGTCCCTATCTGTCCCTATCTGTCCCTATCTGTCCCTATCTGTCCCTATCTGTCCCTATCTGTCCCTATCTGTCCCTATCTGTCCCTATCTGTCCCTATCTGTCCCTATCTGTCCCTATCTGTCCCTATCTGTCCCTATCTGTCCCTATCTGTCCCTATCTGTCCCTATCTGTCCCTATCTGTCCCTATCTGTCCCTATCTGTCCCTATCTGTCCCTATCTGTCCCTATCTGTCCCTATCTGTCCCTATCTGTCCCTATCTGTCCCTATCTGTCCCTATCTGTCCCTATCTGTCCCTATCTGTCCCTATCTGTCCCTATCTGTCCCTATCTGTCCCTATCTGTCCCTATCTGTCCCTATCTGTCCCTATCTGTCCCTATCTGTCCCTATCTGTCCCTATCTGTCCCTATCTGTCCCTATCTGTCCCTATCTGTCCCTATCTGTCCCTATCTGTCCCTATCTGTCCCTATCTGTCCCTATCTGTCCCTATCTGTCCCTATCTGTCCCTATCTGTCCCTATCTGTCCCTATCTGTCCCTATCTGTCCCTATCTGTCCCTATCTGTCCCTATCTGTCCCTATCTGTCCCTATCTGTCCCTATCTGTCCCTATCTGTCCCTATCTGTCCCTATCTGTCCCTATCTGTCCCTATCTGTCCCTATCTGTCCCTATCTGTCCCTATCTGTCCCTATCTGTCCCTATCTGTCCCTATCTGTCCCTATCTGTCCCTATCTGTCCCTATCTGTCCCTATCTGTCCCTATCTGTCCCTATCTGTCCCTATCTGTCCCTATCTGTCCCTATCTGTCCCTATCTGTCCCTATCTGTCCCTATCTGTCCCTATCTGTCCCTATCTGTCCCTATCTGTCCCTATCTGTCCCTATCTGTCCCTATCTGTCCCTATCTGTCCCTATCTGTCCCTATCTGTCCCTATCTGTCCCTATCTGTCCCTATCTGTCCCTATCTGTCCCTATCTGTCCCTATCTGTCCCTATCTGTCCCTATCTGTCCCTATCTGTCCCTATCTGTCCCTATCTGTCCCTATCTGTCCCTATCTGTCCCTATCTGTCCCTATCTGTCCCTATCTGTCCCTATCTGTCCCTATCTGTCCCTATCTGTCCCTATCTGTCCCTATCTGTCCCTATCTGTCCCTATCTGTCCCTATCTGTCCCTATCTGTCCCTATCTGTCCCTATCTGTCCCTATCTGTCCCTATCTGTCCCTATCTGTCCCTATCTGTCCCTATCTGTCCCTATCTGTCCCTATCTGTCCCTATCTGTCCCTATCTGTCCCTATCTGTCCCTATCTGTCCCTATCTGTCCCTATCTGTCCCTATCTGTCCCTATCTGTCCCTATCTGTCCCTATCTGTCCCTATCTGTCCCTATCTGTCCCTATCTGTCCCTATCTGTCCCTATCTGTCCCTATCTGTCCCTATCTGTCCCTATCTGTCCCTATCTGTCCCTATCTGTCCCTATCTGTCCCTATCTGTCCCTATCTGTCCCTATCTGTCCCTATCTGTCCCTATCTGTCCCTATCTGTCCCTATCTGTCCCTATCTGTCCCTATCTGTCCCTATCTGTCCCTATCTGTCCCTATCTGTCCCTATCTGTCCCTATCTGTCCCTATCTGTCCCTATCTGTCCCTATCTGTCCCTATCTGTCCCTATCTGTCCCTATCTGTCCCTATCTGTCCCTATCTGTCCCTATCTGTCCCTATCTGTCCCTATCTGTCCCTATCTGTCCCTATCTGTCCCTATCTGTCCCTATCTGTCCCTATCTGTCCCTATCTGTCCCTATCTGTCCCTATCTGTCCCTATCTGTCCCTATCTGTCCCTATCTGTCCCTATCTGTCCCTATCTGTCCCTATCTGTCCCTATCTGTCCCTATCTGTCCCTATCTGTCCCTATCTGTCCCTATCTGTCCCTATCTGTCCCTATCTGTCCCTATCTGTCCCTATCTGTCCCTATCTGTCCCTATCTGTCCCTATCTGTCCCTATCTGTCCCTATCTGTCCCTATCTGTCCCTATCTGTCCCTATCTGTCCCTATCTGTCCCTATCTGTCCCTATCTGTCCCTATCTGTCCCTATCTGTCCCTATCTGTCCCTATCTGTCCCTATCTGTCCCTATCTGTCCCTATCTGTCCCTATCTGTCCCTATCTGTCCCTATCTGTCCCTATCTGTCCCTATCTGTCCCTATCTGTCCCTATCTGTCCCTATCTGTCCCTATCTGTCCCTATCTGTCCCTATCTGTCCCTATCTGTCCCTATCTGTCCCTATCTGTCCCTATCTGTCCCTATCTGTCCCTATCTGTCCCTATCTGTCCCTATCTGTCCCTATCTGTCCCTATCTGTCCCTATCTGTCCCTATCTGTCCCTATCTGTCCCTATCTGTCCCTATCTGTCCCTATCTGTCCCTATCTGTCCCTAGCTGTCCCTAGCTGTCCCTAGCTGTCCCTAGCTGTCCCTAGCTGTCCCTATCTGTCCCTATCTGTCCCTATCTGTCCCTATCTGTCCCTAGCTGTCCCTATCTGTCCCTATCTGTCCCTAGCTGTCCCTAGCTGTCCCTAGCTGTCCCTAGCTGTCCCTATCTGTCCCTATCTGTCCCTATCTGTCCCTATCTGTCCCTAGCTGTCCCTATCTGTCCCTAGCTGTCCCTATCTGTCCCTATCTGTCCCTATCTGTCCCTATCTGTCCCTATCTGTCCCTATCTGTCCCTATCTGTCCCTAGCTGTCCCTAGCTGTCCCTAGCTGTCCCTAGCTGTCCCTAGCTGTCCCTAGCTGTCCCTAGCTGTCCCTAGCTGTCCCTAGCTGTCCCTAGCTGTCCCTAGCTGTCCCTATCTGTCCCTAGCTGTCCCTATCTGTCCCTAGCTGTCCCTAGCTGTCCCTATCTGTCCCTAGCTGTCCCTAGCTGTCCCTAGCTGTCCCTAGCTGTCCCTAGCTGTCCCTAGCTACTGCATGCAGGTTCTAAGGCCGCTCTCACACACGTGTTCAGAAAACGCAGCTTGAAATAGTGAGCAGTGTTTTCTAACACAGGTTACAGCGTTTGACGGCGCTTTTTAATGCACCCCATCATTGTGGTGGGTGATGAGGTGTGTTAAAACCACGAAAACGCAAAAATAGAACAGACAGCTCTGAAAAATCACAGTGATAGGGATACCGCGTTCCAGCGCGGATGTGAGTAAGCTCATTGATATCTATGGGAGTGTTGTACCGTGGTTAGTACGGCACTCGGGGCGCTGTGCTCATAGCGGTAAAAAGCGGTGTGTGTGAGAGTGGCCTGCGGAGCTACAAACAAATTTTCATGTGCAGGAAAGATTACGTAAAGGGGCAGATCATGTTTGCAGCACGATCTAGGTATGAGTATGGGGGAGTGTGGGGTGGAGGCCCCAGGGGGGGGGGGGGGGGGGGGGCCCGAGCGGAACTTTTGCACCCGGGCCCCTGAGCCCTTAGGTACGCCCCTGATTGAGCGTGTTCTCTCTCCAGTACTTCTATGGAGAAGGAACGCGCAGCCACAATGACGTCGATACCCAGACATCGGCACACTATGTCCTCTGCCCTCCGAATGGAACACAATATGCGTAGCAGCCGGAGATTAGCAGTAGAGACAGCGAGGACGTAATAACGTCACCAGGGGATACACTGGAAGAATGACCTCAGGATGGAGCGCAATGAGCATTCTTGCAGGAGACTAACAACGTGTGGATGTAATGACGTTACTAGGTGACGTACCAGTAGAACCGCCCCTCTCCCCTGGAGCAGATACAGGAACATGTGCTAACTACCTACACAATCATATGGGGTAAATTTGAATACTATACTATGTTTGTTTGTTTATGTATGGCTTAATAAAGGGACTGTTATGCACAGAAACGTGTTGCCAACTTCATCTATATACCGTCCGGAACATCGCATCTATACCTTCTATATACCTTGATGTACCATCACTAGGAGGGGCTGCTGTAGTTACCATATCCCCCTCCTTCAAAGAAAGTGCCAATTACTTCTCTGGATATTGTCACCAGTGACCGCTGGATATTGTTATTACCTGTCCTACCAGCCAGGGTTTATATAAGTGACTGTTTCTTTTCTAATCTATATGTCAGGGAGGTCCCCTCATTGGAGAGCTCCCCCGTAATCCGTATAGCTCTCCCCTTCTACAGTGGATACCACCGGTGTAGGAAACCGCCTATTAGACATATATCCAGGACCACAGGTGAGACACCTGGAGATCCACACTGGGTCCAGGTCTTCACACCAGGTGAGTCCTGATCCTTTATATCCCAAGGCACTTTCCTGCGGCTATATAGACTATTACTACTGGGGCTGATATAGGGGACACTATTACTACTGGGGTTAATGTAGGGGACACTATAACTACTGGGGTTAATGTAGGGGACAGTATAACTACTGGGGTTAATGTAGGGGACACTATTACCACTGGGGCTAATATAGGGGACACTATTACTACTGGGTTTAATATAGGGGATACTATTGCTACTGAGGCCTTTATGGAAAGTCACTATTACTACTGGGGCTAATATAGGGGGCACTATTACTACTGAGAGTGGAGAAGGCGCAACACTCCAGGTTAAAGCAAGTAGGAAGTGACCAAAGGTGTGGAACACTTCTCTTATTTCATAATTGGGACCCACCAATAGCTTGTATATTTTAAACACCAACCAAACTGATGAAGGGGTTATCCCCGAAACGCATTTTCATAAGCTTATCACGTACTTTATTAAATAAAAGGAGAAGTTTTCCACACCTTTGGTCACTTCCTACTTGCTTTAACCTGCAGTGTTGCGCCTTCTCCACTACCCGTTTTTAGTCCTATTCTCTTGCTCTATCACACCCCCCCAGGTGGTGCGTCATCTGGTCAGGCAGCACCTCCACTATTGAAGTTACCACTCCACTCTCTTCACCACGTATTTAGTATTATTGTTCACACGCCTGTACGCGTTTGGCTCCACCCTTTTCTTTCCTCCTCGTCCACAACTATTACTACTCTGTGGAAGTCACTATTACTACTGTGGCTAATATAGGGAACACTATTACTACTGGGTCTAATATAAGGGACACTATAACTGCGGGGTTTAATATATGGCACACTATTACTACTGGGGTTAATATAGGGGACACTATCACAACTAGGGTTAATATAGGGGACACTATTACTAATGAGGCCTCTGTGAAAGTCACTATTACTACTGTGGCTAATATAGGGGACACTATTACTACTGTGGCTAATATAGGGGACACTATTACTACTGGGGCTAATATAGGGGACACTATTACTGCTGAGGCCACTATGGAGGTTACTATTACTACTTGGGCCAATATAGGGGACGCTATTGCTACTGACGCCACTCTGCACGTGGCAGCAAAACTCAACTTGACTTACAGTATGGAAAAGCACACAGTGGAAATGCTGCGCAATGTCCGAATTGGAAATTTCTGCACCAAATTCCATAGCATTTCCGCATCCAAAAAATAGTAAAAATCTGCTTCATTGGTGCAGATTCAGACTAGATTTCGTACTATGCGGCGCCCCCCTCGCCTCCTTTTGTAGGTTTCCTGCCATCAGCGCCCCCTGGCTTCCGGTCCCAGCGGCCTGGTCAGGCAGGACGCCGCTGGTTAGGTGAGGCCAGTACAGGCCGCTGGGAACCAGAAGCCAGGGAGCGCTGACAATGGGAAGCCTTTGGAGGAGGCGAGGGGAGCGTAGCATAGTATGAAATTAGCTGCGGGTATGCAGCTGATTTCCAGTCAAAATCCGCACCATTGGTAATCCTGTGCTCCAACTTGGAAAAAGATACAGGGCGATCCTCGCTTTCTATTTTAAAATGGCTCTGTTCTTATTATAATGACGGTGGAAAAAAATATACATTGTCATAAGCCCCGCCCCCTGTCATATTGGCATTCTACGATAAATAAGTGGGTTTTGAGCACTCTGTCCCAAGCAGGTTTGCCATCACTGGTCTAGGTAATAAGCTTGGTTCTTGTTCTTGTTGTTGTGTCTATGTAGTAAGCTCAGTTCTGGTACTGTATCTATGCAGTAGGTTTGTTGCTGGTATTGTCTAGGTAATACGTTTGGTTCTTGTATGGTATTTATGTAGTATTTCTTCACAGAATAGGATTAAAAATTAACCTTTATGGACTTAGATTAAAACCAAAGTAAATTGGCAATTAGTGCCAGAACAAAATACAACATTGATGAGAGGTGAGCCTAGATATGGACTCATCCCTCCGATATCTCCTTATTACAGGGATTCTTACGACCAAAAATGATGCTACACTTCAGAGAGGCCCCTTTAGCAAAAGGCAGTCACCAGAAATGGTGTCTCCTCAGGGGTACCATCCTAGGTGTAAATCAATTATGTGATAAGGTAGAAGAGAATCTATTATGACCATAGAAGCATCAGATATTGTGTCTCCCAAAGACCACTTTACTAGATCCCTCTAGATTCTTGGTGGATACCTATGGTGGGTAATCCAGTGGCTAGTCAGACTGAGTAATGACATAGCATGACCCACCTGGCAAAGTACCACCATATATCTATGAACCCTCTTATCCTCCATGGGGACCCAAATTGAGTGTCAGCCCAACGAATACTAAATAAGCATAATGCTCACAAATGGGTTCCAATATTATGTTAAAGACTTAGCATAGCCCACCTATAGAATACCTAGTGTCTATGGATTTACACTGAATCACCAGTGGAAAACCAAACTGAGTGCCCGCCAAAGATGGATACTGACTGTGCGTAACACTCACAAACAGGTTCCAATCTATATATATAAAATTGAATGTATGTCTGTGTGTGTGTGTGTCTGTCTGTTTGTCCTTTATGCGCTACTACACCATTCATCCGATCGCCATGAAACTTTGGGAAGTTGTTGAGTACACTCCTGGGAAGATTACAGGCATAGTACATTTATGCTACGATAAATGGCGCGAATGCGTGCGTCGTCGACTGTTACGACCCCCCCACGTAGATCGTTCGATTTCCATCATTGCCACTAATTCTCTCACTTCCCGATGTTGTAGAAACATGAAATTTGGCAGGAGCATTGATTATGTCATAAATAGGAAAAGCTAATGGGTCCCAACTCGATTATTCAATTCTATGCGCAAAAGAATTAGCGTCCAAATTTTACGTACGGAATCGAATTCTCTCGCTTCCCAATGTAATACAAACTTGAAATTTGACACGAGCATTGATTATGTCATAAATAGGAAAAGTTAATGGGTCCCACCCAACTCGATCATTCAATTTTAAGCGCAAAACAATTGGCGTCCAAATTTTACACTAATAGAAACTTGAAATTTGGCAGGAGCATTGATTAAGTCATAAATAGGAAAAGTTAATGGGAAGTTGTTGAGTACACTCCTGGGAAGATTACTGGCATAGTACATCTATCCTACGACAGGTGGCGTGCGTGCGAGCATCGTCAACAGTTAAGCCCCCCCAGACAAAGATCGTTTGATTTCCATCTCAAGCACAAAAGCAAAAGGCCTTACGAGTAACGGGATGCGTGTTCAACTACAAAATGATGCATCCGCCGAACGTTTCGCAAGACAATTGCTGGATATTGAGAATGCTGAGGTAAAATAAAAGCTGTGCTGTGATTGGTTGCTATATATTATACCGCTGAGGTAAAATGAATGCTGTGCTGTGATTCGTTGCCATTTTTTATATTGCTGAGGCAGAATAAAAGTTGCGTTGTGATTGGTTGTTATTTCTCTTACTGCTGACGTAACATGACAGCTGCACTGTGATTGGTTGTTATATGTTATACTGCTGAGGTAACATATAAATCTGCGCTGTTATATATTATAAAGCTGAGGTAACATGAAAGCTGCGCTGTGATTGGTTGCTATATATTATACCGCTGAGGTAAAATGAATGCTGCGCTGTGATTCGTTGCTATTTTTTATATTGCTGAGGCAGAATAAAAGTTGCGCTGTGATTGGTTGTTATTTCTCTTACTGCTGACGTAACATGACAGCTGCACTGTAATTGGTTGTTATATGTTATACTGCTGAGGTAACATATAAGCTGCGCTGTTATATATTATAAAGCTGAGGTAACATGAAAGCTGCGCTGTGATTGGTTGTTATATATTATACCACTGAGGTAACCTAAAAAAGCTGCGCTGTGATTGGTTGTTATCTAGATATATAAAAACGAATGTATATCTGTCTGTCTTCGCAGCAACGCGAGACGGGTAAGCTAGTGTTTTATAAAATATTCAGAATACCGCCATATATCCAGGAGATTTATCTAAATCCTCAGTGGAAAACCAAAGTGGGTGCCGGCCAAAATAGATGCTGACTGTGCATAACACTTACAAATAGATTCCAACATGTTATAAAAGATTCAGAATATCACCATGTATCCACAAGTTTTATCTAAATCCTCAGTGGAAAACCAAAGTGGGTGCCCGCCAGCTGGCCACAGGGTCAGATTTTGCTGTGGGATTCCACATATGGAATCCAGTCTGCCCGGGTGCAGCCGGCCTTAGTGTGCCCTGCCAGCTAATAGAACAGATAGCATTATCTTCTCTACCTAGCTTTAGACTCCTGATAAGAGTATTTATCCGCATCTTAGAAAGGCGTTGGGTCTTATATAATGCGCTGGTATCCATTTGTGGATGTTACGCACAGTCAGTATCTATTTTGGCTGACACCCACTTTGGTTTTCCACTGAGGATTTAGATAAAGCTCGTAGATACATGGTGATATTCTGAATCTTTTATAACACATTGGAACCCATTTGTGGGTGTTACGCACAGTCAGCATCCATCTTTGGCGGGCACTCAGTTTGGTTTTCCGCTGGTGATTTAGTGTAAATCCATACACACAAGGTATTCTATAGGTGGGCTATGCTAAGTCAGTACTAAGTCTGGCCAGTAATCTGATCACCCACCATAGGTAGAGTCTTTGACATAATATTGGAACCTATTTGTGAGCATCATGCCTAGTTAGTATTCGTTGGGCTGACACTCACTTTGGGTCTCCACGGAGGATAAGAGGGTCCATAGACATATGGTGGTACTTTGTGAGGTGAGTCATGCTTTCTCATTACTCAGTCTGACTAGTCACTAGATTACCCACCATAGGAATCCACCAAGAATCTGGAGCAGTGATTCCCAAACTTTTTCCGCCATAGAGCCCTTTTTGAAGCAAAAGTTTCTCATGGAGCCCCAAAGTGGGACAGAGGGTGTGGTCAGGGGAGGGGTTAGGGGCGTGACTTACCACAACATGATTTTTTTACCTCTGTCCTTACAAAAAGGACAGGGCCATTAAAAAAAAACCGTAAGGAAAGCTAGGGGACCGGATGGGCTATTGATATACATTATATTTTAAATTAATATGCTGCGGAATTAAATCTCGCACCACATGTCAATATCTGCACGGGTTTTGTGCAGATTTTTTCCACAACATGTGGATGAGATTTTCAATATCTTATCAACTTTGCTGCTACAGCTACTGTAAATACCACAGCAAATCCACCCCATGTAGTAATAGTGACCCCCCTATATTGGTGGCCCTAGTAGTAATAGTGACCCTTATATTGGTGGCCCTAGTAGTAATAGTGACCTTTATATTGGTGGCCCTAGCAGTAATAGTGACCCATATATTGGTGGCCCCTGTAGTAATAGTGTCCCCCTATATTGGCCCCTGTAGTAATTGCATCCCCAACAGTGGCCTCAGTAGTAATAGTGTCCCCCTATATTGGTAGCCCTAGTAGTAATAGCGTCCCCTATATTGGCCCCTGTAGTAATTGCGTCCCCCACAGTGGTCTCAGTATTAATAGTGTCCCCCTATATTGGTGGCCCCCAGTAGTAATAGTGACCCCTATATTGGAAGCCCCAGTAGTAATAGTGACCCCTTATATTAGTAACCCCAGTAGTAATAGTGTCCCCCTATATTGGTGGCCCCAGTAGTAATAGTGACCCCTATTGCGGCCCCAGTAGTGATAGCAGCTTCAGTATTGATAGCGGCCCCGGTAGTAATAGGGTTTAGCAATGCGGATTACAATACGGACGATTGGGATGGCCGTGGGCTCACTTGGAGTCTTGGGCCTGGGGCGGTCACCCTTATTATAATCCTCCATTGGTCCCAGAGTCGGCTCATGTGATCCACGTTGCTATGCCAACCGCGGGTCTTGCATGCTGATTTTCTCTGTACGGACTATCCAGACACTGCTACAGCGGAGCACACTATGGGAAACCCTGATCTAGAGGGATCTAGTAAAGTGGCCTTTGGGAGACACAATATCTGATGCTTCAATGGTCATAATAGATCCTCTTCTACCTTTTCACCTTTGGGTGCCTTCACACTTGCGATCGCGATATCGATGCGTTTTTTTAACGCAAACGTCAATGGGACTTTCTAATGTTAAAAATGCATCACACAAAAATCGTAAGTTTGTGTTTTGTGATTTTTGTGCGATCCGTTTTTAACATTAGAAAGTCCTATTGACATTTGCGTTAAAGAAATGCAGCGATATCGCAAGTGTGGAGGCGCCCTTAGGATGGTATCCCTGAGGCAACACCATTTCTGTGATTCCTTTGTATTTATGCAGTAAGATTACTTCTGTTATTACATTTATGTAGTAAGCTCAGTTCTGGTAATGTGTCTATATAGTAGGTTTGGTTCTGGTAGCGTATAGGTAACAAGCTTGGTTCTTGTATGGAGTTTATGTAGTAAGATTAGCTCTGTTATGGTATCTATGTAGTAAGCTCAGTTCTGGTAATGTGTCTGTGTTAAGCTTGTTTCTGTTATCACATCTATAACAGCTTGGTTCTGTTACTGTATTTATAAAGTAATCTTGTTTCTATTGGAGTATGTTCCCATCGGAGATAAGCCTCTGCCGGAGGTGTTTGGTAGTAGCTCAGGGTACTTCTACACGGGATGATTTCCAGGTCCTGAAGCGCCCCACAGTCATCCCAGCGATAATTGTTCCTTTGCTTTCCCAGAGGAGCGATGATCGGTCAGTGACTGGAGGTGGAGCGGCTGGAGATCGCTTCGGCCGCCCCCATTCCCAGTAAACGCACAATCATTCATAGACCAGCAGCTGCCTGTTCACACGGGCGATCGGCGTTTGGTATTTATGCTACACAAAGTAAACGGTGAATGATAAATGAATTTTCATTCATCCTTCTGTCGCTGGTAGCATTTACACTGAACGATTATCTTCAGGTTCGTGCGATCCGGCGACAATCTGAAGAATAATCGTTCCATGTAAAAGGACCCGAAGTTCTTCTCCCCAATGGAAACTCCTTCACCCTCCGCCGAGCGTGTACCTGTATGGGGAGGTTGGGAGTGATAGTTGTTGTCCTAACGAGGGTTAAAGGTAAAAGGGATGGCATGGTGGAGGAAGAAGCAAAGGGGGACGGGTAGAAGCCAAGGGGTTAATGGGGTTCTTGTAGTCTCTCCAGTGTTTGAAGCAATATCCATCATGTAGTTTATAGACATAGACTTCCTTTGTGGCACACCAGCAGTCAGAGGAGCGGTTATTTAATATACATTACTAACATCCAGAAGTTAAGGGCACTTTGGATAAAACACACCGGAGTAAATGGTTTTATTTATTACACTCATTTATATAGCACATACATACTCCACAGCGCTGCACACAGTTCATCAGTTACATTGGGCTTTGTCCCCGTAGGGGCTCACAATCTATATGCACACATGAGGATGTCTTTGGAGGAAGCACACAAAAACATGATGGCAGATATGATACCTGGACCCAGTGCTTAAAGGGATTGTCCAGTTACAAACAATTGATGGATCCATCTGGAGGACAGCAGATTAGCAGGTATCTGCTTACCGAAATCTCTGCTAGTCAGTTGTCTTTTGTGTCAGTACACTTTTGCACTGAACAGATTTCTGCAGGTAGCAGACAGCTCCATTCTCGCTGCAGTGGCCTGGTTTGGTACTACAGGCCAAGTTGCCATTAAAGTAGCTTTGCTTGTAATACCACGTCTGACCTCTACAGTGGTAATGGAGCTGTCTGCTTCCTGCAGAACTCTAGGTAAATGCACAAGCACATCAGCCCAGATAACAGCTGATCAGTGGAGATCCTAGGTGGTGGAGCCCCACCAATCTACTATTTATGGCTTATCATGCAGATAGGCTCATCAATAATTTGGAACTGGACCACTCCGTTAAAGACAACAGTGCTACCAACTGAACCGTCATGTTGCCTGTAGTAAATCTGCCCCATAGTCTTTTTTTATTCAAAACCTGCACTTTTTTGAATTATGGTGTTTTTTAATCACATTTGTGCTGCAAAAAATGCTGCATCTACATGTTATCTGTCAGTGAATAGTAAATAATAAAAGCCAAAAAACCTGGTGTGTGTTGTGTTTATTTTTGTGGCACATTTTCTCTCTTTTGCAGCTTGAGTTCATGAAGTTGTTTTGGCAAACAGCGGCCTGTATTTTGCTGTAGCTCCTCAGTGGAGGTATTCACAGACCTGCCGCACTTACAGCGGGTTCAACGCTTGTCTGTAAACACTAATCTCTGTGGCTTTCATGTAACACAGAGGACGGGCAGCGATGGCGCTGTGATCACCTCCGCTGAGGAGCAATGGCCGGACATACACATCTCCTTATACCCACATTAAGGCTGCGTTCACAAGTCGGTGATTTGGTGCAGATTTTTTCACAGATTTGTATGCGGATCTGCAGCAGATTTCATCCTTTCAATTAAATTCAAATTGTATGGGTGAATTCTGCAGCAGATCTGCACCAAAATCCACAGCAAATCAGCAAATTGTGAACGCATCCTAAAAACACGTCATCTAAACACGACCTGGAAGAAAGCCAAAAACTGTACTTTTCAGCAGCACATCTATTAATCACAGTAACATTTCACATTACACAATGTACATAAATACAATATAATACAATGTAACATTTCTATCACTTTCCCCTTCTTTCTCCCCGGAATACAACATACATGAATTGTAAAAAGACAACTAACCAGAAAACTGTACATTTCAGCAGCTCATCTATAATCACAGTAACATCTGGTATTTCACATTATACAATGTACATAAATACAATGGAATACAATGTAACATTTCTATCACTTTCCCCCTTCATTCTCCCCGGCAGACAACATATAAACCATCAGACATGGCGGGTACAGTGTGTGGGACCCTGAGGGAGCGTTCACACCCAGCAGATCTGGTGCCGAAAATCCACACCAAAATCCATGTCCAATCACATGCCAAAACCCCCCTCACAATCTGTACTATTGGCGCGGACTCTGACACAGAGTTTGGTGTGGATCTGCACCAACATCTACCACATGCAGCGCTTCCCAGACCTCCGGCGGTACCTGAGCCTCCCGGGTCTTCTTTCTTGATCTTTACAGGTGGATCCTTTTCTTCCTCTGAAGAATCCAGATGCCTCTTCTTGGGTTGTTTCTTACCCCTGAGGTCTTTCTTCACCGAATGAGTCGGTGGAATGATGGACTTCATTGCAGTCGATGTTTTCTTCCTCCTCTTCCTCCTTTGGCTTTTCTTTGAAGTCAGTGATGAGTCCAAGACGTGTGTTGGTCTTTTCTCTCCTTTCTCCCTCCGAATTTGCTCCATAAAATCGCTCTGCCCTGGTCCAGCAGACATCGCCTCCTTCTCCATCGCCAGTCTCCAACACTCTCAACTGCCAACCACCGTGACAACACAATTGCCCTGGCTGTTACCATGACAGCAGTCATGTGATCAGTAACTGACCAATCACAGCCAACCATGATAAGTTTGAAAGCGTATGTCCACAGGTACTGAGATGTGAGGAAGGACATTTACAGGAATATTCTCACCAGTTTCTTCAGACTAATGATAATCTTTATTAGTAAAGTGGGAACTTGCCATGTCCGTGTGCTGAAGCTGTCCAGAACTTGCCGGGGGATGATATTTGAGGGGGACATTCACATACTTACAGTTTGTCTTTCTATTTGCCCTTTACTATTATTCTACACAATATCGTCAACTTGTATAAAATCGTGAATCCGTCCACCATATTAATCTGCTCATAGAGATGAACATCTGTAATCATCCACTTTGGGGTTGTGTCATTGTTTAGTAGATTTCTCATTATGTCCCCATTTTTCCCCATATGACATGATGATAGCTGATATCCCGGCCCGGTCTCTTGTATAGATATGGTGATTAATGATGATATCTCTCTACAAGGTGCCTCAATAATTCTACTTGTAATTGGCGCACACGCGTTCTGGGTCTCTAAATCCTTCGCATCCCCACGGCACGGACATAGAGAAAATGATAAAATCCTGACCGCCGCTGGCACCATCAGCTGATTATTGAAGACGGATCTATCAGGTGATTAATGACCTTTTAGGCCACTTTCACACAAGTGTGTCTATAAATGTATGTAATACGGATCCGCAATCTAGATGTATGACAGCGGAAATTGTATCAGTAACCGGATGCAGAAGCCGCCATGTGTATCAGCCATCCCTATACACCAATCATAATGGCGCCAAGAAATAATGAAAATCACAAAGTTCATTAAACATGTAATTATATGTACACACCACTAAAACAATTAACCCCTTAGTGATAAAGCCCGTTTGCACCTTTAATGACTAATTTGTCAGGTATTTTCATTGCCACATTCCTAGAGCCATAACTTTTTATGTTTTCTGTCACCATTGCCATATATTCGGCTTGTTTCTTAAGGACATCATTTGTAGGTACACAATGTACTGTATAAGTTTTATAAAAATTTTTTTACGGGGATTGGGGAAAAAAAAAAAGAAATTCCACCCTTTGTTTTTTGTATTTATTTATTACTTTCAGTGTGAAGGATAAATAGTGTGATAACATTATTCTCTGGTCGGCCCGCTCCGGCGATACCAAGTTTATACAGTTTTTTTTAATGTTTTGTTTTAATACTTTTGTGTATTTGGTATCGCCTAGGGCCGCCTTCACACGGGTGAGGAAATCGCACAAGATTTGTGCATTGCAAGACGCACAAATCTCTCATAAACATGAACCCCATTCTTCTGAATGGGTTCATACACACAAGTGAAGTTTTATCACATCACACCACAATCGCAACAATTTCTAAATCTTTTGTCACATCTCCCATTGTTCGTGGAGAATTCACATGGTGGCAAGTGCAATATTTGACTGTGATTCACGGCCTGACATCGCACTCGCCCGTGTGAAGTTAGCCTGAGGAGAGCAGCGAGTGTCTTAAATGTTTCCATGTGTAATTTGTCTAATCGTGGATGTATAGCCCGGTCTTTAGCAATGCTTTGGTAGCTTTTTCCAACTTTCTGCATCTCTAGAACACGTCCGAGGTCTTCTGGAAGTGTTTTGGCATTGAAACATAGTTTATGCTAACTAATCATTCATTGGAAGAACAGATTTGCTGGTAGCTGGACTTTTAAAAGCTTTGTGTGCCTTTTTTAGGAAAGGGCAAAGCACACGTGAACCGATTCTATCAAATTAGTCCTAAGGTTATTCTCACACATGCGTTCAGAAAATGCATTTTACCACGGTGAGTGTGAGAGCGGCCTAAGAGAAACCAAATGCAGAGGTTCACTTACTTTCTCTCCCTGCACTGTGGATGGTTACTCAATGCATTCAATAAAAGACGTGAACGGAACAACTGTTTGTTACAATTATAGACAAAGACAATGTAAATGATGTGACTGAGGCCTCCCTCACACAAGTATATACAGAAACGCATTTTTTTTTTCAACAGTTTGTTTACTGTGGTTTCAGCAGCGCTGGCATGCCTTGTGGCAGCGCTTTGGATACCTTTTCAGCACAGCTGAAAACATAGCCAATGAAGCTGAAAAGAAAAAAAAAAGCAATACTCACCTAGGAAGTGCCGTCAGGGTCCCTCCCGCTGGTCTCCAGCGCTGCTTCGGGCTTCCCCTGCACTGACAGATCATCTATTGTTGGGAGCGAGGTTTGAGAACCCCATCTCCAACAATAGATTACTGTGATTGGTTCTCAGCGCTGGCTCAGCCAATCAGAGCCGTGAAATCATTTTCAGCCAA